>NW_026042306.1:1985000-2647127 GCF_023856365.1 Brienomyrus brachyistius | reverse complement strand
CAAGACTTCTGCCTCCCAGTTGGGCAGTATCCTGTTAGGCTGCCCAGTTCCCACTATTCTTACGCCATCCTTAGATGCTGATCTCTCATATGTGAGGTTTCAGATGAGCTGACACACCCCCCCAAAGGCCTGTCTGACAAAGGATTTCTTCCTCTTCGTCCTCTGTGTCCCTCACCTTGAGTTTACATCATACAGACACATGACTGATTGTCTGTGTTTAGTTTCTCCTACGGTTTGAGATCTCCTGTACCCTAATGGGCTTTCCACAACCCTTCATCTCTGTTTTGCTCTCTGTCCATAAAAAAAACTCTGTGGAACTTTTTTGTTGTCCCCTGAAGACTCTACATTGTCGAGTGTGAAGTTAGACTCCACTTTTAGGAAGCTTTTTCTTAGCGTGCTTTGGGTACCAGCAGCCGTGTGGCATCCGGATCTTTGACATGCGCTGTAACCTGATACATAAATGGCCTGTCCTCGACACTGTCTCAGCCCTGGTCCCCGTCAGTGTCAGACCAATTTTCCATCCGCCACCCAAACAGGCACCCAGCTGGCCCAGCAGAGTGTGGGAGGTGTGACTGACGCGGGAACTCACGCCACGATGAGCCAGTCACCCATGTCCCAGGAGAGGGGTAAGGCCAGCTGACAGCGTAGACCTCGTCTTTCTGTGTCGGGATGGTGACGAATCAAGGGTGATGTGCATATTGAAGTATTCGGTGGGGGGGGGCGCACTTTTGGTCATCTGATCATGCAGCGTTTGTTTTATTATGCAGCCATGCATTGCCCCTTCGAGAAATGCCTTAAGTAAAGGTCTGTTTAATTTCACTCAAACTAAAAATTTGGATGAAGAAATTAATGGATAAATAAATGGGTTTATTAGCCAAGGTTACCCTGCAAGCTCAGGGTCGGAGTGTGACCAGACACAGTAGGACAAGCCGTAAACCCAAGGTCTGCATGGGGTTAAAGCCGCTATGGAGGGAAGCTGCCAATTCGAATTTCAATTTTAATTAAACTATTTTTAGTGTCCCCCCAACCCCAGTATTTTGGCGGACATGAGGCTCTCGAAATGGCCCCAATTGGATGGAATTGTTTGAGTGCTCGTGGCCTACAGCTGGGCCTCCTTCCCATTGATTCAGTGCCCCCCCCCCCCCCCACTTTCAGCGCTGCTTCTCTCCCCGTCCATTTTCCAGGCAATTTTAAATGCGGTTCCAGGGACCCCCGGTTAATGGAAGGGTAATGGAAGCAGAGCGTGGCGGTAATGCCCCCCCATCGGCGTCGGGCACCTGCACACCCCCTGTAAATGGATGTTCGCTTGCAGCCTGAGTGCTTTTGGCTCTCCCCCCACTCCCCTTGTGTAGTATTCTTTGTATAATACCTCTGAACAATAAATGTTTGGGGGGGGAGCACATACTGTTACCTGCAGCCGGTGGATAAACGTGGTCAAGTGTGTCACCCTCCGCTTAAGATGTGAACCAGCCAGGTCAGGTTCAGACAGCCTCAGTGTTTTGACCCCGCATTTCGTGCGTGGCTAAGGATACCGATATGGGAGTATCTTCCAGAAGCACGGTGTCACACCCTACTGATGTCAGACAGCAGTGTGTTCTGGGAGTTGAGTGGGAAATGACCTTTAATCCCGAACCCTGGCAGTTTAAAGGGTCTGGTGGTGGGATATTCAGTGGTCCAGCGCATGAAAACTGCCGGAAAGCTCCCAACCTGAGATGATTGGGTTTCATGCTCCCACACAGTTGCGGTGTGTCTGAGTCGTCCCTAGAGGCTGTTGTTTTTTTTCCGGTTCTCTATCTGAAATGTCAGGGTAATTGGTCCGGCAGCTGTGAGGTTGTCTCTGATTTTTAAAGAATGTTGGACACATTGGTGACAAAAAGTCTTGGTCAGTGAGGGTCTCTCTGGGAGGCTGGGTGGGGGCTGGCTCAGAGGGGGTCTCACTGCCTTGCCTGAGCTCTGTCCTCTATGTGTGTGTGTCTGTCTGTCTTCAGGGTTCACTTCCAGCATCCAGCGAAATGTCCCATCCTCCCAGTTCACCCCCCAGCAACCCGGGCCATCCATATCGCCCCGCCCCATGCACCACATTGGGGGGCCCTACCAGCAGGGAGGCACTGGCGGACCCACCTACGGACACCAGGGTGGACAGTACGGACCTCAGGGTGAGGGCACTCTGTGTAACATGATTTATTGAATGTTGCTACACTTCTCCAGCAAATGTTTCTTTGTTGTTGTTTTACCGTTGATTTTATCAGAGCGCGGTTTTTGCCTGTTTATACCAAATGCAGCCAAGGAGGCCGTCCTGTGCTGGGCTGGAGCTGGAGAGGGGGGAGCAGAGGGGCTGAGAGTGCCAGGGGCACATTTTTGTTATTTTTCATTAGATCCCCTGTCCTTCCTCACTTAGAGGGACACGCTGAGTCTCAGATCTCCTTGCTGATCCGGGTGGCTCCTTGGTTTTTCCCGCGGGCCCTGGTGGCCTGCTTTGGGCCCCCGCCCCTCTGATTTCGGCTGCTGCACCACTTTGAAGCAATCCTGACTGCTGCTTCTTCCCCGTTTGATGCGAGTCCCCCTTCGTCGGCATCTCTGTCATGCAGAGCGCCTTTCTGCTGATGCAACCCGCTGAAAAAGGACCCAGATCCGCTCTGAGTCACAGCGCCTCTCCTCCGCAGCGCCGATTCATCTTCGTCGCCCCCAGCCGGAAGAGGCTCGCTGCTCTGGAGGGGGCTGATCCCTTTTCAGAGGCAGCGCTATTCTCCTGGGATTAAGCCGAGCCGCTCCACCAAGGGCCCACAATCGGGTCCAATCAGGTTCTCCTTGGTGACGTCGGCTTTTCAGTTCTACCTGATTCTGGGATATGTGTTGAGATGGATTTGGGCACGATTAGGAGGCTGTTGGATCATGACGGTGCCCTCGGGGGGGGGGGGGGGGGGGGGGGCTAGTGTATACAGATGATCAGAAGTGAAAAGCGGAACACACGGGTGCTGCATGTCCCCGACGCGGAACCCAGTGTCTGCCCCCGCCCCGGGTCTCCTGTTGGCCCTGGGCGTAATTACAGCTCTCCGATTTCACACTGTGACTCCTCTCTGTTACTATGCCAATGGTGCTGTGACCCACTGGGTATTTTTAACATGAGTTCTGTAACTCGACGTGTGGAGCGACACCACACTGTAGAGCAGGTGGCTGACTTGCCAGCCGCGCCCCCATTTGTGATGATGCCCCCACTCATCTCAAGAGCACTCTACCCCCCAGGTAACTACCCCCGGCTGCCCGGATACGGAGGAGCCCCCGCCGCCAGCTATGGTGTCCCGGGCTCTGGCGTGGGCAGCAGCCCCATGCATGGTCAAGGTCCTGGCCAGCCCTGTGGTTCCATGCCAGCTGGGCGTGGCGTGGGCATGGCAGCGGGCGTAGGGAGCCGCCCATATCCAGGCAACACTGGCGGCCTGGCCCCCGGCTCACCTGGCATGCCCCAATCGTCAGGGCCCGGGATGGGGAGACCACAGCCCAGCGGCGGCCGCAAGAGCCAGGAGGTAGCGGTGTCCGCGATGCAGGCCGGAGGGAGCACCACGACATCCAGGTGGGTATCAGTTCTAGTCTGCGTTTTCGCACATCTGTGTATTCCTCAATGCTGCATTTATTATTTTCAAATGATTGCACCACAGACCAGGTGCCTTGTGGGTGTGGGATCATGACCCATCAGTGCTGAGCCTGTGGGTTGAACTCGGCCCCACACTCTGGAGGGCAATGTGCCCGTTATATAGGATCACCAGGATGAGTTCAGGGGACTCTCTGTCACCTCCTGTCGGATGGAGCTCGCAATGAAAGGAGAGTGATGGATTAGCGAGATCCTGGGTCACGCGCCCTTGTGATGCCATCAAACAGCTCCAGTGAAAACATGTAAATGCAACTTGTCTGTGTGTCTGCGTCTGTGTGTATATGGTGTTTTTTTATCACTTCTCAGGTAAAGCATAACCCTTCTTTAGTAACAAGCTGTTAATATTATGGCCGTTCAGCAACCTGACCTGACAGAGGCACCATGCTGTGAGAATGTGGTGTCTGTCTGTCTGTCTGTCTGTCTGTCGGTCGGTCGGTCGCAGCAGGGACTTGATGTCCAGTTCTCTTGAGGTCTTACCCTTCCTGCTTTAGAAGTTTTAAGTTTAATTTGAAACTTTGCCTAAATACCTACATTACTGTGACAAGCAGGGTCAGGGCCCTTCCTCCTTTTCCACTGTAACTGTTACATGCAGTTAAAACATGACACTATGTGTCCATCACTGGCGCCTCAGCATTCTCCCTCATTCCAGTGGGTCCAGGAGGCTACTCAGCGTCACCTTGCTTCGCACATTGGGACGTGGTTCATTTTATTGCGGTTAGCCCTTGTTTGGTGTGGAAATATCACCCATTTCGGGTAGCTTTAAACATCTGTGAGACATTAAGGCCAAACTGGACCTGTAAGGTGCAGTGTGACCTAGGCATGTGTTTTGTTTTGGCTGTAATCCTCGGAGGACCATTCTGAAGCATTTTTAATGAAAAGTGCAGTGACTTAATAGGTCTGCCCTCCATTCAGCGTGACTTGAAATTAATTCGTAGGATTTTGCACAAGCTCGTAAATCAGGATTGAAAGAAGTCTCATCTGAGAAAAGGTCTGTTTAATGCCATTTGCGGAGGGCTGGAGGGAGAAATACTATTAAAATCTTGATGAGTGTGAGGCTTATGTTTTCAGAAGTAACATTGACTAAATCCTCTGGAATTCCTCCAGAGGTTTAGAGGGGTTGTTTCCACCCAAACTCTTTACATTTTGGGCCATTGGTCTCACTAAGATGCGCAGGAGCCAAACAGAAACGGAGCTTAACGCTGTTCTTCAAATAAACCGAAAGGAAATTAACAAACTGAGAAACGCTCTGGGGTAAAGCTGCCAAATTTATTGGAGCTGCAGCTTTTCTGCAGCTCTGCAGAATGAATATTTGCCCCTAGTTATTGTCTGAAGTGTTTGCTTCTGCTGGTGTTGGCCTAGTTATGCACGTGGAGCTGAATTTCATGCATGGTTACTCCGTTTTTATGTGTGATTATGCATACTTCATGACCATAACCCTTTGATGGTTGAATTTGTGGGTACTACTGATGAAGACGTGCCTCATGGTTCCCCAGCCATACAGTCTCACTTCCCTCATCCGTGATTGGCTGCTCATTGATTAAAATGCTTCTATTGGGCAGTTCTGGTCACATGCTTCATTCTCATAATGCATCAGTGCAAAATGGCTCCCGGTTTCGTAGATTCCAATGATGGTCTGTAGAATCCTGGGTATGGTTTTGCAGTTTCTGGCTAGTAAGATGTCTATCTGAGGGTCCCCCCACCCCCCCACCCCCACTAGGTGACGCATTTGTACATTTAGAGGAATTGAACTGTGAATGGAGTGATTTCACTGTGATTTTCTAACGACTGTGGCACTTCAGGGATGCATTAGTCCCATTCTGGGTCTTCTCACCAGTGTCACCATCTGAATGCCTCGGCAGTCTGCCTTTCAAACATCTGTGAACGACAAATTGGTGAGCGCCTCTTCTGATCTTTTCACCTTTAAATGGTGGATTTTTCAGGAAATGACAATTGTAGGGTGAGAAGGTCGCTTGTGTGTTATCTGTACCATTCAGCAGTTATCACAGGAGTTTACGCACGATCACTCTGGCTTGCTCCTCCTCCACCTTGGTGCCCCCTCTGCCACAGTCTTCTCCTTTGTCATCCTGGATTTAAGGCTTCTGGAAAAGATAGCGGACCCCAGCCACAGCCACTAAATCAGGGAGGGGGACTTTTAACAGCTTTCTGCAGCAACAGATAACTCTCTTCTAGAAAGGTGTCTTGCCTGTGTGCAGATGGTTCCCAGCTGGGCTACCGCTGATTCCGAGAGAGTGGGTTAATGCTTTTTAATGCACTGGCCAGAGATATGTGCTGATGGATAGGCAGTTTTTTTCAGCTGAGTGGACACTGAGTTAAAGTGGTTCTGACCACCAGGACAGGCAGTCTGTCTGCCATAGATCAGGGCTGTGAGTCGGTCATATGCTCGAATGGTCTAGTCTAGCTAAAGAGCCGCGTTTCTATGACCCTGGCGTGTGACCCATGATCTGCTGCTCTCTGGGTTGCAGGCAGGGAAGCTACCCTGGTGTGAATCACATGGGCATGATAGGCAGCGCTGCGCCTTACAGCCAGCCAGTCGGGAACAGCTCTGGGAGAATGACCCCACAGGCCCCGCCCTACAATGTCCCGCCCTCAGGTAAGGTAGCAGAGGGGATATTTGGTGCAGTTTGGTCATATCGCAAGGGGAGTTGCCATGACAATACAATTGATTGTCCTTCAGAATGACATATTCCATACTCAAGGAACGATGACGTTAAGCAAGAAACGGACGTGCTTTTTCTGTTTAAATCTAAAATGTATTTTCACTAAGGTTGCTGTCTTCGTTTGAGAATGGAAATAACTTGTAGAGGCCTGGAAATAGTCCCTGCATGGAAATGTATGAAAAATCCCAGAACACACCAGGGCCCAAGAGACAAGTGGTTTCCATGGAACCTCTGTTATATAGACTGACATTATGATTTGGGGAATAGGTCTGTTCTGGGAGTCCCTTGGTGTAAATTCTGCACTACATCAGCCTTGGAGGAAAGAGCAGATCGGCCCCTCCGGTGGCTGGGGGCGCTTTTGGGCCCCATCAGACCCATCAGGCTCAGCACCATCATCCCCTCGGCCTGCCGTAGACCTGCAGAGGGACCCTGTAGAGACAGACATCCGCATGGAAAAGCCCCGATCTCAATAAGCCTGGATGAGCTAGTGCAGATGATGGTGGTGGGGGTAGCTCCACTCACAGCAGCTTCAGGGCTACCGCCCCCCCCCTCCCCTCCCTCCATGTCAGTCTGCCCTCTTGTCATCAAATTTCAAAGACACCTCAGACTCAGAGGCCACGGCCCAGTTCTTCACCGGTCTGGGATGAGGAGCGGAGGCCTGTGCCAACTGACCACCTAGAGACTCAGCCCCTGATGTGCCGCTGCTCTGCCCCCCCCCCAGGACCCCTGCCAACAGCAGCTGATGGCATGATGCCTCTCGACCCAAAACAGAAGCTGGACAGCAAGGAGGAGAGTGCTGGCCTGGAGCCCCAGAAGGCAAAGGTACCCGGGGGGCCTGTACCATCCCATCAGAGTAGGGGGTGTGGGTACAGGGGTCTGGTGCTGGGCACATGGCAGCAGGCCTGGCCATGTCTCTTGGTGTGACTCAGCTTGGTAGCTTGCCCATGCCCCCCCAGTCACCACACTGACACATTTCTGCATTTTCTCCCTAGGACGGTTACCTCTCCAGGTGTCCGTCACGGCCACCCACCCCCTCAGCGCTGTCCCCCAGCCCCGCCAGCCTATCCTCGTACCACGGCGACGACAGCGACAGCATCAGCAGTCCTGCCTGGCCCCGCACTCCCTCCAGCCCCGTGGGTCCCCTTTGTCTTCTTCACTGGCCTTATTTTTATTTTTCTGCTCTGTTTTCGTTTTGTTTTGTTTTTCCTGGCTGCTCGGTTTGTTTGTCTGCTGTTTGTGCTTTTCGATGGTGAGTGTGTGTCAGAGAGAGATTACCAGTCTATATTTTGACCCGAGGGAGATTTATAGGGGAGGTCTCCTCAGATGGCTGTACTGGCCCGCTCTCTCACTCTCTCACTCTCTCACTCTCTCTCTCTCTCTCTCTCTCTCTCTCTCTCTCTCTCTCTCTCTCTCTCTGGCGTCACCTGCAGCAGAAGCCCAACTCCTCCTCCACGCTGAGCGGTGAGAAGATCACCAAGCTCTACCAGATGGGTGTGGAGCCGGAGCGCCAGGCGTGGGTGGAGCGCTACCTGGCCTTCATGGAGGATCGCGGCACGCCGGTCACTAGCCTGCCCAGCGTGGGCAGGAAGCCGCTGGACCTGTGCCGCCTCTACATGTGTGTGAAGGAGATCGGTGGCCTCGCCACGGTAAGCGGCCACTCAGCCAGCACAGCCAGATTCACCGAGCGCAGGTGTCGTTCTGCGGGTTTGGACTCTTAAGTGCCTGTGACCGGAAGGTCATTGGTTTGAATCCCGCAGCCGGCAGGGTGACGTCACCGTCAGGCCCTTAAGTCAAACTGTCTGACCCTGCTATCTTAGTTGCACCTTGTTTTCGATAAAAGCATTTGCTAAACAAATAAATGTAAATGAGCCCGACTGCACATTAAAGGACTCACTAAGGCCTAGATGACTCCGCCCCCCATTTCTGCAGTCCATGGTACATGAACTACAGACAGCAAATTAGCTTTTTGGTTCCACTGAAAAGTAAAAGGTAATATGAGTTGCAGGCAGGATCTCCTATTGGATAACCCAGATTTGGCCATTGTGGTCACACCATGGAGCTGCCCAGCTGGGTGTCACGCACTGCCCCCGCCTCTCACTGAACATGCCCCCGCCTCTCACTGAACATGCCCCCGCCTCTCACTGAACATGCCCCCGCCCCCCTGCCTCGTGATGCAGGTGAATAAAACCAAGAAGTGGCGGGAGTTGTCTTCCCACCTGAACATGGGCGCCTCCAACAGCGCGGCCAGCTCCCTGAAGAAGCACTACATTCACTACCTGTTCGCCTTTGAGTGCCAAGTGGAGCGTGGGGAGGAGCCCCCGCCCGAGATCTTCGCCACGACCGACTCCAAGAAGCAGCAGACGCCCAAGATTCAGCCGCCATCTCCAGGTAAGGAGTGGTACTGCATGTTGCCACTTTATTAATGCAAGTGTTTGATTCTAATGGGTCATTTTTAAGAGTCTCCATTGCTGGACATCAGCTAAGGTAACACCAAGCATTTTGGTTTTTCAAAGAAAAGTAACATGCTCCCTCCACCTTATAGTTCAGTCCAGCCTTCTCAGCTTTTGAATTCTTGTAGCGTGCTAAATATTTCTGTCCTCATTGCTTCTTGGTGTTTGTAATTCTCTGTAAAACGGGCATGAGAGGCAGCAGGTGAAACAGGGGGGCTTTCCACTGCTTGTTGAACTGTCTGTGTTTACTGTCAGTCCCCCCCAGTCATGCCGTCAGTGTATATTACACACCCCATTCTGTGCTCTGACCACCAGGGCTGTTTGTGCCCCCCTCTTGTCTTTACACCTTCTTGTTTTCCCACATGAAAGGTCCCTCTTCTGCATTTCCTCCAACCCATATCCCATAATGCACTATCTCTGCTAGCAGGGGAGGTGGCCAGTGTCATGTGACCAAGGTTATTAATAGCTGGCAGGCTGTGATGTCACAATGGAGGTGGGGGGGGGTATCCGGAATGCAGTGCCAGGAAGGGGTGGAGCTTGGAAGAGTTAAATAGCAGTGACCTCCTTTTGACTTGTGTCCACAAAGCAGGCCAGTGATGGTTCCCCTCCATCCCGGATGTGTGTTGAGTTCACGGCGCACTGTCGTCCACAGTGTGAGGAAGCACTTACCCCCGTGTAACCCCCACACACAGACTGAACATGCGAAGGCTGGCAGGCAGTCAAGTGGATATCCTTGAAAGAGGATCCCCCCTCCCGGATTCCTTCCCTCTCTCCCTGCTCCCCCGCCCTAACGTGCATGATGTGTTCATGTCATATGACCCCTCTATTACAGACCCAAGGCGTGGAGTTTTTAGGTGCACTTCACATAGGTTGTGTTTTTCTAATTAATCTGGAATAACCCAGCCCAGCCCCTCACGGCTTCAAAAGGCTGACAGAATTCTTCACTTTGAAGGAGCAACTCCTTCTCCCCCAGCCTTGTCCCAGTTACCCCCTCCACCACTCCTTTGCTGCAGTCCTGAGACCCTGGCCGGATGGTCCTGCCTCATGTAGCCTGATTCTGTGCTGTGTTTTGTGGCAGTAGATATTTGTGCTAATCTGCTGGCTGGTCTCACCATTTTTTGTGAAGAATCCCTGGGAGCGAGTCAGTGTCAGCTGGTGAGAGGGACACAAACCTCAATTTACGTGTATCTCCTCTGGTTCAACAAGTAGGGCATTGTGCTAATGACACAAAGGTTGTGGGTTTGAATTCCAGGGAGTGCACATTAATTGTAACCCTTCACTCTACTGTGGGTTGCTTTGGATAAAAGTGCCAAATTATTTTATAGAATATATTTGTAAATGAAGGGCATTTTGTAATATTTCTAAACAATATATGTCACAATGTAATATTAACGTTAAGGTGTTTACTTCTAAACAAAACTTGTAGGTTTCTATATACTTAAATATAAGGATGCACTGGTATCGGTATTGGTTGTAATACCATGCTCATGTCCTCATGACAATGTGTCGATGCCTGTAACCAATACCATGTGATGACATATTAGCTATATCGTTAATGAGCAAAATAAACAGGACAAAATATCTGTGGTATGGAACAAGTTAACAACGGAATCCAAACCATAGTGGACTGCAGACTGTGCTTGACTAAACTATGAAGAGGAGGGTTCATACAACACTAGTAATCTAATTAAACATCTAAAAAATAAACATTAGAAAGCATTTGACCAGCAGTGGTATAAAAAGTTTGTGAACCTCTGCTTTATAGGTTTTAAGGTGACGTTTTTAAATCGTAATTAACTTGCTGGTCAACTGTTTTTCACAGAGACTTAAAACTATGATCACCATGACCACTATGATCAGCCCCCCCTTCCCTCCTGCATGGCGATTCTCCCTTTCACTAATGGGACATGAGCGGCTCGGGGAGCCCAGAGCCCACATGCCGTGCTGACCACACCTCTGCCTGGTGTCCTCTCTCTCCCCCAGCTAACTCTGGCTCCCTGCAGGGCCCCCACACACCACAGTCCACAGGCAGCAGCTCAATGACGGAGGCGGGGGGTGACTTGAAGCCGCCCACACCAGCCCCACCCACACCTGCTCCTCACACGCAGATGATCCCGCAGCAGGGTAGCAGGTAGGGGGCGCACTTGAGTCTCATCTTTTGTGGTTGTGCCGTGCTGTGGATTTAGTTTACTTCAATTCATTTCAGACAACCTTTGTGCTTTTATTTGCCAAAAATAGCGAAATTACACATTTGCCTGATCAGGGTGAAACTGGCAGTTTCATGTAGTTTCTGGATACCAAGGATTTATGGGAAATGAGAAATGGATGGGTGTTATCAATAGGTGGATTTATAACACTGTTGGGGTTACATCTGGAAGACTTTGATACTGACTGTTTGGGCGATGTCAGAAAAAGGTAAAGAGGTCTGCCAGACGCGCTTTCCAAACACCGAGAACAAAATTCCGTATCACGTTATCAACATGTTTGTCATTCCTCATAGATATCAAAACAATAAAACGAGGCATAAGCGAGCGTAAGCGGTCAACAGAAGTTGCAACTCCCCACTCACCCCCTCTTTACCAAACACCCATTAGCAGGTGTGCAGGTAAAATCACAGTCTACCATGCCTAGCATCATGTGACGCATACACCCTTAACGTAAAACAATGCAAGTAAGTGCTACATAAATGTGACATTGAGAATTTGCAGGATATGTAGCACATCCATTAAAATTGTCCTGTGCTCATTTAAAGCTCCTATGCAGAAAGAGTGACTGACACATTTCCTTGTCTGTGATTGTGTCAGTATCTATTGCATGCATTTGCACGTAACTTCCAGTTCTCCTCATAGTGAGTGTCTGTCTTCTCTTAGGAACAGCAGCACTGTCAGTGTGCAGGACCCCTTCGCAGAGGTCAATGACCCCGTCTTCCAGAAATGCACTCCTATGAACCCTGGGGCACCTTACCACCCCCAGGGGGGCAACATGCCAGAGGCTGTGATGAGGATACAGTATGAGGCCAACAAGGACCCCTTTGGTGCTGCAAGGAAGGGTAAGTCTTGTTTGGACTGTCCTTGCTCTATGAATGATGCAGGATAAGCAGGATGTGTGCTCTTCAGAGGCAGGGACGACTTCACCCACTTCTAGCTTCTGGTGTAGTACAGCGGAAAAATATTCTGTCTCAGATTGAAACGTTGAGAAATCTCTGCTGTCGAGTCACCTATGCCCATCTGTGGTGCAATGGTGCCCCCTAGTGGAGAGTAATGTTTTGTTTTAAATTTGCTCACTAAAGCTATAAATAAACCAATTTGTAAAACGTTGTGACTGAAGAGTTGCTCTTAGTACTTAGAAAAAAAAATCTCATTTATTTTCTAGATGCAGTTTTAACTTTTATATTTAGCTCCTCAATCTGCCCAGCCCGGTCATTAAGACCATCAACAACGCTTAGCTTACTTGGGACATTCTGCTCTTTATTTATGCTCCTTAGTTTTGCCTAATGGCAAGAGAAATGGTTATATTTGGGAATGACTCTTACTTTGGGAATGAGTGCTGATTTTAAGTGGAAACAGCGTTTCGACGGGAGCACGCTCTCTCCGCAGGGATGGCCCCAAACGAGCACTTTGGGGAAGGCCATATGGCCGGCAGCGGCATGCAGGAAGCATATGGCCGGGGGCCACCTCCGGGGGCCATGCCTGTCCCGGGCGTGGGCCAGCGCCCCCAGTACCCTTACGGCCCCGGCTATGACAGGAGGTGGGTCCGCAGTGGAGTTTCACTGGATCTTTGCGTTCACATTTATTTATTTAGCAGATGCAAAAAACAAGTGAGGCTAATACCCCAATTATCCATGACAAAGCACGGTGTATACCACCAAAATTAGTATTATTTATTATTCAGGAAACTAGCTATATGAAGAACATTAGAACCTCACGTTCATAATCAGTCTTGTAACCCTGAAATGATTTCAATATGATTCTTTAAGTACTTTTTTAAAAAGGACTTTAGGTTTTTCACCAGTTTAGATCAGAGTTTTCCCATTAAAGATGTACTATTGTAAAATTGAGTTGGAGAGCCAACTACCCGTCAGTAAGATTAACTGGTACTTAAACAGGATTGTTTATTTTTTGAGTGTGGTTCCAGAAATTCAGTCAGCTGATCTACCAGTTCAGAGTCTTTCTGGCACAAATGCAGAATGAGAACTGGCCACTTATTGCTGCTGTCTAACCGTGCTTTTATTTGGTGACCCATGTTCCATCAGACCGGACAATGTGATGGGACCAGAGGGGGGCATAGTTCCCCACCAAAGTCAGAACAACATGGCACCCTCTGCTAATGACTCGGGACTGTATTCTCCAAACAGATACCCCTCCCAGCTGAGGTGAGGACCCACCTCTCTCTCTCGCACCTCCGCATCTTCTAGAAGGGCTTAAAAGCAAAAATAGTCAGCACAACTGTGCATATTTTTCACCTGAAACTTGACCCACTTTTATCCAGCTGCCTTAAGAGATTTTAGTAACTCTGTCTCATTGCAGATATACCTTATTTACAGTGTCCTTGTGGAGATACCAAGACCTCTCAGTAGAACAGTTTGTCCCCTGGCTGAAATAGTCAACATAATTTCCTATAATGTCCGCATGCCCAGGGGGGCTGGACTGCCCGTTGATCTTGGACCCCTCAGTTTTTTTTTCTCTCTACTTGGGAGTTTGTAGTTCCTCTCCTCCATTGTCATCTGTCTTGTTTATTCTCTTTGCCTTCCCATTTCCCAGTTATTGAATTATTCTGTATAAATGATGCAGGAATGTATCTCACCCATGTAAAGCGCCTGGGGGTGACACTGTTGTGAAAGGAGCTATATAAAAATAAACTGAATTGAACATAATAGGCTCTGTAAGTGGTGAAATGTGGGAAAAGAAGCATAGCCTGAACGAATTATGTAACACAAAGAACTGGAAGGATGATTCACTCCCAGTTGCAGTTCCAGCCAGCGGTAAGAGCAGGCAAAGCTGTAACCTGCTCAGACTGTAACCCTGGTTTCCGTGTCAGTGCTTTTGGTAAATGAAGGGATTTATTGTGACTCCATGTCCCATCAGGCACGAGGGCTACGGACAGCAGTATTCCCACGGCATGCCATATGGAGCCCATCAGCCCGGAATGTTCCCCCAGCAGCAGGTGAGAAGCCAGGGCGTGGGGGAGCACTGTGATGTCAGGAACTGAGCCCCGCCTGTGCATGACCATGGATATGAAGTCTAACTGCCACAGAGGCTGCTCTCCAAATCACTGTCAGTGTGACTGATCGCTCCTCCTGCTCGAAGATGCCCTCAGAAGCTCAGGCCTTTTGTTGTATTCCAAGAGTCGACTGATTGCTTATTTGTGTAGAAAATGTAACTTGGCTTTAAAAATTAGCTTCGAACTTGAAAGTAGCTCAAACCATAATTTACTGTCATCTTTGAAATGGTGGTAGTGTTTTTCAAACGATGACTTTAAATAGTCTATTAAATGACGGGGTTACTCAGCAAGTTAGTGTTTGGCCAGGCCTGGTTATTAGAGGGTCTTGTAACAAACTTGTATCATTTGTCTTAAAGTTCCTTTCATTGCCATGTCTGATTTAGCAGAAATAAAAGAAACCTTATTTACAAATTTATAGAATAAGTGCAACATTGATGAATTAGTGAAGTATTGAAGGGCAAAAGTGAATTGCAGTATCTACAGATGATGGTGAAACAAGTGATGCTCATTCAGTCAGTCCAGCTTTCGCTCCCCTGCAGGGCTACAAACGGCCAATGGAGGGGATGTACGGCCCCCCTGCGAAGCGCCATGAGGGGGACGTGTATGGTGGGCCCTATGGAGGGCAGCAGCCAGATCCATATGGCCCCTACGGCAGCTATTCGGGCCCTGAACGCCGGCCCATGCAGAACCCCTTCCCATACGGTTATGGACGGGAACGCATGCCCCCCTCAGGTCCAGTGCCCCCACATGCAATGGGCTCTGGTGAGGGGCCCCAGCCCAGGATGTGGCCCTCCAGGACAGATGTGAACTACCCCTATCCAACTAGGCACGGTCAGGGAGCGACCTACCCTTTGGGCCGCGGGGACGACGGTGAAGGCCTGCCAGGCCAGGACAGCTCGTGGCCCAGTGCCACTGGGCAGCGCCAGCCGTCTTTTCACCCCTCGGCCACCTCCCCCTCTTCCTCCTCTGGACCGATGCCCCATATGACCACTAGGCCGCCGCCACCCTCGTCATACCAGACACCCCCCGCCATGGCTGCCAGCCATGTTCCCCGGGACCCCAGTCCCGCCCCTTTCCAGCGCTCTATGGAGGTGCATCCATCTCCCAGCAAGGGCCACTTTATGGCTTCTGTAAAACCGCCAAAGCCAGGCATGCCTGTCCCCATGCCGGGGCCCGCCCCAGCTCCCGGGATGCCTGGCCAGGCTCCTCCTCCGGTCCTCCAGCGAGAGGTCAGCTACCCCGCCAGTTCGGTGGAGGGCACACAGGCACTGCTGAAGCCACGTCGTAAGCTGACCTCCAAAGACACCGGTAGGTCCTGCCTGCTCTGTTACCCAGTGTCATAAACAGGCCATTTCCTCCTGCTGTGTTTAATCGCTATGCTGTTAGGGGATCAGCGTCGTCCCATGCATCCGAGCCACCTCTTAAGGAGTGTGTAAGGCCCCATCATTGTAGAAACAGGTTACAGCCCAGATAAGATGACTTTTGAGAGGAATTAATAGAGCCCAGAACAACTTATAATGGTAGTGGCTTTGTTTCCTGGAGATGCAGAGAAGATCCAGTTGGGGTTGAGAGTAAAAGAAATTTTCAGTTCTGCAGTGTTGTAAAGAAAGGAAATCGGAGATACTGTAATGGATAAGATCTATAATGTGGAACTGCATTGAGATTAAGGTGCCTTCCATCTGCAGTAAGTTGTCCTAACAAACATTCCAAACAAGTACAACTCTGCTGCTTTCTATCTACCATTTCCTAGTGTATTCGCACTAGGACACGTCACAGCCATATAACATGAAACATGGCTGTGACGGGTCCTAGTGTGAATACACTAGGAAATGGTAGATAGAAAGCAGCAGAGTTGTACTTGTTTGGAATGTTTGTAGGGACAACTTACTGCAGATGGAAGGCACCTTAATGTAGGATGAGAAACCACCTGCTGTGTAGGAGTAAGAAGGGGAAGATGCAATCTTAGCAATAAGGGAGTTTGTATAGCAGGCATTCTGGGATCAGCTGGGGTCAGCTGTTTGTCGGCGGGTTCCGTCTCCACTGAGCGTCTCAAAAAGACAAGAAACAGGGAGTATTATAGGGGCAGAAATCACTTTGGACCTCATTGCAGGAACCCCAGAGGCCTGGCGTGTGATGATGTCCCTCAAGTCAGGCCTGCTGGCAGAGAGCACCTGGGCCCTAGACACCATCAATATCCTGCTTTATGATGATAGCACTGTGGCCTCCTTCACCCTCTCACAGGTAGGACTACATCGGCTGAACCCTCAGGGGCCATTCACAAGTGACATATGCATGACATCATAAACCTACCTCAACATCTGTCTGGGAGTGATTTTCCTCCTTGATCCAAACAGGTTTGTTGATCTGTAGAGCGTGACCTCTGCCTTTTCTTTCACCCCTCCAGTTGCCTGGATTTCTGGAACTAATCGTGGAATACTTCAGAAGGTGCCTGATAGAGATGTTTGGGATTCTGAAGGAGTATGAAGTGGGAACACCTGGACAGAAGATACTTCTAGGACCTACGCCAAGTCAGAAGGAGGAGGATCCTGCCCACCCGGAAGAAATGGATAAATCTGAGGCAGAACTGGGAGAGGAGGATGGATGGGCAGCAAATGATGAGGCACTTCTCAATACCACTGAGGAGGCAGTGTCAGACAACATCAGGGAGGAGCCTCCAGATGAGCCACATTTAAAGGGGATGGATGAGGAAGAGCATGAGGAGAAGAGCAAGGACCTCTCAGAGGCAATATGTCCCCTGGAGCCCCGGCCAAAACAGGCTAGCAGGTATGACAAATTCCCACTGAAGGTGGAAGACAAGGACTGGGATGGGTCACAAGAAGACCTGCTAAACGGTGAGGGCTTCACCAGCGGGTTGCTGCACTGGCAGGCAGGTGGGGGGGACTCCACTGCCCACATCCAGACCCACTTTGAGAGAAAGACCAACAGCCTGTGGGGTAGGGAGGAGGAGTTGGAACCAGTAGAGGCCAATGAGAAGACTTGCCACAACAGGGCACCCTGGTGGCCATCAGTTTCCTTTGAGTTTGACACCCTGGAGGATGAACCACGTTGCCGAGACGATGCCCCTCTCTCTGTTGCTGCCAACTGGCAGGACTCGCTGGCACGGCGGTGCATCTGCATCTCCAACGTTATACGCAGCCTCTCCTTCGTACCTGGCAATGACACCGAGATGTCCCGGCATCCAGGCCTGGTGCTGATCCTAGGCCGGCTGGTGCTGCTGCACCACGAACACCTTGAAAGGAAAAGGCCTTCTGCAATTCGCCGCGATGGAGAAAGGGATGGCGAAGAGGAGGACCGTGGTCTGGCCTGCAGCAGAGATGAGTGGCGCTGGGATTGCCTTGCCACACTGCGGGAGAACACTATGGTGACCCTGGCAAACATTGCCGGCCAGCTGGATCTGTCACTCTACCCAGAAAGCATCTGTTTGCCTCTCCTGGATGGCCTCCTGCACTGGATGGTGTGCCCCTCGGCAGTATCCCGGGACCCGTTTCCAACGGCTGGGCCTTACTCTGCACTCACCCCACAGCGACTTGTACTGGAGTGCCTGTGCAAGCTGAGTGTTCAGGATGGCAACGTGGACCTCTTGCTGGCCACGCCACCTATGAGCCGGCAGCAGCGGCTCTACACAGCTTTGGTGCGCCATGTGGGTGAGCGCCGCAGCCAGGTGTGCCGCGAGATGGCGGTGGCTGTTCTGTCCAACTTGGCCCGTGGCGACCCTACAGCAGCCCGGGCTATAGCCCTGCAGCGGGGCGGCATAGGCAGCCTGATGGGATTTCTGGAGGACGGTGTGGCCGTGGCGCAGTACCAGCACGGCCCCCACGGGCCCCCGCACCCCGAGCCGCCGAGCGTCAGCATGATGTGCCGGGCCGCCAAGGCGCTGCTGGCCATGGCCGAGGTGGAGGAGAACCGGCCCAAGTTTGTGCTGTATGAGGGCCGGCTGTTGGACATCACCGTGTCCTCTGTGTTGAGCGCCGCTGTCTCCAGCATCCTGTGCCAAGTGCTCTTCAAAATCGGCCGCTTTTGACTGGCACCTTGACGGCCTCTAAGAGCAGATGTCACATGCAATTGCTGGTATTATATTTTTATTTAAGGGAAAAAATTAAATAAAAATGTTTTGTATATGTATAAATAAATATATAAATATATAAAAATAGCTCCCCAGCCCGATTCACGGTTTAATTTTGGAATTTTTGAAATGATTTTAATACAGATATTTAATACTTGCTGTGGTATGTGTTTTTAATATTTTTCCTGTCTTTTTTTTAATAATTTGATTTGAACAAGAGTTGATATATGCTCCTTTTTGTTGTCTCTTATATGTATGTCTCTTGTTTTATATAATTGTTCTGAATCAGTTTGCTTTCAATTAATAATTTAAATTGTGATAAATATTGTGGATGGTTCTTCTGCCACATTATTGAGAAGAAAAATGATTTTACTCGTATAAATATACCCATGTTTAAGAAAGGCTTGTGCAATAGGAATCACGGCAGGTTGGCATGGTAACAGGCTGGCTGTCAGTTAAGTGTGTGTTTGTTCCCTCCTACACCATGCAACACAAAATCAGTGTTGCATCTGCCTACCAGTCAAAGAAAAAAAAATACTCCCTTCTCCACTCCTGGAGCAGTCTCTTTAGTACTTGTATTACGTTTATTTTGTATTCGGCAGTGGGCTGAGATGTAAATAGATCTTGTACATTGAACAAACGTACCTTTGTTTTATTCTTTGTATTTCGTTGTTTTTAGTTACCTGCATACCTTTTTTTCCAGGTGATATGACTACAAAGTGACAGTAGTTGTTAATTCTAAATATTATTTGCTGTTACCGTTAATTTTATTTAGTCTATTTCATTGTTTGGGTTCACATCCTAAAACAAAGGCAAAGTCGTATCCTGTGTGTAAGAAGTTGCTGTGCTCTCAGCACGGGTGTGTACCGCTTTGTGAGCCCCATGTTGGACTTGTTTCATTCTGGGGAATAATGTATAAGGTTATAAAAGACAGAAAGACATCTATCCTATCCATTTCTTTTTAATTCCCCGCATGTGATGCGGAAAAGGAAAGTTATCCTGGGATGATGACAGAAACCAATTAAAACTGAATAACAGGACAAAGAAAATCCTACACCGATATTTAAGACTGGCGTCTTCTTTTCGCTCATCCACACATTGGACATTTATTCAAAACAAAATCTTTATACTATATGTTCCACATGTTAAAAAAATAAATGTACATTAAACCTTGTTAAGCACCGTGTAGGATATGGTGTTTGCTCTAAGTTAACCTGAAATGATACCATGCTCAGGCTGTATGTAAACCGAGTGTTGAAAAAGATCTAGATTTTGTTTGCCAGAGGTAAGAGCTGGTCAAGTGTGTGCATAAACCAATATAACTCCACTAGCTCCATCCCAGTCACATGGCTTAGCATGTGAACAGATATGTCCTGAAACCAGTGAAATCTAGCACATCTGACTAATCATGTGACTGAGAAGTACATGAATTTTGCATGACTTCACAAGAGTTGGCACGCTGCACCCTGAAATCACTAAGCAGAGGTTTGTTATGGTTACTATATACTACATACAAACTGTCTGGGAGTAGCTTCACGTACATCTGAATGAACCTATTGTTTGATTTATGTATAGAAGGAATGGTGAAAAAATACATCCTGTTGTATATTTTGGATTGTCTCTTGGAGGAGTGTGACCTCAGCATGAAGGTGTGCTTCAGTGATCAGCAGAGCTCTGTCATCTGCAGCCTGAGCTCCCAGTTGGGGCCATCCTTGGTAAACAGGTTGGTGGGGAGAAGCCAGACACAACACTGCATGAAAAATACCTATTAAAACCAGAGTACCCTGTCCAGAATAGGGTTACGAGGACTCGGCCCTGGAGGCGGACCTGGGGATGGTGCTCACCAGTGTGGAGAAATCAGTATAAAACACAGTGACCGGTGATGGTTTCACCTCCCATAAACCTCTGCCGGTATAAAGAAATCCCATTCCTTTGTTCATTTCAGATTACGTTTGTCGAGAATGTATATTTAGCACGTTGCAAACCAGGGGAATTTCACACTTAGAATGTCACAGGCAACAATACTCGCATAATACAATTCAATATGTTTATTTCCGCAGCAACATATTAAATCTTTGCAACAAATAAAGCCAGTTGTGACTTTTTCAAACTCATAGCTACAGTGAGCAGAAACAGATGCAAATATACTTTTAAAGGAAAGTGTCCATCCAGCACTTGATGTGCTGTGCCTGTCCACCTGATCAAAAGTATCCCAAGGCAAGGTCTTGGACATAAAGTCTATTAGAAAGAAACTCAACAAAAAACCAAAACTGCCAACCACAAAATGCCACAGGTCTGGAGGGCTGACTGGATGAAATGACGACAATGTAATTGCCAACCCTGCACCTCCAATAACACTGAAACTTTAAGGGAGGAAATCTGATCCCCAGGTAGTCCAGTCAGCTATGGAAGTGTGCGGCATCCATCCATTCTGTTACTTTGATCTGAAGAAAGACTCCCAGTTCATGGGGTTTATGTTGGCTTGTGTTTCTGTTTTGGGGATCGTTGGAAAGACTGACTGCATCTTCTGCTTGAACTCTGCTAGCTATGTAGACAAGAACAAGGATGTCCGTTACACACAGACCCACAAACTTCATTTCACCAGTTATGTGCTGCTCACATCCTGGCATTGAGACTCACGCTATGGACGCCCAGGGCCTTCCAGACAGCAAAGCTGAGGAGGCCCACCCCGCAGCAGGCATACAGCGAGCCCCAGCCCAGTGCCCGGAGGGCCAGTGATGCCCCACTCTCCGGTACTGCCGTTGTGCCTGCCAGGCCCTGGGGGCAGAGAAGGTAAGAGGCATGGCTTTTGGAACCATCCTGACTTAGGGCTGGTGGATATAGTGATATACAGCTGTGGCCAAAAGTTTTGAAAATGACACAAATATTAATTTTCACAGTCTCCTCAGTATTTATGATGCCAATTTGCCTATAATCCGGAATGTTATGAAGAGTCAACAGATGAATTGCAATTAATTGCAAAGTCCCTCACAATTTTGCCTAAGAACACAGAAACTTCTCCCGACCATCCAGCAACAGTTTGGTGATGAACATGCCTCTTCCAGCATGATGGAGCACCGTGCCATAAGGTAAAAGTAATAACTAAGCAGCTTGGGGAACAAAACGTTGATATTTTGGGTCCCTGGCCAGGAAACTCCCCAGACCTTAATCCCATTGAGAACTGGTGGTCAATCCTCAAGAGGCGGATGGACAAGCAAAAACCCACAAATTTGAACAAACTCCAAGCATTGATTTAAGCAAGAATGGGCTGCCGTCAGTCAGGATTTGGCCCCGAACTTGATTGACAGCAGCCAGGGCTAATTGCAAAGGTCTTGAAAAAGAAGGGCCAACACTGTAAATACTGACTCTTTGCATAAACTTAATGCAATTGTCAAAAAAAGCATTTGACACTTATGAAATGCTTATGAAATAACAGTGCTGTGTCCAAGACAGATGGCCTATTGAAGTTATATGGTGTACATTGTTCTCCATAGTTTACTGCTTAAAGCATACTTCATTGGAAATGTCTCTATCGTTTAGGGTTACACTAATTAGTCCAGCTGTCTTACAGTTACTGGCGTTGAATGGACACCATGCAATTATTAATAAATTTGTATAAAGCATATAATATGAAAGTTACATGGTGTGCATTTTCCACTGTAGTTTAGTGCTTAAAACATTTGTGAATAGTTTAGGTTTATACATTAGTCTATTACTCCTGTCTTTTGCATTTTAAATGGATAAAGTACAGTTATTAGTAACAAAAGTATATTAAGAGGAAACACAAAACTATTCCAAAAGATATTTCCCCACCCACCATATACCACAGCTGATCTTTAGAAAAAAAAAAAATCACAAACACATCGCAATCCACTAATATGTATTTTTGTGTGGCTGAGCGATTTGTACACCTGAAATGGATTTTGTTCCTTTTTATTTGCGGATTTTTGTTACATTCCTACTGTAGCTGACCTGTAGAAAAGATCCATAAATATAAGGTGCATTCTTGTTATATATTGTTATCGACATATGAGATTTTGGTCATATCGCACAGCCCCATCCGCACTCATTTCTGTAAAACAGGGCTCTTCAAGTCTGGACCTCCATAACAAATCCAAGCCATGTTTTCAGTTCTCAGGTAGTTAGTTAGTTTAATAAGTTTAATAAGCACCAATTCTGGTTGAGCAGAGGCTTCACACCAGGCTTACAGGTGAAGAACGGCTGGAAACTCAGCAGGGCTCGGCCCTTGAGGATCATGATTTGAATAGCCCTGCTCTAAAATAAGTGATAAGACAATATCCTAGAGGAAAATTCTTTGTAAAGAGTTTATATCCTTCAATGCCCAATGGATCAGCAACCTATCGTTTTAACTGCTTGACCACCTTGTCAAGCAATGGAAATACACTAGATAAACATCCCATCCATCAACCTTCTGTACTCACTTGGTTTATGCAGGGTCATTGGGGTCTAGAGCCTATCCTGGAAGCAATGGGCACAAGGCAGGGAATGACCCAGGACGGGGTGCTAACCCATTGCAGAGCACACTCACTCACACACTCACTCATACACCATTCACACCTACCTCCAAACATGTAGAGCCAGGGTGGAGACTTGTACACACATTGTGAGGAAACAGTGCAAACCATGATGTCAGCATGCTGCCCCAAAACACCCATGAAGTTCTATGGTATTTCCTCCTATTGGGGAAAATTATGTGGCAGGGGTTCCCACATACAACACAGGTCAAAATTTAGCTTATCTTTTGATTGCCAGCACCCACTGAACAGCTATAAAACTGCTTATATATTTAATTTTTTAAACACTACTGTAAGCTGCCCTGTCTTGAATACCATATTGATCGATTAACTCTGTCTGGTTAGACAACATCCATAGGCTTCATGCAAGAGTGGCGGGCAGCAGGTACTGTGGTGTTTAAGCATGTTGGTTAGCTGGTTCATATCACAAGACCCACCTTGTTCTAGTACACATTCAGCAAGGTATCAAACATCTGTTTATACAAAACCACTGACATAAAAAGTTTTTCTGGAAAGCAGGAACAACTCTTGTAACTACTTTACCCAAATAATTAGATCAGTCTGAGTGAGACACTGATTAGATTTGCTGCAAGTTGACCATCCCTGTCTCTGTCTGATGGCTTTTTTGGCTTTGAAAAAAACCAGGTTATTATCTTCAGACAGTTAAGACAAGACTTAAACAGCCTCCACTGCAGATCAACTCCTTAGGGAAATTATTTGAAGTGCTTATTTTGGATTTGTTTTTCTGAATGTATGCAAAACAAAAGTGACGTCTTGTGCTAGGATGCTTCACCTCAGGATCAGGCAATCGCCTTGATCTTGTGCACAAAGTTGGCCTTGTGAGCCAACGGGTGGCACTGACCTCACTGCAACATCCCCCCCATGAAATTCAATTTTCTCACATTAAAGGCATCTTTGCCTTTTGTTGAAAAATAGATTTAGAAACAAAGACAGCACTGTGATGCCCATTAAATTCTGTTTTAAAAACAAAAATAATCCAGGAATTTACGCAATACTTGGTTTAAAATAAATTCAAACTTGGTCTCATGATAAAGTTGAAGTAAACATGGCGTGCAATAATTAATAGCAGCAAAAAATGCGAAACTGACAAGCTATAGTTAACCCAATTTACCTAAATAAAAAAAAAGTTATACAATGGATTATTAATTGGGGTGTAATTATATACCTCTAAGAAATTAATATCTATGGCCCAGAAAGAAACATATCCCCCAAGCTGAAAATCTTAATTAGACAAGTTTACATCTTCACCTAAAGCAAAATAATCTGGACTGATATAGCTTTAAATGACTGGGGTTTCATTCATTTTTAATTACACTCTCGCACGGACTGACAGACACGCTTCAAGAAAAGTATCCACGCAGCTCTATCACACCTGCAACAAAGTGCCGTGGGTCGTCAGAACGCACAAATTGTTTTGGTGTTGTGTAACGCTGCTGAAGGTGCTGGTTTAATGAATTACAGCAAAAAGTGTGGCTATGATATAGGCATATGCATGTCATTCCAATAGAAGTGGGGGGGGGAAGTACTTCCACACCTTGTTAAACCATTCTGGGCTTTTCTTCTTAGCTATCGCCAAGGTCGTACCGAAACCGGCGATCATGCCAGCTGTGGCCACGGTTGTCAGAAAAACGCCACCTGCAAAATATTATAGATGCTAATTCAATCGTATGATTTCTATTCAAAAGTAGGCATTATATTGTTCCGCTTACAACATTGTCAACGATTATCACCCCTTAACTACAATGTGTAATGTATGTGACACAAAAAGAAATCCTTCAGCACATAGCAACGAAACCAAACATTTACGATTACAAATTCTTAACCTGGGGAAATTTACTCGCCTTTTAGCAACAGTATCTTGTTTTGTTCTTCGTCTTCAACCATGATTGAACACGCTTGTTAAGGTATATTTTCCCGTGCAGTTCATATGCTTAAAGAACGGTCCTTCGCTTAAAATCTTCCGGATACTACAAAAGCATAGGAGCAATAGTGTCCTATCGTGTATATTTTTCTAAATAGTTCATTCATTCATTTATATCCATAATAGGCATTCCAAACACACGAAAAATCTGTGTAAATATATGTCACGAAGATGCGTGTAAATGTATGACAAACTTTAATTTGAATAATATTAACTTAAACTAATTTGTACCACATATGTAATTACGTTTTGGGTAACAGAAATTGTAATATACAAGACAGCACGTACATGGAAGAGAAGAATGACCCATTTTTGTGTGGTTATACAGGGATTGGAAGTAACTCAATCTCCCATGCTTCTGCGCGCCGAACACGCTTTAGAACTGAACCGTTAATGCAGCGAGCTGTAACAGCATGAAGGTGCTGAAAGCTTCGTGTATTTTCTTCCAGCCGATTAAGACAAAGGCTTTTACGTTTTGATGTTGCAGCTTTGTTAACGGTTGGTACACGGAATCGTTGTATTTAGTAATGAAATTCTCCACTTTTCAGCATTATAACGTTTTTTCTTCTTAGCTGTATTTCTTTTCTGGAGTGTGTGTGTCGGCGTTTGTGGTTTTTTTTTCAAAGCGATTTAATTGGCTTTGATAACTAAAGAGTCGGGATGTTGCCCTACTTTGCATGAAAATTTTTCCTCCCATATTGATGGACGAATTATTCCTCTCCATTCAAATGTTGCGCTTGTTTTTCGATGCTTCTCGTAACAAGCCTGGATAACGGATCTGGATAAAGGATAAACAGCTAATGATCTCCTTTGACAAACACAAGAGGAGGGAGCATCTTTCTGGGTGGATTTTCTGGTGTTTCTGTAACCCGATTGCAGTCCGGTGGCTTCATTTGGCTGGATACTTAACTTTACCCGCCAGTCATTTTAGTTGCGCCTATAACTGATCAAGGAGCCGACCGCAGGCGTGCTTAAAACTCACTGCATGTCTCACATCCCAACATCATTTATTATTATTATATTTTGAGATATATAACGGATGCATGTTCGTTGGTCCCACACATTTTTCGACAACATAGGACGTCGTTCACATGGAAAGTTTGATAGATGTTGCAAATCCAAGATATAAGGACGTGTAAGCCGGAGATAATTTAAATATCTTCGTTGGTGTTTAGAAACACTTTCGCCAAACTCTGTAAGGTTATATTTTGGATAGTTATTCATCACTCACAAAGGGACTTAACACTTGACACGGGTTCCTGCAAACGATCACATTGACTAAGTTATACTGTTTTAGTGGTGAACATTAAGATCGTGGGCTGATGGATCCTGGGATGACAGAGTGTCAGTACAGTCAGATCAGCACGGTCGCCTCATCGCTAATGGAGAGCCAGCTTGGGAAGAAGATCCCCAAAAGGAAGTGGCAAACTTTTCCGGGCAGGAATAAGTTTTACTGCAATGGAAGGATCATGATGGGTAGACAAACCGGTGTCTTCTACCTTACCATGGTACTTATCGTGGTCACCAGCGGGCTCTTCTTTGCTTTTGAGTGAGTTACTTTTTAATCGTAATACATCCTTATAAAAGCTCATTGTGTTCCTCGATGTTATGTATTGTTTTATATGTACTTCTATGTAATCGAATAAGGTAATGTTGTTGTACTTGGTGAATATTAATATCGTAATACTAAATTATAATAAATCGGCATGTAGATGGACCAAATTTTATTGTCTGACGTATAATGTCATTTTATAGGAATAGTATGTTAGGCAATTATGACACAGAACAATGGACGTCACTAAGCAATGGCTGCACTGGTTAGAATGAGTTGTGTGGCAGCTCAGTGGCTATAGCATTGTCACATCACACCTCCATGGATGGGGGGGCTTAAATCCTTTTCCAACTCTGTGTGTGTAATATTTATGTCTTTTATAGGCAGCGTTGTTACCTTTTCTGAACGATTTACTGCTTGCTGAACGATTACTATTTGTTCTTGTCTCTCAGTATTGACCAATCTTGAGTACGGCTCATAGTGTGATAAGAACGAATTGAATGGATTGATGTTTAGTTTTGTCCTTGGGGGTCCTATTGCCAAGGCTCTCTATTTTTTTTATTTGTTTGCTGGGAAACTAGTATTAAATGTATTCAGTGAGAAATAAAGCTAGCTAAAATGGGTCTGCACATTTTAGTCTCTGTATTGTACAAAATGTAAAAAAAAAAAAAAAAAAAAAGTTCTGCAAAAGGAAGTATCCTTATTTAGTGAGCTGCAGTTGAAGTAGAACAACCTGTTAAGCTTCCAAAAGCTGTTTCTTTAGTCTGATGGTCACCACAAATGAGTTAAATTTCCCACTGTCTGAAAGTCATCCCTGTAATTTGGTCGGATTCTGTTAATAGTTTACTTAAAAAATGTACTGATCTTATGGTTATCACTCTCACACGCTAGCAGCTGTAGCTTTTAACCTTAGAACACCAAGGCGCTGTTTAATGTAGAAACATGCTCAGGCAAAGAAGAGCCATATGGGATGTATCTAGATGGGAAAGGTGTGGAACATGGCATGGTACGTGTCTTTTGGGCACAGTGTCTCCTATACTGGTCCTTCTTGATGAATTTTAGTTACTTGAAGACATTTCCGTAGATTCCAAGTGGCAGCATGTCCTTGGTGTTCACACAGTGATACATTTGTTTTTGTTTGGAATGTTGACTTACTCCTTGTAAACTTTTAATTAGCCTGACTGTAATTAGCAGCAGACTAGCAGAAAGTGATAGTCACCTGCATTCCGCAAAGACCCACCACAGCTCTGCCTTGGATTGACTGTTGGTTGTTGTTTGGTTACAGTTATTTTCTTGTCAAATGGTTGGTTAGATAGGCTTAGACAAACATTTACCTGCCAGTGTGGTGAATAGTCTTCTGGGATTTACTTGGCAAAAAGAATATCTACTCGCATTTGGTGCATGGCTATTGTTAATTTCTGACCCTGATCGAAGGCCTTGTTAATGTGAGTAACTGTCACTCATCTCTCCTCTCCATATACCAGGCTGCCTTGTGCCCCATGTGTTAATGAAATGGTGGGTTACTCTTACTTTAATACTTTTAGAAGGCCTTTGCTGCTATTGATTTCAGCTGCTAGAGTTTGTTATGTGAGTTTGACTCTCCAAAAAGCCTTAAGGCATCTGCTGTGGAGATTGTTGTAAGTTAAGGTCAGCCAGCTAATGGACCGCAGCAGGGTTTCCTCAACCATGGAGCTGCATTTTACCCAGAGTTGGTGCTGTGTGTAAAAGAACAAGGATATGTACTCCTCTGCTGCAGGATGGATAAATAAATGGATTACTAGCTCAGTAGCTGCTTGGAAAGATCATCTAGTCTGTATGTAGATGCTCAAACCCTTCATGTTACTGATTTCAAGTAGACGTAGTTATTGTGTGTTGTTGTGTTCTGGTATTTGTGATCTGTGATGTAAACATTCTTTTATGGGGCACAGCTCTATGCTCTATCAGTGATTCAGGGTGTAAATTTCTATTCTGCATGCGGTGCTGGTGAGACAGTGGTTATTCAGTCAGGAGCCTGAATCCCAGGCAGCACTGGGCACAAAGCAAGGGTACACCCTGGATGGGATGCCAATACATAACAGGTCACACATGTACAGGTCCTCTTAGCTTGACTGCATGTCTTTGGACTACGTGGGGAAGCTTGGGTACCCCATTTATTTCTAAAGTAAGATGTATTTTGGGTTGTAACATTCTGGTTTGCTATGAAAATGGATACTAGTAATGTTTTTTTTTCCCTCATGAAATTTGCTTGCAAATATTTACAGTCCTATAGGGGTTTTGTCTATCTTACATGTTTTCTATTGCTTGAGTTGTAGAATTACACCCTTTGAGGGATTTTTATTATTATTATTATTATTATTATTATTATTATTATTATTATTCACAGTCTTTCTTTACTGCTTGTGGTCTGCTTGCAGACGTAAGACACTAGACTAGACTAGAAATCACATGGATACCCGCATCTTTGCCACCAGCAGTTTCACTAATTGTGAATCAAAGTCGTGGCTCGATTTTTACCACTCTGGTGGTGCCAGAGTGCTCTGTCTTATTCCTCTGGGAGAAAATATGGGTGAAAAGATAGCAATGGGTTCACAACACAGCCAGAGACCTTGGGAGAGAAAATCATTTCATGAAGTCCATGTTTGTTCAAGGAGTGATACATCCACACTATCCCTGGAAGGTGGAGAGTTTTGAGTCCTCTGTGTGTTTCTGGATGTTTTTAGAAGGCATCCTGAAAGGCATAGTCATATCCTACTTTGGCGGACGTTTCCCAGGATGACCCAAAAGCTCTAGCGTATTGTACAAGGATGTTTCATTTCTAAGCCATGTGACACTCAGAAAATAGGTCTGCTGTGCTGCTGGAGGTCACCTAGAGTGATCCCCCTTGAGTCAGCTTGGGGTTGGAGTAGACCTGACACATCAGGAGGAAATTATGCTCTATTCCGGGATTGTTTTGTTTGTTTGTACATGTCTGTCCGTCATTTAATTTTTTAAGTGGTTTATTTTCTAATGTAGCTATTTAGAGTGAGACTTTAAAGAAAACAGCTCTGCTTTACGCCATAGGTTGTGGTGTCCATTAGTCCCCTCAGCAAATATTTGTAGCCCAGGCTACTGGCTACAATGCTAATCATACATACATATATTTCTGTGGTTGATGCGATATGGCCTACCTATCCAGACTACTTGGTCTGAACTTGCGGTCTCCTCTAATTTTAACCTTCGTTCCTTTCCCAGTGCTGTGTGTTGAGATTTCTTTCCAATGATCGTCATTGGGGTATAGCTAAAGGTTTTTATCTCTGCGTCGTGACATAGATGGATGATGAAGAATTTTTTCGTTTAACTAGCCAGGGCAGGAATGTTACAGGCTGGAAAGACTAAAGTCTAAGTCTAAAATGCCTTAAGGCCAGTGATGCATAATTTACATGAATGAAGATAAGCCTGATTCTGAGGTACCAAGTACTGCACATTTTTGCTGGTCTTCAGTTAAACTGTGACCATGTTGAGTGTTTCATGATCATTAAAAAGTCTTCCCTAAACCAAAGGTTAAACACCCTGGGTATATTCAATGGTAGAATCAGTCAGGGTTGGTTCAAATCCTATAATAGATGTGGCTCCTCTGCTCGGTGCTAGACGTTGTCCAGGCATAGAGGATGCTTAGGTTTGGAGACATACCATACATGGCCACTCATGCTATCCTAAATAACAAATTGAGTATAATGCCTAATGGATGCAAGAATGCTTAATCCAAAGGACTTTAAGACGGATCCCTTTAAGATGTTACGTACACGTGTGAATTAGCCGCTAGTGATGCACCAGTTTAGTAGAAAATCCCACTAAACAGTGTACGTAATTGTGCGAGACAATTTAAATGATATGAAAACAGCAATGACTGGTTTTAGAGTTGCTGGCTTGCGCTGTTCTGTGTACTCTCTACAGCTATCGCAACAAAGTGTACAGTAAGTGACACTCTTTCCAGTGGGAGAAAAATTGTGGAGCATTTTAAGCATTCGCCACTTGCGTATCCTTTCTTGGACGTTATTCAAACTGAACTGCAAATGCCTCAGAAACACTTAGAACTAGATGTACAAATAAGGTGGGACAATATGATATGAATGTTTATAGTAGTATAACTAAAGATTTTTTGGCATACTTTTTCTTTGTAGATTTACTAGTTATACAAGTGTGTATGTGTACATGTGTAATATTTAAATATTAAAGTTTCGGAATCTGTGTTGGTATCGGCAGTTGTCAGATTGGAACTGAGACAATATAGATCTGTCTATAGAAGGGGAGACAAACATAGCAACTCATGGCCAATGGGTCACGGCACAGACATGGAAGAACTTCCAAACAGACAGATAGTTACATCTATGAAGGCTGAGAACAAGCAGTCATTCTGAATGAGTTTTTGGGGCGGGTGGACCTGGTGACGGGTTATGAGGATGGAACTCAGATGGAGGCTAGTAAATTTCTGGGCGTTTCACTGGATCTTTTTCTCCCAGTGCTCATAATGGGTTTGGTTTCACAAACAGTATCTTGTTGCATGTATATAAAATCAAACAACTAAGTTAGAAATTAAGTGTGAATGCTAGTGATCCTAAAACAGAAGGGTGTGTCCCTAAACTGTGAAACTCATACTTAGGGCTTGGTGGTATATTGATACATTTACAAAATGAGATATAGAATGACACAATACCATTTATGTTAATATACTTTTATTGTGTGTTCAAATTGAGGCTCTATTAAAGATTAATAAAGACCAGTAGTTGCTCCTACCTGGTTGTAAACAACATGAGAGCTTTGGTGATGTTGTACAGAATCGCAGATTTCACAGTTAGTCAGGTAGCTCTGTGCATTCAGGTAGCATCTCATGGTGAGAAAAGGTGAGAAATCATTGTTACTTGATTGATTTCATTTAAAAACATTGCTAAATGGCTCATGTTAAAAATATCATAAATTACAATATTAGTTTTATTTTGTTTCACTTTAATCAGGATATTTTTTGGGTAAGCTGTGGTTCAATGAATGACTGGCTGCTATCTTTTGAACTGTTTGATAAGTTTTAAATTGTTAGTTTATAAACAAAAGTATCTAAATTTTCACCTTCTGTTTTGAAACCAGTGTCATCAACCGAGACAAAAATAATCTGTCGGTGGACATACTGGAGTGACATGTTTTTATGACATTGCTGCTTTATTTGACCCACACAACACAGATATACGCATAATTTATTTGTATCTTTATTTTGAGACTTCTGTTTGGAATAAATAAAATGCCTAAACTGAATAGTTGCTGTATAATTGCAAATAGGGAAATCTAGCATTTGCATTTCATCTTGATCACGCATTGTTTTAATAAATGTTTGTTATAAATAATATAATGGTATTCTGGCTAAAAATGTTTTTACATGTGCAGTCCAATTTGCCCAGCCCTAATGATACTTGAGTGCTGTTGACCTATGATATAGAATTGACAAATGAGGTCCTTTACACAGGAAGTAGACAGCCTTCAAAGGGGAGTAATTGCTTCCCAGTGGAGCCTAGAGGTGTTATTTGTCAAATGCACATATCTGTTTAATATGTGTTGTTTTTTGCAGGAGTTGCTAAATTTGCTACCTGTTATGATCCATTCTGTTTTGGAATAACTCTGCTGTTATCCCAAAAAGTAAATAAACACAATCCTGTCCAAGTATGTATGAAATCAACATGACTTTATAGGTTTATCTTGAGGCTATATCCTGATGTTACATTAATACCTCTAATGTCTGCTTTGTTTCATTTTCTAAACAAGTCCCTCAGGGTCCTTGTGATTTTCCTTCTTTTTGGGTTATGAATTAAGTTGTCTTAGAGGATGCTTGGGGCAGAGGTGGGAATTTCTACTAGGAATTCCCTTTCTTTGCCTCTTCTTTCAAAGGATCATTCATTGCCTTGGCAAGTAGGATTAAACATTGAGAAATAAAAATCTTATGACATTCCTCTCTCCAATGTTTAGAAGTTGCCCTATGTTTCCATAGCAGCAGTTCCCTCCATTTCTACCACCTAATCTGTTGCATCTCCATAGCAACCAAGAGAGACTTCTTTTTTGTCTGTGTGTAATGTGTACACCGTGTGGGTTGGAAACGAGGGAGCCATAGCTGTGTGTACAGTCAGTCCTGCAGAACAAATCAATACCAACAAACCTTTAACAAAGCTGACAATCAGGTCCAATGATTAAACAAAAATGCTGTTTCATATGCTGAGCATTTAATGATCAATGTGTACATTCTGTCCAAAGTAAAAAGAAAAAACTCAGCTGAGGTAAAAAAATTAAATTAAAATAAGCTCAGGCTTGGACAAAGTCAAACTCAGGATGTCTGCTTGAGTCTATAGTATGAGTTTTAGAAGCTGCTATGAAAAAGTAGATCCTCTGACACCAGTAGATAATTTAGGGGCGTTTCACAATGCTTGGTCTGACAAATTCAGCAGTTATTTCCCACAGGAAAGCTTAATCATAGAACTTATTGAATTAGTCTGTTTGTTTGGTCCTATGCTGACTCCATAAAAATCAGAATAATACCAACAAGTGTATGAAAAAATGAATACACTCGCATGTCTTTACTTTTGGGGGCAATTTTGGGCAGAATCCAAGAAAACTACATTTATTAGTTTGATTCAAAGACGCCAAGTAGATTCTTATCCGTCTTCATCTGTTTAGCTGCTGTGACCCAACTGACCCCAGAGTTGTTTACTTGGGAAATTCGCCTTTACAAGCTTTGTTTTTTAACCTGGGGGCTATTCCATGAAAGTAGCTAAAGAAAGCCAGACTTTCCTGAAAAAGTCAGACTCAAACTAGCACAATCTATTAACGTAGCCTCATGTCGTTCCACTAACGTTCAGATTTAATTAATCAAGGCTCATACAAGACAGACTCGCATAGTCTCACTTAGTGCGCACACTCGAGATATTTAACAAGCCCAGATGAATGGATGAACGATAGATCGATCAAATCAATCGGAAAGCGTGTAAAACTAGAGTGGTGTTTTTCTTCCGCCTCAGAACAAACGCTGCTGATGGAGCTGTATAAAAAAATGCAATGATGTAATCACTAAAAAGGCAATACTGTGGCCATAAATAAAGCCAAGGATTTGGCTTGGCACTGAATTGCAGAGAGACTAAATGCGTAAGTTACGTAAATGTTACAAGTGCTTAATACAGTGGCATGGTGGTAAAGTGGTTCGTGCTCTCGCCTTACACTGCGAAAGTTCCTGGGTCTATCCCCATAGCCAACGGGCGGCGTTGCAAATTTAGCTACTTTGACGTTATATTTAGCGAGTTTTTAGACCCCTCTCGCCACTCGTTTTCATAAAAGCGACTAGCGCCAAATATAGCGACCTTTTTTGGTGTTATTGGAGACTCGGACGTGAAAGGACGTATCGTTCATACTCTTCTCACCGACCAGCGGGTGCTGCCGTGGGCTGCTCTACCAAAGCGCTCACAGGCGGCTGGTCCTCGAACAGCAGCCCTGCCCAGCTGCAGAACAGCAGATGTTCTCCTCTCACTGATGCTGCCCTGGCTTTTAGTCAATAATAAGTAACTCCGCCAGAGTGTCTCTTTGGGGTCATTTTTGCCGGCCCCAAGTCTGGATAAAGGAGGTTTGGAATTGTGGAAAAAAAACAAGAATCGACAGAAGAAAGTTCATTCGTAGTTCTAAACGTAGCCTATTTGTGGTGTTTTTTAAACCACTTTTTGCCTCTGCCACGACATTATTCCTCTCTCTTACAGCGTCCATTATAATTACATGCACATTATGCAAATGAGGCGATGGCGTCATGTAGCTATTTTTAGCGACTTTTGTGACAGCCAGCAGCTACTTTACTTGCTGAGGAGTTGGCAACGGGGAACCTTCTTAGTTGAGTTCACGTGTCATTCTTACTGTATAATGCTATTCTGTATTATTTGATCTCCGTAAAATACTCTCAATCGCATCCGTGATCTGCACACATAAGCGTGTCTATTTTACTAGTAAACTTTGTACACAGTGAGTAAAAATATAAAAACACCTTCCTATTCATATTATTTTAACCGATTTGTCATTGCATTTCATGTTTGACCTTTCTAATATGGGTACGTTTTTACTTTAAATATTTAGGAATTAATTGGAATGCTGAGACGTGATTTTTAATAGGCTTTATTATATTTATTACACGACATTAGTAGTGTGATCACGGAATTTCGTCCGGCGGAACGATGTTTTGGGAATCTGTTCCCACACGTCGGACGTTCTTTGAGACAACGCTTAATTAAGAGAGCTAGTTAACCAGGGAACTGTACTACGAAGCAGGGTTTCTGGCTAATCGGGATAACTTGTCGGATTTAAGGTAGTCTGGGCAAAATGTAAGTGAACGAATATGAAGTCCATGTAAACGGTGGTACCTTAAATCCGACAAGTTACCCCGATAAGCCAGTAACCGCTTAGTAGTACAGGCCACTGGTCCGGGGCAGACTTGTTCACTCGCCTAAGTTACCGTGGTTGCTTAGCAGGGATTCATTTAAGACACTTCCCACTTAAATGAGCCAGACTTGTCGAAATAAATCGGACTTTCCCTTAATCCTGCTTCGTGGAATACCCCCCTGTGCAATTCAGTGTTTTCTCTTTTGATGTGTGACCAAATGGGAGACTAAAGCTAGAGTATTATTTCGTCATTTGCTTTCTCACTGACCTCATGCATTCAGCCTTATTTTGTCTCTGGCACCTTTTTAGCTTTGATTCATGTCGAACCTGGCTCTGGAGTGCTCTATAAATAACACAGATTTTTTTACGTCAGCACATCAGATTCCTGATATTCTCAGTAACACCCTGAGGCATTGAAGGACTGCCTTAGAGTTTCTTTTCCTTTGCCCATGTTCGTGGTCTACAGGTCTGCTATCTGTCATCTTTAGCCACTGTTCTGCTTGCCACTTATATGTTTCACTGTCTTTGGTTGACCACAGGATAACTGGCAATCCCTCATTGTCTACTATTTTCTGGTCTGTTGTCTTTGTCCTTGTTGTCCACCAGTCTTTTTGAAGAACACAATCAGGGTTTCTTCATGGGCAAATAAACTGAAAAGAACACACTACTCCTGTACAGGCAGATCTCTTCAGAGCTCTTGCCTCCATATGTGTGCGTAAGAGCAGCTTCTGCTCCCTAGAGCCTGCAGGAGGGCTGAGGAGGCCTGCGGCACTAAGCATGACTTCCTAGTGCTGCGGCAGGATGCTTGAGCTCAACATGACATGCTACCGCTCAGCACTTACTTGACAGGCTAGAGGCTTCGTTGATGAACATTGGGAACACCAGTGTGACCCTCCCGGAAGTTCCCGCCCCCCCCCCCCACACTTCCCTTCTGTGTAACGTTGTAGCTCTGCATTTCAGGAACAAACAACACATTTTATTGTGTACTTTGTGCAAATCAGAAAATTAGTCATTTGTTGTGTGTTTTCAGAGCGACGATGGCCATCATCCAGCAAGACTGATGTGAGATGAGGCTTGGTAATCCATCTGTGGGTGTCTATAGGATATTCAATGTGGTGTCAGGTGTGTCTATTTATTCTGATGTATCCTGTAGGCGGTTTATAACCACTTACAGCAACACGGAAGACTGCAGTAGTAAGAGAGCAGGCAGCTACTGTGCCTCATGAGGATGATGCTTTTAGGTGTAGTGGGAGCCAAAAGGAGAAAATAATGTGCTCTTATAGGATGCTGGATTGAATTAGTTATCTGGAACATAGGTGGGGCTCCCAGAACCCCTTTCTCTGTGGAGTGTGTCTTCAAGAAAGCTAAAGGATAACTCCTGATTTACTTGTTTGAATGGCTAGTTAGCAACCAATTATCTTTTTAGTATAATTTAGTGCTCATAAGGACAGTTATGCAAATTGAAAGTGAAATATTATTTTGAGAACTCATAATATTCAGTTTATCAATATTAGGCTAATACTGTACTGAATTAAACACTATAGATGTGACGGTAAGTCAGCCGCGGGACAGAGGTGAGTTTGAGTGGCTGTAGGACACTGTGAGTTGGCTGAACACCCACGTCTGCTGCTTGTTCATGTACACATGTTGTCTGGTGCTCCTGTAGTGATATTGGTTCTGTATTTTTGTAAACGAGCGGAATGGGCCATGTGACCGCCATGCCCCTGCTCTCTCGCCCTGTACAGCTGTCCCTTCCTGGCCTCCAGCTTGACTCCTGCCATCCCGGCTATAGGTGGCTTCCTCTTCCTCTTTGTCATGGGCATGCTGTTCAGGGCCAGCTTCAGTGACCCCGGTGTGCTGCCCCGCGCCACGCCTGACGAGGCCGCTCACCTGGAGAGCCAGATCGGTGACGGTGAGCCCCTCTTACGACTGTGGCTAGGGATTTGCAGCTGTACCCATCTGGGGTCAGGCGAAGCCGATTCAGTGTTGCGATTTGCAGGAAAACACTTTGGTATGAACAGTGAATGTGTTTACAGTGTTGGGGAAGCTACTTTTAAACAGTAGCGTTTTAAGCTACAAGCTACTTATTAAAAGTGACTAAGCTACAGCCAAGCTACTGTTTTAATATTGTAGTTAGCTAGACTACATGCTACAGAGGAAAAGTAGCTAACTACATCGAAGCTATTTCATCCAGTAATACTTAATATTTGTGCTGTGGGATACTCTTAAAGTAAATTTTTAAAATGTGAAACATGATGTTAACAGTGATATGAAAATCTTTTTTTTCCAGTGTAATGACAAATCATAGTAAGGCTTCAAAAATGTTTGTTTGGTGTAAGCCAAAGAGTACTTCACAATTACTGTGTGAAAAATAGAAGGGTTATAACAAAATCATCATTATTGAACTATTAATCAGAAGGATATTTTAAAACAAAAAACGACTGGTAAGATATCTGCTACTGCTAAGATACTGATAAGGCTAGTAAGATATCTGCATATCTGCTCAACACTTGTCCCGCTTTGTTTTCAGCTTTGCTTGAAAGATCTGTGGTAACCGGTGTTTAGCTGATAAAAACAGGTGAAGGGTTTCACTACCTTAAGCAGTCAATGATAGCAGCAGGGGTTAACAATATTTGAGTATCTCTGACTCACAGCAGAATCCCAGGAATTACACCAGTTACCCCAGTCATTCTGTCTTCTCCCAATGTCCTGTGAGGTGACCATTAGAATCTTACTGTTTGTGTTTAGTGTAAATGCTTAACCAGTGATACACACAGTACTTATACGTACTTGCATGTTTACTGCCAAATCCATTTCAGTCATATGTTGGCTGTCGGGGGCGGCATGGTGGTGCAGTGGTTTGCACTGTTGCCTCACACCTCTGGGACCCTGGTTCGAGTCTCCGCCTGGGTTACATGTGTGTGGAGTTTGCATGTTGCCCCCATGTCGTCGTGGGGTTTCCTCCAGGTACTCCTGTTTCCCCCCACGGTCCAAAAACATGCTGAGGCTAATTGGAGTTGTTAAATTGCCCGTAGGAGTGCATGTGTGAGTGAATGGTGTGTGAGTGTGCCCTGCGATGGGCTGGCCCCCCATCCTGGGTTGTTCCCTGCCTCATGCCCATTGCTTCCGGGATAGGCTCCAGACCCCCCGCGACCCAGTAGGATAAGAGGTTTGGAAGATGGATGGTTGTTGGTTTTCTCTGGATTACTAGTGAGAACGCTTCCTAAATCTGTTTTTATGAAGAATTTGTAGCTAAGTCAGAGCAGTGTTAAAAGCACCATGATACGACATAAAATGGCAGATGACATTCTGCCAAAGCAGTGTGATGTTATTATGAGCATCACAAAGTAGTGTGTGTATTCATTAGCACAGGCCATTGTATTTATCCCCAATTCTTAACATAATAGGCTTTCTGGCAGTCCTTTCATAAGTAGGAGTTGTCCGTAAGTCAGATGTTCTCAACTTTGGGATTTACCTTATCCATCTTCTAATGATTTAACCAATTCAAGGAAACAGAGGAATTGAGGATTGTAGACACATTGTAGGGACAGGGAAAACCATGTTCAGGATGCCAGGCCATTGCCAGAGTGATCACTCACTGTCGGATATTTGGAGATGCCAATCCGGATAATTAGTAGCCAAAAGAAACCAATAGAATGCAGAGGAACATGCGAACCAGATACAGAGAGCGGAGGCGGGAATCAAGTCCCCAACCCAGAGGTGAAATGCTGCAGTGCCGGCTAGTGCATCCCCCCTGCCTCTGACCAGCTGAGACCTTAATAACATACTGCTGACATTCACAGACAGGCTGTTTCTCTGCTGCCGGGGCAACGGCGCAGCTTTACAGTGTAGCTCTGAGCAGGGACCCGGCTCCGAGTTGCAATGTAAAACGCAGTGCCTGGTATCATGTGATTGAGTCGCTGCTGTCATGGAAGCGGGGTCAGCGAGCAGCGGGAGCCGCAGGGACAGGCAGGTATGGGACGGGGCGCGTGCTGACACTCCATTATATTTACGTCGTCATGTTTGTTGTGCGTGTTTCTACCGGAACCAGAGCTGCCTTCTGGAAACATATGCATAATATTATTAAGGGGTTAGCGATATAACCTCAAAATTATATCACGGTAAGAAAATTTGCAATAATGATATTTATGACGATACAGGAAAAAATACATTGGTGATTGCACCATGCGGGCAGCAGCATTAATTAGTGCAAACAAAATGAAGGGCATTTTCCATCTGTCTTCTCCAATGGGCTACTGTCATAGATGACAGACTACCTAATTCAAAGTGTGAATTTATTGCCACAAGGGCTGCACAGTTTTGAACAATATGTAAATCGCGATTCTTTTGCTTAGAGTTCAGATCACAATTCTCTAACATTTTTTTCTTAAATCTAAACATTTATTGCACCCATTAAACTGCAAAAGGAAACGCAACAAAACATGATTGTGCCAAACATATGATTGATCCAGGACTGGTATATCAACTTCTGACAACAGAAAGGAAATGCTCAATTGGCCATTCAATTGTAACCAAAACAGCTACCCAAAATTGCCAGTGGGGTACTTTTTTGATACTTCGGTACTTTGGAGTGTGACGCTTTCGGTTATGCAAATATAGCCTGCCTCTGAAACACAACTGCAGTCTTGAAAACAGTTGAGAACTCACAAAACAACTAGAAATGAGGTTAATAATAATAATAATTAATAATCATAATAATTAATAATGATGATAGATGTGTGGACAAATGAGACCCAAGCTTTAACTGAGATCTGGTTAGAAAACCCAGAGATCATGATATCATAAAAAGAAATAAAGTATTTTGCATAAAATACTAGGACAGCATGGTATTGGAAAATTTCTAAGTATTACAATGTGATTTTGTTGTAATAAATATTGGGGTATTTATAAAACAAGAAGAGAGTACAAGAGATGGTTTTCATATCGCGCATTAACAATGATATACAGCCATTTTTTGCAATCAGTACAAAATACCCCGCCTCATGCTGTGATATCAAGTAGTGCCGCGACCGGTTTTTATGATAGTGGAATACCCAACACTTTGAAGCACCATACATTTCATACTTTCTTGAAGTACTAAAAGTAAGGTACCTGGTGCAGTGGAAAAGTGCCCTTTAAAGAGAATGCAGAATCATAAACATGCTAGAGACACTCTGGGAAAAGGAGGAGAGTGCTTGCTTTAATCCAGCTGATGAAATTGCAGTGCAGAAGAACCATTGTAATTTTGGAAAAAAAAAATCACATAGAGATGTGAATCGAGATCTTTTTTTTTGGCTATTAATTGTGCAGCCTTAATTGCCACAAGATGCCAGTAGCAACAGCATTGTAGTGCAATAGAAGTGACACAGCATAAGTCATATGTATGCATTAAAGTAGCCTAGGTAATGTTTCCCCTGGAAATCTTAATTTAAAACTATAACCTTACCGCTTTAGTTTAATAATAACTAAATTAACTTAACCTTAAAACTCTTCAGGAGCCTGCACAATACTGTCACTTAAAATTACCCTCAAATTTTAAGTCCAAATGTAAACAAACGGCAGCAATCCAATAAAACCTTCAGTCAATCACTCACTTCACTCACTGCTTATAAAAATAAAATAAAAATTCTGTCAAAACTTAAGTTGCCTTGCATCCTTTTTGGATTACCATCAAATTATTTAGAATATCAGTGCTGGAGTTGTTGCATTGCCTCCAATCTCTTGTGTAAACATAAAATGGATACGCCATGAAATGAGGAAATGAGTTAGAATATCAGTGGTAAAAATAAAATAAGATAAAAATGCAATCTCCCCTTTGCCATTTAGGTTTCAAAGTCTATGTGCAAAGATTGTGCAGAAATGAAAAATAAAACGAAATAACATTTGCCTTTTATTATGCCACGTATGCAACAACAACAAACATTTCTTTTTGTATAGAGCGTTTTCACAACATTACATTGTCTCAAAGCGCTTTACAGCATCCTCACCCAAAGCCCCCAGTGAGTAAGCCATAGGCGACAGTGGCAAGGAAATACTCCCTAGAAGGAAGAAACCTTGGGAGGGACCAGACTCACAGGGGGAGCCCAACCTCCCGGGGCCGGCTCGGAAAGTCAAATCAGAGAGATGGCTAAGTCATAAAATTTGAGTCACAACTAGGGAGCAGGGAGGTGAGGACAAGCCGGTGCTGGCGCTCCTTCAAATCGCCGGGCAACCAGTAGTATGGCAGCCGGGCACACATGGAGGACGACACAGGCAGAAGGCCGAGTTGGATGGAAGGACATCATGGGTAGTTGAGGTGTCGCATGTAGCTGGATGTGCAGGATATCTTGATATCTCAATTTGGGGTCTCCAGGGAGCATACCCCAGGAGGAGTAGGGGAAATAAAATGTGCAATTCGTGAAGGTAGGGGAGACTATAGGCAGTGCTAGCAGTTAGGTGAGTGCAATGTGCAAGCTCCGGCAGATATGGCTATGGCAGCATAAGTAGGAAGGAGAGGCAAGTAGGAATGCAGGCATGGAGAGTCCCTGAAATGTCAGCATTCCAATTCCACAAGGGATTGTGAAGCTATCGTGACACCACTGACAGTTCAGTTTATCCAAAGATAGTGGCACTGATCCCCACCCAGCTCTACACCTCGCACTACAGATCAAACTGGGGGTGAATAATTAGCTAAAGCTAGGACTAGAGTCCCTATAGGCTAGACTGAACAAGTGTGTTTTTAGTCTAGACTTGAATATTGAAACTCTGGCTGCTGCATTCTGTCCCAGCTGAAGTTTATGGAAGGATCCAGATGAGCAACTAGAAAGGAAGTTATAAAGGCATGTATTAATTTTTCTGCATCATGAAAGGAGAGGATGTTCTGAAGCTTGGTTGTGCTCCGCAGATAATAAAATGCAGTTCTAGTTATACTTCTTATGTGAGCATTGAAGACCAAGATTTCTGTATAGGAAGGCCACCAATGTTGAGGTGGTGAAACTTATTTCTTGCAACCTTTGGACCAATTACCAGTACTTCTGTTTTTTTCTGTGTTTAACATAAGGAAATTTTTTGCTATCCAGCACCAGATATCTAATAGACAGGTTTCTTACCGTGACAGCAGTGATGCATCATCAAGCTTAACAGATATATATTTATAACTGTGTATCATCAGCATAACAATGAAACCCAACACTATGATTTCTAAGAATATTACCAAGAGGTAGCATATATAAAGTGAACAGTAGTGGGCCCAGTACTGATCCCTGTGGGACACCATATTTGACTTTAGTGGCCTTGGAAGATTCATTGTTCACATGGGCAAACTGATAGCGATCAGTTAAATTGGAGTGGAACCAGGAGAAAGCTGTCCCCTTAATGCCAACCACGCATTCTAGCCGGTCCAAGAGGATATTATGGTTCACTGTATCCAATGCCTGTGATGGGCTGGCCCCCCATCCTGGGTTGTTCCCTGCCTTGTGCCCATTGTTTCCGGGATAGGCTCCGGACCCCCCGCGACCCAGTAGGATAAGCGGTTTGGAAAACGGATGGAAGCCATAAACAAATCATTCACTACTTTGACTAGAGCAGTTTCTGTGCTATGGTTTGGTCTAAAGCCAGACTGATATAATTCATTAGCATTATTTTTCTGTAGGAAAGAAGACATCTGACGAACTACAACCTTTTCCATGATCTTTGAAATGAACGGGTGATTTGAGATAGGTCTATAATTTCCTAAAACACTAGGTTCAAGATTTGGTTTCTTTAGGACGGGTCTAATAACACCCATTTAAAAAATTTTTGGAACATATCCAAGCCTAAGAAATGAGTTCAATACATTTAGCATGGTAGTGATAGTTTCTTGAAGAATTTTGTAGGAATTGGGTCTATGGGACTAGTAGAGGATTTACAGGAGGAAACTAAGCTCAGAAGTTTTATAGGAAGGAAAGATTCCAAGGTTATTGGAATGCAAAAGACTAGCAAGTGGCTGGCAGCTGTATGTAGCTACGGACATGCACTGGATGGTCTGTCTAATCTTAGCTATTTTACCATTAAATAATGTAATAAAGTCATCACTTTTAAGAGCTTGTGGGACTTGCAAGTTTAATGAAGAATTCTGTGTTAACCTAGACTCGGATCCAAATAGGAATTTAGGATTGGTTTTGTTCTGTTAATCTGGAGAGATACACAGACCTAGCAGTCACTAGTGCTTGTCTATATTTAGAGAAGCTCTGTTTCCAGGCAGATTTTAAAACTTCTTGTTTAGTTGAGCGCCATTTGCGCTCTAGCTTGCGTGATGCCTGTTTGAGTTCATGTGCATGATCAGAGTACCAGGGGGCAGGTTTCTTATTTCTATGCTTTATCTTCTTAAGTAGAGCTGCAAGATCTAGAGTGCTGCGAAGGGATTTTTCCATGATTGCAGTTACTATGCATAAATTATTTGTGAATAAATAAAAAAGAAATCACAACAGCTCCGCCCACTGACCCACTCCAGTTAACATATATTTGCCTATTGTGAACTTGAAAATGAAAAAGCAAAGTAGGAAATGAAGTCAGTCAAATTGCCACAAGTTGCCAGTTGCAAGAGCATTGTAGTGCAATAAATGTGACACAATAGTAGTCAAATTGGAAAATGAAGAGACTCAAATTTTTTATTTTATTTTATATTTTTTCACAAATGACTCATGCATGAGTGGAAAATTTAAAATGCAAATGGTATTATTTGATTTTTCATTTTTGCCAGATCTTGACTCATAGACTTTGAAAACTAAATGGCAAAGTGGAGAATGATGATTATAAAATAGAAATACATTTTCATTTTCTTTTTTACAAGAAATACCTCTCATACAGATGCGAGTGCATAGGGAGATTCAAGCGAGGGAATTTTGTACAGACATGAATGTGTGCATGGTTTATATTTGCGATGGTTTTGAGGCTAATTAAATGTCATATGTTTGTGCTTGTGTCTTTGTTGTGCGTGCTACAGAATGTAAATGTGTCACATCACTATATCATTGATTTTGCGATATGACACTTAATCATGTAAAAATTTATACCGGTATTTTCATGGACGGTTTGATATGGCACAGCCCTCCTCAGGCCTGGCTCACAGTCTCCACTCTAATTCACATCTAATTCACATCCACACTAATCCACAGTGTTCACATCGGGTTGAGGTCAGAGCTGTGCAGGCCAGTCAAGTTTCTCCACACCAGACTCGCTCATCCATGTCCTTATGGACCTTGTTTTATGCACTGGTGCACAGTCATTTTGGAACAGGAACTGGCCATCTCCACACTATTCCCACAAAGTGGCTTTGAATGCTGTAGTACTTTTCACTGGAACTAAGGGGCCAAGCCCAACCCCTGAAAAACAACCCCACACCATAATCTCCCCTCCACCAAACTTTACACTTGGCACAGTGCAATCAGGCAAGTACTGTTCTGTCACCCGTCAAACCCTGACTTGTCCATCAGATGGCCAGGCAGAGAAACGTGATTCGTCACTCCAGAGAACACGTCTCCACTACTCAAGAATCCATTGGCGCCCTATTTTACATCACTGCATCGACGCTTTGCATTGCACTTGGTGATATGAGGTTTGAATGTAGCTGCTCAGTCATGGAAACCCATTCCATGAAGTTCTCTATGCACTGCTCTTAAGCTAATCTGAAGGCCACACGAAGTTTGGGGGTCTGTAGCTATTGACTCTACAGACAGTTACCAACATCTACACACTGTGTGCCTCAGCATGCGTTGTCCCCGCTCTGTGATTTTACGTGGCCTGCCACTTGGCTGAGTTGCTGTTGATCCCAGTTGCTTACACTTTGGTATAATACCACTAACAGTTGACCGTGGAATATTTAGTAGCAAGGAAATTTCACGAATGGACTTATTGCACAGGTGGCATCCTATCATGGTACCGCGCTTGACTTCACTGAGCTCCTGAGAGTGAACCATTCTTTCACAAATGTTTGTACAAGCAGTCTGCATGCCTAGGTGCTTGATTTTATACACCTGTGGCTATGGAAGTGATTAGAACACCTGAATTCAATTAATTGGAGGGGTGTCCCAATACTTTTGGCAATATAGTGTAGGTCATTACCTGTGGCATGTCAGACACCCTCGGAGTAGTTGAATTTGACCTTGTCATCCGTCCTCTTGACCTTGGTTGTCATGGTAATGCCCTGTATTAAAAGGGGTAATGAGTTTGTTTTGAAAAAAAAAATGTGTCAGGTGCCCCTGGTCTCTCTCAGATTGCCTCAAAAGAACATTGAGGTTGTATCCTGATGAGATTCTAAAGTAAATAAGCTGGCAGCTTGACATGAAACAATGATATGTCCATAGAACAAAACCTTGCATGAGGGTGAGCAGGTTTACTGTAAGTCACGTGCAGGTTAGTTGAAAGCTGTGTTCGCATGCAGCGAACAGTAACTATACCTTAATGCCCAAACACGGAAATCATGTGGAACGAACTACAGTGTTGACCATATTAGGTGACCCTTTATCTTAAATGCACCTTTATAATGCTTTTATAATGCATATATAAAACATTCATAAACAGTATGTAAGTATACCTTAACATCGTAACATTCCTTAACAGCTTTAATATACAGTGGTGCCTGCGGTTCACGAACGCTGTGGTCTACGAACAATTTAGTTCACGACCAAAAATTTCGTGGAAAAAAAATGCATTGGTCCCAGTATGCCCCGCCTGAAATCCTAAAAAGAAGGGTCACAACAGGCAACCAACCAGCACCAAACCCAAACACACAGACCCCGAACTTAAAGATGCACATACACGTGAGGATCGGAGCGGGTATACACAAGACACGGGTAAACACACGCGCGACAATAGGGAAAGGCAACCATTAACAACAACAATACAAGGGGTTTAATGACTGTTAATAAAGAGCGTGATTGCCCCAGCAAGCAAATCTCCATGTCTCCTGCGATGCCTCGGTTCGCCCGTCCCCACACTATATCGTGTTTTTCTTTGAAGTTTTTACTATAAAAACCAGAAAATTAATTAACCAAATATTATTTGGTAGGCTTGTGAACGAATTATTCGAATTTCAGTGCTTTCTTATGGGGAAAATTGCCTTGGTTCGCGTACAAATTGGTTCACGACCACTTTCCTGGAATGGATTGTGTTCGTGAACCGCAGGCACCAGTGTACATTATCATTTCATGATTATGATTATAATGTTTGTTATTGTCATACAATGTTTGTTTTTCATGTATGTTAAAGCTGTTAAAGTATGTTAGGATGTTAATGTATAGTTAAATGCTGCTTATAAATGTTCTGTGAATGCATTATGAAGGTGCAATGTCATATTTTTAGGCTTGTGTTGTTGTGTGTGCTGTGGAACGTAGATGCTTAGTGGCACAATATCCCACGATATGACATTTCATTACATAAAAATTTATACCAGTATTATGGATAGTATGATGGCACAGCCCTAGTGCATATTGCAAATTTCATGTATTTTTAACTATTTCTTTTTTGTTGAAATAAAATGACCAGGAACAGCTTAGTTATGCCTTTCCTTTCATTTGTGGCTCATGACCATTATCTTGTTGCCCTTCTACCTATCCACCTGCTACTTTTTGTACCATATAGTCTTTATTTTTCCAGGTAACATGCTGGAAAAAGAGCAGCATTTACTGTCCTGCTCACAACTTTATAAGATGACATGAGAAGAAAAGGAATCCTGCCATCTGATTTGTCCTTGAGAATCACATGCTTCTCCAGGCTTCCTTGCTGTTGGCTAACATTGTCAGGCCTGATTCCCGCAGAACAGCACATTTCACAATTACTGGGGAGCACTCTCACCCTCCCTTATTACTTAATCAGGCTTACATCTGCTACTGCACTGAGTTTCTTGATGGGCTGTGAGGATGAAGATTACATGATGTCTCCTTCAACGTGCCAACTGGCAATTATAAAATAAGATCCCAGAAGCGGTTTGATGTTTTTTGCTGATGCAGTGCATTATGGGTTGGGCCACATTTTTGCTTCCCAGATAAGATTTTGCTACACAGTGGGTTTGGTGGGTTTACTCTTGTGAATGTGTCTGGGCCTGACACTCTCTTCCTTCCAGTGTAGTAAGTAACAAAAACATTACAGTACATTAGACTGGCTGCACATGTGATCCAGTTTTTTCACATATTCATATTACATGTTAGAAAATTACAAATCAGTAAAAATGGTGATCTCTTTAATGAGATATTGATACCAGGGACGTGATCCCTAGCCCCCTTGGTGCTGGGTTTTCATGACGTGTGCTTGTAGGCTGTTTGCCTACAGCGTTTGGTGAGTATGTCACCTTCCAGCTCTGATCAGCCTCTCTGCTTTGCCACCCGTCCTCCTTCCCCCAGCTGCCTCTGCGTGCTCCGATCACTCTGCAGCTGCTATAAGCTTCCCGGAGCATTATCTCCATATCCTGCCACTTCTGCCTAGAGGTACTATTAACCACACTACAGCTCTGAGTCCCATCCACCGTCCATCGCTGGGGGGTCCAGCCTGCTGTGGCTTTTTAAAGAAGGAATCAAGCAGTGGCTGTAAGACCATCTTCTAACATTTTTGTTAATAGATGGATTTGTCCAAACCAATGTGTTTTTTATAAAGCAGGGTCTGTCATTCCCTGGAGTAACTGGGTATAAAAGCCTTGCTCAGGGCCCCAACAGTGACATCACTCTGCCAACCCTGGGCTTCTGATCATAAGCACAGCATTCTAACACACTGAACCACACACCTCGTACTACAAGCAAAACATCTCAGCCTTACCCACAGTTTAATTCCTTAATGGTATCGCTGTTTTTTTTTTTTTTTAACCACAGTAATTTGGGTGAAGTGTGTGAGGGCACTCCCCGCTTTTCTGCAGTAGGTTAGTGCTGATTTGGGACATGGCTAGAGAGCAGAGGGGTGGGGGGGTTCTGTGGGTCTACAGCAGCTTTTTCTTACATTGCCTTCTCATGGAGGGACGGCACCGCTACTACTATGATGTGTGAGGTGGCTTAAATTTGACTTTTATGTAAAAGGTTAAGGAATGTTTCCCTTCAGATGTGTGGAGATGTGTCGGTAACGCTTCACATTAACTTCAACTTCATAATGCATCTGTAGAACATTCATAAGTAGCATACAAGTATACCTTACCATCCTAAATACTTTAACATATATAATGTTTATTTATGTATATTAAAGCTGTTAAAGTATGTTAGGATGTTAAGGTATGCTTTTACATGCTGCTTATGAATGTTATATGAATGTATAATTCAGGTGCAGTTAATATAAAGCATGGCCGATGTACCAAGCACCTATGATGCTTATATCTAAAGGCTACCGCGTACTGCACTGTCTTCTCAAAGCCGGAGGAGGCCTCTGCCCAGCCTTCGCAACCATGTGACCTTGACACGCTTCCTCGTTTCTGCAAGCCGTAGCATGTGCTCTTCATCCCGGGGGACGTAACCCTTTTCCCCATTTATAGACCTCCCATCCTTCAGCTCTCAAAGTCCTGCCCTCCATCGCCAGGCTGCCTGCTGACCTCATTCGTCAAACACGGGCGTCAACCGAAAGTCAGCATGTGGTACTCAGCTGGTCTCACACTATGTGGCTGTGGGATAAGGACGGGATTGCAGGAATTCACCCCCCCCCCCCCCCAGTATGTGCTCATGGATAGTACAAAGGGCTCATGGTAGATAAATGGATGAGGTGAATTATTCTCCCAAAATCTGTGGGCTCTGTTGCCATGGATACTGTTATCTACTATAAGTGAACCTGCATACCTGATCTCATTTTGCACACACCAGTACACACCTGCATCCACTAAGTCCTGCAAGTTTTCCTACCATACTTGGAGAGCGGAGAATTGTCCCCCAGCATTTTCCTTCCTTCCTAGAGGTGTTTATCTAACCACAACATTTTTTTCCTGTTTTATTGACATTCTGATTGGCTAGTTTGGTCATGTAAATATACGCATCTATAACAATACTTCTTCCTTTAATTAGCAGATATTATTGTTGATGTCCAATGAAAATCTTCGATTGCCCTCCAAGCCAAGCCAATGTTGTGCCTGGCTGGCTACATTTGAGCAATGCTAGCTTGACAAACTTTGATTTGGAAGATGGGAATAATGGGAGTGAAGCTGTGTACTCAGGTGAGGAGGATTGTGGACAGTAACGGGGCCCCTTATGTGCCTGAGTTGCCCCTTTCTGTTAGTGGTATCTCAGTTTTTTCCTGCTGTGGTAGCCTGAGCGATAGACATTATCAGCTATCACACACATTCGGATGGATCTCATTGGGAACAAGCATCTTTGCTCAACCGTGAGGCAGGAACATTAATGAGATTCCTTAATTACAGTTAAATGATAATTACTGTTTATTTAGCAAATACCCAAATCCAAAGCAATGTTCAATTGAAAGGAGGGTCAGTTAGTTCCTGGAGAAATTCAGAGTTCAGAGGGCCCAACAGTAAAACCGCTCTGCCAACTCTGGGATTTGAACAAGCAACCTTCTGGGCTCAGGTATTGGGTCCCAACCTCCTAATCTGCACGCTACCCCTGCGATCAAGGGGTCAAGCCTGAAAGAAAAGCATGAACAGAAATGTGGCTCTGTACATCTGTTGTCTTTTCAGGTGGTATCACTTCACAGAGTGGCAGTGCCAGCCAGCTCTGCACACGGGTTAGCTGTTCTCCAATCTGTGACTCAGGCAACTCCCACAATGCATCATCCTCACAGTGGCTGCCATGGCCACGGTACTGAGTGCTCGCAGATGTTCTGAGGGACACATTTTGGTCGAGAAATGCAACTCGAGGGTTCCGTCACTTGAGTACTTGTCAGATTCCCAGCAGCCTTTTAAACTTGTGTTCCCGTTCCACAGATGACATTAACAGCCGCTCTCCCCCACGGACCCAGGAGGTCGTCATCAACGGTCAAACTGTGAAGCTGAAGTACTGCTTCACCTGCAAGATCTTCAGGCCGCCAAGAGTCTCTCACTGCAGCCTCTGTGACAACTGTGTGGGTGAGCGTCTGTCTGTCTGTCTTTATGTGCGCGTGTGTGTGGGTGAGCATCTGTCTGTCTGTCTTTGTGTGCGCGTGTGTGTGTGTGGGTGAGCATCTGTCTGTGTGTCTGTCTGTCTTTGTGTGCGCGTGTGTGGGTGAGCATCTGTCTGTCTGTCTTTGTGTGCGCGTGTGTGTGTGTGGGTGATCATCTGTCTGTCTGTCTGTCTTTGTGTGCGCGTGTGTGTGTGGGTGATCATCTGTCTGTGTGTCTGTCTGTCTTTGTGTGCGCGTGTGTGTGTGTGGGTGATCATCTGTCTGTGTGTCTGTCTGTCTTTGTGTGCGCGTGTGTGTGTGTGGGTGAGCATCTGTCTCTGTCTGCTTGTTTTCCTGTATCTCTCAGTGCATCTGTCTGTCTGTGTATGTCTGCATGTCTGTTTGTCTCTTCCTGTTTGTACCTGTTTGTGTGTCTCTGCATGTCTCTGCCTGTCTGTGTCTGTCAGGCTTCATGTTATTCCTGAATGTTCTCCACTGATCTCATGCTGTCCCACCAGACTCTGCTCTCACCTGATGCTCTTGCTCTGTCTCCCCCTGTGCAGAGAGGTTCGACCACCACTGCCCTTGGGTGGGTAACTGTGTGGGCAAGAGGAACTACCGCTTCTTCTACCTCTTCATCCTCTCGCTGTCCTTCCTCACGATCTTCATCTTCGCCTTCGTCATCACGCACATTGTCCTCAGTGAGTAGCAGCATCAGGAACAGTGGTCAGATGTATCCACTGGATACATGAACAGCTGTGATGTTATAGTAACATTAAAGCAGGGCTCTAGTTGGACACTATCATACATGACATAAACCTTCCTGTGAATTTCCTGAACCAAAACTTTTTTTATTGGTCAACAGTCTTTAAGCAGTTCTGACTGGATAATTTGTAGGGGGTTAGTAAGGGTCCCCCCATACACATAGTTCAATGACAGCCTTGCATAAAGTGATAATTTAATTTTGTCTGACTCTCAATTCATTAATAAGTTATTAGTCTGTCTGAGTCTCATTGATAAGACATACTATAGGTAATTGGGGGATCGTGTTAGGCTACAACGTGACTGATTCCAAGGATGGATGCTTTTAATGTAGAGACAAGAAGCATGAGTTATGGGATAGATGTGTAAAGAGGAGAGGATGGAGTAGGGGAGGAGAGAATGGAGTAGGGAAGGAGGAGATGAAATGGTGGAGTAATGGAGGAGACGGTACAGTAAGGGATGAGGGGATGGAATAAGGGAGGAGGGGAGGGAGTAGGGGAGAAGATGGAGTGGGAGAGTAGGAGACGAAATGTTGGAGTAGGGAAGGAAACAGTACAGTAAGGGAAGACAGGATGGAATAAAGAAGTAGGGGAGAAGAGGATGGAGTGGGGGGAAGAATGGGTGAAGGAGGGGATGATGTAGGGGATGAGAGAGTGGAATAGGTGATGAAGTAAGGTAGGAGAGGGTGGAGTAGGAGATGGAATTGGGGAGGAGAGGGTGGAGTAAAGGAGGAGAAGGTGTAGTGGGGGTGGAGTAAGGAATGGGGTAGAGTAGGGGAAGAGAGGGTGGTATGGAATGGGGGAGGAGAGGGTGGAGGAAGGGGATGAAAAGGTGGAGGAAGGGATGAGTAGGGTTGGAGGGGATGAAGGGGGGGTGGAGCTGGGGATATGAGGGTAAAGTAGGGCATGTAAGGGGTCCTTTACTGGTTCTGTGGTATTGCTTCTGGCAGGGCTGAAATGTGAGAGGCTGTTGTCGACCAAGCTGCTGCAGGGATTGCGTGAATCATGCTGACACTTTACCCCTGATTTACAAAGATCAGGGTTGCCAGATGTGCCCTGTGCACTTTCAGCAGGCAGCAAGACACGTGGGGGACACGGCAAGCTCAACTTCATTTTTTGCATGTTTCTCATGCAGGGTCCAGTCAGACTGGCTTCCTCAGCGCTCTCAAAGATAGCCCTGCCAGATATCCATCCAGTAAGAGGCGGCATGTCAGCTTGTGTCCGTGTGTAACACCCTCTGCGCATCAGGCCCGACCAGCCTGCCTCCCCGGGCACACAGTCCAGCTCCCATTTCCTTTATTACATCCACCCCACTCCTGTGTTCATCACTGCATTTGACAGTTCGTTTCTGCATAGTTTATTACTACAGTTATTTATAGTAAACAAGTCTCTTGACAGCAGTACGGGAATATTACTTCTGCTGACTAATTATATAAAAGCTCTTTTTGTTTAGCAAAGTCAGTGACATTGTGAAAACAGGGATTATGGTGGTCATTAAACCATTAACAGCCACACAAAATAGTCTTTTATGAATAACATAAAGTAATAATTAGTGCACAACAAGCTGATTTTACACCCATACAGCCTTTGCCCTATACTGTTGACATACAGTACATTATTCCCTTGTGATATATACGCCTGTGACTAAGGGCTCTCTCTGGTGGACACATGGGGGCACTGTAAGTTCCAGGGTGCTCTATAATTAGGGTTGGCAGCTCTCTATGAATATCAGCCCGCCGGTATGTTTCTGCGTCTGTCTGTGAGAGAAGGACCTCAGCTGCCCCCCTCAGCCTCTCCTACATCTGGACCACTAACAGCTTCACAGCATTAGCAACGATTACAGAGATGAGTAGGCACTGGCTGAAGTTTTCTATAATTTACAAATTAATATATTAGTGTATTGCCTTACTGGATAATTGCTAGGGTTTTTTTAAGCTGTTTGGGGAGTCTTTGGTTTGTTCATGCTGAGATACCTTTCCTGTCCGCTCAGAAGGCCTCTGGGAGACTCTTTCATAACATCTCCCACTATTACTCTGGCTTAGTCACGGCTGATGGAGTTCATGCTGATTCAGAGGTGGATCTGCGAGTTATTGGGGGGTTGGTGGATGAGCTCGGTGTGTGTCTCTGTGTGTCTGTGTGCACGCGCACATTTTTTTATCAACATCCTACATCAAGCATGCCTGTGATCTTGTTCCGGCGATGGCCACCAGCTCCTTAACCACTCTGATACTGTGCTAGAGGTGGTCGTCTGCTTCTTCTCTGTGTGGTCCATCGTGGGCCTCTCTGGGTTCCACACCTACCTGATTGGCTCCAACCAGACCACTAATGAAGATGTGAGTACCGCAATGCCTCCATCCTGCTGCACACTGGCGCTTTTCACAAATGACTCCTGGTAATTAAACCCCTGTGACTCTTCTGCAGATCAAGGGTTTGTGGTCATCCAAGAGAGGGAAGGGCAACTACAACCCCTACAGTTACAGCAGTGTCATCACCAACTGCTGCGCCGCACTTTGCGGGCCTCTTCCACCCAGGTGCGGTCACTGTGGCTCCAGACAGGATTTCAGAAGGGGTGGAGCTTGCTGGTTGAGGGGGTGTGGCTTAAAGAACCAAATCACAAGTGTTACTCTGTTAGGTCACCTGTACTTATGTGTGTATTATTTGCATGTATATCCTTCTGTACCCAGTCTGATTGACCGACGTGGCTTCATCCAGCCAGACACTCCGCAGACTGCGATCCAGTCCAATGGAACCACAGCCTACGTGGCATCCCAGCCTCAAGCCCACATGGTAGGGAGTCTCTCTATGTCTGGGCCCTCCATGGCTACTGGCTTGTGCTTTTGGGTTAACTTGAGGAAATTGTGCTTAGCACTCCGCAGTGGATCAGGTCCTGAGTTCCCCAGTCATTTAACTGCCCAGGTTGTCTTCTTTTGATTTCTTCGCCAACTGAACCTGTCTTGCACCACTGTACTCAGCATTGATCTAAACCTTCTCACCAGCCCAAAAACACAATCAGTCTTAGTTGAACTGTACCATAGTATGCAGCACACCTGAAGGTATATGTGTGAGGGTCGTGTGTGCTTTTGTGCAGTTGTGTTTTGGAAAGTTCTGTGGTCTCACTGCGTGCTGTTTGTGATGAAGCTGATGATCTTCTCTTCTTTTTCTTTCTTTTGCATCCCTCTTTGTTGCCTGTGTCTTTGGCCTCATGGCCATTTTCCCATGACTCCCGTCTGCCCCTTTGTGTCCCCCATTCACGCTCATGCTCACAACTCTCTACCTTCTCTGCACTCGTCCTTGAATCCTCACTTTAGTGTGACCAAGATCAGTGCATTCAGGGCACTAAATTCGTTTTCCAGGCTGCCACCACACCCCTTCTGCACAGCGACCCCATATCTTTGGGCTCTGTGCAGCCCCTCCTGGGTAAGATCCCGCTTGGGGTAGCCTGTTCGACCCTGAGCTACCCAGCTCAGCATGCTGCCACTGCTTCCATGCCCAGCCGACCGTGGGAGGGGCAGGCGTTGCCCCACCGGGACCCGGAGCAGGAGGCGAACCGCCAGCTTTACCCCAAGGCTCCTGGCCTGGGTGCATATGGTCCTGCTTCCCAGGACTCCCTGCACCAGGACTCAGTCCGAGGCCTGGTCAAACTGAGCTCCGTCTGACCTCCGACGTCACTCCTTCTGCTCTCCACAGGAAGTGACCTCTGACAGCTGCTTCCATAGCTCCTTATGGCCCCCCTATTTATTCGTGCTGCCAACAGTAGTGTCAGCAAAGCCCCCCACATTAAGACTGCTTGGCCAAACAGAGAATGGATACCTGGATCCTCTCTGAGCACTTTAGACCCTCATAATTAGACATCCGCCCCCCCTCCCCCAAAGTCTGTGGAGGAAGACGGTAACTCAGGAATGGGAATGAGGATATCATTTCTACTGCCAACACCCAAAAGACGCTCCACCTCAAACTGCCAGTCTTGATGATTTCTTTCCCACTTTCACAAATGAAAACTGACTGTTCCTTTTCGTTATAAAAATGGTCCCTGTTGTTCATTGATTATCAGTCTCTGCCTTTTTCTGAATAAATTCCTACAGACTTTCATCATTTAAATCAACAGCAAAAATCTATCTATCTGATGTTTGTATGTCGTTGCTTTGCTAAACGATATTATGCAAGTTTTCCATCAGGTAATTTCTTACTGTATGCAATAAATTGATAAAATAACCTTTAATGTGTCATTTGAAGATGCATTTAAAACTTCAGGTCTCCTACATAGAAAGGCATTGTAATGTTAAGAGATTGTTGCTGAATACACTCGGAACCCTTATAAAACAGGTGATTCCTGTCAGGGTGCTTTTTCTCTTCGGAAACCTGCATCTGCAGTGTCTAGTAACAGCTGCAATCTCCCCCAACCTGAGGAAACATACATTTGTTGGTTTCTCGCTAACATCATGGCAACTCGTGGTGCTCCTAAAAATGATTGAGCTTCCTGCATGTGAAATTTGTTTATAAGATTGTTTGGGAGATTTATAAGAATGCTTTTGTATGTTAGTAAAAGCACTCAGAGATATTTTAGCCCTAACGATGGGTCTCTATCACCCTCTGGTGGTGAGAACATAGAAGTGTTAGAGTCCCATTATGGAACCATCTCCAGGTCACAGCTGACAGATTTCACTAGATCAAAACTTTAGAACAGACTATGCTGGCATTTGCTGAGTATTGGCTTTGAATGGCTTATTGGAACATGTAATTCTGACTGACTAGTGTAAATGTCAATCATTCCAGTGTTAACATTCTGAAATCAAATGGCAGATAATTTTGATGAGGCCAGGACACAGGGAATTGAGTTCTGTTGTGTATGGGGCTATATAGCCGCAGGTCAGTTGAAGTGCTCTGACTGACTCCTGTCCACAAGTCACAGACTTGAAGGGTGTTTGCAGTCACCGTCAAATCCCCTTTTTTTATTATCCCATTTTTTGTTGTATCATGTGGACAGCCAGGTTGAGCATCTGTAGGATGTATTGGACCGAGAAGTCTAATCAACAGCGAATGAATTTTCTCCCATGTGTGCCACAGTAGCCCTTCTCTGGGTTCATACCTGGGATAGCCTTTGTTGACATCCCACATCGAGTCCTGGCAGCACAGGCCCAGCATCCTGTAGGAGTTTGTGGCTTTTCTATCGTTGTACCTCTCTCAGTAAATGGCTGACCTCAAACACCCCACAAGCCTTGCTGCTTTGGAGATGCTCTGACCCAGTTGTTTGGCCAGAATGGTTTGGCTGTTGTCAGTCACTCAGATCTGCATCCTTTCCCATTTCTTCTGCATTTTAAATGTCCAATACTAGTATCATATTTACCATCTAACATATCACAAACCTTGACATGCAATGTTTTTCAAGACGGCTTCATATCGGGGTGATCATAATGTTTTGGTTCATCGGTGTATATTGCTGATGAAATATGTCAAAGTGGTGCCAGCCAAGATAAATCTCTGTGCCCACCCATTTACCCAGTGAGGAGATACAAATGTATGATGTTCGAGGCAAACAGGAACTCTTGCTTATCAGTTTATTCAGAAGCTCAAACAGTAGTCATATATACATGTTCCTATAATAAAGCATGATGCAAACCTTAGGCAATATTGCTGCATAATACAGGTTGGAGAGCTACTATTTAGCTGACAAATTTCAACTCAGTGTACTGGGAAACAATGCAATGGGGCAGAACAAAAGTTTCATTAGAAAAGCCTTTTTTTAAAAAAAGGAGACGAGAACTACAGCAGCACAATTTCCCAGCAAGCTTTGCTGTCAGCAAGTTTGGTGACATAAACCAAGGTGGAAGCTTGCATAGAGGTTGCTGACTCACTATATATTCAGTGTCCCTGATTGAATTAAATCTGTTCTTATGGCTTCAGTCAAACTAAATACTGCTAGATGTGTGGTGAACATGGACGAGCAGCTCAATGTCAATCAGCCTGGTTCCGCTCTCCTTGGCAGGTGATTGCTGCTTGATCATCAGTGAAACATTCCAATCAGTGATCATCCCAATGTGCTGCCCCATCTAAGCAGGTCCCAGTACACCAAAGTGCAGTGCCCTCTACCGCTGCCACCCTAAGTATCACAGTGATAAAATCACACATTTCATATACTTTTACCATTGTGCTTTTTTAAACTTCCGTTGATATCTTCAGAGATTACAAATTGCCACATGGTATTAGAAATGGGGGTATGAATCTGACATTCATCCTAAATTGTCGGATTGCTGGAATCTATGGAATTACTTCCATAGAACATGCTGAACTTAGATGGTGTGTATGTGGCAGGTGGAAAAGGAATATCTACCAAATGATTTTCCTGAGATACCTCAGACGCTAATAGACTAAACATTACATGACCAGCGTAATCCAGCCTTCCCCCTAGTGCTAATATGCCTGTTATCTTATAAGCAATAACCATGTTTTTGAATATTTTTACCTGCCGCAATTGTAAAAATATATTTTTACTGATTTATGATTTTAATAATTATTTTAATCTGAGTTTTAATTAAAAGAAGGGATTAAAACTGCATGTTTGGTTTGGGCCCACAATCAGTGTCTTGGTTTAAGATGTTAAAGTGAAGGACAGCTCAACCAAATCCATGAGTCAGATGAGGAATGTATGTATGGGAAGGTACCAGCCTCCTGAGGTTAGGGGTCGAGGTGCTGCCCGTCATGCTCAGGCAGCAGGGCACCACAGCTTGACGTCAAGGAGCTGCAGGTCGCCCACGATTTCCAGCTCGTCAATACGGTTCACATCTTGGACCCGGTGCTTGTAATCCAGCACGTGCTCGCCGTTAACAGCTACTTTGAAGAGATGGGCCTCACACCGTACAATTATCTGCAGGGAAGAGGTATAGACTGATCAGTTAGGGGGTATGAATCAGCCCAAAGTGAGAGAAAGCAGCCGGGGCGATGGCGAGCTGGGTAGGGAGGATGAACACAGGATCTCTGTGTTTTCAGAATTTTTTTGTAACCAATTAGACTTAACTGGGTTTTATTTAAAAAGTTGGGGTGATTTGGTTATTAACTGCAACAAGAAAGAAAATAACTGATTCACAACTACAACATTCTTTCCCTTAATCGATGAAGGTGCAGAAGTAAAGCTAAATTTAGTTAAAGTTGGCAGCCAGTACCTCAAAGTACTTCCCAGGGTGGAAGGGGAAGGGGATGGGCAGGGTATTCTCCTCAGGGCCCCAGCACTCGCCCAGGAAGGAGTTGCGCACAAAGACTCCCGCCTTGATGCGAGGGTTCAGGTGCAGGGCAATGTCCTTGGTGTCACTGATGCGCAGGTTCACGGTGAAGCTGCAGGATGCAGGTGCACACAAACAAACGTGCTCAGCTCACTCCAGAAATCAGCTTCTCTTGTCCATTACTTTGAATCCAGTTTGCCACATGACAGATTCTGTCTTACAGACACAACAGGCCCCTCAGAAAAATCACCAGCACCTGCGATCAATGTGTGGAATTATGGCACATCAGACAGCATTGTCCAGTCTAATCTACCCAAGAGACAGCAAAATCAGTGTGGTGGAGTTGGCTTTACAGGATGCGTTAAGAGGCTTGTGTCATCCCCATTATAACCTTCGGAAGTGGTATGCGAGCTGAATTAAATGCACTGGGGCTCTTCATAAGAACGAGACTGGGGCAAGGCCACAGTGACATAGTGGCTCTACTGCCACCATGCAGAATACTGTTGTTATGCTGCATTCTCCATCCATCCATTTTCCAAACCGCTTATCCTACTGGGTCGTGGGGGGTCCGAAGCCTATCCCGGAAGCAATGGGCACGAGGCAGGGAACAACCCAGGATGGGGGGCCAGCCCATCGCAGGGCACACTCACACACCATTCACTCACACAGTCCACACACGCACTCCTACGGGCAATTTAGCAAGTCCAATTAGCCTAAGCATGTCTTTAGATTGTGGGGGGGAAACCGGAGTACCTGAAGGAAACCCCACGACGACATGGGGAGAACATGCAAACTCCGCACACGTGACCCAGACTCGAACCCGGGTCCCAGAGGTGTGAGGCAACAGTGCTAACCACTGCACCACCATGCCGCCCCTACTGCATTCTCAGAAGTCGAAATTTCCAAGTTCCTACTTGGAAATTTCAACACGAACAACCCTTGAATTTAGAGTTCCAACTCAGAAGACGGAGGAACCTCTGCAGCCCCAACCTCAGAATTCAAGATGATTGCAACCTTCATCAACAGAAGTGAAAGCTGTAGCTATAAACTGTTTATTAGCACTTCTGTCTTATTTGTGGCTCATTAAATTGGTCGTACACACCGCTATCTGTGGATATGTTGCTACGGTGTTAGTATGCACAAAATACCACGTATTGTGTTGTTATCATTTGGTATTGCTAACAATGGGAACAAATGAGCCTAGCTAGAACTGGGGTCTGTTTCAGAAAGCAGGATTTCTTGACTAACAGCATAACTTGTTGGATTTAAGGTAGTCTGGGTTAAATGTAAGTGAACAAAGATAAAGGGCATTTAAACTAGCGTACCTTAAATCTAGCAAGATTTCCAGCTGAGCAAGGAACCCTGCTTTTGGAAAGAGGTCCCTGGTATTGCTAAATGGCTCTCTGATTTCTTGTACTGGAACTCCGGTCATTCCCAGCTCCGACATCTGGCCTCCCAGGTAAACGAAACGCAGCAATAGAAAGCAATTACCTGTGTGGGTAGAGGCTGATCTGCCCTTTCACTGTAAGCGTGTTCCCAGTGTCCAGTCCTCTCAGCAGTCGGCCAATATATGGGAGGCTCTGTAATACAGTCACAAGAGAAACAAAGACCATGACCATCCCGAGCCACATGCACATTCAAGCACTAAATTCATCTCTGCCGATCTGTGAAACAGAATCCAGGTGACTAACAGCATCTAGGCGTTAACAACAAAATGTTAATTACAGTATGTTTTATGATGTGTGAAGAACTAATTTCAATTTGACATAAGTAATTAGAAATGTTCTAATTGGCTTTAGATCTTAATGTTTAACCCTCTTATTAGGTGTTTCTAATTAAAAAGGTTCCTAATAATGGCAAACCTGAGTAATTAAACCATTTATCTGTGCAAAGTGTATTCTGACCTTGTGTCATATGATGATACTGCTGAATGAGGGGCTATTTTACAGTGCACTTAGACCATAATTTCGCATAACTTCTTTAAAATAACATTTATGAAATTAAGTTTCATCACTGCATACATGACAGCTGTTACTTAAGGTACCAATCCATCCAACCATCTTTTAACCACTTAAATTTCTGGGCAGAAAATAAAAACAAACTCACCAAGTCACCAGACTCTGAAAGTATTGCCTGTGTACAGGAGAAAATGGGTAATAATTAGGTTTTCATCACTGGAAACATCTCATTTTTAACAAGCAACTAGGCATGTTGGCACACAAAGGAAAATGCTGACTGCTTGATGTGGAATGCTACCTATCCCAGGAAACACTTACCCATGCTCAAAGCCTGTTAAATGTACAACACAGATTGTTTCTTGTTATACACACAAGAACAAGCCTGATTCTCAGACTGAATTAAAAGATAAAAATCCAAGCTAAATTCCAGTGATGAGGGTAAAATTCTGAGTTATTAAAGCTAATGTAGTCCAAGTGATTCAGAGGAGTGATGAGGCCACAGAATGAAAAGAATGACCTTACATTGGATTGTACTGCCTTGGTCACCAGACTAGATGGAGGATTTAGGGTTGGGCTCTGAAAATGGAAGCAAGACACTGACCCAGTGACCAGCAGAAGCACAGTGCTCACAGGAATGCACATGTACACACACACGCATGCACTCACAGGACAAGACTTGGTGAACTCATGAATTGAACTTGAAAACTTTGAAAAATCAGATGTTTACAACTTTTCGAAAAAGATAAGTAACATAGCACAATTATCAGGATATATCAATCAAATCTAAAAATATATGTAGAGCAAACATTGTACATGTGGTTATGTGATGATTACTAAAATACAACACTGGACATTTGGCAAATATGGCAAGGTAAGGCTTAGTTGAGTTACTCACTGAGGCTGGGATGAATCCAATCGCTTGCAGTTTGACCTTCCCAAATACCCCTATAGTATCCACCTTATCTAGATCTAGCCGATGTTTGTACTCCAGCAAATGGCCACCATTCACTGCCACCTAACATGAAGATTGAAGAATGAAATAGATCAGGGTAAACACAGGTACAGGAAAAGTTCTTGTGTACGGCAATGTTGGGGCTGACTGGAAAAACACTGAATTGTAACACATTTCTTACACTTACTTTAATCCTTTCATACACACAATAATGATTATTCTGCTGCAATGTCACTACCAGATAAAGTTGGATATTCAATACAGTACAAGAGTTTGTGAAGTAAGCAATGGCAGAACAAGTAGACAGCCTCCTAAAGCATGCTGTATTGTGTAATGCTTTTCTTTGATATTTTGCTGCTAGTTTTAGTTTTATTTTAACAGAATAGTGCCATTACTTATAATTATAATTTTTAATTTTCTATACTGATTTTGTGTCATTCGCTTGAGCGTGCCGGTTATTTGAGTGCTAGGATGAGAACTTTTATGAAAAAGGTGATTAAGTTTAAAAAAATCAGCTACACCTTTTCAATGAGAAGGGAATGCCAGTGAAAAGCCCTATAATAAACTGAAGTAAATGATATAGTGCAGTGTTAGTGTAGCGAAAGCTATAACCTTGGGTTCCTTTAAATCAGAGCTAAAAAAGAATTTAACAACTCTGACCTATTAGTTCAGTTCTCCCCAAACGAGCTTGATGGGCCGAATGGTCTCCTCTCGTTTGTAAATTTCCTGTGTTCTTATGTTCTTAATATTAACCTAGTGCTTCACTGCAGATTTTCATCCATCCACAAAGCAATTTCAAGGAGTGAAATCAGCAGTTTCTTAACAACCGTTCAATGTAAAAGAAGATACGCAAGAAATGCAGTACTACTTCCATCTAAGATGGGGAATCTGCTCTTCCAATAATTCAGAGGAGTACCCTTGCTGTGTTGTTAAATCATATCCTTGTTTCATATGACGAAAAAGTTTTTGATTACAAAACTTACCTTGAACATTACCTTCTGCACCAGGATGATGATTTCAAATGCTGCCCCCTGCTGAAACGGCATCTGATAGTGGATCTCCTCCTTTCCCCAGCGTTCCTGGTGCAGGGAGTTGCACACTATGTATGGAGATCTCTTGAATCGCGGATTGAAGTGGAAGGCTATGTCGGCACGAGGCTTGGTGCTGCTCCCACATGACAAGTCCACCTGAAACCTGGACAAATACATGCACGCACGCACTATAATGAACAGGCAAAACTTGACAACAATATAATTTAATAAAAAAAATATTGTTGAAAACAGTAATCTATATCAGTTTCACTATTAATAGTAAAAACAGTAGTAATGCAACTACAGTTAGTAATAAGTATCAATTACAGTTTGGAATAGGTTTTTTGAATGGATATCTAAAAGGTAGTAAGCAGGCCTGAAGTAGCCAAACAGGAGTCACAGGAGAATTCCCAGTGGGCCGCATAGCTGTTGTTTCGGTAAGAAACAAAAAAATCTGACAAGTTTAAAATTCTGCAACAATGCATAAACATTGATCCGCGAAATTTCTCACACACATATTTGTATTCATATCTTTGTGGGAAACGTGCATTCATTTCTAACATAATACCAACAATGACAACCTTAACCCTAACCCATGTTATCAATCGAAATAAAATTTTTTTTTTTAGTTTTTTGATGTGTGTTTTTCAAAAATACATTCCATGCTCCATCAACATTACTTCCAAAGTGATGTGTGTATTCAACAAACACAAGCATTCTCATGTATTTTATAGTTTATTATACAGTATTATACATGAGCACAAATGTCCAAGCCTTATGTTTAAAACCAAGCCAAGACCATGACAAAAGGCTTAGTGACAAAGAAAAGACTGAGACCATTTCTCTAGATCAGATGGATCACAATTTGTGTGAGATTTTCTGACCCCATAAAATTTCAGGAAAAAGCAGTAACAGAGCAGTCTAAAAGACTTCAAATGACTTATAATAAACAGATATTATGATTCTGTAGAGATTTCATAACTGGTGTTTACCAATCGACTTCAGCAGTGAGGTCACCTTTTGAAGGTGTGGTACCTTCTGATTGGAAGCACGCCTTCATAACGCCTATTTTTAAAAAAGGGGATAGAAGTAATTTGTCTAACTATAGGCCAATCAGTCTAACTTGTATAACTGGTAAAGTTATGGAGGCTATAATCAAAGAGAAAATGGTAGATTACCTGGACTCTAATAACATTTTGCGGGATAGCCAGCATGGATTTAGGAGAGGTAGATCCTGTTTAACAAATCTGTTGGAGTTTTTTGAGGAAGCTACTCAGGAAGTTGATGATAAGAAGGCCTATGATGTCATCTACTTAGATTTCCAAAAGGCTTTTGATGTTGTCCCCCACAAGAGGCTCCTACTTAAACTCAAAGCGACAGGTATTTTAGGTACCGTAGCGACCTGGATTGATAACTGGTTAACAGATAGGAAACAGCGAGTAGTTATAAGAGGCACAATGTCAAAGTGGGCTTGCGTTCATAGTGGGGTACCGCAGGGTTCGATTTTAGGACCACTATTGTTCCTAATTTACATAAATGATATGGATACCAATATATACAGTAAACTGGTGAAATTTGCAGATGACACCAAGGTGGGTGGTGTAGCAGATACTGAATTAGTGGCTCAGCAGCTACAGCGGGATCTTGATTTAATTTGTGACTGGGCCGATACCTGGCAGATGAAATTTAACATCGATAAATGTAAGGTACTCCATCTAGGGAGCAGAAATATAAAGTACAGGTATTTCATGGGTGTCACTGAAATAAAGGTAGCTGATCATGAGAAAGACCTTGGTGTGTATGTTGATGCTTCCATGTCCCATTCTCGCCAGTGTGGGGAAGCAATAAAAAAGGCCAATAGGATGTTGGGGTATATCTCCAGGTGTGTGGAGTTTAAGTCAAGGGAGGTAATGCTAAGATTATACAATTCCTTGGTGAGACCTCACCTAGAATATTGTGTGCAGGTTTGGTCACCATATCTTAAAAAGGACATTGTGGCCTTAGAAAAGGTGCAGCGTAGGGCCACAAAAATGATTCCTGGTCTTAGAGGAATGTCATACGAGGAACGGTTACTTGAGCTAAATCTGTTCAGTCTCAAGCAAAGGAGACTGAGGGGGGACATGATCCAGGTATATAAGATTCTAACAGGTTTGGATGCTGTTCAAGCAAATAGTTACTTCAGCATTAGTTTAAATACACGAACTCGTGGCCATAGGTGGAAATTAGCGGGAGAACACTTCAAGCTGGATTTAAGGAAGCACTTCTTTACACAGCGTGTAGTCAGAGTATGGAATAGCCTTCCTGATAATGTAGTGCAAGCTGAATCCTTGGGTTCCTTTAAATCAGAGCTAGATAAGATTTTAACGACTCTGAGCTATTAGTTTAGTTCTCCCCAAGCGAGCTTGATGGGCCGAATGGCCTCCTCTCGTTTGTATAGTTCTGATGTTCTTATGTTCTTATGTCACACTTTGTGATAGCTGCCGTCAGATTTTTGGACCCCATATAATTCCAGGAAAAGGCAGTGATATAGCAATGAAAAAGACTTCTGGTGATTTAACGTGAACATAAATTATAATCTTGGAAAGAATTCATTACTGGGATGTACAGGTCAGCTCTGGCAAAGGGGTGACTTTTTCTGACATCTGATGTCAGATTTTGTCTCCCCAGTGTGACTTGTGAAAAAGCAAACAATCATTCAAATGTGCTGTCTTTTCAGCATGCTTACACCCTTCTAATGTTGTCTTCTTATATCGAGCATTCCTAATTGTGAAAGTAAATGTACATCACATAACTGACTAAATAAACAGCACCCTAAGTATCAGAATGCATAAGGAAAGAATAAATATCATGTCGTCTTAAAACATTTATTTGAAATCTGCATTCTTACATGAATATATCCTTTGTCGGTATAGTTATATTTAGCTTGCATGCATCCCCTTTGAAATAAATATAAAATAAAATAAAAGCAAGCAATCGTGGTAAATAGTCGCCGTTTTGCAGCTCAGAAATGCGCACTCTTTTAGCCACCTCTGTAATTTGCGAATGCTGATTTCTAACATGCAGAAGAGTTATTTCCAATCATAGCTCAATAGACAACACAAAGAAACACAAATAAAAGGACAGATCAGAAAGTGGAAAAGCTGCCGTGAAAAAGTTAAAATAATTGCGATAAGTAAATGAAATTTAACATAATTACGGTATGCACAATGAGCTGAGGACTCGTGCACGTGAACACGATCCTTGCGTTCATTCCCAGTAACATGTAAGACGGCGCCCCTGTAGTTACACATTACAACGTTCACAAACACAAGTAATAGCTTGCTATTCTTAATCACTTTCTCAAACTATTAATGTTAGAAATAGGCCAAGCAGGCGGGGCTAAAAAGTCATACTGCTTGAACAATTCAACATGCTATTTATTACTTTTTTCTTCTTGAAATGTCCGTGATATATTTATAGGAATAATTGAACTGAAGACAAAATGGGCTGGTCTTTGATATAAAACTCCTGAGCTAGTCCCACTTCGATACTGGTAGTAAGCAATACGCGTAAGCATTAATGTACTGCAAAATGTCAGACATTTTAGCCAAGTATTGCTTGACATAATGAAAAATAGCCGTGATGGTCTTTAAGAAGGTGACGGTCCGTTGGATGTGAATGCCTATTGACTTGGGAATTAGACTGTAATCAGCCCAAAATTTAAATGAGAATTTTCGTCCAAAATGGACATTCAGATTATCAGTGCGGTTTACAGTCGCGGTCGCGTAGAGGATACCATACCTGTCTGCATCGCTCAGCACAGTGCCTTGAATCAGCACCATCTCTCCAGGCCGCAACCCGCCGAGGATGGTGCCAGCGAAAGGGACAGTCTGAGAGATACAAACAGGACGTCAATAGGAGATGTTGACCCAGGTCAAAATGTAAAGCCGCGCAAACAGAAGATCAGATAGAGATTATCGCTTAAAATAGCTACGATCACGTTTCAATTACAGAAAAATAAACGTTTAACAGCCCTGTTAAAGTCTAGCAAGCAACGACGACTCATCAAGAGTGTGCATCTGTCACATAACTGAACATATCATCTGACACAGAAAACTTGCCCCGATATCAACTTGTAAGTGATACTTGTAAGTATCTGGATGATAGTTATACCGTTTTCAATTTACCTAGCTGGCTAAATGATGGCGGTTTTAACTTCAGTGTTTCCATATGAGGTAAACGAAAACTGAGAAGTCAATGTCAGACAGTTTCTTGTGGATCTGACCTGCCAAACCTTCTTGGTCGCGAAATGGCCGCAATAGAGTTTATAAGACATATATAAGACCTATAATACTATATTATAAAACCATCACAACACCTACCGCACAAATACACCGCCGTACTCTTTACTCTTCAGAATGTCTACAAACACTAATAATGTCATAGAACCGAAACATTTCATGCTCGTGTTTTCTTACATAAATATATAAAAATTAAACAAGGGCATTTGTTTGGAGTAGGGAGCACCTAACACGTCAAAGCGCGGCATAGCAAACAAATTGGTAACAATTCTAAAACACCGGAAATACAGTATTCACGAGTAAAATGTGTTTCCGCCGCAAACTACTAAAAATCATTAAGGATAATTAATATTTGCTGCTAGCTAACCGCGAGGTCATCTATCAGAAAGATCGTATTTACAAATAACGTTCAGGTGCAACTCGGTCCTTACCGGATTTAAAAAGGTTTGCTTAGGGTTTGCAACAGACATATTACTTGATACCCAGTGTACGAATGAAAGGTATGGAATTCCTGTTGAGAATGCAGTCGAAAGCAAGCTCCTGTCTTTTTATTAAATGCCTATTCGGATTTTACTTTCGCTTCCGTGTTAGTGACGTAAGGCGGGCTGCAGCCAATCACATGCATTCTCACATGACCATACTCAGAACGTGCGCGCCCACGTAGCATGTAGAACTGCACAGGAGACAAGCGCATACGAGTTCTACGTCTGGTTATCCCAGGGCTAAACTATGGAAGTATTTTAAAACACAGCATCTTAAACGGTAATATCTCACCACCCATTTCACTTAACTGTCAGTCAAAATACCAGCCCATAAAAGTAAATCATGACAAATCCAGTTTTTGACGAAGTTTTATTTTGGACAACTAAATAATTTATGCTCACCAACCTTAACAGAATGTCACACATATATAGACACACATAGAAAAAAAGTGTTGCATTAATTTTAATTACAATTCATTACAAAAATAAAAAAGAAACCTTAAAAAAAAAAAAAACACTGCAATAAAGTGGATTGTGTGCACACCAAGTTGTCAGCTGCACCCGATTCCAGCTGCACAGGGTGCAAGTCACTTTGGGATCAGACCAGAACACAGCAGGGTGGTTGGGAGGGTGAACATGGGGCCCAGCCAAATGCCACATCCCCTTCCCTTCAAGTGTTAATGCATGGAGTCTGTGTGTGGGGATGCTGAACTCCTCAGAAGTCTGCATCCAGGCGGAATGTGTTATCAGTTGGCCCAGACATGACTCCCATTCGCTGGTACTCGCCAACCCTCTTCTCAAAGAAGTTTGTCTTTCCCTCCAGAGAAATGTTCTCCATAAAATCAAAGGGGTTCTCCGCCTTGTAGATCTGAACACAGAAATCTTAGTTAGTAAACTTGGTATAATTGCATATTGTGAAATATTGCCCACCAGCACCATATGCTTAACCAGGAAATCCCATTTTCAGACAACACGGGTTGAAATATAGAATTACCTTGCTAAAGCCTAGTTCAAGCATCAATCTGTCAGCAACAAACTCGATGTACTGTGTCATGAGGGTGCAATTCATGCCAATCAGATTCACCGGGAGAGCCTTTGTGAGGAACTCCTAAAGCGGAGAGAGGAAATCAGTAGTTCCTTCCTTTAATTTCAAAACAAATACATGGGAAAAATCTCCACAAGGCCACAGCAGTAAACTCACCTGCTCAATTTCAACAGCGTCTGTGATAATCTGTTTAACCTTTTCTTTGGAAGGCTTGTTCACCAAGTGCTTGAACATCAGGCAAGCAAAGTCACAATGAAGACCCTTTAAAAAAAAAAAAAAAACACGCTTATCAAGCCCTAACTCATGATAGCATAATACATGAGGACACAAACATTAACTAGTCCAGCCATGACCAGGTCAATGAAAATGATTAGTAATTTGCAATGGCAGTGGAAAGTGGCTGAAAGTTTGTGTGAGACAAGCAGTGGACCAGATACATCCTGAAGAAGTGTTCCAGACCCACCTCATCCCTGCTGATCAGCTCATTGGAGAATGTGAGGCCAGGCATTAGACCCCTCTTCTTCAACCAAAAGATGGCAGCAAAAGACCCAGAGAAGAAGATTCCTTCCACAGCAGCGAATGCCACTACACGTTCCCCTGGAAGAGAAGAACTCTTCAGCACCCATGGAGTAAAGGCCAAAACAAAGCCTGAAAGAATGCTACTGGGACACCAGCTTACCATACTGAGCATCCCTGTTTCCAATCCAGTTCAGAGCCCAGTCCGCCTTCTTCTTCACACAAGGCATTGTCTCAATTGCATTAAAGAGGTACTCCCTATATGAATGGGAACAGAAGGTCACACTGATAGCAAAGAACCAACACCCATGAAATCATTAGCAAACACCTGTGCTCCCTGTGATATACCCCACCTAGTACACAATGCTAAAACAAACACTTCTGCTTCGGCTCAGACTGTGGTGTTTATCATGCTGCTGCCCCGTTAAGAGGACCACACGCCCACTAAAACTGAGGAACGGCAACACCCAGCTCCCATCATCAGCTGAGGTACGTACCCCTGCACCAATCATCATCGCCAGGAAATGAATGCATGCAAGTGTAATATACAGACCATAGATCATACATGCATACCGCACAGCACTGGTGCAGTACCAGACTGACCTTTCAGCGGGATCCTTGATGTATGTGTCAATGAGCAGGCTGTACATTTCTGAATGAATGTTCTCCATGGCAATTTGAAAACCGTAGAAACAACGAGCTTCAGTCACCTGGACTTCCTGGCTGAAGCGTTCCACCTAAGAACCCAATTTGAAAGGATACAGTTTATTTAAAATGGAAATGTGCAAACAGACATGTGAATAAAGACGTGTATGAGTACACATCTTACCAAATTCTCATTTACGATGCCATCACTGGCAGCAAAGAATGCCAGAACGTGAGAGATGAAGTATCTCTCGTCATCTTTTAGGGATTCCCAGTGTTGCAAGTCTTTGGAGAGGTCAACCTAGAAACAAACCAAAAAAAAAACCCATCTAGTTTCAGAACTGACAGATCTACAGGGTTCAGAAAGAGCAGCCAGAAAGCTACAACCCATAGACTCCTAACCCAGACAGCACCACACCTCCTCTGCAGTCCAGAAAGAAGCCTCTGCCTTCTTGTACATCTGCCAGATGTCGTGATATTGGATGGGGAAAATGACAAATCGACGGGGATTCTCTCTTAGCAGCGGCTCATCCTCGACGCCTGGTTTCCTGGCCGTTCCAGGCTTCATCTACGGATGGGAAAACAGGAGAAAAAAAAGTCGATCATGATACCGGACTATACCTCATACCCAGTCACAAAATGACAAACATGTGCCGGTCTACAGTAGGAAGGTTGTGACTCCTCCCCCCGCGGCGTCCCCTTTCACCCCACCCCTAAATATCAGCGCACGTCCCATTAAGGGCATGGCTGACCGCCAAGATTCGGCGCCAAAGAGGTATAAAGGATTCCAAAAATCCTTTCTAGAATGGTACCCAGAACGTTTTAATCTCGACAATTATAAACAAACAAGATTTAATCGGGTTTACTTACCTCTGTATCGAATATCTTTCGCGCGGTCTTGGATGCCAGAACTCGGGTAGCATTTAAGCTTGGGGGCTGAAAAACAGAAACATTTAATATTTGACTGGGTAGGTCGTTATATTACACATATGTTATGCTTTGTTATTTGAATTTGTGTAGTAAGTTTTACGAATCATAAGCATGAGATGCAAAAAAGCTAATGAACACAAAAGAGAGAAACTGAAGCTTACAACAAAAGTTATAACTCACCGTGTTTTCTTTGTCAGTCAGGTAAACACGGTCCATTTTGGTAATGATGGAATTTTCGCTTTTGCTTGAAAGAGGGCTGCGAGCAGACATTTTAGAGATTAGAGAAACTGTACCTAATTACAACTTAAAAACGTATTGCAATAAAACCCAACAACTTTAAGCTGAACTAAAATGAAATAAATAGTAAAAAGGTAATTATTAACTTCAAATTAACTTTTAAAATATACACTAAAATAAACGATGTCCTCCCAAGAGTTGCTTCCAGTAAAATGTAATAGCTTGCGTTTCAGCTGCTCTATTTATTCAAGTCTTGGCGCTCGATTCTGATAACCAATAGATTTGGTCGAGCATGTAATTGTGAAAAAAATACAGCCAATCGGGGTGCGCGTTTAGTTTCATTACGTCACGTCCGATTGCGGGAATTTCAAACGCGCCAAGAAACTAACCGGGAAGGAAAGGCGCGTTTTAGATATTATGTATTGTAATGAAATGAAAAAAATATATATATTTATATATATAATACATAAGAACTCATGTTTCAACAATAGGTACACTATCTTTATTATACGTATTTTGTAATGGAACATTTGCCAGCTTATTCTACTATTTTTCTACTATCTTAAAAGTATTTGTTTAATTTAATATACTGTATCGGTCGTAGTAATGTCATTTTAAGTGGGGTGCAACTCCATGCGTTAGTTGCATGACATTTTAGAATGGAGATAGTAAATGTAGTTTATATAGCCACTGTTCCTAGTATTCCCGCCATTCTGTAAAAGCTTTTCCACTTATATAGCTGGTGATTCTGAAAGTGTTTTTTGTTACCAATGCAAACTATAAGCTGAACATCAACAACTGGAAAAAGAGTCACTGAGTACAGGGTTGCCAACCCTTACGCATTTGGCGAGATTCATGCTTTCAGACGCAAGAAACCTTACGGAAAATCTATATTATTCCATTATAAACCTAAAATTAGCCACATCAGAAGTGTTGTGTTATTTTGCAAACCCCACGGACTATTTACAATGCAATAAAGCTGTTATATGCATATACGATTGTGGTGTGCAGACTTGTCTCGAATTGAAAATCTCACTTTAGCCAGCTGCCCAAAGTTGGCAACCTTGTAAAAAAGTAGGCTACATATTTTTTTATGCAAGTACTTAGTATACTAAAGGATAAACATGCTTGCGTAGTAGTAATATATCATTGTAGATGGTTAAACTAATCCGGGGCAGTAATCACATTTACGAAGTTTTAACTATTATACATTTAATTCAATTTAATTATACGACAATTTCTTTGAATAGCGAAATCAACATGACAAAAAAATGCAGAACTAAACCATTTATACACATCAATATAAAATAAAACTGTTCATAATTAAATCATTATTATGACAATAAAGTTGCAACAGATAGCACCCTATAGCACATTTTAGTTGGCTACCTTGAAAATGACATGGTAAGTCTTTGTTGAGTGCATGGCATTTCAGTCATGACATTTAAACCCGCCGTATTTCAACAAAAGGTGTAACCAACTGTAACGCGTATACCAACAAGAGTTGACGATGTGCAAAAAATATCTTATCATACAATTATGTCGCCCCCTCTCGGCGAGTAGACTAGCGCGCAACCTTTAAAACATGCCTTTTTATTCCTAGTTCGTGTAACTTGCTCCGTAGCACTTGACATAGAAGCCAGTTGAGACGGTTACAGTCACCGGTTGTACTTGAAGGGAAGCAACGTCGGAAACTATAACATGCACATGATTTCTTGCAGATTTGACCAGATTCATGTATTGTGCTGAACCAGAATTACTCGCATCCCGTGTCCAAACCACCTGCTGTTTTTCCGTAACTGCAAAATTCGTAGTATGCATTTTCTTTTCATGTGTTAATTTGGAGCTCTGCAGATGCATTTCCAATTCTCATAATCTTTTAAACAGTGGCATGCATTATGTGAAAGATATTTGGGGAAAATATGTACGAAGTGCAACCCATCATGTATGAATAACAACTTATATCAGTTTTGGCATTCCTAATCTTGCACATTCATGAAGATGGGTATAAGAACGGTTTAATATCCTGGATGGGACAATGGGTTACAGGGTATTTACAGACACGGTACATGGAGTCTGATACACAGTTTAGCTTAGTGTAACCAATAAACAAGCATAGAAGCATGTTTTACAGAGGGACCATAGAGAGCATTCTCTGTGGCTGCATCACAGCCTGGTACGGGAATTGCAATGTTTCGGACCACAAGACCCTACAGAAGATTGTGAGGACAGCCGAGAAGATCATTGGGGTCTCTCTCCCCTCTATTACGGACATCTACACCACACGCAGCATCCGCAAAGCCATCCGCATTGTGGATGACCCCACACACACCCTTGTGCCGTTACCCAAGAAGAACAACCTAGCCTACTTAAATTATTGCCATCCTGTTGCACTCTGTAGTTATGATATGCTTTGAGAAAATAATCAAAGATTTCAGCTGTTCATTTCTGCTCAGCTCTTTAGATTCTCACCAGTTTGCCTACCAAACCAACATGTACATGGACAATGTCCTTCATTCCATCCTTTCCCACATGAACACTGGGAGGGGGAACTATGTGAAGCTGCTGTTTATTGACTACAGTTCAACCTTCAACACCATAGTTCTGTCTAGGCTGGTCACCAAGCTCAAGGACTTGAAGCTGAGCTCCTCCCTTTATGACTTCGTTCTGAACATCCTCACTGATAAACCACAGGTGGCGAGAGTTGGTAGCTGGACCTCTAACACTCTCATTCACAACATCGGAGGCCCACAAGGTTATATTCTCTACTTTACTCCCTGTACACACATGACTGTTCAGCCAGACATAGGTCCAATACCAACCTATAATTTGCAGTTGACATAGTGGTGGTAGGTTTGATCTACAATAGGGATGAGATGATATACCTGGATAAGGTTGAGGAGCTGTCTCTGTGGTGTCAAGCTAACAACTAGGACCTGAATGTCTTTAAGACCAAGGAGATGGTTATGGACTTCAGGAAAGCCAACAGAGAAATTACACACCTCTCAAGATTATCAGGATACTGGTGGAGAGGGTCAGCAGCTACAGGTATCTCGGAGTACACATTTATGAGTACATGACATGGATGACCCAAACTTCCACACTGCTGCAGATAGCTAAGCAGTGACCATATGACCTGAGGTAGTTGAGGGAACTGTTGGATCTCTGCTATCTGGAACCACCAATGCCTGGTATGGCAGTTGCAAGGATCTCAGAGCCCTGTAGAGGGTGATATGGAATGCCAAGGGAATAGCATGGACAAAACTGCCTGCCCTGCAGGACATCTACATACAATGATGTAGGTCTAGGGCATTAATATCACCAGAAACACTGGGCACCCACGCCATAAACTGTTCCAGTGGTTGCACTCAGTAGTCACCTCCTTAGCCTTATGGCCGAGACTAAGAGACGCTGAGGAGAAGCTGCTACCCCCTGGCCATCACGATCATTAACACCACCCATCAAAAACTAAAATGATATATAACTGCACCCCGCACTTTAAATATGTTCTCATATTTTCTTATATCTTTAACATTTCAGTATGACTTGGATAACAATTTCTGTTTGCCTACAGCAAGACCCAGGACCAAGCACGGACTAGGAAGCACGGATCTTATATTTTTAGTGCTGTACGTATTTAGTTAACTTGTGTTATTTAATTTTGCTATCCTTCTACCTTGTTTATTGCACAGCCTGGAGTAGTGGCAGTTTCAGTTCACTCCTGATGTACCACTACATTCATGCATATGACAAATAAAAATCTTGAATCTTGAAGGAAGGAATGAGAAGATTAGACATGCTTGTGATTAAAACCCATAGCTAAACAGAAAAATAACTTACAATAAGTGTCCTAAATCCTCCAACATACAAATTGCATACAAATCCACCTGGGTTACATAAAACATAAATATTTGGGAGAAGGTGGTTTGCAGGTTGCTGGTTTTTTTAGAATACTCCGTTGACCTCTGGCTCTTGTGGGGTGTGGTTGTGGCCTCCCACCCTTGCTATTTAGTATATTCCATGTTGAAAACACACACACGCACACAACACACATACACAACACACACACACACAACACACGCAGACTAGCCTGCATCTCACCTACACAGTTGAGCACACATGTACATATACTTGCACGATCCATCCAAGCACACACTAAGATTTTATATGCTTGTATAGTTGTGTTACTTTCTTCACTCTTTAATTTATCCAGAAATGATGTTTTGCACTTACTCCTTTTTTCTTTTTTCTGTTTTTTCTCTTTGTACTTATTTTTTTCCCCTCTTAATCTGTCCCTCCTCTTCGTCCACCTCACCCACTGCAATATTTTACATGTGTTAAAAATGAAATAAATAAATAAAATAAAAAAAAGAAATCGATCAACATGAGGGGCCTATGCAGAGTTTATAGAGCCCCTCATGGTAAAGCAAACATGTTTGGCACAGCAGTGCATTCAGACCATGATTCTGCTTGCTAAAGCTGCCGGACAGGACAAAGGGAAAGAAATAAGAATACTCCTGCTTTTTGTAGCTCACGATTTTTCTCTTCTCTCTCAATGCCCACATCTGCTTTGCATGAAATCACCTCCTAATACCATTGTACTTGCCTCCATTTCAATCCATCTATCCATCTTCATTAGCCTACGTATCTGTCCAGTACTGGCCTGGAACATGGGCAACCTACAACCTATCCCAGGAGAGGCTGTCCCATAGAATAAACTGTTAAACAAAATGATTAAAAACTGTTAAACAAATAGTCATCACAGGCATGGGGGAACATAAGCCCCACAGAGAACCAAAAATGGGATTCGAACCTACATTTCTGAAACGGGAATGAGCCCCATTGTGCAACCATGTCATTCCATCTCTTTCATCTGAAAGATTTTAAGACTTGCAAAACGGGAAAAGATGGCTTCATATTATATTTTGCTTCACGCTGCCACTCTGACGAAGACAAGACATTGCAATGTTGTACAGCTTCGTGCCCCTGTCCCATGACGTTCCTCCCTCCCACCCATCGTCCCACGGGAGCCTGGGACGTGGATGAAACAAGAATAATATTATAAGCTTATTGATTAGTTCTGTGATCTGTTAAAGTAATGATTCAGACTAGCGTTCCTAGCCCGTGCTTGGTCCTGGGTCATGCTGTAGGCAAACAGAAAATGTTATCCAAGTCATACTGAAATGTTATTTAAATCCACCATAATCTATTGTTTATGACTCTATAATAAATCAGTACACTACAAATTAAGTCAAATTAAATGTTAGAAACAGAGCTGGTGTAGTCCTGGGTCATGACTATCTATATAATCCTTCTCTTTATGTAAATTGTCATTTAGAAATACAGTTAATGTCGTTTTGTGGTCAGAGGAATGCCTCAATTCATCATATTTAGGTCTCTGCTGACGAATACAGTACCAGGCGGTTCTACTGGTATACGTATATTTCGGACTAAAAGCACCGTCTCTTTTGCTCTTTTTGGTGGAACCGAGCATATCAAATGGTTGCACCTGATGATGCCATGTATTACCGGTAATTGTTATTTTTTCTTCATGCCGCCTACGCCATGATACGTTCTACAGCAGCGCATGCTGACGGCATTCTGCAGTGGCAACATTTGTTTTCCCTTCGCCGAATGTCGGTCAGTAAGGCAAAAGGGCGGGGATGGATCCAGCCAATCAAAGTAAGAGTACGGCAGTGTGCCAGCTCTGCCTGCTCACCGATTGGTCGCGCCCCTTCGGCGTTGCCTGAAATCTGATTGGTAAATTGTTGTTACTAGGTGTGGAAGGGAAAAACAAGTTCTGTTTATCGTAGGAAGAGAAACGTCGCATTAAGTAGCACTGGATGTTGTGGTGCATCTGTGGGGCCAGTCTGTTACGTCAGAATTAATTCAAAAAGTCAATATATAATGCCATTCAAGAATAAATACAAATTTAATATATTTAATGAAGTACAAATGCAGTTTGACTTCATTCTGCATACAGCTTGTGTGTTGCACTCTTGCTTGGCTGTAAGTAAATGTCTAAGAATTAGTATATCTACACACACACACACACACACACTCGATAGGTGCTCGGCAGTCGGGGATGTAAAATACCGAGCCAGCAATCCGTTGACGTTTCTTTCCACAAAACTTTTGATGAAACAACTGCTGTTGAAGCTGAAATCCCACATTATGTAACGAAAACAAAAAATAGTGTGTACGCTAAATTTAAGTTGACCAGAGGCCGTTAAGAAATTATGTCCGGACTTTAGGTTTATGTGTCTAAATGGGTTACTTGGTTAAGCACAAGATATTAACGCGAGCCTACAGCCCATAGCGCTCCTCGTAACAGACGTTTTTAGGGTATGCTATTTCAAAGGGAACGACTTAAACCAGAAACTCAAGTCACTGCAAAATGTATGTATGGTTGATGCAAATGAACGGCGATCAAAAAATATTCAATCTTAGCAATTTAGGAACTAGACTTCGTTGACGTTTCTTGCAACCTTACAGGTATATTAAAATAAAGAGTACCTCGCACTTGAAGAATGTAGAAAAAAGTAATATCAACAATTGTAATAATATCAAAAAACATACACGTTTATTTCTTACAAATGTTTATTAAATAATAGGCAAAGTGAAAGAGTAGGTAGAAATCACAGTGGAATATCGTCCACTCGAGTTTTTTTTTTTTTTTTTTACATATAGGTTCATTTCATATTCTGTAAATAAATGCAGTTTGTAATACACAGTACATTCATATATAGATATGCATATGTACACATTTACAGACAGACAAAATGTTTACTGAAAGACTTTGGCAAATGAACAGTACATTTAGTAAAGTGTGACTTGTATGAAAGTAAACAAGAATTCCCATGAAGCAGGAATAACAAAAATAGAAAAAGACAGTTCTTCCAGTGCAAGATGAGTTTGGAGTATTTTGTGAAATTGTTGTAGCAGCCTTGTCTTCATATTGTCACCTTCTTTGTAGATACTGGGAGGTCAGTTGAGGGGTGGGCCTGCAGTCAGGAAGAGGGAGCTAGTTTGGAGTTGGTGGTAACGCATCAGTGCGGGAAACTGCAGCACGGGAGGCAGGCGTGCCTGTCTTTCCCTTGACTGCCTCTGTCATTTTATGGTCCTGCACCCCTGGCTGCCAGGCAGAGGTCTTTTTGGTAGATGCGTGCCGTCTAGTGTGCTTGGTCAGATGATCGCTCCGCATGAAACGCCGATCGCACACGGGACAGGCGAATTTCTTCTCGCCGGTGTGTGTACGCCGGTGCCGTGAGAGCTCGTCAGAACGGGCAAACCTCTTCTCGCAGCCATCCCAGTTACAGCTGAATGGCTTTTCACCTGCTCGACAAAGGGGCAGAGAATCATCTTCTCGTACACATGGCATTAGCTGACGTCAATACATGCTCTCCCTAGTTACACCCCATGAATCCAGCTACATTTTTCACTTTTTACTGGAACTCCTAACATTTCTGGGAACTGTTGTATACATAATACTGTTTGGAATAAGATTATAAGTCTGAGAAGGTTAGTTTTTGGTAGGCTGAATTGTTTCAGCTAGAGGTTTCAGTTACTGCAGTTGAGTGCTTGTGTAAACAGAGGCAGGGACATTCTTTGGCCTACAGGCTGCCTTGGGCACTCACACCTGGCTGTTGGGGCAATGCTGTCCATACACCTCCAAGGCATTATAAACGTAAAGCTAGAGCAGACTAGATTTGATTGGCAGGTCTAAAAATATCCTGCCGAGACTGTTAAAATGCCTATGATTCTAAGGGTTGGGTAAGTCCAGTCATCAGACTCCCTCTCCACCTTCAGGAAATGCAATGCCTCAAGACCCTTCTGTTACAGGAATTCCTCTACTACTCTAATGTTTCTCTATGTTCTCTGAATGTTCTTAATATTGCAATTCTCATCATTGAATTGTCTTTATTTTTTGGAAGATGGTGTAGCTCTTGTTCCAGTACTAATTACACTTCTACCTGGGCATTCATTGGAAGCTCTGCATAGTTACACTTATGCCTAGTTGCCTCCTTGACAGCTATATGTTGGTAATGTGCTATCTGCCTCATTCATACATCCATTTGGACAAATGTATCTGCTAAATATTAAAAATGTTAATGTAAGTCTAATGATTTGAACATAGCTGAATCAATGAATTTATTGAAAAATAGTACAAGTGTTTGTTACGTTAAGGTGTTCTACATAAATACGGATGTTGTGTTCACTGACGCTGATCTATAAGCAGAAGAAGCGGGGTGTACCTGTGTGCGTTCGGAGATGGGCTTTCAGGTGAGAGCTCTTAAAGTATGTTTTCCTGCAGCCTGGAAAGCTGCAGACGTAGTTCCGTCGGCGGGAGAAGTCAGCATGAGGCATTGTGCTCCCGCTCTGTCCCGAGGGCACGTAGACTGGGGCGGGGGCCAGGGGCAACAGCTTGGTGTTGCCAAGGGTCACTACAGTGGGGGGACACTGGGATGGCGGGGGCACTGGGGACTGAGGTACCACAAACATGACTGTACCTTGGGCTACGGGAGAGCCTACCAGAATGGGCTGGGTGAAGGGGGAGGGCCCAGGTGTCTGTGTCCGTACAGGGGTCTGGATGAGAGCTGAAATCATTCCAGGCTGCCCACCCACAGGAAACATTTGGCAGAACACAGGGGAACTGGCAACAGCAGATGGGGACAGGGAGGCTGGAGTGGGTACCACCACGACATCCCGGCATGTCTTGGTCAGGGCTGCACAAATGCTGTTGGTGCTTGGAGTGGCAGGCCGCACCAGAGAAGGCTCATGGGGAGGGCGCCCACTGCTTGGGGCTGCAGGGGGAGCTGGTGGGGCCTGCTGGGCAGGGGACGTGTCGGCGGTGTGGCGTATGACGCTGGTCGCCATGGCCCTGCATGGCGGGGGGGTGCCTCCCTGAGAGACAGGGGAGCCCAGCCTGGTCCGGGGTAAGGCAGGTCTTGGGTCCGAGCTCATGACAGGGGAGGCAGTGGCATACATGACCGTGGTGGCAATGGAAGAGTCAGCAAATTTGGGGCTGTGAGGGGGGGTCATGCACTATAACAGAGAGGGGAGACATGATTATTGTTGTAAGACCTAGGGCAATATAAAAGCAAAATATTTACAGACTATTGACTTTTTAAGCTGTTATGATAATAATCCAGGTTAAGTTTTTTTTTCCGACATGCCTCTTTTACCCACCAGCGATGATAGAGAAATGAAGTCTCTGGTGTGGTCGGTAGGATCCGGGTGCAGGAGGGAGTCGCAGGAGTCTGAGGTGGGTGTGAGCGGTCGTGGCTTGTCTGACCTCTGACCCAGTGAGCTCATGCTCACCAAGGCCTCTGCGGCCTCCAGGTCATGGTACGCCAGCGTGCCACTGCAAGACTGCTTGCTGTCATGTCTCTGTCGCTCCAAGGCTGATGTGCAGATGTTTGTCAACTCCATCTGAAAGAAACACAAACACAAAGCTGACATTGTTTGTAATAAACTCTGACAGCAGTCACTAGCCTCCAAAGTTCATTTTGGGCTTAGCATATAAAGTTCAAATATCTCATGAGTTTAAATGGATAACACGCTACATATAGCCCACAACTGAGTGCCCGCGATCAGCACGCTTATTAACTGCGCGCAGTTATCCCGCCACTGGGGGAACTGGACGACTACACCCAGCGAGGCGCGCGGCGCTCATTCCGGAGCAGGAAACCTCCCACAGCCAAATATAGAGCAAGCGATGACGTGCTGGCAGCTAGCTGCCATGTGAGACCCCAAAGCAGACCATTACGCAGCCATCAGGAAGTGCCGAATTAACTCACACTTACGGCAACTAATGTAGAGGATCTGAGCCTCTTCCCAGAAACGACGACAGCAGTTTACGAGTCCAGATAACACAAGGCACCAGCTGCGCCATCAGTATTGCGAACACAAATCGAACCCCTAAATATGATATTATCCTTTATATAAAAGCATAATAATGCACTGAATGGAAGTTAAGGATATCCACCATCAACTTCACCCCCTTTGTAAACAAATTAACATTTTAAAGAAATAAGAATGTAAGCAGTTAATATAACCCGGGAAGCAATGTGTTTAATATCGGATTTTTCAGGGTTCTCTTTTGTGTTAAGTAATTGCTCTCGTGTTGCTATGTTGGATACTGTGTGATTTAATGTCGAACAACAACATTCACTGTACTGTCTTGCACGTCATGCATCACAATTCAATGCAATTCAATGCTGCTGACACTTAGCACCTTCCAATGAGGCATCGCTGATGGACAGACAGGTAAACTATTACACGTTGTCATTTGTTAAATTGTAAAGCAATTCATAGCTACTTTTCACAGCTGCATTGAACACAAACACCATCTTTATAAGCAGAGATGGTGAAAAACATACGAAGTCTTTCAGCGATCCAGCAGGGATGCATTTGCTGGCACAATTATTTTTCATCCTTGCTACATTATGTCACCTCAGTAACCACGACCCTGACATCAAAGCGAAACCAACAGGATCGCTTGCCATAAAAGAACAACGAACTTATCAAGTCAGAATAATTGTAACTCACCCTGCTCGTCTCTTCAGTATTTAAGTTCTGCCGCGTGGCATAAGTGAGCATTTTACAGAGATGAAGACTTCCCAATGGTCGCGTCAGGAAACAATGGAAATAAAGAGGCAGCGGCAATGCGACCGCTAAGCGAGGAGCTGGCTACTGGGCATAAAAATAAAAACGTTCACCAGCGAGGTCCAGCCTCCTCAGCTGTGCGACCAAAAAAAAATTAAAAAAGAAAAACAAAATTCAGAACAGACTCGCGGGTGGCAACATACGGCCAATCATAATCATAGGTGTATTCGACGTTGACCAATGGGAGCGAAGATAGCGCGTGGCCAGCGCGTGATTGCACAGCGATTGGAGGAGACGGGGAGCGTGGCTACCGGGGGGTGTGGTCGGGAGTCAGCGGTGTCAGAATAAACCCGTTGAACCCTTAGCTGGAAAACTGGGCTAAAGGTCGTATTACTGAGCTGGGGGAAGCGTGAGATACTTGCGCGCGTCTGGCCTGCCCACGCTGGAGGAAGCGCGGCGGGCGGCGGCTGAAGCCTCACAAAGAACCAATGTTATACTACGAGCTGTACCAGAATTACCCTTTTAAAGCATTTATAAGGACTGTATTTAAGTACATATTTATACGTAATGGTTTTATATAATTTTCCCACGTATTTGACAAATGATCACGATTACTTGAGTAAATGATTGTATTTGGGGCCTTGTTCAGGGTTGAACTTTACCTGTTTAAACAGGTATTCGATCAAATAATATAATACCATTTTTAATGATTTTATGTACCGAAACCAAGTTTAAACGTGCTGATCACGTTTTTTTTCCCACGGTTAATAATTTTGTTCGGCTCAAATTAGAATATTCCGTTTAGGCTTTGTCCTTAATCATACCAAGTACGTCTTTTCTGTGAAATCTTACCGTTGAATTTATCAAATCAGCTACTATAAATACAGCAATAAAAGACTCCCTGGATATTTTGCGTTTGTGATGTGTTAGAGAATCACGATGCACACTGAATAAATGACAGCACGACGTTGTGCGGGACACCATGACGTCCCCAGTCTGCCTGCATTAGATCTAGATATGTGCGCTATGCCCTAATTCACATAAGCTGGGACTCCCCGCAAAGGGAGGGGTTCACACTGAACCCAGCGACCCTTTTGCAGAGAGGCTGTTTTCCACAATTTCATTGTGAGGGCTCCATGGAGGAGGGTGGGGCTTATTCTTTATAGTGCCTGTATGTTAACCCTTTTTGTTTATTTCTGACCAATGGTAAAAGACTGCTAAACGGGGTGCTGCCTTCAAAGAAGAGTCCACAGAGATGTGGAGTGTAGATGACATTTGCATACATTAAATAGTCCGAAGGGAAATCTTATTTTTTAAAGATTGGTGGCGGAGAAATATTTTGTAATTATTTCACACAGAAAAAAAGTTTGATCCGGCTCTCCAAAATGTAGGGTTTCACAGTCCTTACAGTGGATATAAAAAAATCTACATACCCCTGCTAAAATGGCATGTTTTTTGTAACCAAAATAAATGATGTCAGAACTTTTTCCACCTTTTTTTCAAAATTGCGATCTATACAAATAAGGTTAAACAAATCAGAAACTGTTTAAGGTAGGAAATAAGTAAACATAATAGTTCACATCCACATAATGAAGAATGTGTGTTCAGAATCAACCAACCAAATTCAGCCTCATCTTAAATAGTAACTATTGTCAGGGGAGTTTCTAGTTATTGAAAAGATGAGGGGCTAAGTCAGGTTTACCTGGCCTTTTGTTTTTTTCTGAAGGAAAATTGGCATCGGGCTAAAATACAGAGGGCTATAGCTCCAGGTGATCGGACCTAATGACACCCATGGTGAGTATACATCCGATATCAATTAAAGTGACTCTGATTGACCTCAGATACAGTTTGACTGATGATTCTGTTATCCACTTGGTTGCTTTGTACTCCAAAAGTCACAAACAGGATCTCATCATTGAAAGGTAGACTATATGGACAAAAGTATTGGGACACACCTCTTAATCAGTGAGTTTAGGTGTTTCATTCAGACCCATTGCCACAGGTGTATAAATAAAACACCAAGCCATGCAGTCAGGTTTACAAAAATTTGTGAAAGAATGGGCCTTTTGAGGAGCTCAGTGAATTTAAGTGTGGTATCGTCATAGGATGCCACCATTGCAATAAATTAGTTTGTGAAATTTCTTCCCTGCTAGATATTCCACGGTAAACTGTAAGTGGTATTATTGCAAAGTGGAAGCATTTAGGAATAACAGAAACTCAGCCTCAAAGTGGCAGGGAACATAATTTAACAGAACTATCCATCCATCCAAGGCATTCCCAGGCCAGCCGAGAGATATAATCTCTCCAGTGTGTCCTGAGACTGCCCTGCGGCCTCCTCCCGGTTGGACATGGCCGAAACACCTCTCCAGGGAGTCGTTCAAGAGGCATCCTAGACAAATGTCCAAACCACGTCAACTGGCTCCTGTTGATGCAGAGGAGCAGCGACTTTACTTTGTGCTCCTCCGGAATGTCCAAGCTCCTCAGCCCATCTCTAAGGCTGAGTATCTTTGACAATGTATAGCAAAATTCACATGCAACACAAAAATCATTCTTAGATGATCAAATGGGTCTCTTTCTGTATTGTTCTGATTTTTTTTTTATCACAACTTGATCTGGATAGTGGGCTGGATATTTTACTGGATCTATTCAGGTTAAGTACATCTCTCAAAGGTACAAAAACATTGCCCATTCAAAGAATAGATTTAAGTTTAGCTACAGGCCTGTATCCTTATCCATCCAACCACCAGTCACCCGGTTGCTTAGCAAATGCAGATGAGATTCACTTCTCAAGCAGCGGATGAAAGTGAAGGTTGTCTGCAGGACCAAACGCTGTGTGTAATGGGATTATGTATTTCTGATCATGTATAGGAATGCAGAACAGGCATGACCCAAATCAACCACAGGATGTGCGTTCTGCAATAATTGCTGCAGTTCATGTACCAGGGAGAAACTGAAATGCTAACTTCAGCAAGTAACCTATTTTGCATTTTATGCATTTGACAGTTTTTTTTCTTGTACACGTTCATCTGTCAAGTGATTGGGTAGAGGGCTACAGATACAGAAACAAATTACAGGCCTGATTTGCCCGGGTTACAGAAGCTATTAGCTACAGTAGCTGTTAATTGTCTGGCTGATTTGAAGCTTAGCAGCTTTCCTCTAGAGAGAGGGGCCTCTGTAAACAATTGTCAGTATGAGAAGCAGAGAGTGGGAGGCACTAGGAAGCAGCGACCTGGAGAGAAACGAACTCAAGCTCAAACAGGAAGGTGAGATGGGGTGGAGGGGGTGGGGGTTACTCTAGGTCAGGGGATCAGCCATTTCCTCTGACTCTGATATTTCACTCTGACTGTCACAAAGCCCTCATGTTCATGCTGTGTTGTGCGGCAGAGGAACATCCCAATGCCGCTGTCCATGTTTGCCAGGATTCCTGTGGAAATGGAGCCTGGGAGGGAAAAAGAGAAAATGAGAGAGAGAGAGAGAGAGAGAGAGAGAGAGAGAGAGAGGACGTGAAACAAAGAGAGAGAATTAGCTAACCCCTGCAAGAATTACACCAGAGGACTAAGAAGAGTCCTCTGCACCACGACATGATAACATTGCAAGACAGGCATTTGCTAGCTAAATTCAAGACCTGTTTGTTTTATTTAAATCTGCAAAATGTCTTTGAATTTGATTTGTGTGAGTACTATTAAAGACAGGCTCCTATCCAGGGTGGTACCCAGTCTTATGCCCTGTCCTGCTGGGATGGGCTCCATTCCCCACGCAACCCTGTGCCAGATAAGCTGATGGATCTTTAATGTTTGACTCTTTAGATTTTATATCGATTCTTCTCTCAGAAACCTGCTTGGTTATGAAATGGTTGAGAAACACTGACAGTAATTTTACAACAGGAATTTATACAATATGCAGCCCTAAGAAAATATATTTCCTAATATTGAAAGTACATTCATATGTATTTCTGCAACAGGTCGAGGTTTCGGTTTCAAAAACAGCAGGAATCCGACCACCCTTGTTTTTATTTTCAGAATCTTTCAAGTATTTGTTCTTAGGAATCATTTTTCAGACATTTAATGAATCCTTATGTCAGATGTTTCAGGGTTTTGGTCAAAGTAAGCCATGACTTTGTTATTAAGAATAACATGAAATAGTCGTGCTCGTCACACTGCATTTCTACCTTGATGTGTGGCTGGTTCGTTTCGGTGCTTGTTCTGCAGAGCTTCTCCCGCGGCCTCTGTCGTCACGGTGACAGTGGCATCTGGGAACTGGGCCAGCCATCCTGTCCCTGAATGACTCTCCAGTGTGCGGAGAGACACACACATAGACCACGCGTGGATCAGATTTGGGCTTGGCCTCACACAGCCATAGCGACAAGGACGTTTTAAGAAACAGAAAATCATATATGCTGATACATAATTACCTTCACATTCACAAAGTCACATATAGCGATATGTGTAAGCTGAGAAAGTCAGTGAATGGCCTGTCTGTGATGAATGTGTATGAAAGGGCTTTCTTGCGAAATGTCAGCCCTTGGCTCTATTTCCATTTGCCCAGGTGTGAGCAGGACAGGATAGGACTCATTTCCAGACTTCAGGTGCGAGGTCCTGCCTGTCTCTGCTAATGAGCTGGGGGACTCTGCCTAAGTCCCAGCAGGGCAGGGGGGCACCTCTGTGTACCACACCATATCAGACTTTTTGAGAGTACGGCTGTCTTGCGAATGAGCGGGGTCACACTGAAGGAGTGATACTTCTCACATGATCAGACACTGCTCAAGACAAAGCATGACCAGCAGGAACCTTCTCTATTTAAAAAGCTCGTATTTAATTTACGGATCCAGTTATTTATGGTGTCTCCAAACCAGCTTCACCACATTTAAAGGGGATCCTGAAAGAGTACATGAATTTTAGGTCCTGACTACATGTGATTCAGCATCCAGAGAAAGTACCACTCGGCGCGCTCCTCTTGTGACTGGAAACATAGGTGTATGCTCAAGATGACCAGGAAACGCAGGGTGATTTCTGCATTGTATGTGCTGACATGGGCCAGCATGGCAGCTAGACCACACACATGCTGGCAGAGAGGCCCTCTGTCAGTCAGTCTGTGTGTCTGTTTGTTTACTCGTGCTTCTGGAAAAGCCCCTGCTGTGGCTGTTGGATGGGATCCCAGTCAAAAACCCAGCACAGAGCAAGCCCGTGCCAAGTGACATGTATGGCAGAGTAACCCCCAGGACTCCCAGAGCGCACGTAGGTCAGTGTGTGGGGAGTATTTTTCTACAGCAATGATCTTTAGAAGTTGTCTTTGTGGGGACGTCCCAGCAAAACAAAAGACATTTGGAGACATCATTAAATCTTTTTCTATCCATCTTCTAACCACAAATCCTGGTCAGGATTTTTGAGCATATTGCAGGCAGCAGAGGGCACAGGTTTGTGGTACATCCTGGACTGGGTGATCTCATTTTTATGCATGTGGGTGTGTGTCTGTGTTCCTGGCTGTCGATTTGGCAGAGCTTGGATGCCATGAAGCAAGCACCTCTCTTCTGCAGCTCTGCTGTCCTCTTTGTCCATCAGGGTTACCTCGCTACACGCTAGTAAAGACAATGTAGTGTAGCTGTAGAGCAGTGATGGAGTAGCTAAGTGTCTTACAACGAGGACGCTTTAGGTCCCAGGAGGAACATTTCTGTGGCCGTAAATAGCTTTAGTGATGTCGTGTGAAAAAACGGAAGCGTTGGACAAGGTTCCTGGGCTTGAATCTCTCTCCTGCACGGGACAACTGGGCATCATTTTATGTTGGCTGAGCAGAGTGACCTAGAGGAGTAACAATAGAGGTGTGTTTCATTTCTATCAACCCAAAACCAATGAGATACAATACGCAATTGCCCCGAAAGCTCAAAAAAGCATATTTGATTATATTGCACTATATTTCAGCTACTCTGTGATCTCCCTGTTGAGGAGAAAAATGTGGCCAATGGATGGATGGATCTGAAATTTGCCAGTTGTATGGTGTGTCTTTAACTCAGATGGGAGAGTCTGTATCTGAAGAACCAACAGATACTTCATACATCTTATATTATCGGGTTGAATATAATGCCCAGCACTGACTCTGTTGTGGAAATTCTCTACGTTACTATTACAAGCTTAGGAGTCCTTAATGTCATTGCTTGTGGAGTTGGGCTGCTCCCAGTTTGAGTCTATCAGGCACCTGTGAGTTAGTCTGAAAAGAAGGCTGGATTTACAGGAAGAAGGCAGGAGCTGCCAAGGTCAGCAGCTTTCGGCTTGCTGGTAGGCGTGGGGGCTGCTGATGAACTGGTCACGATTTAACTGCGGGGATTTAACTATGGACGAAAAGGAACTGGACAGGAACTTCTCCACCCGAAGGCGGAGAACTTCAGAGCCACTGCATTTTCACAGGTTGTTGCAGGGATTCCCCGCAGCTCTGTAGATTTCACAGGGAAAAAAAACAACACTGGACCAAGCATGTGTCCAGCTAGACGATCTATTCTGTGCTGTAGTTAAACACCCAGGGTTTACTCAGCCTCCCACCCCCCACTCCATCGACGCCCCTGCTGTCCCTTGTCCCTCATGCCTCTTGAATACCACACCTCTTATCACATCTAGGCTCCTGGTAGGGAGGTGGTGCTGACTCGCTCTGCTGTATCTATAGTTGGACGGCATCAAAGTGCCCCCTCCCTTCAGCCTGCTGGTCATTGGCCTGGGATGAGTCAATAAGTAAACACCGGCTCCAAGCTCTCGTCAACCCTGACCTAATGCCGATGGCATTCCCATGGTACCGCTTAGCATATTTTTTGCTAATAAGCAACAGATTGTAGTGCACAGAGGAATAGATTGTTATGGCTGCTTCAAGCGAATGACGTAATAATCAAATGACCAGATGGTAACCTTACTCTCGCCCTCTTGAGGAAATGGTGCAGTGCTGCTTTTTCATACAAGGGACTCGTAATGAGATTCAGTTCAATTGTTGAGTGAAGGTGAGAGCACATATCAAATATACCAGCACAACCAGTAAGAGTTTGGTACACCAAGGTCTGAGAACAGGAAATGACTGCATTCTGACAATGCATTTATCCGTCTTGTCCCGGATCTCATATCTCGTATCCAGTTTCTTACGTGGGATTTCAGGGAAGGTTGGGGAAAAAGGGAATTTGAGAAAAACACTTAATCTCTTGCTCACACAAAACAATTATCCTAGAAGTCTCCTAGAAAGGAGAAGCTTCAGACACATATTCATTAGATGCCTAATTAGTGGGACGCTGAAAATATATAATTATTTTTTTTCAAAATGGTGACAAGCCAGTTCTACCTGATCTAACCCTTCATGGGATACACGGGGGTGGGTGTGTGTGTGTGTGTGTGTGTGTGCGCAATTACCATGCATTTTTTTAGGAGCCAACATCGCTTCTGCTCTCAGGTGCTTTGTGGCGTGCAGGCATACACAGATAGATGTGTGTTAAACACGGCGCACTGGGGGCCTGGCCTGGGGTGTGAGGAAGGTGACGTCCTTGTGGTTTTCAGGGTGTGAGGTGAGATCGCTCCCCCTTCCAGCCACCGTCCATATGAAGATTAAGCAAAAACATCTGCATACTCATTTCGACGGATTTTTTTATTTTTGGTAAAACAAAAATAAAAAAAATGCTGCATTGCCAGCTCAGCGCTAAACCTTTATCATTTTAGTATATGTCTCCATCTCTTGGTCAATTATGGTAATTGCACTCTGTCGACATAAACCTATCAGCAGATGGCGTTCCCATTAAAACTTAAAGCCATATTCCAGTCTACCATTACACAAGTCACTTAACCTGAACTGCTGCCGTAAATTATAGATATACAACTGGGCAAAAACGTCAGGCATTTTCAATAAAAGCATCACTTAGAATGATTAAGGCGCACATTCTTTGCTTATGATTTGACATGATACTTAACAATGTGAAATGCATGGGGTTTACAACTGTAGTTAGTGCTTGAACCAACCTGTAAGTTAGTGCTTATTGATTGACTTCCAATAAATCAGAGCTGCATTTTAAAGAGTCTTCCTTAAACTCTAGATAAGTTTTTGTCTTTCAGGCTTGTGTTGTCTTTGGGGGGTGGGGCAAAGTTACACTTAGGCCAAGATACCCAATCATATCATTGTGAGCAACTGGGTGGTCACAGCGGACAACATTCTCATAGAGAAAACTACTAAATCCTCAGCAACTCCATTTTGGTGGCCTACTGGTTGCCAGTTTAAATCCCATTATCAGCAGAGTGACGTCATCATTGGGCCCTTGATCGGGATCCTTAACCCCTAATTGCTCCCAGGAAATTGACTGCCCTGCTTCTTCAAAAATGTACACTGCTTCAGACAAAAAAATGCTAAATAAGTACAATGTGTAACATACTAAATCATATCTCACAAGGTGTTTATTAAGCTATGGCACCAACTAACAAACATGCTAATCACTACAGCCCAGATAAACCCTGTTGACCTATTGGATTTTGATCAGATGACACAAACTGCAATGTTCACACAGGAAACAATACAGAAAAAATACGCAGGTTGGTCAACAGGCAGCCGAGTGGCTCCAGAATGAATGTGATGCTGAAATCCAGGCAAATGAGTCAATCTTTACATCTGAGTCCTTCAAACATGAGATAGGCATATAAGCCTTGCATTTTCCAAAACCTTTATGGTATGTGTTACAAATTCTTTAAAGCATCTCGAGCTTAAAAGTACAAAAAATCTCTTTCAGGTATCATTCATCCTGGAGTTTTCCTCTTCTCTGTCTGTTTTTTACGTCTGCTGCCATGTGATGTCTTGATGGGAGGCTGGCGCGGGCGGCTAAAGAGAAGCTGCTCCAGCATGCAGACCTCGGCGTGCACATGGGCTTCCTGCACCCCCAGCAGGAAGGAAATCATGCCCAGCACGGACACGTAGCTCCTGGGCAGGGAGTCCTCCACCTCCGGGAAGTGATCACCGCACTGCCTGTTAAATGCAAAGGTAACATCCTCAGCACAAGGCATCAGCAGGTTTAGTCGGATTTAATGCCCATTTCGACAAAAAGGACTTTAGAATGTTTGCAAAGGTAGATAGTTCAGGTCCAGTAATTAAAAATCCAGACTTTGGTCAACCAACCAAGTATCAAAAGTCACAATCAGAGTACTCAACTGGTTGGTTGAAACAAAACTTACTGGACCTGAACTGTCCCCATTTAGTTTGCAGTTTCTTGTTTGTCATATACAGAGTGAGATTCCACAGCTCGCCCTGCGGTGTGTTGGTGCCTTCCCAGGGCTGGTTCCTGCCTCTGACCATTGTTCTTGGGATGGGCTCCGGTCCCCCCCCCGTGACCCCAGTTGTGATTAAGCGGTTGCGGTGATGGATAGGTGGATGGATTCCACAGCTTTGGTTTCCTTTGTGCTGAGTATGAAGAATTTCTTGCACAGGGTACAAGTCTCATATTTATTATTGCTAGCAGGTTTCTACCATGTCCTGAAACTGGAGTCCCCCCAACCAGGATTTGTTCAGTTTGAATGATACTTACAGACAAGCTTAGAGCAACATCTTAGTCACTGCAGCTAATGTACCTCCTTTATGCTACAAACATAAATGATGCTGTTGGTTCCACCTAATCCAGTGTGCGTGAATACAAAATAAGTACAAAATAGTTCGTTTTATTTGCACCTTTTGAGAACTTTTAAAGAACCATAACGGATGGATTTTAATACCAATATAGGCCATTTTTGGATAAACTGAACACTTTTAAGACTTTTTAAGGATCAGTGTGTGTCCTGCAGCACCCAGCAGAGACTGACAGTGTCAGCAGCCAACTCTCTGACCACAGACATATTCAGCTTATTGGCCAAACACCCAAGCCAGGTTTCCCATCAGCCTCAGTTCACAGGCCGTGTCCCCCCTGAGGCCACCTGGCCTGCCACTAGGGTGACTCTCTGCCCAGGATGGACTCCAGGCTTGCCCTCAGGAAGCAGCTGGGTGATGGACGGGCGAAAAAACTCAGCTCTTGAACGTGATGCCAAATTAATCTTTTCCAAAGTTGCACAGTGTGGCCCCCTGTTTCCGTGAAATCCTGCATTAATGAAAAGGTGCAGGGGCCCTGAACACAGGAGGCGTTTGTGCAGGAAGGGGAAACGTATGCAAAACCGAGGACAGGTGGCCTGGCAGACCTCTGCAGAAGGCTTGTGGACACTGGACGGCGTCCTTCGCATGGCGAGGCATGAGCGGATCCTACAAGCTGCCCACGTCGCTGGGGCTCAGGGGCCTGCTGTTTAAGTTATTTACCATGAATTATAATTCATTAACCATCCTGCCCCATTTGTTAAAAAAGAAAAAAAAATGTTAATCTGACAAATTCTGACCTGACCACCCTATCATGGTCAGACTGACTATTTCAGGCTAAAAACCCAGCAAAACTTTAAACAAAATACAATCCAGTAAACCTTTTAAAAAAGCATATTTAGAAATATGGATTATCTTCTGAGAAGGGCATCCCACCCAGGGTGTACCTCGGCCTTACACCATATGCTGCTTGGAAGCAGCTCCAAGAACTCCCACGACCCTGACCAGGATGGGTGTTTAGAAGATGAGTGGATGGGTGGATGGATGGGTGGATAGATGGCTGGATGGATAGACAGACATTCTGACATCTCTGACCTGGGATTACAGGAACTCAGCGACGTGTGCCAGTATGTGGGGTTGGAGGGCCTGGCGATACCCTTCCTCTCCTTTACGGCGGAGCCCAGGCGCCGCTCCTGGTAGCTGGGCCCATCTCCGTCCTCCTCGCCCCACCGCAACCGGAAGCTGGAAGGTGAACCCTGCCTAGGCTCTGGGTCAGAGCCGGTGAGCTTCTGGAAGTGTGCCTGGAGTTGCTCCACCACCCCTGGGACGGGCCGAGAAAACAGACAAGGAAGAGAGGAGAGAGGTAGTAAGAAGAAAGAGAAGGAGAGAGGGGAAGAGAGCGAGCGAAAGAGGGAAAGCAAGACACCCAAATCATGACACACCTTACTAAAAACAATCTAGTTCGGTCCAAGAAGGACTGTGATTAACCCTCATAAAATTAGCAGAATTCTGGCTGGTCTGCCTTGGAAGCGTCAGTTTCTGTGCTCCGGCACTCTTAGACACTTACGTCTCCGCTTGATGACAACGGACTTATTTTTCTTGGAGGGGTACACAGGCTTCTGCGACTTCCATGACTTCCTATATCAAATACAGCACAAAATATTGGTATCGGCATTGGTCTGATTGTGTCAACATTCGACAATATGTTGACCAAGGGCTTATAAATATAAACAAAAATTTAAATGAATTTAAGTTCAGCAAAAATAGGAAATGAAATAAAAATTATCAAAAACAAATAAAACTAAACTGAAACTAAATGAAAAAGGAAACAAACTAAAAAACTGATTAAAAAAATTAACTGAAATTACCTACAGCATTAGCTACTTTAAGCATAAATAACTTCAGCAGACTGATTCATATATCAAATGCATTATGGCAAAACAGGAAAACATGCAAGGGTTGCAGAAACATCGTGTTTATTGACATATATATCAGGAAGGACATGCATGTTAATATGCAATTCTGAAGATGGGTTGGGCATCATTAACAACCAGCAAATGAGAAAAAAGGGTGGGACGCAGTGGGACACATAAATGCTATAGGAGCACGGTGTACAAGGTAACCCATGACAACAGCCAATCAGAGCTGGCTGGGTGGGAGTAGTATCCTGTATCCCAGAAAGCAGACAGAAAGTGACAGGAAAAGCCAAGACATGGAGTGAGACGGCACAATGGAGTGAAAGTCACGCAGGGCTCACCATGCCATGGCCTGATCCTCTGTCTCCTTGGCCACAATTAGCGCCCCCTGGACAGTCTTGTACCACTTCCGAAAGCAGAAGATACTGCTGTCTAATAAAAGGATGAGATAATTGAGGTCTGACATGAGCACTTGATCTCAGACTGTACACACAGTGGGGAAAAATTGCAACAAAATCCATCCTTTCTATATAAACTCATGGAAAAGTTTTCCCATATTAGCTCAACATTCCATATGATCCACATGTCTAACTGGGTGGCTGGCATGCTGTCCGAATTGGGCTGATGTAAGGAGAAGTACTGCGATGCATCTGACAGCACTTATTCATTTACAGGGTTTTGCAGATTGGGTCCTGACTAGTGAAAAACCCGTTTTCCAATAAACATGTTCAAATGCCCACAGTGGTCAGAAATTACAGCAAAAACTGTTTAATACAAACCTATTTGTTTGATTTCAAATGTTTATACAAGTCTGCAGGCATTAGAAAACCTCAGTAATGCATTTTACAGTTTACCAACATAGACTTAAAATGGCTACACAAAATTTACCTTGATTTTGCTTGTTTTCATCATCAGCACTATTGGATAAACACCTGAAGTTAAAATGGGGAGAGGAGAAGCATCCTAATATTAGCAAAACACACAGATAAATCAAACAGCTGAAGACAGAACGGCCTGAACTTAAAAGAAGCGGGGAGGGATTCACCAACCACTCTTGGTGGTCATCCAGCTTAAACAGCAGTTTCAATGTGACGACAATAAGGGCCGAAGCCAAGACGTCATAGCTGAGGAGGCCGGATTTCCTGGCCCGAGGGTCATAGGTCAAGGTGTCCTTTCCAATGCCAGCCTGCTGCATCACCCTGCAGGCCCAGACATGGAGTTCATCTGAGATATGCATGTAGGAAATAAAAGGGAGACTTTCAGAAATAACACCTTCTAGCAAGTTCACAGTGTACAGGTGCAAACGTCTGCCACTAAAAACAAATTACCAGGATAGAGTTACTTATAGAGACTTTGTGAATACTTATGAATCAGGGGCTGAATGTACCATACAACTCACAAGAATGCAAACATCGCAAAATAAATTAAAACATAATGAACACATTTAAACTGATCAGTAAAAACACTACGAGTGAGAAATATTCATCAATCGGGATTCAGCAATGTTCTTCAGGCTTCTTAATTCTAGTGTTAAAGGTAACAACAACCCATGTGGGCTTTCAGGCGGTCAGTCAGAGGCAGATCACGGCACAGAGTGACCCACCGGGGAGGTTGAGTTCCATTAGGTATCGGAGACAGAGCAGGGATGGGTGGAGAGGGCAGGCTGAGGTCAGCGGGGGGAAGCGAGGCAAGCCCAAGAAGACGGCCAGCTTGTGGGCTTCCTGCTGGACCATCTTGTAGGATGGTATGGACTGTAGAGGACAAAGACTTCATCTGAGATATAATTATTATATATATAATAATTATCCTTAGAAACCATGTTGGGTCTGATGGTGCAGAACTTTTTTCCTTCTTTAGTTCAACATTCAGGTTTTTTTTATGTCACTCCTAACATGCCAAGCCAACTATAAAGGAGAATGACAGTGTAACATCACATGACCTGTCCACTCAATCTAAACCTAGTAAAAAAAGTTTAGGAGGAGTATGACCAGAAACTGAAGGAAAAGCAGCCAATGAATGCTCAGCATATATGTGGGACCTCCTTCAGGACAGCTGGAAAAGCATCCCAGGCCACCTCATGAAACTGGCATAGAGGAGAAAGTATGGTCACCCAGTCCCTGGAGCAACTGGGGTTAATGGCCTTGCTCAATGGTGGGATCACTCTGTTGTCCCAGGGATTAGAACTGGCAACCTTCTGAGTCCCAACCCACATACTGTAAGACTCAGTCCAAATCTACAATCCAAGTCCAGTGCAAAATAAGTTAGAAAAGTGAAACCATCTGAATAAAATGAACGTCATCTAATGTGTTAATGTCACAAACAGTGGTACGGGGATCATTCTTGGTAACAGCTCAGCACTGACAGTCAGATATGCACAGAGTACTATGGTTTATCTCCTGCTACAGCCTCCAAGTTACATCTGTGTTCTGAATTTATTACTAATTATTTACTCTAAAGAACCCCTCTTAAATATTGCATTTCATTGCTTTTCATCAGGCATTTCCATTTGCACACTGTTTACATGGGAACATCCAGCTACTATTGCATATTTGGGATTATTCCAATACCCTTACCCATCTGTCTGATTACTTACTTGAGCTTCCAGTTTTCTATTTTATCTTAAAATTCTTCCTTTTCTTATATTTAAGTTATGTGTACTGTGGTATGTGGCAGTTTAATTTATGTTTTGCTGCTGTAACAAAAGAACATCCCAGTCAAGATCAATAAAGTACATTCATCCATCTGAGAGGGTCTGTGAAGTCTGCTGTCTTCGGGTTTATATTTTCTCCCATAATGCAAAGCTGTTTGTGAACTTATTAGGTATATAGCCTGTATTCATTATTATCTGATTTCTCCTGGGTAAATAAAGGTTAAATTTCAAAAACTTCAAGTGAAACAACACACAGTCAGCCATTACCTCTGCTCTGAAAATAAGGGCATCTTTGCCAAAGAGCTTCATGTCCTCTGGGAAATTCTGGTAGGCATTGATGTAGGGGATATGGCCCTGAGCTGTGAAACTGTAAACACAACACAGCCACAAGGGGGAGCCATCATTACACCTATGCCGCTTTAAAACACCGTAATCAATGTGCTGGTACAGGAGCATGCAGAATGAGATCATGCTAAACATACAGACATACTGAAGTCAATGTATGGGGGAAGTGTAGAAAGAACCTAAAAACACCCCCAGCCTGCACCCCCAGCGCACACACACCTCAGCAGGTCAGCCAGGGTGATTGCTTCCTGTAGCCACAGCAGGGACAGGTGCAGGAAGGCCAGCGTCATAGGCATGGTCATCAGATGGTGCATCCTCCTCTCTCGGGCAGAGCAGTACAAGCTGGAGTCCAGGGCTTCGGTGCACACTGAGGACAGCCTCTCCCCGTCGCTGGACCGACCTGAAAAGCCACTGCTTACACTTCACCCATTACGTTCAACTCCAATAAATTGTAGTGGCTCTGCATAGTTCCGGCTGGAACTAACTGAAAACCTTTTGCTTACAGCCCCCCCCTGCTTAACCTGTCATGCCCAGTAGGGGGCTCTAGCTCTCAGTCAAAGTTCCAAAAGCCAAAGCTACAGTGTCTTAATTCTCTCCCTCCCCTCTATAATACTGCAGATGCCTTGGCTGGTCACTGACACCCAGTGCATGTGCTGTTCTCTGCTTAATTAGATGGGCTTTGTTTATCTCCTAACTAAGCTCATAGGAAAGATCCTTTTGGAATTGATACGTAATTTTGAAACAATTATGTAGTCCATAAAGAATGAATCTGCAGAATAAAGGATGCTAAATAGAGACCAAAGGAACACTACAAAGACCACATTCCCTCTGAACTCTGCGGGGGAGTTGCTATGATACTGGCTAGCCTGACTGTGGATTGTGACTGACCGCCATGTGTCTAATCGGGGCATCTAATACCTGAGATGGTACTGTGAGCGCCATCCATATCACTCTCAGTCTCGGCCGTAGACAAGCAGGACAAGTCACTCATGGCCAAGGATTCAGGGCAGCTGTCCGAGTCCTACAATGCATCAGGAAATGATGATGTCATGACCAAAAAAAATAGGAAATGCCAAAGAAAGAGAGCACTCGTAAGTGATACGTGCATTTTTATCCGAAGCAAAAACTAAAATACTACATGGAATACATTGGATTCAAGAAAAGGACAACTTCAAGTTAATGAATCATTTACTTTAAAAAAGGCTATATACTACACCTAATAATGCAGAATACTAGTGTAAACACTGGTCCTGTTCCTCATACGAAGCCCTACGGCTTTCTTACATAAAGCACGACATTTCTGATTTTCTTTATTTTACAGCTGTTGTAAAATTTTAACCCTCCCTTGAGACTTGGATGAGAAAAGTAATTATATTCACACAAAGCACAAACTCACCTGCTGGCATGTCACAGAATACAAAGGTTTTGTGGTGTAGGCTTGTTTACTCTTGTGCAGGTATCCTCTCCAGAAATTGCACAAAATATCATCCTTTAACACACACAAAACTTGTGAACTAAGACTGCAGTTGGTTAAATAGAAAAGACTGGAAATGCAGTTTAACCGAATCCATTTCTGTAATTTTAAGATTTAAGAACTGCAACAAAGGGAAAGAAATGACAGGTATGCGGCAGAATTTTAGTTCCTTGGTACAGTGAAAGGATGCTATGCTGTGACAAAAATCCCCAACCAACAGTATCAGAAACACACCTTGAGTTCAGGGCGGACTCCCATCGTCAGAAGGGCCTCAGCCTGCTGCTTAAGTATGAACTGAAACCCTTCACACACCATCCAGTCCTTTCCATGCTCTGCAACAACACACACACAGCATCAGTGTTAAGTCACTAACTCAACATATAATAATGACATCAACCTCGCCTTTGGCTTTATTGTCAATGTCCTACTTATTTATTTAAAAATTAAAGAATGAAGTGCTTGAAAATGTAGCAATAAAACGCATGTGTCACTGGAATTTTAATGCGCCACCCAGTGGTAGAGCGCCAAAGCTGGTATAGCGCAGTACTACCAACACCATGATTACAGATATTGCCTCTGGAGTCTCAGTGAAGAAATAATTACTGTATTTCATAAGCATAAAAGTATTCAAAGCTAGCTTATGTTTTGATTCCACAAAAATGTCGTTTTTATACTTTAAATACAAGCCGTGTATGTACAAGCCGTGGACACGTAACTCACTCTGTTTTGCCGGCTTTTTGGCCCCATGTGAGATACTAGACATCCTGCTTCCAGTCACACAAGACGGATCTGTAACTTCGACGGTTCTCTGTCAAAACAGAAAATGAGTACATGAGCAGGCAGCAGTCCCCTCCGTCCGGCTAAGCGGGACCTTTACAGCAGAACATGGTTAAGGTCGTCTAAAAACCGAGCGCACACTTATTAGCAGAGGATTCACCTCGATCACATTGTGGCACGATTTGCAGTAATATCTTCCCTCCTCCGTGACACCCCAGTTCACCGCGGAACACTGAGAGCACGGGTCTCTGAAGAAGCCCTAAAAGTGACAAAACTGATTATAACCCAGAGTAATCATATAACATTATGCAGCGCAGGCGATTTGAAGCACTGACAATTTGATACTTCTCCACCTTTGAGCTGATACAGTTATCGTACTACTGAAGCTCGACGTAAAACAGTCACAATTAATCAAACTTACAATTAACTCTTCGTCCATTTTCCGACAAATTCTATTAAAGTTATAAACTATAGAGAAAACTCATTTCACGCGCTTATTTGTACGAATTCAACCCCCCTTCCGGTGTGTCACATGGAAATACATTCGATATGCAACCAAACAGTAGGTAGTAAATTAATAGCGTACAGAAGTCTGTACAAAAAGCATACAAAATATGTTTTATAACAGTACGTTGTACATTATTACTTCATATGCAAGGCATCTTATGGTGGTGGGATTTTAACGGAATTTATACTTGACAATGGTGAAAGTACATTTAAAATATCATGGTTTTCAGTAGTATGACGTATTGTCTAACGGGGGCGCTCAAATACTCCTTCAAAAACAGAGTGTGCAATAAATGTAATGAAAACTTTCTGTACATCGCAAGGTATTCAGTTATATCTATACATTTTTGACAAATGGATTTTTAAAAATACATTTTTCCAAATATGCGCAATATGCAGAATTCACATGCTACGTATATGTGCTGGAAAAATGAATATGTACTGTATCTCTGAACTGCCCCAAGTGTACATTTAACATAGATAAGGAATAGGTTGTGTCTTATCCCAGAATTAGCCCAGTATATGCTGAGAGGTGATGCAATGGGTACCACCAATACTACTTTTATGCATTACAGTGAAGCAAATAATTGTTATCGGCTAATAGGACAGATAGTGTGATAATTTCATAACATTCTTTGAGATTTCACTACTTATAAACATCACCTTACCACAGACGTTGACCTTGAATTCTATACAATAGCTGTTTCGAATTGGTCACATTGAATAAATCTATATGTACAACTTCGTCCCCGCTAATGAAAAAAAGATTATATCATACTGAGTATTCCACTAGGGGGCAGCAGGTCAGACGGGCTAAACCAACAGCTGCAAAATCCAGTAAGAAAAAGACAGAAGAGCTGATCGCTCAACTTTAGACTGAACTTTACAGTCCAGAGTGGATGGGCCTATGTCTTTTTGTCTCTGTGTGTGGGTGTATGTGTATGTTGTTGGGATGTGAGTATGGTCTATGTGCATGGCTGCGAGGTGTGTTTGCGGGGTGTCTGTGTGGATGGTGGGGGCCTGGGTCCGGGACTTGCTGCTCCGTCCTGGGTGCAGTTGATCTCCTGGGCATGGTTGCTGGCCCCTTTCCTCAGGGTGGTGGCCCGGGGCGTGCTCGGGCCTCTCTAGGGTGGGTGGGGCTCTCTACCGAGGGCTGGTCGCACCCGGCTGCCTGGGGTCCTAGAGGCCCTGGCCTTGGCTCGTACGGGAGCGGCCGCACCCTCGTGGGGTCGGCTACCTGTTGTCTCTGGTTCTCTGGGGCTCATGCCCTTTTGGTTGCGGGGGCTGCGTCTGGGACCTCCCTCCTCCCCCGGCTGGGGCGGGGGTGCGGCTATCATTGGGACGTGGGGCCCCGGCTCTTCCGGGCTCTTTGGGGGCTACAGACGTCCTGATCCTCCCGGGCCTGCCTCCGCCGACCTCTGGCTCTTGTGGGGTGTGGTTGCAGCCTCCCACCCTTGCTATTTAGTACATTCCATGTTGAAAACACACACACGTAACACACGCACACAACACACGCACACTAGCCTGCATCTCGCCTACACAGTTAAGCACACATGTACATATACTTGCACGCACCTATCTAAGCACACTAAGATTTTGTATGCTTGTATATTGTGTTACTTTCTGCACGCTTTAATTTTGTTTATTCCTTTCTGAATCTATCCACTTTTCTTTTTCCTGTCTTTTTTTCTCCTATTCCTTCTTTTTCCTCCCCCCATAATCTGTCCCTCCTCTTCGGCCAGCTCACCCACTGCAATATTTTACATGTGTCAAAACTCCATCCATCCATCCATTTTCCAAACCGCTTATCCTATTGGGTCGCGGGGGGTCCGGAGCCTATCCCGGAATCAATGGGCACGAGGCAGGGAACAACCCAGGATGGGGGGCCAGCCCATCGCAGGGCACACTCACACACCATTCACTCACACATGCACACCTACGGGCAATTCAGCAACTCCAATTAGCCTCAGCATGTTTTTTGGACTGTGGGGGGAAACCGGAGTACCCGGAGGAAACCCCACGACGACACGGGGAGAACATGCAAACTCCGCACACATGTGACCCAGGCGGCGACTCGAACCCGGGTCCCAGAGGTGTGAGGCGACAGTGCTAACCACTGCACCACCATGCCGCCCCATGTGTCAAAACTGAAATAAATAAATAAAATTAAAATAAAAAGAAATCGATCAGCATGAGGGGCCTATACAGAGTTTATAGAGCCTCTCATGGTAAAGCAAACATGTTTGGCAGAGCAGTGCTTTCAGACCATGATTCTGCTAAAGCTGCCAGACAGGACAAAGGGAGAAAAAGAAAAAACCTTTACAGAGACATTTAAAAAGTGGACGGAGGCTGTGTGCCATCTATGCCATCTATTGCTGAATTAAAAAAATTGAAATTAGCAAAATAAAAATCAAAACTGTAAATGCCTTTGCTATGGAATTTTTAAAATTGAATTTCAAAGATCCTGTTACAGAAACACCAGTTTTGTGATAAACTAATAAAATAGGATTTGATGGCATCGTGTTAGTAGTCCTGGAACCAACGTTGCTGATTGACAAAGTCTGCTAAGTTTTATTTGTTATGTCAACAATCATACACTGAGCTACTGTGTAAGGAAATGTTTCTGCACCTGCTTTCTGGGTTGCGCTCAAAGAAGTAGTGAAAATAGTGCAATAGTAGTGAAAAGAAAATCGGATAAAAGGAATAAATAAGAATAAAACTTCAGTAAAATTAGAATAACAATCAAGATAAAATGACATGACCCCCCGCGACCCAGTAGGATAAGCGGTTTGGAAGATGGATGGATGGATGGATGGATAAAATGACATGACTGCAAAATAGACGATAAAAATAGAGAGCTGTATTACAGAGGTGGACAATTCAGGTCCAGAAAGTAAAAATCCAGACCAAGATTTTCTTTCACCCAACCAATTACTTTGGTGACTGTGACTGTTAATACCGGTTGTTTGAAAGAAAATCTTGGTTGATTTTTACTTTCTGGAGCTGGACTATACACCTCTGCCCAGTATATCAACATAGTAAAAAGATGTGCAACTGCAGTATGGTATGATAAAAGTGCGTAAATTGACTTGTTAGTGATGAACTTGTTCAGGATTGAAGCTTCTCTGTCTCTCTGTTTTGGTCTTCAGTCTGCAGAAGCGTCTCCCTGACTATGACAGCAAGAGGGGGCCATTGTTGGGGTGGAGGGCTCGTTTTCATCACTTTGTCTTTGTACCACTTGCTGTGGGTGGTCAGCAGGGTAGAGCATTCAGCCTAATGCTGTACTCTGCACAGGGTTTTGCTGTCCCGCTTCCTACGTCTCCCAAACCAGGTGCTGATGCTCCTACTAAGGTGCTCTCCATGGTGCAGGTGTAGAGTAGACAGCTATAGATTGTTGATAGTGAATAATTGTGTGTGATCACACCTTTTAATGGACTGGCCTCTTGCCTAGAGTGTACCCCAGCCTGGTGTCCTCTGAGATCAATTCCAGCCCCCCCCCAACCCTACTTAATGTAAGTCATTAGATTATGGATGTATGGTGTCACACCAAGAGCTCTCAGATGCTCAGGACCAAAGCCTCCTTATCACATTGATTGACTATCAGTTACTCTGAAGATATTGCACAGTGGTGTGGACGAGTTCAAATCAGATGCCATTTAAGAGTCGCTTGTAAATGTCCAGCTTTGAGTGTTAATATGCATGTTCACGCACCCTGATGAGCATTTGTGCTTTAATTCTCTTTCTTTGTTCTGACACAGAAGGAGTCACATTCCAGAGGCTGAGGCCCAGGCGTCTGTAGCATGTCTGCAGCGTGAGGTAATGTGAGAACGCTCTTCCCCCATGGGCACAGGAAATGGACTTTCCCACGAAAGGCTGATCCGACAGGGGCAGACAGAAGTGCCGCTGTTGAAAACCAGCCCCCTTACCTTTGCAGTAAGCCACAAATCTAGTTCAGCTAATATTGCTATTTTTTTGTTTGAATGTATGGCTGTGCTTGATGCTTTTATCCAGAGTGAATTATACACACCTCGTGTTTTATCGAAACAGTGATAGTTAAGTGCTTCACTCAATTGTACAAGAGTTCAGTCCTTCTTCGGACCTTTTACTTAAAGCCTTCAAATCACATCTAAGGATGAGTCTCTATCTATGTTTGTCAGTATGGGGCTGCCCCCCAAATTAAACACAGTCACTCCATTCCATTCCTTTTAAGTACTATCCATTTCAAGAATGATACAACAGCAATAGTTGGGTGTCGGTTCAAATTGGGACACACCATTATGTTCTTTGATAGAGGATGGGTGGCAACTGTAGTTTTAAAATCGTATTAAAGAAGATTGGTGAGGCTCCTTTTTAGCCAAGGCCCCTGTGGTTCAGCTCAGGTAAGCCCGTGCATTAAAGCATCCCTAGATATAATGAACTGAATTAAGTTTAAATTTATTTCAGTCTCATTACATACACACACTTACATACATAGACATACATACATATTGACCGATAAAGGTGTAGGTTGAAGCTTCAGCTAATGCATCTTATCACTTGCATTTTCCCCTTTTCTCAGTCACTTCATCCTCTCACATCCTGCCAACCTCTCGACCTCATTGTGTGCTCATCACCATGGCAATGGACACTGGAGGGGCATCGCTGGAAATCAATGCTCATATCCTGCCACTGCGTTTCACTGTACTCACTTTGATATCAAGCTATAAAGCTATCAAAAAATTTTGATATTTAAAATGATATATGTAATAATGCTATATGGAAATAATTATCTTCAGGGAAGCAGTAGAATAGTAAGATGCTGAAACTGATAATATGCAGAATTTCTTATGCCTCATGCTGACTGTCATATAAAGTTTAAAGGAAGGTCTCAGAGAGCTTTCATGGCCTTACTTTCCTCCCCAGGCATGATCCTGTACACCTGGAAAGCAGTTTTTTCTCTTTTTTCAATCAGCACGAAATCCCTATTGTTGTCCAACAGGGGGCGGTGTTCTTCATGTTTTCGAGTCTGCGTCCTGATCCCCCTTCCTCATCTCCCCTGTGTCTCTCATCCCCTCCCCCTACTCTCACTGCCATATGCTCCTGTTTCCAAAGAGGAGCAGAGTTCCGGAACATTCCCACAGTCAGGCCCCAACAAGACTCTGCCCCCTTTGTCACTGCTGTGGTTGCAGCACCGGTAGCCTCTGCGCCTCCTCCGCTTTCTGCCCACTAGCCGGACCATCACTCCTCCTGCGTAGGCAGCGCAGAACCGCGTGCTTGCAGGAATAACACACATCCGCAATTGTATGGAGGTGGGTGCAGTATATTTGACCTCTGCTGCATCCTTGCAGGTGCTGTAATACATTCAGTGTATCTAATTCCCCTGCGGTGGACAGAAACAGTTGTGTGCTCATGCTGATGTTTGCTTTGCTGAGCTGCTGGGCGTGAGCCGCTCCCAGGACGTCTGCTTTTCTTCTGCTTGATTTTTTATTTTTTTTGGGGGGGGGGGGGGAATTCCCTGCCTTTTTACACAGCTGCATTCCTGCACGGTGCCTCTGGGTTGCCCCATAGGTGTGGCAGAAACAAGTGTATATGTCACATGGGGGGGGGGAGGGGGGGTCGCAGCCAGTCAAGTTGTGGTTGTTAATCTGTTTGAGCACCACACTCCTACACACACCCCAGACCTATTGTCTTTTTTACCCCCCCCCCCCAAACATAATCAAGGAAGAGTGTCTATTTGTAGGCAAGCTCCAGGCTTGGCCTGAGCATCGCTCCCCCCCCCCCATCATTCCGGAACAAATGACCTCATAGAAGCAGTTAGTCACCCAGTCAGCCTGTCACCAGACCTGCTGTTTACCCGAGGCTTTACGGCCATTCCAGTGCTGAGAGCCTCGCATGTTCCCCTGTGAGTCGAGATTGTAATCTGGAAGCCGGCTGAGGCCGCTAGGGTCTGCACAGGGAGCGTATGGGGCCAATCCAGTATCCCAGTATCTGCACTGCTGTGCATCTGAGACAATCAGCTCGGTGGAGATGTCTCCAGTAAGCATTTATTTCATGCATTTTTACATGTCAGAATAAAAGAAAAAGATCCGTTTTATTTGTTATGCATCTTTGCCAGACTTTGAGTCTTGCTGGCATGACGTTGGGCATTGAAGTAAAAGTCAGTGGAACGTCTCTGAAAAGACAGAAGTTACATAGACACAGGCACACGTGACCAGTTCGTTGAAGCATTTTGAAGAGCTCTGACAGTTTGTAACATTAATATATTTAGATTTTCACTGCTTTAAGAAGAGCCCCAGCCTGCTATGAGGTGCTGCTCCTGTCGATCCCTCAGATTTAATGAGCAGCAGTAGCTATGAGCTGTAGATGCAAAGCTGAGCGTCTGGGTTTCCCATGCGTTAAGATACATGCTGTATGATGTACCAACGCATCGTTTCAGACAAACATGCAATTCGTTAAGTTAGATTATGCAAATGTTTATTCTTCATATGATCAACGGCTTGTGTTTCTGTTTGAGCTCCGTCCCTCTGAGGGCATGGGCAGGGGTTCTGGGTTCATCGTACAGAGAGGTATGAATTTTGTATACAAGCATTCCATTCCATTCCAATCTATGGGGAAAACTCTAATCCCGACATAACATCTTTAACCCCTACCGAGCCGTAACCTTAACCATAAGTAACCAAACAATATATGAGACTTTTAGCATTTTTATTTTTTTGATTACATTCACAGATCTTTTTGGGGACCTAAAAAATGGTCCCCACAATGTAGTATAAACCTAATCCCCCCCCCCCCCACACACGCAGACGTCGGGTATACCTATCCTTATTCACTTCTATGGGAAAAAAGCTAACGCTAACTATGGCAACCCTAACCCCCTCCCAGCCCCAATACCGGTCCCCATAAGGTAAAAAAATGCACACACACACACACACACTTACTAACACCCCATGTTGACACTAAAGTTTCATAAGCTCATGTTGGATGAGCTTTTACTCAGTGTTATTTACTGTTAGTCTCACAAATATAATGAGAAGTCATGCGTTCGCTGATTGCTAAGGACCTTTTCAGTCACTGAGGACATGTAGGGAGGGTCACATGAGCCAACCACCCCCTTCATTTCAGGATACTCTCTTTCCTGTCATTATCATTCTTCCATTTTCTAAATAAAGTATGCAAGCTACATTCTTAGACACAATTATGAACAACAGTTTTCCTCTGCATTCAACAGCCCTCACAGTACAGTGTCGATGTGTCGTATTTGGTGGAAGATTCAGCTCCCAGCTGTCCCAGTTAAACTCTAACTTTTGAGCCAATGAGTAAACTTTATGTAACACAGCTTCAATCCATCCATCTGTCCAGCTCCCGACCGCTTACCCATCGGTAACACAACAGGACTGACGGGTGTGAGAACAGAAGGAAAGATGATTGCAGCAAAAGGAGATATACAGCCTACCCAGAATAATACGTATGGACATATCAAGCATATCATTGTGAAGAACGGCTACTTGTGTTTTAATTTGTGAAATTAATGTTCCTTTGTTGCCCTATGTATGTATGTATTTATGTATATATGTATCTATCTATCTACCTATCTATGTGTTCAGAGCCATCTGTCGGTATCTAGTTGTGCAGAAAATCAGTACGTTTCCATCAATTGCATCATATCTTGTTAACTCTTTGATTTCCTTCGACCCACGTTGTGGTGATTGGTGTTTTCTTGGCAAACAGCTCTTGTTAAATCGAGGTGTTTGAGACTCAGGCAACTGATCCAAGCTAAGAGGCATGTGGAAACCCTACAACGACACGGGGAGACCATGACAACTCCACACACATGGGGCCATGACAGAGACTCAGACCCTGGTCCCAGATGTGTTGAGACAACAATGCCAACCACTGCACCACTATGCTGCCCCTAACCTTTGGACTGCGGGGGGAAAACACACAATGAGAACATGGAGACTCCACCCACAGAGAGCGGTGTGGTGTGAGCAAACAGCACTAACTGCTGCACCATCCTGCTGCCCCGCAACAACAATATTAATATATAAGATTTTTCTAAATACACAGTAGGCCAATTTGTTGCAATGGTTTGGAACCATCGAAATATTTCCATATTTTCTTTCCTTTTTCCATACTTATTTAGACTTGGAAAACACCAAATGTAAATTCCGTACTTTTCCAAGCTGGCAGGAACCCCATGTACCCCTGCATTGTGTTCTGTCTTGTCTGGCATAGACTTCTGCCCCCCCCCCCCCTGCCCCCCATGACCCTGATCAGGATAAGAAGTTAGAAGGTGGATGGATGGCTTAATGTGGTATAATTTAATGTGCTGTTGGTTCAAATGAAGGGATGATGCTAGACTTGGTTATGGCACCAGTAACTGCCAAATAACTGCATCTAACAGTGCAAATATGCTCTTAAGGGACATGACCAGGCTAAAAAGAACTGTTAAGTAAAATAAACAATACTGGTATCGCATGGCACTACATGAATCAATGATATTACAGGCATAAATCAGGGCCAACACTATAAATCCACCAAAATGTATTTCAGCCTTTATAAGTTCTATTCCATAACGAGGTCGGGAAAGGAGACAAGCGTCTGCAGACCTTCTGGCTCTTCACCACTGAGCCTAGATCTCCAGCGGGGAAATCCAACCAACCCAAACGCACCTAGATCCGGAAAATGGAAATGTGAGATTAATCCGTTGTCCTGCCACTCGATGCGAAAGTAGCCTCTGCTGTGTCCATCTGTCTGGCACGGCCTGCGTGGAGATGAAATCCACACTCTCTAAAGTCAATACTGATTCCTTACAGCTTCACTTTTCACTGGACAGTGTATCAGTGCCCCAGGCAGACTGAGAGTGTTGTGAACCTAAGCTTAAGCTTATGACTGCTAGCAAAAGCGTGTCTTATCTGCAGTCCTGTTGTTTTCCTCTGATACACTGTTACGTAAAGCAGAATTAATAACAAAGAGTGTGAACGTGTGGGTAAAGTCGTTATCTCCAAGGATACAAAGAGAAATATTTCTGCTTATGTCTCTTCAGTGTGAGAAGGATATAATGTGTTCACTGCAGCAGTAAAGCTCTTATTCTGTCAAGTCCCAAAACGGAGGTAACAGCATGAAAATGATGAAAATGAATTGTTCACTGTTCATGCTCTTAAATGTGCTCATTCTGTATTTTGAAATGAATATGAATATGAATTTTTCAAGGCGGCATTGCAGTATCTCTGCGGGGAGCCCACTTGCCTCACACTTCCAGGGCTCCGGGGGGGGGATGGGGGGGGGGGGGATGGGGGGGGGGGGGATGGGGGCCCGGGGGCGACCGGAGGGCAGCATCGGCTGTACTGAGTACTGTCCCCCCGGTGTTACATGGGTCTCCTATAGTTCTGATTTTATAAGAACATAAGAAATTTACAAATTCGGCCCATCAAGCTCGTTTGGGGAGAACTTAACTAACAGCTCAGGGTTGTTAAGATCTTATCCAGATTTAAAGGAACCCAGGGTTTCAGCCTGCGCTACACTAACAGGAAGACTATTCCATACTCCAACTACACACTGTGTAAAGAAGCATATTCTCATATTCAGTTTAAAATGTTCTCCTGCTAATTTCTACATATGGCCACAAGTTCTAGTATTTAAACTAATGTTGAAGTAGCCATTTGGCCGAACAGCATCCAGATCTGTTAGAATCTTATATACCTGGATCATGTCCCCCCTTAGTCTCCTTTGCTCAAGGCTAAACAGATTCAGCTCAGCTAACCTCTCCTCATAAGATTTCGTGTCACAATCCAAAAACATGGAGTTAGGCTGCTTGGCATCGCTACACTGCCCTTTGGTAGTGTATAATGTATGCTGCCTGAGACAGGCTCCAGGCCCCTTGTAAGCTTCACCAGCGTAAGTGGTTATAAGAAGCCTAAATAGTCAAATAAGACTATGATCTTATTGACACATAAGGAATGTATTTTAATGGCTTCCTATCAAAGCGAAAGGCAGCAGAACCGTGATGTCACAAGCTCTTGGGGAACTCGGGGGTCTGCACCATGCGGGGCGTCCTGCTGTGGTGGGTGTAAATAGGCAGCGGTAGAGCTGCTGGCCCCTCCTCCAATGCCATGGCTGTGCTGAGCCTCAGGGCAGCCCAGACCAGCAGGACGAAGCCGACATCCATAACGACTGCTGATGAGCTACAAGCAGGGAGCCAACGATGGGAGGCTGGGAGGCCTGGAAGAGCAGAATCATGGGAAGCTGAACCATGAGATGCTGGCTGTTAGGGCCAGTGGGGGTTGAAGCCCATGTGCTAGGTGAGCCTCACCGCCAGTGCCCTGATGTCACTTTGTCTGAGATGGTGCGTGTCAGGGTGCTGCTGGGAATTAAACTTGTCTGGGGTGGTGAGAGGGGGACCTCAGTGGTGATGCTGGCCGGTGGGGGGTGGGATGGGGTGGGGCTGGTGCCGGTGCTTTGCTAAGATGGTGCCTCCTCAATAGACACCTCAGTGTGCAACTGCCCATCTTGCCCTTGCCAGGATCCTATAGTGGGTAGGGAGAGTAGATCCATACTCCAAAGCTGGAACCTCTAAGCAGGGATTAAGGCCTCATAGGTTTAGGAACACAAAGGGATGCTGCTGCTTGTAGATATATACAGTGATATACATCTACTATACTGTTAAGTACATAAACTGTGACTTGTTGGATGCATTATTCTGAAGCCTCTGTGTATAGAGGTGTTGAAACCTCTGTGTATAGAAGTGCTGAATCCTCTGTGTATACAGGTGTAATAGTCTCTGTTTATAGAGGTGTTGAAGCCTCTGTGTATAGAGGTGCTGAATCCTCTTTGTATAGAAGTGCAGAAGAATCTGTTTACAGAGATGCTGAATCCTCTGTGTATACAGGTGTAATAGCCTCTGTTTGAAGAGGTGCTGAAGCGTCTGTGTATAGAGGTGCTGAATCCTCTTTGTATAGAGGTGCAGAAGAATCTGTTTACAGGGATGCTGAATCCTCTGTGTATACAGGCGTAGAAGCCTTTGTGTATAGAGGTGCTGAATCCTCTGTGTATACAGGCGCAGAAGCCTTTGTGTATAGAGGTGCTGAATCCTCTTTGTATAGAGGTGCAGAAGAATCTGTTTACAGAGATGCTGAATCCTCTGTGTATACAGGCGCAGAAGCCTTTGTGTATAGAGGTGCTGAATCCTCTGTGTATACAGGTGTAATAGCCTCTGTTTGAAGAGGTGCTGAAGCGTCTGTGTACAGAGGTGCTGACTGTTACATTGTACAGGGCATGAAATAAACACGAATTACCTCAGAACAAGTGTGGACAATCTTGTGTGAGAGAGAGTTTGATACTGGGGGACACAACTTAATAATTAAAATGCAAAGGTGTATTTATTGGGTTGTACGAATGAAGCCAAATGAAATAGTTCACACCCCCCGGCTTCCTACACCCTGACTATCTCCTGACTGTAGTTCTGAGTGTTCACTGTACTGCACGCTGGTATCATAATCTCTACTGGGTCAGTGATCCTGTCACTTACTGTTTTATTGTTAAGATCAGCATGGTAGCTATTCTCTCCCCCCTTTTCTTTCTGTCCATTGAGTAAAGGAGCCCGGCTTCAGAGCAATGATAGTTTCATGTGACCACCCTTTTCGAATATATCTATTTTTAAATTCCTTTAAATGTTTCCTCAGTTTGGGCAAAATATTAATCTGGTAATGAATAGAATTTGCTTCCATTCAGATATTAATCATTAAATCATTTGCATTTTATCATTTGATGACTGGTCTATTTCTAGGAAAAATTAACCCAAAAACATGAAATTAAGACTGCTAAATGCTGCTAATTGTCACATATTGCTACTCAACCGTGTAAACATGTCTGTAGCTGGGGCTTTCGCTACCGATCACAACAAAGGGAGGCATGTGGTGAGGAAGGGTTACCATGGCAACTGCCGGTACTCACTACCAAACAACCAGCAAGCTTTGCCAGGATTAGGGGGGACAGTCAGAGCTGGACACAAACGCTGCCGGTGCCAGAGCGGGGTCGACGAGGTGGCGGAGTGCTGGTGTCTCCAGACACTCCCATTCTTCCTTCATGGTGGAATAAAAATGAACTATAGCTTGCTACTGACAGTTAGCATCCAAGTCTACTTACATTTAATTAAGTCAGCATTAGATGCACCATCGTTTGATCTGATGCCTCTCAATCCACTCCTATAATTAGAAGACAGAATAAAATCACATGAGAAGTAACATTCAGTTGCCTGGCAACAAGTTAGTAATAATATGTTACCCTAGCTGGGGGTTGCAGGAGGGTTGCTGGAACAACATAGAGCAGCATAGGGCACAGTATTGGGGTATATGCTGGACAGGATGGCAGTCCATGGCAGGGCATCTACATGCACACACTCACATACAGTGGTATAAGGTAGAGTTACACAATTCTGGTCCTGGAGGGCCAGTCTGCCCACAGAATTTCCTGCTCAGACACCCTATTCAATGTAACATTTACTTGCCAGGTTTAGTAGGTGTGTTTGAGCAGGGAAATTTGTGAACTGTGTAGACTGGCCCTCCACGACCAGAACTGGGGACCACTGCACTATGGAAAGCTTAGAGATGCCAGTTAACCTAAATGCATGGTGAAACTACGCAAACTACACACAGAGGGCAGGGGCGAGATTCAGGCCTCCAACCCTGGAGGGGTGACGCAATGTGCATTTCCCTAATATGTTGACTATAGGTATGAAATATATATAAATATAATGTATCGATTCTCAGTACAGGGAGCAGTAGAAGCCTGTACTTCAGTGTGCCAGATGTGGCCTGTAATGTCACATTACCTGGTTGCTGGATTTGAAATCACTGTAGTAAAATATGTGCAGTGCTGCATGAGGACTTGTAAGTATCCTGACATATTTATATAACAACAAAACAAACAAACAAACATATTTATATAGATCTATTTGCCATTTGCTCAAGTACAGGTACATTGGAATTCTTCTCTTCAGTGAACCAATCTTCTCTCCATAGCTTGGTGGCGACAGCGCAGGGTCAGCCAATGTGCAGTGCCCCTGGAGCTGGGGGTTACGGGCCCTGCTCAAGGGTCCACCGACATGTGACTGCTCTGCTGAGGGCGGGGCTCAAACCAGTAATGTTCTGATCACCAGCTCAGAGACAAAGTAAAACATCAAATTATACTTACTTGTCCATCTTTCCCTAATAATAACGTTGTCATTTTTCATCACTACACCATTTTAATCACATACAACAATCTTTATTCATCCTGCATACTATTTCTGTTGAGTGTATTAATGGATCTTGAGAACTTTGTTGGGCAGTTATTTTCCTTCAGAGTGTTTGCTCTTTGTGTGATTAAAAAAGGATTGAAACATTTCACAGTTTTACATTGCTAAGAAGCTTTCTACAAAACAGAAACCTTTTTTCTCAGTCAGCGTAAGTCAGAGGCAAAGCCCTGGTTTATGCTGTTCAGTTGCGTCTCTATAGTGATTGATCCCCAACAACTGCCTCAGGTTATAAAACCCTGCATAATTATCACTGAATTATGTTTCTGGCCTTATACTTTAAACAGGGTTGGACGTGAGATTTTCGAGATTATTATTATTAATATGTTTCTTTTCTTGCTGTTTTTGAAGAATAAATCAATTACGTTCAATTAAGCCTGTTGTTCTGTACCCGTCTTCTGCCTTTGTGACAGACATCTGCCCTGCAAAAGAAAAATAACAAGAAATGCAAGAAATTGAGAGTTTGTGCATCAGAAACACCCTTGTCAGGGCCTCGTGATGTGGCTGTATTTAATGTCCTGTTGCCTCAGGTAAAAGATTTTGTGGGTTCCATTTTTTCCCCAAAGTCTCCCCATCAGAGAACTCTGCTAACGAGGCAGAAACTGAAGGCGATTACATCATTCTTCCCACCACCCGGGGTCTCGCTTGGTACTCAACACGTCACAACAAAACCCGATAAGCCAAAATGTGGTATTTCAGACCGGCCTCTTTTGTTCAGAACCAAATATGAACACATTTTGCTCACACAAATGCACAGATTTCCAGGTCTCACCCTTTTCCTCCGTAAGGTAAGGGTAACAAGATGTGGTTTTAATGTTTTAATCTATATGTAATCGGGTTTATGTATATTTCAATGAATGTAGAGAAATACATCGAAATTTGAATTTCTATCAAAACTATTAAATTCCCTTTGTTTACTTAAACACTTACATCATCAGTGAAAAAAGCTGACAGTGTTCCGGAAACTGCACACATAGTGAACTTTAAGAAGAAAATCACACGATCAAACCTGTGATAGACGAGATAAGATTTTAATGCTTTATTCATTCCGAGGGAAATTATTTAATAAAAATGATAAAGATCACAAAGTGCCTGGTTTTTGCACAGCATGCGACGCTGAGATAGCGACAGGAGCGCAGCGGCTTGCTGCGGAACTGAGATGCAGATGCTCAGAATAACCACAGCCACGATGCACAAAGCGGAGAGCAGAGGGAAAATCCATATGAAGGAAACTGAGAAATATGACAATTTCATCACCATTCAGCTTCATACTGCACATCTATACTGTGTATATTTTATTTATTTATTTATTTTAAATTTATTTTTGTATTTACTGCGATGGGCTGGCTCCCCGTCCTGGGTCGTTCCCTGCCTCATGCCCATAGCTTCCGGGATAGGCTCCAGACCCCCCACGACCCTGAAGGATAAGCAGTTTGGAAAATGGATGGATGGATTTTTGTATTCATTATTATAAATTTTTTATAGTTTTTCAGGGAAGCACAGTTTCATTGTACATGTACAATGACAATAAAATTATTCTATTCTATTCTATTCTATTGAGAGAGAAAAAACAGAAGGGCAGATACCAATGCAGGGGGAAAGGAGGGAGCCCCATCCTGCACAGGATAGGAAGGAAAACGATCCCGAGAGCGTCCGTGGGCAGCCTCCCTCCCTCCTGTCGCCTCACGCCTCCAGCTCTGCCGCCCACGTCCCCCCCACGCTGCGTGGGTATATCTCTGAGCTGCAGGGACGCTCAGCATCCCAGGTTGCATTCGTTCCTCTGGTAGCCCAGTATCACGGTGTTTCTCATCTCCCTCTTCAATGATGGTGCGTTTTTTTACCCCCCGCCATCTGTTTTTTGCCTTCATTCATGCCACTCATGTGTCTCGCGAAGACGGGTCTCAAATTAGAAATCAGAAAATACGTTCAATATCTGCTCCGCAAATTACCTCATGAATAGATCCATTTATGAATAGTTATAACAGCTATGCATGTTGGAAGCTGAACAAATTTACCTGACGTGATTCCGACTGTTTAATAATTAATTGTAGTACATTTTTATAATGGGGGAGCCTAAAATGACCCCAGCCAAGCATGCATACTCTCTTTGAACAGCAAGGCGTGGAATCTTGATGTGACCCCCACAGAACTGACAATTTGTGCTGGTGCAGTGTTAGCCAATCAGGACCCAGAAACTGAATATTCATCAATCACATTATCATACAAATGCCTCTCCAGTGGTGCATTTCCTGCCTAATATTCATAGCTGAGAAAACATGCTACCTATCCTTTTATTTGTTTTCTTTGGTACCTAGAGTCAGTTTAAAACTGAAAACCACACAATTGAAGGTGGTCATTGTGAGTGCCGGTCACACAGAGTCAAACAATGCATGACAAAATGAAATGATTATACTTTATTGACCCCTGTAGGAAAATTCTCTTTTCACCTCCCCCTCTTGCTTCCCATAGGTGAAAGCAAGTTTGGAAGAGAAGAGCAGCCACCCACAGCGGTACCCTGGGAGTTGGGGGTTAAGAGCCTCGCTCAAGAGCCCACAGATGTGCAGAGGCTGGGCTTGAACTGGCGGTCGTCCGATCACAGGCAGAGATGCTTAGCCCACTGAACCACATGCTGTGACGCCACGTTCAGTAGTGGAGGAGAAAGTGAAGAGCCACATTTGCTGTCCTTTTGTTTTTACTGTGTTCATTCAATTGCTTGTTATGGTATTCCTCAGCCAGGAACTTTTCAGGGCGACCGGTTAATTGCCAATACAGGCACCAAAATTCAGGACCTGGGTTGGGGGTGTGGTTAAGGTTGGAACTCCATTAATTATTTACTTAAAGGGAGGTCAGATTATAATACATAAAGCTTAATTATTACCCAGGTGCTGTATTTTTAGTGTACTGTATGTGAACAGACAAGTACCAAGTCATGTAACTTTTGCTTTTAAAAACCTTGTCAATGTATTTTACAACAGGGTAAATAAACACTTGTTATTCAGCAATGGCAACATGTCCAAATGCGTCATCCATCTTTTACTTTTGTTCCAGTGTTAGTCTCTACAGTATTCTCTCTATGAAGTGTAAAGGCAAATAATAAATAAGCATAAGCCCAGGGTATGACTGCAGGGTGGTGTGGTGGCTCAGTGGGCAGCACTGGTGCCTCATGCCTTTATAATGGATTTTAATTCCATCACCACTCGTGGTTTTTGTTGAGTGCCTTTCTTGTGTGTGCGTGTGTGTGTATGTGAGTGGTTATACCTTACCTTATGGGGACACAATGTGTGTGTTAAGGCGTTAAGGTTGTCATAGTAAGGATTAGCATTTTTCCCATAGAAATGAATGAGCGGTTCCCAAAAATATATGATTACACGACTGTGTGTGTGTGTGTGTATGTGTGTGTGTGGACTCCCTGTGAGGGACTGAAGTCCATCATAAGGATGAAGAGCAGATAAAGTGCAGGAGGGATATTTACAGTGGCAGTATAATGCAATGGGAGGGCAGATGTGGCTCACTGGCTTAGTAACCTGATGACATGCCTTCCATGTCGGGCTCCCTGCAGGATGCAGCTTCACCCATAACCCCAACTTCATTGTGTCTCTCTCTGCTGCTTCCCCACTCTTCCCTTTTTCATGCCTTATTGAGTGTTTCATCTAACCCCTCCGCAGCCTGCGAGCCAGAAAGATACACAGTTCTGTTGGAGTCACTTATTACACTATAATTAAGGGGCTATTTGGACTGGTGCTGGTGTCTGCAATGGTGAGGCAGGAACAACCCTGAAGTAATCAGTGAGCGAGTGAGTGTGTGTGTGTGTGTGTCTGTGTGCTTGCATGCAATCCTGGCCATCCTCTTTTTCTTGATGTTCTTTTTCAGCGTCGTCCTCTGCTGTGTCAACTCCACACGGTACATTCCCCCAAAACACAAATCCAATAGCCTCTGAAATGGCTGGCCACGGTCAGTTTACTTTCGGTCTTCACAGATGCGTGTGAGTTTCTCTGCAGCTTTTGGCAGCCCCTGTCGGTGCACAGATCACAGGTGTCACCTCGGCATGTGCTAATCACCCTGACTTAAGCATAGACAGAAAATATGTGCCATGCCTGAGAAAAAAAGAAAAGACCTTGAGAAAAATATAAGCATGTGAGGCTCAGCAACTCCTGCAAAAGGCATGTGTGCGGGAGTTAAAAATGCCAGCAGAAGGAGAAGCTGAAAGCTTGGGATGGTAGTTTTGAGATAGCAGTGCTACCAAATGTCAGCATTTAAGGTCAGATTAGCACTTATGTCTTACTTGTGTCTCATTAAATCGTAGTAAAAACAGTACATGTTGCTACAGTGTTTGTATGTGCAAAATAACACGGAATGTGTCATTATCAAGTGGTATTGCTAACAGTGGCTAACAATGAACCTGGTTCGTACTGGCATTGCAAAATTGCTTTCTGATTGGTTGTACTGGACTGCGGTTATCTCAGGTGTGACGTCATTCCCAACTCTGACTTCCAGCTCCTGATGTAAAGGAAACACAGCATGTGACTGTTAGCATTGTCAGTCTAAGGTAGGCATAAAAGTTGGTGATTGGGGGGAGGGGGAGCAATGCTAAAAGATGTTGCCACGATGGGGGGGTGGTGATGGTAAAATCAAAAATAAAAAAAAAAGAGAATTATAAGTGTAATGTGGACTACTCATTGACTCCCTGCACGTATGACTATTAACATTGCTATCCTAAGGCTATGTCCGCACTAAAAAAATTTTATGGGGATTTCCAAAAGAAAGGATCTACTTCCGCACGACTGTTATCACTAGTGTTAAAAAAAACTTCTGCATTCACACTGCTCCATGCAAAAGGCAAAATGACTTAGCTATGAGTTACATTACGAGTTAATGTATTATTTCTTTTACACGTTTAACTAAAACTTTTTATAATATATTTGTAGAAGTGGTGCACGTTATATTTTATTTATTTGTTGTAGCTCGAGCAATTCGCATTTTTTTTGTCTAACCAAAATTTTATATAATTCTCGAAGGGGCAAAGTACATATCTTGAATCATTTATTTTGACTTTGATCAGTAATAAAGTTCAGTTTTGATAAACGCTTGACGCTTGTTGATTAATCTCACACACAACCATGTGTTTAAAGTAAATGCATGTATTTTATTTAGCAAAGGCGAAATATCACAGTACTGTAGTGTCACAAACACAAAGCTATACATAAAAGGATCACAGCAACACAGGGATCCAGAAATTTAGTCACTACACGTCTCACTCTCTCCCCCTCAGTTTCAGTGCACTTTAATGTTTGATGGCTGGACGTATTTATCACAAGCTAGAGCTGCACTTAAACTCGGCTCAGATTCATTTTGAGCTCCACAATAGTTGTAAACAGCACACAATGTACACAAAACACGATTTAGCTGCACACATGTAAGCAAAACAACATATGCCAGGTAGGAAAAACCCTGTACATCCTCCATGTTCACATGTGGCTTACTTCTGTGAAAACAATCCACAATTCCCGTGATGAATCAATTAGGAAAAGAGACTTCCAAAATGAAGATAGCTAATCAGGAAAGGGTCACAAGCTAAGTACGAACCAAACGTAGCTTACTGGTGTAGGCATGACAAAACTTTTACAGTTATGAGTGTTTACACTAATACGTTTAAGAAAGATAAGTTGTCAGAGTTGCCCCCTGAATACCCACGTGTGCTTCCCTGGTCGTCTCCTGCTGTGTCCGCTTCCTTTGATTAGTCTTTGTGTCACGATCGCGGGCGTGCTGAGCGGCGATCGTGCGGGTTGGCTGGTACAGAGCAGGCAAACAGGCAGGTATCGGGGCGAAACTGGGGGTTTATTACGGGAAACAGATCGAAATGACAGGACACACCATCACCAAAACCACAATAAACTACAATGACGGACAAGGGGAACAGGTCAGACCAGGACTTAAATACACAAAGACTAATCAAAGGAAGCGGACACAGCAGGAGACGATCAGGGAAGCACACGTGGGTAATCAGGGGGCGTGGCACACACGAGGAGCGGACGAGCCGGGCATGACAGCGGTGAATTTTTTCTCCATTTTTGGGAAAAAAATATCCGTGGTAGTGCGGACTAAATCGGAAGAATGTTTTTTCATTACTAAACGAAAACGTATTAATGCGGACGAGGCCTAAGGCAGACATCTAATGGGGAAATTACCACCAACACGCACACTCCCTCACCCCCCACCATGCCACCAGGCATTAGGCTTAGGCAGTATTTCATTTTTATCTCTGTCATACTGCCCAGACCGCCTAAGGTGAGATGCCTGCTAAGGTATGAAGTAGTGGAGCTAAGTTAGAGATGCTGTCAACAGGCATAAGGCGTGGTGAAGGTGTTAGCATTGGTGTGAATTGGTGGAGTTGAACAAGCAATGCAATCCGTGGGCATAAGGAGCTATGATTCTGTTAGCATTGTTAGCTAAATGTATAAATTAAGTTACAGATGCTATCAGAAGGCCAGTGACTCTGTTAGCATGGTTAGCCTACGGAAGGGGTGGCCAATCTTATCCGCAAAGGGCCGGTGTGTTTGCAGGTTTTTGCTGCAACTCCCTAATTAGGTCAATTAGAGGACTGATTGGCTGAAGAGTCCTCATACTTGGGTTTGAACAGCTGACCTAAAGGTTGTCACAAAAACCTGCATACACACCGGCGGATACTGTTTCTTGCCTTGTTTGAAAGATATGATATAGCTCCAATACTGCTTAGGCTGGGCACTTTTAAGCCTAGACTAATCCTTAATGACTGTATGTTTGTAATGTGCTTTTTACCACTTTATATATCATCCATCCATCCCTTTTCCAAACCGCTTATCCTATTGGGTTGCGGGGGGTCTGGAGCCTATCCTGGAAGCAATGGGCATCAGGCAGGGAACAACCCAGGATGGGGGACCAGCTCATTGCAGGGCACACTCACACACCATGCACTTGCACACCTACGGGCAATTTAGCAACTCCACGGGGGGGAGGAAACCCCACGACGACATGGGGAGAACATGCAAACTCCACACACATGTGACCCAGGCGGAGACTCGAACCCGGGTCCCAGAGGTGTGAGACAACAGTGCTAACCACTGCACCACCATGCCACCCCATACTTTATATATCAATTTGGAGTAAATATAGATGTAAATACATAGGGAGCTATGACTCTGTTAGCAACGTTAGCCTTAGAGTAATGGTGGCAAAGTAGGACTGATAAAAGCTGAGGTGTCTTGTGGAAAACCGCATGCATGGGAAGGCAAGAAGATGAGGAAGAGAGGAAATTATCATAGATATAGAAAAGGGATGAAGGGGAGCCAGCAGGAGAATATGGGAGAATGCCTTAGGTGTGAAGCACTATGGGGAGATTGTTTACCTTCTTCAAGGTCACGTATCAAGAGTCACTCTGTCCTTAGAGCAGGCTCTCATGCCACTGCAATTAGCGAGGGCGAGGCTGCATTATTCATGCAGGAAGCCGCACACAGGTCCGCAGGGAGACACAGGATGGCTGCGGGCCGGATTGGAGACGCATTACTCATGCAGGCTGCCGCGCAGACACACACAGACATGCAGGGGCACACTGGACCTCTGCCACCAGGATCTGAGCTGTGTTACTCATGCGGGATTTCATGTGCACATGGATCGGAGCAGGCAGAATGAGGCCTGCATTATTTATACAGGCTGGCGAGCACACTGATGCAGAGCTGCGCAGACAGACACGTGCTTCTGATGCCGTCTCGCCAGGAAACAGGGAGTTACCACATGTGAGAGGTCACAGGCATAGCCGACGGAAGATCAGTCACTCACACTTACTCAGCGCCATCCAGTCACACAGTGTAGGAGCAAGGAATTACGAGCACAAAATTGACACGAATGAGACACAAAAAAAAGCAAAAGGGCTTAATACGCAATGGAATTATCAAAGCATTTAGCAGCCATCACAGGGCTCAAAGAGGACCTCACTGAGAGCACAGTGATTCCACACAATAATTCCCTGTCAATACTCATACCAACATGCTGATGTAATGTATGATGTAATTCTTCCAAACTATTTAGGACGTGATATATTTTAGAGACAACTGGATTGTTTGATACCACTGCATGTATCGGCTTTTGCCTTAGAAAATGACTTGTTGTTTATCACGTTTTATTATAGCATTGTTTTTTCCACTTAACACTCAGATGGTGATGGTGCTTTTTTCATGAATTATACTTGTTAATCACATCTTGGCAAACCTGCCCTACTTTGCCATTAGAGGGGGTCATGCATGATGATGATGATAAGTGTGAGTGAAACGCACAGTACACGGGGGCGACAGGTCAAGGGCCTGGTGGTTTATAAACATGCTCAGAGAGGTAGTATGTGCCTTAGTGGGTTAAGCCTCTGTGCCTGTGATCAGAAAGTTGCTGGTTCAAGCCCAATCTCACCATGTCTGTGGGTCCTTGGCAAGGTCCTTAACCCCCAGCTGACTCTGCAACAGGTAGCTGCCCCTCACAGCTAGCTTGCTCTCACATACAGAGTGGAAGATAAGGGAGGTATAAAGAGGGTTTCCCCACAGGGATGAATAAAGTGTCTATTATTATTATTATTATTAACATAGAAAGACAAAAATAGACTTTTTTTGTTTAACAATAATAAAGATAGTGGTTAAACAGCACACTCCATTATCAGAGAGGTTCAGAAAATGAAGAAAGACCCTATGGCACATAGACAGCGATGAAAACACTCAAATACAATGAAAAGAGCAGAACAGGAGCACATGCCGAGCTCTGTAATCTCCCAACAATCTGGCCGTGGTGTAGTTCTAGGAGCCTAGTTGGTGCCAGCTGGCTTTCATTAACTGAAGTGTCTGTGGGCGTGGGGTGGGGAGAGGGGTACACAGCACCCCCTGCAGACAGGGCCCTGGGACTGTGGAATGACCTGAAACTCTTTCACCACCTCGAAACGGACACATTTGGGGAAGAGGGAAAATTAGATTTTTCCAAAACAAGGATTTACGCCCGTCTGGGGTTGTTAAGAAGAGCTGCTGGGAATGGCTCGTTGGGTCAGAAAGAAAGACAAGGACGGCTGTTTGTTGCCGATGACATGTGGCTCAGTGAACTATGCTTCTATGCTTTTGATCTGAAGGTTGCTGGTTTGAATCCCATCCTTGGCTAGTAGTATTTTGAGTAACGGCCTTAATCCTCCACCTCTGCCCTCTAAAAGAAATGCTCTTGAGATGCTGGATAAATGGCTGACTCCACCTGGACTCCAAGCTGTGTGTGTCTTAAGGAGAGTAAGATGGCATATGTGAAAAGAAGTTCCAATGAACTTCTCAAAATAGCCTCCCAATTTTTTTTCATAAATGCACTGATGGTCTCAACATCATTAAAAGCTGGAAGGCAGCACGTTGAGGACCTTACTTTCACTAAAGCTCCCTTGTGAAAAGGAGAATGGGGGAATAGACTTACAGTACAGATTCTCTGAATGTTGAAAGTGGTCATAGGTCTCATGAGGAGAAATTGAAAGGCCTGAATTATTGATACTGTCCACACAAATGCCTGTTTCTAATAGGTCCCTGTGCAAGCAAGGCAACATAATCAATGCCTTCCTGTTTTACATCTGAGAATAGTCATGCAGTGTAAGCATATGCCTGAAAAAAGCAGGAAGAGGATGTTTCTTTGTGTATTGGAGTCTCTTTTCACTATTTTAGATTTAAAACATAAATTTGAAAACAAAACTGAAACCATTTTCTGATATCACCACTCAAAAGCAGATATGCAATAGGAGAACAACAAATGCAACTGAGTGAAAAATGTTAGAACAAAGGAACAATAATGAAAGACGGGGGAAACGTTGGGGGAGGGGGGGGAAAGTCCCATGATCCTCTGTGGTGGGAGATGAGCCGTCTCCCGACTGTGACGGCATAAAGGGATGCTGAAGCTTACCGCTGGCCACATCAGGGGGCACTTGTGTGGTATGAAAAGCAGGCCGGCCTTCGTTCATGGGTCACCACCCTCCAGCTACACTTTGTGTTCATTTCCCATGCCTCATGGAAGGCATTTTCAGCACAATGATAACATAAAAAATATAGCAAAAGACAGGCGGCCATTCATCTTGTGCAGATGGGTATTAAATGCCTCAGTGACGGTAAAGTTTTTTCTAGTGCTGACTGAAATGAGTGTAAAGACTGCGCCACAGCAACAATAAAACTGCAAAAGCCAACGTGTAAGGAAATCTCTTCCTTTCTGATTCAAAGCAGTGCAGCGCTGAGTCCTCACCCTGCCCAGGGCTCAGTTCCCATCCTGACACTACGTGTGTCAGTCTGTGTGTGGGGGTTTCCACCCACAGTCCAAAAGTTAAGTGAGCTGGTCTCTGTGTGCGAGTGTGTGCACTGTGATGGACTGGCTTCCCCTCTGGGCTGTTTCCTGCACCTCCTGGTGACCCTACACTGGTTAAGCTGTCATAAAAAATGGATGACTATTCCAAAGTAGTCGCTAATTCTGTTTTTGAATCAATACATGCTATAGTATACTCCTTGTTGATTATTCTTTTCTTGTCAAGATATTCATATCTGAACCATCAAGCTTTTTATATCTGGACCACCTGCCCCCCCCCCCCCCCCCCCCCTCCCCGTCCTGTTGTAGTATGGTAACCCTTTAGGTAACATCATCATTAGCATCTACTAAACTTGCTTTAAAGCAGTAGTACTCATTTTTAGCAAGATGACCAAAGTATTTTCGGCTAGGCCTTCTGCAGTCTCAGCAGGACTGTCTTTGGATATTAATTTCATGGAAGTACAGATATATTCAATTATTATTGTACTATTGTATACTATTTCAGTTATTAATGGATTGCTTCGTCACACTAGTGTGATGCAGTCATGAGGGAATCTATAAGAAATATGAGATTTCTCATAAAAAAATTAAAATATCTTGTACTAAAACTGTGTCCACCATATATACTGTATACCTTCCTACTGTACTTTTCATAGTTGCACATTGAACTCATACTAGATGGAATTAGGAGTACAGTATTCAATTATTTTTGCTTGCATCCTTTTCAGTGAATGTCCATTCACCCATTTTCCAAACCACTTATCCTACTGGGTCACGGGGGGTCCGGAGCCTATCCCGGAAGCAATGGGCACGAGGCAGGGAACAACCCAGGATGGGAGGCCAGCCCATCGCAGGGCACACTCACACACCATTCACTCACACATGCACTCCTACGGGCAATTTAGCGACTCCAATTAGCCTCAGCATGTCTTTGGACTGTGGGGGGGGGGGGGGGGGGAACCGGAGAACCCGGAGGAAAGCCCATGACGACATGGGGAGAACATGCAAACTCCGCAGACATGTAACCCAGGCGGAGAGTCGAACCCGGGTCCCAGAGGTATGAGGCAACAGTGCTAACCACTGCACCACCATGCCATCCCCTCAGTGAATATCTGGAATGCTAATTTAACTCATTTGGTATTTTCTTTCTGTTGTTATCTATCTTACCTGCTTTATCTACAACCTAAGGAATAATCACCATATCACTTGAAAAGGCTTTGAAAGAAGCTATCGCTTTTAGGCAGGATGCGGTGGCCCTGATTAGCAGCAGAGTGCTCTCAGGAGCTCAGCAAAGGAAAGCCCAGCTCAATCAGGCATATTTGTAATAATGGGTGGCTCTCTGGGTAGTCAATGCAGAACTAAATACAATATGATAACAAACCTTAATCAACAGCATAACATTGTACACCTTAGTATGAAGGAGACTGGGGGCTTTGGGGTGATCAGGCTGTTTTCTCATTTCATTGATTTGCTGACAGGTCACCCTAGTTACAGTATCTTGCTTCCCTGTTTCTTACATTCGCTTTTATTATGATTTATTGCATCCCAGTGGACCATTGTAACCCTACCTCTTATCTCTATGTTCATCAAGTACTTTTTCAGGATTTTAATTAGAGGAGCCTCTTTCCCTATTCAAAAGATGTTAAAAAATTACAAAGAGTTAAGGAAACTAAGCAACAATAACAGACCCGTTCAGTTCCGGAGGTAAAGGATTTATAATGCTTCCTATTTAGGATACATATTTACTTGCCACAGAACTATCAGTTATCATTGCTGTATTATAAACTAATGGCAGTTGTCTAATCCCAGAATGAAACAATCTGTTTAATACTGGAATTTGACAACAATTCACCCAACTATACTTGACAACTAATGCAATCAAACTGTTAACTAAAAGAGGGGTTGCTAATAGTAAAGGAAATTTCAAAAGGTTCTCAAGAATCTAGTTTAGAATAATGGTTCATGCTTATAATGCTGGTAAGATTTGGGTCATTAACTAAAGAAATAGTTTCATATATTCTTAGCAAAGCAAATCATTTGGACAGTGCATTATGTGTTGGTACCGATTCCAGGAGATCTGGTAAGCTGGCAGAACAAGTCGAGAGCAGACTCATACTAATGAAAATACAGATTTTTAGAACCAAATTCAGATTTTGTGCATGTTATATATAAGAGCAAATGAGGATTTCTTTAGGTTTTTGGAATGTTACATAAGAAAATGTTCTGAAGGTTGAGTAGCTTTCTGGGCGAGAATGAGTTGCTGTGGCAGAACTCATATTTGTGAAGATGGGGTACAAGCTACAGCCTGCATGTTAGTAAATGTCATCACTAAACCGAAAGAAATTCCTCTATGAGCTACATATAGACATTTCATCTTTCATTGACAGAGCAGACGGGGGGGGGGGGGGGGGATATTCAAAGGTTTGCTTGGGGTCAGGTTGTTGAAACGACTGTCTGATTGATAAGACTGTGACCAAATTCATAAACAGATCATGTGACGGAAATGTTTCATTCAAAAATTCGTATGGCATAATGTAATGAAATTAACATTAGTCACAAAGCACCACTTTTGTATTAAGGGAAGGTGGCTGGAATGCATTTCCTAAATTTTGGTTGCATTCATATTTTCAAGCTAAACTAAATGGACACTAAATGGACTCTAAATGGACGCATGGACTCTTTCATCGATGAACTATTTATATTTCCAATTTTCCAACTGTGATGCATTGACTTAGATGCTGTTTACAGTTTGTTTTAAAATGCATCTTGGGCTATCAGACAACAAGTAGACAGCTGAGACACATCACCATTTACATCTATTATGCCCCTTCAAGGTGTCCAGCTTGGTGGTTGTTTATGCTTGTACTGTATTTAGCATTGTGCACTTGTGATCCGATCACCCAAGATGCATTTTATAACTAAGTGTATACAGTGGACGAATTAACTGAAAATGATGGTACAGATACTGAAAATCATCAGCCAATGATAGGAAGGATCCAGTGTCTTAATCTGATAGTAAGGAGAGTAAAAATGTGTGTTTCCATTCCATTTCTATTCTTTTGTTCCTTGTCTTTTTTGTAAAAAATGAAGCATAGCTGAAACTGTGGTCAAGGTATATCATGGATTCATTCAAGAGGGTCCGTGCTAATATTTGGCTAAAATACGCAAGATAATATCGGTGTGTGGCTCTGTGCATTAGGACTCTGTGTCAGTGATTGGAAGGTTACTGGTTCAAATTCCATGCTTGGCAGAGTGATGCCACTGTTGGACTCTTGAGCTAGGCCCTTAACCCCAGTTACTCCAGGAACTGACTACACCTGGTTTCTCAGTTGTATGCAGTGTTAGCTAAAAATGCAAAATATGTGTAATGGAGTGTCTATTTACACTAGGGTGAAAATAGTCACACGGCACCTACTTGTCTATTTACACCCAGTCTCCTGAGTCCCTGCCCCCTGGTGGCACAAAAATCGCAAACACTGTGTTGCTTGAATAGTTTCATGTCACTTCTATGGCTTAAGGTGCCACAGTGGGATACGAATGTAAAAGGTAGGGTGCAGTAAACACAAAATGTCCTCTTGTTCTAGCAATAGTTAGCTAGCTGAAGATAAACAGGGATCTTGGTAATTAGTGTTAGCATTAGCTAAAAGACTTTAAATTATTTTTTCACAATGGAGGAGAATTCCCATCTTATGCGTAGCACATGGGGAGGAATTTTTGATTTTCTGGGAGGGGGTGCAATAAAAACATTTAGCAGATTTAATAGCATTAGCCATGGATTTTTTAGTGGAATAGCATTGCTTGATACAGATGCCTGGGTGAAAATAGCATCTGCCTAAATGTAATCTAACAGAAGTTTGTGAACATTGACACTTTCTACAGTATTGACTGGGATGTTCATACACAGAGTCTGGCTCTTTGTTTTGATGGCTATTTTTGTCTTCACAGTTATTTTCTGTAATCCCTAACCATCCAGGAATTCTTTCAATAATTCTCTGATCTGTCCCAAACTCCACGTCATGTGTGTTTGTTCACTATGGATAAGATATTGAAATCATAACATATATAACAGGATGTGTTCTTTTACAGCAAGTCACACGCTACTGGGATACCCCTTTTCCTTTGTCACATGCACCTGGGATATCTCATTGCCTTTGTCACATGTTATTGGGATAAATGGGATATCCCTTTGCCGTTGTCATACACTACTGGGATATCTTATTGCCTTTGCCACACGCGAATAAGATATTGTTTTGCCTTTGCTACACACTACTGGGGTATCCCTTGACTTTTGTCACATGTTACTGGGATAACTGGGATATCCCTTTGTCTTTGTCATACACTACTGGGATATCGCTTTGCCTTTGTCACACACTACTGGGATATCCCTTTGCTTTTTTCACATGTTACTGGGATATCCATTTGCTTTTGAAGTTATGCTTTTTTCAGATAGAGGGAATAAGGATGTTCCCTGGTGAAGCATGATATATATGCATACATATATGTACATGAATAAGCAAATCTATCTATCTATCTATCTATCTATCTATCTATCTATCTATCTATCTATCTATCTATCTATCTATCTATCTATCTATCTATCTATCTATCTATCTGTCTATCTATCTATCTATCTATCTATCTATCTATCTATCTATCTATCTATCTATCTATCTATCCCATTTCTTTATTTATCCATTTATTTATGGTTATTTGCTTATTTATTGGATAGTAACTAATGAGTCATTTAAGAGGAGGGAGCAGTGACAGCCTGTTATCCGTATGGGTGGGAGGAGCTGACTTCAATAGTCATGCCCCTGGATTGTGATTTCCTTTGGCCTACCATACCTTTCATGTGCCTTTTGTGAATTTTATTATTTCTTGATTTTGGTTTAGGGGGCTGTAGGGTGGTCACATCTCTCCCTGAGCTCTTTCTGTCATGCCCGGCTCGTCCAATCCTCGTGTGTGCCACGCCCCCTGATTACCCACATGTGCTTCCCTGATCGTACCCAGCTGTGTCTAATTATTTTCGACCAGTCCTGTCTATTTCAGTCCATGTCTTGCCTTAGTTCTTTGTCCGTCATTGATGTTTGTCAATTTCAGTACCTGCGTATTGCTCCCTGTTGTCCTGCCCGTTAATAAATCCCCAGTATTCCCAGTACTTCGCCTGCTTGCCTGCTTTCTGCCCGCATCGCCTGCCCGTGCAATCACCCGGTTCAACCACGGATCGTGACACTTTCGATATGGGTCTGAATTGTTTTCATGTTGCATCAAGGGAAAAACTGTGGTGTCATTTTACAATTTTCTTAATTGCTTTGGAGCATTTCTCAAATGGCAATGAACATCTGTGAAACAGCAAGTGTAATCCCCACACCATAATGTCACTTCTGCAGAGCGGAACTTCATTTCTCATTGCTTCACACAGTACATGGTTTTGTTGTCATTTTGATATTCTTATATTGCCATGTTGTTGTTTTTGTGTTATACACTGCTGTGTGACTTTTTTGTTTGCTATTGTACTGTGTCTTGAGATATGAAGAAGTTACTTGTGCACGCAAGTACTTTCTCTTGCCAGTGAACTTTACATATTATAAAGAAGAACCTTGCAATGTTGCAACTGGTGTCTTCGACATGAATAACTATTAGTATGTTAAAGAAAATCAATCAGCCAGTGACAATGAGAAAAGTGAGAACTATGACAATTTTGGAGCTAAGGAGCATAGTTACACTGACATACTGACTATATATCTAAGCATTTTGACTCTCAAGGTTAAAACTATGCAGACTATACTTTTAATTTTGGTGGCATTGACTAATTCATTGGTGGAATTATATGCTTTTCATACACCAGTTAATTGTTCTAGGTAAGTTACAGGCTTTTACAGGGAAATTCTCTTCATCACAGATAGACCTCATTCCTAATGGTCAACCCCCCCCCCATCCCCCTTTTATGTAGACTTGTTTATGGCAGTGATGCAGCCCTCGCCCCATGCCTGTGACTCACACCTGGACGGGTTTAGAGAATTTGCCTCTTTGCTTGCATGCACTGGCCACACCTCTTCTGAAGTCCTCTTCTGTGTCATTTCCTGTGATAAGGGAGAAAATACAATAATAGTTTACATCATACGGGTGAATTGTTTGACCCACTCTCTCATTGTGATTTTAGTGATAAACGACATTTTGTGTGGTAGGTTGTCTTCCAGTAATTGGGCATCAAGAGAATGGTTCGTATCTCTTTTGGCCCTATTTTATGATGTGCTATGACCATCAAAGTTCCTTTGAGGCAACAAACTACACTTCCACTGAAAAGATAACATGCAACAGTTCAACAATTATGTTGTTTGAAAAACACTGAAGTGAAGGACAGTCCACAGTGGCTTTTCTGCCAGTCAGTGATTATTTGTGGAAATTTTTATTATGTTGGCCGATTCCTTTGTTTACATTGGCTGGGAACTTACACCAAGCAACTCAGGGCAGGGGAACACTCTGGATGAGATGCCAGAAGAGTGCAGGACGTGTACTGACATGTATACAACATGGGCAATTCAGAGATACTGATTCACCCTCCTCCCCCCTGCATGTGTCTGAAGTGTGGGAGAGGACCAGAGAAAACCCACACAGACACAGTGAGGACAGGCAAACTCCACACACGCAGAGCGGGAATCGAACCAACAACCTGTAGGTGTGTGTGAGGCAGAACTTCTACCCACTGAGCCTCCATGCTGCCAACCTCAAGGTTTTTGATTTACAAATATTTTTCCCTTTTCTGCAAATAAAACAGGATTTCTTAAGGTGATCTTTAAAGTGATATAGTATTTTATTTTTATTATCACCTAATCTGGACCAGCCTTTACAGTCAATAACCCTGAAAGCTCACCCCATGCTACCCAAAAGCCTTTGCATCCAGCACAGCATTTCTTGGCCATGGTGCTCTAACAATGTGCCTCCACATGACCAGTGGAGCGTGTGTCTATCACCTGACTCATCTCTGGCTTCATGCTCCGCTCTGTCATTTTTTTAAAATGGTTCTGCATGCCAGGGTCATGGAGGAAACTGGCAGAACTTTGCTGTATGGATTTCCTTTTTAAAATCTGATATCATTTTTTTGATATCATAAAACTTATAGGTCCTGCAGGCCCCAACTCTGATCAGCCTGCATCAGTCTATTTCAGAGCTCCACAAAAAGGATCCTCTGGCCTGGGCAAGACTGGACTCCACTCATCAGACCTCCCCTTTTAAGGAAGGCAAAGGCCCTCCGGCTCCTGAGAGACTGGATAGGAATAACTGGAGCAACACAGGAAATGCAAGACCTTTCACCCCCGGAGTGACCGGAGTTCCACAGTCAATCCACAGCAACAACAGCTGTCAGTCTCCAGACACAAACACCTTTTCCACTATAAACAGGATAACTCACCACACATAGATGTTAGGGACAAATACATGCATGTTGGGTCTTGTTAGAATAGGCATGAAATGGCGAGTGTTATACACTCAGATTTAAGGCAGTATAGCTTTCCCTAAGAGAAATATAGAAACTTCAGCTAAATCCACCAAAATGAGAGAGCCTCTCACATGGTAGAACAAGGGAATTACAACCGCCCCTAAAGTGATCTGATTGGCTGGGGACTTGAGAACCAAGGTCAGCAATGCCCCTAAAATTAACCATTGACCGAAATTGGTCAGTCTTCAGAGACATGCCATCACCTGGGTTGGATACTTAAGGAAGGGCCTCAGAAGAAGTCAGGGAGTCACTCTGTAATCAGAGCTCCCACAGAGAACTGGGTGAAAGTCCATCTGTAGTCAGATACTTTCTGCAGAACTTTGTGCACTCTCAGCTGAGGTATGTGATTGTTTAATATTGTATTTCTCCAAATGTATTTACAAGTAAGTGGCCACATGTCAATAATTGTATATTGTAGTACATTTAATAAATGTTGTTTCGATTACTTTATGACTGTCTTGCTAACTTCTTTATAAACTTTCCATATTGGACTTCTATCCTTATTAGGACTAAAGTGGTAAATACTATCTTGCAGTCTCTGGGTAAATCCCCTTTATCCGGGTCCCAAACTTGACTGCCCAAGTTAAGTTAGGTGGATACCAGAACTACACCTCTGGAGTTCGCACACGCTCAGTTACAGGCCGACTTAACCTCTGAGGTCAACACATGCTGATGACAGGTACCGGTCTACCCTCTGAGGGGCGTACACACTATGTTCCTAGGCACCGGGCATAGTCCCTGAGACGCTCACATGGTAAGACAATGGGCGGCATCGGCGGAGTCCCTGAGACGAGCCAAAAGTAAACCTCGTACAAACTACCGCTACGAAAGGTGCGGCCTTCACAGCCTCTAAGGTTGACACATGTTATGATATTGGTTGCCCCCGGCTGAGCCTCTGAGGTGGACGTACGTGTGGTTTGGGTAAACACCGGCTTAATCTCCGAGGCACCCACATGCTCAGTAATTGGCAGACACTGAGCCTTTGGGAAATTATATAGGTCGAGGGACCCGAATAATCAGAGGCTGACATTGTGTTAAATGGTGGCGATTTCCGTACCTTTAAGACAAACCCTGTGGAACAAGCCCACGGATGTGGGATGTGGGATGTGGGTGAATCTGGCGGACTCCTTCGTCAGGGGTAAACTAGAGTTGGTAATCTAAAGGAGAGTCTCGAAGTAATCCGAACAACATAAACGTCATGACTACAATATACTGAAATAAGGTCTTTAATAAAATGGAGTCAGACATGTGAATAAAAGAATACTTTATATATTAAAAAGGGTAAGTAATTTCCAGGAGCGCTTGGAAGGGCCAACACGCATTCATAGCCATCGGCTGCGCCATTGGATTCCGCCATTGGGCCAGTGAGCGGCTCCCTACAGGTTGAATATTGATGGTCAGATCCCAGCTCTATGATAAACCCTAAGAGCTGCTGTCAACAATGTGAGATTCAATTCAAATCAATTCATTTTTATATATTGTCTATCACAATAGAGTTGTCCCAAAGCACTTTACATTAGAGAGAGATACAGATCGGGAAAAAAGGAAGGAAAGAAATTAAATAAAGATGTAGGAACACATTCGGGTGAAGCTGACAATTATTATTACAGAGGAAAAAAATCAACCAGTGTCTTTGACAACTATGAGATAAAGTTAAATAAATGGTGAACAGGGTGGCACAGCGGCTCAGTGGGTGGCGTTGCTGCGTCACACCTCCAGGTACTCTTTGTGCATGGAATTTGCATGTTCTCCCTTTGTCCTGTGGGTTAATCTGCAGGTGTTGCAGGTTCCTCATGCAGTTACTCAGATTAGCATCTGTAAATTGCCCACAGTGTGTACCCTGTGATGGCCCAAGGTGTACCTTGCTGCCTGGGATAGACTCTAGGCCCCCTATGATCCTGATAAAAGGGTGGAAGATGGATGGAAATCTTAATAATCAAGATAATATGATCTCTTTAGGCTCTAAATCATATGACAGTAACAGCTAAGAATTAAAACTTTAATTTGTAATTCATATTTTTAAATAAATGAATATGCTGTGCTTAATTGCTTAAAACTAAATAATAAAACATTCCCTTAAAGAAGCTTAGATATGATCTGATGCTTTATGTAATTAAAATTAGGTGATTGCGTCACCTTAATCCTTAGATTAAGATCTCACATTGTGGTATCTTACCAAAAATAGTACAATGCAGTGCAAAAGTACAAATGAGAGAAATAAGTCATTTCTGAATAAGTAACTGCAAGTAAACGGAACATGGGGAAGCAGAGCGAATTCCCAGGAAGGCATGATATCCTTTGTCTTTTTCTGTGTGAGTCAATGGAACCAAACGGCTGACCCAACAGAGAGGCCCAGTGACATTACCGGGAAGTACATGGCCTCCTACACAATGGGGGCACAACCAACGAGCAGGAAAATCATTTTACATATTATCTGTTTGTCTATGGGGAAAAACATCCGCACAAACACACCTCACGGTTACAATGTCTGACTCACGGATCATAGGAATGATCATAGACTGTAACCCACTATATGAGGTCAGAGTGGGTTATAGCCAGACTTCTCTGGACTCCAGATGGACAGCATTGTGCTTTAGTGCACAAGTACTGAGAATGTTAAGGAGTGGAACTGCTTTTTGGAAAAGTTTAAAGTTTGTTTCACCTTAGAGTTAGAAAAGCACTCCTGTGCTTAATGTTTCATGGGTAGTTTTACACATAAAAAATGTTTGCCATGTTATCTGAATCAAGCTGACAATAAATTCTCAATATGAAATAATGCTGTGTATTGTCATAGAAAACCAATTACTAGATTAATAAGGTTAATGTTGCGATAACTGCCAGCAAGCAGAAAGCTGGTAATGGCATTGTTAATATATAAAATCATAAATAATTTAATCTTAAATGAGACAGTTTATCTGTAGTTTAACACACCTGATAGCCATGGTTAGCTAATCTCAATCATTTCTGACAGCAGCACTCAGAAGATACTTCGCTCGTAGCATTTGCATAAATATCCGAAAATCTCTGGAGATTAGGAATCCCTTTCTAAATGTAAACTGAGTCCAGCACACTACTAATTTTAGTTTTTATGATTTTCTTTAGTTATAATACTTTTCAAATTGAGCAGATGTGCTGTTATGTATATGCAGACCTTTCCAGTTTAATTTCTCTGTATTATGTTATTAACACCTTTAAAAACAGGGTTTATAAAAATATCACGGTTTTAAGAAGTGAGATTGGGAAAGTATAGAAATTTGCACACACATATGAAGTGAATTCAGTGAGCCAAATTTCTGCTTTTAAACAAGATGCCTTCTGTAAATAAGAAGTTCAGCTAACTGAGGGACCCAGACCGCTCATGTACCCCAGCAACACATCACAGGCTCATGAAAAATGCAGGAGCTGGGAGAACACTGCTGCCGAGGTGGGTGGCGTGTGGCTGCGGAGGGTAGGCCGGTGATCTGCAGGTTGCTGCTTCAGGCCTCAGCAGAACAGTCGCAGCTTTGTTGGGCCCTTGAGCCAGACCCTTAACCCCCCGAAATGCTCCAGGCCACCAGATAAATGGCTGGCCCTGTGGACACCAGGTTTCGCAGTATGCTCTGCATATGTGCATGTGTCTCAAACGAGAGCATGATGGAATACACGAAAAGAAGCACTTCAATGTATTTGTGCAAATGGCAAATAAAGCCACATTTCATGATGACTGTCATTCTTGTTATCTTCATGGCTTTTGCTGTTTCCTCCGGACAGCCCTACATTCACACTGCTGCTGTATCTGGCACCTGTGGACAGAGCTGTTGGATGTTGGTCACTCAGATGTAATATACATCGTAATAATATAGCCTAATATGCAGCAGCCATACCACCTGCAGTTCAGACTAGGAAATCCACAAGTACTTGGATGGCAGATCAGCTAAGAAAGCTGGGTTGCTGCTGGAAGAGGTGTTGGTGTGGCCAAAATGTTAGCCCATCCTGTGGTCTGTGTGGATCCCAATGCCCAGTGTAGTGATGGGCACACTGTGCTGTAAAAATGGTGCCGTCCTTCAGATGAGACGTAAAACTGAGGTCCTGACTCTCTGACGTCATAAAAGATCCCTGAGCATCTGAGAAAAGAATAGGACTGGTACCCGGATGTTCAGGCTAAAATTGCCCATTGTGGCCCTATTAGATCTGGCCTCCTAATCATCACCTGTATCTAAATGGTAAATTCCCTCCTACCCCTTCACCACCTTAGCTACTGTGTGGAGAGCATACTGGCACAGAATGGCAATAGTCACATAATCTAGGTGCTACACAGTGGTGGTGATTGATGTGGTTCCCCTAGGCTTCTGTAAAGCACTTTGGGTATCTTGAAAAGTGCTATATAAATGCAACTTTCCTTAATTCACTTTCATTAATTTTGCTTCGTTCTCATCGTGGTGAGGGATAGCTCATAACATGTCACAACAGCTGCCCGGCTGGCAGTACGTGTGAGGTTGTAGAAAATTAACCAATCTGATTTGATAATTCAGCAATGCTGTGTTATGACTGCTTACATGAAATGATTGTAAGGACTAAACACACTTACATTGCGTGCTGTAGACATTCCCTGGGAACCACAAAGGAGCCTGTACGCAGGCTAGTGTTCAGCATGAAACTCCGTTTGTGCGACTTTGGCAGGTAGATTTATTTCTTTTTTGTTCAGGTAAGTGAGACAATTGGATGAAAGTAAGAAAATATGAAGTAGAAGCAGAGGAGGGGATCAGGGAGGATTTAGGTGTTTGTCCATCCCCCTGATACTGGTAATCATCTGACAGGTCCAGGCCCATAGCCATAAACCTTACTAATAGGTCCCCCAGTTGGTAATTTTACATTCCTGGACAGGACACACCCCCACTGCACCCTTTTCAGCCTGTCTGGCCCGAGGCCACTGGGAGGGCTGTTGGGAAGTCGCCAAAAGCAGGATGAGTGGTACAATGAGATGGGCAGCTGGGAACGGGAAGCAGAGAGCTAAATGAGATCAGCCCCGTAAACAGTCACGCTTGCCTGGCCATTAACAACAGGAAGAATAAGCTAACAGAACACGTCGGGGACTCCACACAAATGATCGGATACAGTATGTGACGCAGTGGCTTGCAGCAGTGTTATTCATGAGAACTGAGCCTTTCGGCATACAGTGCCCACGGGAAAGAACATGATTCCGGGATATGGGCTAGCGGCAGCCTTGACAGTTGTCCCTCCATTGCGTCTGTGATGTTAGAGGAGGTCCTAAACTGACTGCACACTGAAATTGCTGACTTAAAACTTGTATCTCCACCACCATAGCAACCAGAGGTCAGCATGCCTCGCAGGTGTGCTGAGTCACGTCCCACAACTCAGCACGTGGGCAAGGCCACCAGGTTCACCAGACGTTGCAACGGCCGCTGTCTTGGATATACAATAAACAGTTTGGCAACGCGGTGCTATATGCTAACTGCTCAGCTATGGTGGTGGGGGGTGCTGTGGGAACTGGCTGGGTAAATAACAGTGGGGAGCGCTGTGACTCAGCATGGCGAGAAAAAGGGAGAAAGAGAGACCAAGACAAGATTAGTAAATTAGTAAGTGCGAATACGAGGGACATAATGAAGCACTCAGTGCCTCTAGTGCAGACAGCTTTGAAGAGCTGTTGCTGTTAGTGTTGCCTTCCCATAATACTCTCCTATGGCCATTCGGCTGATTGGTGGCCCCCACTCAGTCTCACAGACTGCCTGCATGTACACATATGTATGCATATATGCGTGTGTCTGTGTTCCTCGTGTGTCATGTGTGTCAGGCTACTATTCTCTTTGAAATTCTAAAGGTGGTTCAGTTTTTGTTTGTATGAGTATTATTTTTGAGACCATTCTCTGGTATAAATAAGAAACATGTCCTCTAGATGCTATAGGAAGCATTGTACCTCAAAAGGACATATGAAGAGTATGCATATCATTTTGCACATTGGTTCAGCAAATCCTTTAATTGACGGCCATTTGCGAAGAATGACTTATTACTCAGAACCACTGGCCTCATTTATATAGCTTTCAAAATGAAAGTATAAATAAATTTTAACATCATGAATCCCTGATGCTCACTGTTGCCCAAAGAAAATACCTGGTCAGAACCGGCAATGAACATGATCTTGGTGACGGCAGTGTGATCATACTCAATGATCATACTCATTCTCACATGCTGCTGCTCCTAGCTGGACAAACACAAGTATCACAGCCTAACTCCAGTCAAGGAGAAGCCTAAGAGCAGATGGCAGGAAGTGTATTTGGAAAGAAGTAAAAACAAACCTGCCAGCATCCATATGCATAGTCACTAAGCCTATAACTAAGGCCCGGTTAGCACTGACGCTAAGCAAAGACATGCCTGATACTTGCCTGCGTCACCTCATGTTATCAAAGGTCCTTGTTCTATAGGCTAACTTCCTGTTTGTCTTTTTAAAAATGTACTTAATTAATATTCCATCATGGACAAGTTACGGATAAAGTGATTTTTTTTATTTGCTTAGCTGGTAATTGCCTCACCTGCCCTGTGAAACCACTCCAAGATTCTATTGAATTTAAGTTCATCTTTCAAGTCCCATTCTGGACAGGAACCCCGTGGGGGGGGGGGGGGGGGTGACACTATTACCAGATGGAAGCAAAATATTTGGATACGTTCGTTTAGCATCTGCTCCGCCAGCAGCCTCCACAGCTGATTGTTATGTCATTTAGGCTGGAATTCGGCCAGGACTGTGACACACACCAATCTGTCAATGACAATTGTGTGCCTCCGTGACACAGGCTACCAGCACACAGACGTTGGAGGCGGAGTGAAGGGGGTTTGGGATGAAAGGGTGGAGTTTAGATTTAATTGGATCCCTGGTGTAGCCATATGTCATGTAGGATGGATGCTCCACCAGGACCAAAGAAAGTTCTCAGAACAGGCTGATAACAAAAATCACACTTTCCACTGTGTCAGACTATAATTCTGTTACATTAACTGAGGCATTGCCATGGTTTTTAACTACACCTACCTGAAAAACTGGTCACAATCCAGTCAGTCTGGCAAAGTATTACTTGGACTGCGAGATTAAGCATCTGAGGAGATGCAGTTCAGCATGACTGACGGCTAGTAAAAACCACCAGGGGATGATAAACAAAGGACTGAAATACCCAGCCAAGTTTGAAAAATGTCCAGTGTGGGTTGTGTTTATTTTACCTAAGACGCCTTGGTCAAATAATTGCCCTCTCTCTGGGTATCTCTGCTAAGGGTGTTAAAAAATGAGATTATAGTTCATAGCTTGCCCTTCTACGCCAGTCCGTGCAGTGAATATGAATCATGGAGATCTCACCAGATACACCTAGGGGTTATGACTCACCTACAATGACAGACCTCATGTCTGGGATGTTGCAGTGTAACTCCCAAGCAGCATCTCTGTCCAGCCAATCACGGTGAAGTTCCATAGTGAACAAAAGCAAGCCCCATAGCAGTCTATTGAAACCAAACTACCGAACTCAATACTGTCACTCAGGCACATCAAGTAGTCTTACTGTATCTCTTTTCAAACACTGCCACTTTTTGGCAAATTTTGACTTTTCAGCTTTATTGTCCACTTTAGAACATTCGTTAGAAGAATAATAAAAAAGTATTCGAAAGTGTTGTTACATAACTTTGATGAAATAATCAAATGGCTACATTACTTGTTACATTTCTAAAGTAAGTTGTCCACAAAGGGCAGCCACTTGTAGCAGTGACCAGGGAGCTGGAGGCCTTGCTCCAGGACTCACAGACATGCTAAGGCTGGGTTTGAACCAGCAACCTTCCGATTATGATTACCATCATATAGTGTGACCACATTAGACTGGTAGAATGGGCATGTTTATAGTCCAGAAGTTCTTTAAACTTGTGTTGATGGAAAGACCACTGGATATAATGAAATGTGTTAATGTATAGAAAATGAGGCATTGCTGATGCTTGTCTGAGTGTTGAGAGCTGAATATATCTGCAAAATGATCAAAATCAAAGTATACAATGGTAAATCAGTTCTCAAACTCATTAGAACTCGCATTTCTTAAAAGTCGAACCAACCAGTTTGGAAAAAAAATTACCTAGAACTCAGAAGTCGAACCGTGAACGCCGACCTAAGATATCTTGTAGGTGCGAGGAAATGAGTCAAGCGGCACGTCTCTCAACGGTTAAAAAAAGGCAATACTATGGCCATAAACACAGCCAGGGAGTTGGCTTGGCAATGAACTGCAGACAGACTAAATGCATATGTTACGTAAATGTTACAAGTGCTTAGTAGGTTGGGTTTACATGTCATTATTACTGTATAATATTATTTGATCTCTGTAAAATACTTTCAATCACATCCATGTGAAATATTCTGCGAAATAACCGTATCTTGTCTTTGCTATTTTATTAATAAACTTTCAAAGTAGACAGTGAGTAAACAAAATATAAAAATATCTTCCTGTTCATAGTATTTAATTTCAGTCATTGCATTTCATGTTTGACATTTGTAATATGCGTACACGTTTTTTTTTTTTTTTTACAGTAAAATACCGTACCGTAAAATAACGGACTTCAAGGGACCTGGCAAAACAGTTTGTTATATTCAGAGTTTCTCTATGCCGAGAACACAATTACAGGACACCATTTACTCATGCCACATGTTATGAATCGCGGGTCGGACGGGTAAACAGGCAGGCAGGCAAACTACGTGGAAAACAAGGGTTAGACAGCAACGTACTAACATCAATGATGGTGGACAGGACGAGACCGGGAACACAGGACCTGGAAAACAAGAGCAAAACCATCAACGAGGGACCGGGAACAAAAGAGACACACAGAACAGACACAGGGGCAAAAGTCAAGTCAGGACCTGACAAAGGATGGGAAACGCAAACAGATGAGGAAAGGAGACACGGAGGGAACAGGCGGAATGAAAGGGCCAGGAGTGAACGCAGGGAACACAGGGGGACGAGGAGCAGAGACAGGAGGAACACCGGGATGAAGAGCAGAGACAGAAGACCAAAGAGGAAAGGATGGGGGACAAAGGGGAGCCCAAGGGAGCCACGGCGGGCAACGGGCGGCAGCTGGAGGGGCCGCGGGTGACCAGGAGGCCGGGCGAGGGACAGGCGAAGGGGCCATGGAGGAAGCCAGAGGGGGCATCAGGGGAGGCGACGAGGGAGCTGAAGGGGACACCGGCTAAGGCAAGGAGGGAAGGGGAGCTGTAGTAGGCGATGGCGAAGGCACAGCTGGCCAAGGTGATGTCCCCCGACGCGCCAGAGTGGGGGGACCTGCAGGCGACAGAGGAGCTGCAGTGGGGGAACCCGCAGGCGACCGACGAGGCCTCGGAGGTGGGACCGAGGCAGGGCGAGGAGGCGTCAGAGGGGGATCTGCAGTCGATAGCTGACCCAGAGCCCCAGGACCTGTAGGCGCCCCCCGAGCCCTAGCCAAAGCGAGCGAGGGCGAGCCAGGGGGCAGGGCGGGTGGGACCCTAGCCCTGCACCTGGGTCCTCTCCCCTTCCGGGACACAGACATGCGGGGATCAGGCCGGGGTCGACCTCGCCCGGGCGAGGCAAGGGAAGTCATCAGGGAGGTCCCCGAGGGGTCCCACTCAAGCTCCTACTCCTCCAAGGAGGAAGGAGCAATGGTCAGATTGTCCGGGACCTCCTCGGGGACTGGAGCTGGGGGGACAGGAATAGGGTCAGGGACCGGGACAGGAGTCCCAGGGGTAGCCGGCGGATCTGCAGATGGAGGCAGAGGGGCCTCAGGCGGAGATGCAGGCAGCGGAGGCAGCGCGGCCTCGGGAGGTACAGCAGGCGGCGGAGGCAGCGCGGCCTCGGGAGGTACAGCAGGCGGCGGAGGCAGCGCGGCCTCGGGAGGTACAGCAGGCGGCGGAGGCAGCGCGGCCTCGGGAGGAGCTGGCACCGCCGACTCTGCCAGCAGGGGGCGCCGCAGTGGCTGGAGCCTTGCTGTGCAGCACGGCAGCCACCGGGACAGTCAGTTCAGGCGCCGGCAGGACAGGTAGTTCAGGCGCCGGCAGGACAGGTAGTTCAGGCACCGGCAGGACAGGCAGATCCAGCACAGGCTCCAATGTGGCTACCTCACAAGCGGGCATTGCCCCCTTAAGGGCCCGCGGGATCTGCGGGATAGCGTCCAATACTGCCCTGACCCCTTTAAAGCCAGGCACGTTCCCCGGAAGGGGGAAGCCACCCACGAAGGCAGCTTAGTGGCGGTGGTGACGTCAGGGGTGATCGTGGAGACTTCCCGTTAGAAAGAAGCGGGAGAGCTTTCGCCGGCTTTCTCCTCTTTTTCTTCCAGCTCGGGGTTGTGGAGGGAGGCTGCGCCATTTCCAATGGGACGGACGACGGGGGGACAGCCTCTGCGACGAAAGGCGTGACCAGCTTGTACCTCCACTCCGTCACGCGCTATATCAACCGCTGGAGGTTTGCGTGCATCTCTCCTAGTAGCTTTTACTGGCCAAATCCAGTGCTACCGGGTCCTCCTGAACCTCGGGGTGGTTTAGCCAGTAGATCACCTCTTACAGCAGACCGAGATGCCGGTACTTGGTCTGCTGTGGTGCTTCTTCTTTGGGGTGCGTCATTCTGTTATGAATCGCGGGTCGGACAGGCAAACAGGCAGGCAGGACGCGGGGAAGGATGAGACAGGCAGGCAAACTATGGGGAAACTGAGGGTTTATTTGGGGAGACTGGGTAGACAGTGACGTACTAACATCAATGACGGACACCCAACTGAGGAAGACGTGATATACGCAAGACAGGGCAAAAGAACAGGGAACAGCTGGGCACAATCGGGGAAGCGCACGTGGATGATGAGGGGGTGTGGCACACATGAGGACTGGACGTGCAGGTCATGACACCACACCCCAGTAGACACACTTGTGCTATAGATTATTATATTGTACATGTAGTAATCCAACTTTACCTGACCAGATGCGTGGCTATTAATAATCACGAATACGTATCTGCGCTGGATATCACCGGCACGCCAGGTGCCTTGTAGGTGGAGCTGTATGTCCGTTATAGCCAAACAAAACTACAGCGAAAAGCGGCCCTTTGGACCAAATTGTTTGTCCGTTATAAGCGAAATTCCATTATATGGGAGTCCGCTATATCCGATGCTTTTTCTGCATGTTCTTAAAGGCGCGCAACACCTGGACCAGCAGACCTCGTCCGTTATAGACGATTTTCCGCTGTAAGTGCGTCCACTATAACGGTATTTTACTGTAATTGTTTTGGACTTAATTGGAATGCTAAGACGTGATTTTATAGGCTTTATTATATTGATTATGTAGCAATCTCAGCTCTGTTCTCCATATTATGGAAGTATCACGTAGAAGATTACTTCCGAAAAGATGGCTTTTATTCTCTGCTTTCTCGTCTTGCTTTTACTGACAGCACTGACTACAGCAGTGGTTCTCAAACTCGGTCCTCTGGACTCACTGCCCTGCCTGTTTTCCAGCTATCCCTGCCCTACACACTGCTGATTACCTGGATCAGTTGTGTTCAGTCAATCAGAAGCTGAAACTGGGACTTGTGTGTGGGGCAGGGATAACAGGAAAACAAGCAGTTCAGTGGGGCCCGAGGACCGAGTTTGAGGAGCACTGGACTACAGGGTTCCATTTTTTTATATACAGATATACAAGACTCACTCTCCTCCTCAAAAAAACATGTAATTTTGGTACACCTTACAGATTAACAAAATAATTCAATCAGATAATGTCAAATATTATGTCAGATGAGGACACATAATTCAACAGATTACATGACATGAGTAGTAAGATCGCGGAATTTCGTCCGAGGATCTTTTGGGAATCTGTTCCCACACGTCGGACATTCTTTGAGACAATGCTTAACTAAGAGAGACAGTTAACCTGGTCCGGAGCAGACTTGTTCGTAGGTGTAAATTACTATGGTAACTCAGCGGGGATTCATTTAAGACACTTTGATGGAATGGAACTCTTACTTAAATAAGACAGACTTATCGAAATGAGCAAGACTTTCCCTTAATCCTGCTTCGTGGAATACCCCACCAGTTCGTTCGCGACGCCACCGACATATCGCTACTCCGGTGTTGTCTTGTATTCACACAGAGCTCCTCAAGACTCCGGTGGGAATAATAAAAGCCATCTATCTGCAAAGATTACTTATGATTTTAATTTTTTTCCCACCTTACTGTTGTTCATCTTACAGAACGATCGTCAAAACTGCACTGCTTTCCAAATGGCCCGAGTTCTGAACGGATTAAGTTCAAGTTCTGAGGTACCACTGTATTTGCAGTCATCTCCAGCTGCATAGTTCATATACTAAGATGAAATTACTATCTCGTTAGTCATAATGCAAGAAAACTGTGATAAACTGAGTATAAATATAAATTTAGAAGAATTTGAAACACTGAGAATCCGATAATTTAAACACGAAATAATGATTTCTTAGGGTTGCTAGTCTTCCTGCAACTGTGAGGTTAATCACCTTGTTCTTGGTAAAGGAGAAAATGCTGGTGAGGCCTTAATGTTTGATGAGTCAGTATTTATTGTGGAGTGGATGCATGTCATACAAAAGAGGCACAGAATAGTTTTAAGAAATATTTTTGCTTTCTCTAAAACTGTTGCAAGGTTTGTTCTTTTGCCTGTGACAAACTCACCTTGGCCAAAAGCCCTTTCCTACCAGGCATTACCCATCATCCTCCACAAAGCAGGGGAGGGTTATACGGCAGGTGAGGTTTACACAGCAGCACCTATGAGGGGGGACCTGCCCTCTCCCATAACCTCATTATTCAGCGTTTTAATAATAATAAGTATAATAATAAGGGTAAAGTCTGTGAAAATGGAGCAATGTTCCTGTCATTATGGCTTCATTAAAATGAATGTATTTTACTTGAACCTATTTCAGAAAACGACAGTCATTAATCTCATTGAGACATATAAGCCAATACAGTGTAGTATTCAGTCAAAAGCTCACCTACTAGACACTGTTAGTATCCCTTGATATAACATTATTATTGCATATCTGCCACTCATTCAAAGTGACCTAGAAATTGACCCAATTTGCACAGCTGGATATTTTTACTAGAGAAATTCAGGTTGAGCTTTACTTTGGAAGCCTAGAGTGGCGGCTCTCCGATGAGCCCCCCAGCTGCTGAGGAATACAGGCATCATTTTCAGGGTGGTGCTGCTGTTTTCTTCTTGCGCGTGGCTAATAAGTGAGTTACATAACCAGCACTCATCCATTAAGGCTGACAGAGCCCTGGTGAGGCGGCGGGGGTTGTAGACGGAGATGGAGAGAGCACTGCAACTCTCTACATGCCTCTCATACTCCCCTGAAGGGCAGGGTGCATGTGGGGGGGCGGGGTGAGCGATTGGCCTCTGAAGCTCTGTTACTAGGCAGGTTTCACAAGACGAGACACCCCCTCGGGGCGAGACCATTATGTAAGCCTTGTTCTCTGTGCTGACACGCTGATATGGAACAGAGATCTACTCGCAAGGTTAGGAAGACCAGTCCCTCCGTAACCTCTGCCCTCTGTGCTCTCCTACAGAATAGCTGCTAATTAAAGAGGTTTTACTGAACTGTAATGACAGCTCATCTGAAAAAGGTAAATACTGACACTCAGAACAAATTAAGAGGGTATTTGTAACATATTGTTTACAGACACACTTGCCTGAACTATGTAGCACAGAAAATTCACATTACAAAAATGTTCTATTTACATAAAGGTTATATGCTTTCAGGAAATGTATACTACTGGTTTAAATTTCAGACTCCAGGCTCAACACGGTCTTGTAGCAGGTAAACAGTATGGAAGATAGATGGATGGATAGTATAAATACTTCTATCATTCTTAGCTACAAATATTACTATTTTTTTGTATTATTTTAAGGAACAGCCTTAGTAATAGGTGCACATCCTAGTAACTGTAATGTTTGTCCTTAACCTTCTTGTGACCTTAAGTACACTTGCTGTTTGAACGTTCTGGTAATTTAATCAGAATGTTTCCAAAAGAGTTTCTGGGAATAACTGGAGAGGACTGGAAAACAAATTCTGGGCAAATACCCCAATGTATATAGTTATTTCAACAACAACCAAAAAAAAACTCTAGGGGATATTTGTACAAAACAAATCAGCTTTTATAAAATATAAGTGCTAATTATTTTAGGTCATTGATTGGTAAATGTTGCTGCGCCTTTCATTTCATTAAAATAAGTGGGAGGTTTCTTCTAAAAATAAAGAAAACAAAATGTTCATTTGTGGTTCTGTCTCGGAGTAATGTGGGGGGGGGGGGGGGGTTCTGTCTACACCCCCGTACATTTCAGCACACATACATCACTTTGCAGCTCCAATAAAGCAACTGGAAACCCGTGCTCTTAGCTTACTTGACTTTTATGCACTTAACATAATGGGGCACATTCTAGTAAACAGTCATCACCAGTCAGCCTATGAAATTTCACGTCTTTATTACACTTAAAAAAGTACGACTGCCCTGAGAGATGCAATGCAAATGAGTGTGTGTGTATCGGTGGTGGTAAGAAGGTAAGAAGATAAAAAAAAGTAAAAGAGAGAGTAGGGAAGGTTGTTGTGTTGTTCTGACCTGCACACGGTGTAGGATTACAGGGCTCTAAGGGAAGGTTACAGGGCAGCAGCTGAACCACAGGTGACCCTCTCCTGAGGATCCAGGATCCAGAGCCTATTGTCCTCACAAAGGCTGGACAGGTCACATACTGAGGAATTCCCCAAATGCCACTGCAACGTTAGCACTCAGAGCAAGCATGTAAGTGGACAAAAATAACAAACAACCTGCCTACTGTTAAAAGTCTACGGCTCATCTAGAGCAGTGTTTCCCAACCTGGTCTGTGGGGACCCCCAGACAGTCCACATTTTTGCTCCCTTCCAGCTCCTAGTAGGGGAGCAAAAATGTGAACTGTCTGGCAGGGAGCAAAAATCTGGACCGGGTTGGGAAACACTGACCTAGAGGACTCTGAGATTGCTATCTAGTTATACGTGTATGTCACTTTCACAAAACCAATGAGATATCCAATGAGGGACTTTCCTTTTTTCCTCATAAACCTGTTCCCAGGACCACATTACACGATTTATATTAGTAAGGTAATGATATATTGAGCTGACGTAATGTGCTATTATGTGTCAGTCAACAACAGTGGGGTGTGCAAGTGCAAGGATGTTATGTGGAACTGCATGTGTCGCTCCTTTTTTTATTGTTCTCTGCTTGCCTGTTTGCCCACACACAAGGACTGAAATCATAAATAAATGAAGAAATGAATAAATAAACAAAACGCATTCACACGCAGCTCAAGTGACTGCTCGGCGAGAACCAGCGGAGCCCTATCTGAAGTCGCCATCTGTCCCTGCCACAGCTCCCTCCGACAGACAGAAGTCGACAGAAGCGAACCGTGCCTTTTAGCGCGAGCGGGATCTGAAACCATAGGAGTGATTGGTGAGGCAGAGTCCCACGATTGACCGTGACTTCCTATGTACTCTTTGTAAAGCCAGGTGGAGAGACTTCCAGAGAAGATCTCATTCTGCACCAAGTAAACAAGGGGCTCCAGCTGCCATTGTCTCCATACTCTCTCAGCATTTTAATGCCCCTCCACATCCACACACATCCCTCCTCCCTGAAGCACAACAAGGATTCTCCAATAGCTTCCCAACTATGATAAGATTCCATTAATGCTAAGCTGTCAGTTCTGTTATGTAGAAGTCACAGTATAGCCAAGCTTTTCCCTCACTGAAGAACGATTTCAGTTTTTAAGTCAGGGTCACCTTATTAAAACATAACCTGGATTTGCCTGCACACCATCTGCAATAACAGTATTATTCAGGCCCCCGGTGAGCCCAGATCAACATGCTGTAACAAGTGTGCTTACTCTAAATAGCTGATTTTTTTTAAAAACAATAATCCAATTATCTAGAATAAGATCAAAATTGTGTCGAAGTTTATAAGCACAGATCTTCAGCTGTGGAAAATAAAAAATAAGTGTCTTTAGAAGGAGGCTTTGAAAATACAATTGTTTATATATGGAAGAAAAACATATTTGTGCTTGCTACAGTATATTAAAAATAAAAGAATATAAAAGCATGGTAGATACTATAGGATCAGAGAATATAAAAATATTTGCCTTAATCAGCCTGGTTTCACTGAATTTTCACTTATCTGTGACTTGTCTCTCCCGGGGCCATCTGCTGCATTAGACACCCATGCAGGGGGCTAAGATCCAGAAAGAGCAGGTTGCAGGCTCCCCACAGCTCAGGACAGCACCCCTGGAAGCCCCTCCTCCGTCTGCCTCTGCATCCTGTTATCGCTGCTAAAGCAGTTCTGGGAGTGACTTCATACTCCTCTGCTTTTTTTCTTCTCCTTTCTGTCAACATGCACTGTGATTAGCTTAATGACAGTATATAAGTCCAGGGTAAAACACACAGTGTTTTATCAGATGTTATTCTGTCGCTGTTGTCTTAAAGATATTGAAGGGAAGTCGTTTTATACAGCTTTAACAGAACACTTGAATGACTTTTATTTGTTTATATCAGTCAGTTATGCTAAATAACCATGCTACTGAAAATATTCTTGTTGGCCAACAGTGGATCTGAAAAATAAAACCCCAATTACCTGATTGATATTTAGGGTCTCTCTTATATTAAAGTGTATTTTTCTTTTATGTGTGGATGAATGGTGTGTGAGTGTGTACTGCGATGGTTTGACACCCCATCCTGGATTGGTCCCTGCATTGCGTGCATAGCCTCTGAGATAAGCTCCAGACCCCCGCAACCCTGAATAGGACAAGCGGTTACAAAAAATAGATGGATGGGTAGATGGATTTTTCTTTTTCAATATTCTGTAAAGTTGATTTTTTTTTGTGCAAATAATAATTTATAAATAATTTTATATAATATATATGATATATAATAATGTGATATATTACATAATAAATGTTATATGTAATATTATATATTAAATATAAAAACAGTTTAATAAAATTGCCCAATCACCCTTATCAGTATTTTCAGACTAATGATTTAAGATTAATGATGCCGTATAAAAATGCAATGTATGATTTATCAAACTGACATTATTGTAGATGGTTCTCAAAAGGATGGATGTGAATAACTGGCCCAAAAAACTAGCGTCACCATTTTTCAGACAACTTTGGAACAAGACATTCTGGTATAAAGCAAATCCAGCTCCACAATATAGCTTCAGTTCGTGGCTGACATTTCAGAAGTAATTCTAAATAAAATGTTGATTTGATAAGAGCAAGTGCACAAAAACCGGATATGTACACAGATGAAGGATCCAGGTGAAAGCTTATGGCTGATAAAATGGGTGATGCAGAAAAATATACTCAGTTGTTATATGCATCATCAACCAAAATTGGCACAATTTCTATTACAGATATTCTGCAGGTATTTCCTTACGTGCCTGGAATTGCAGCTCTCTATCCGCATTCCTACTTCTAGAATCGATCTGCATCCAGACCAAAGGCTCAGTCATCAGCCATTTGCACGCAGATGCTCAAAGCACTGATGAAACATTAAATGTTGCTGAAGACAGCAGGAAATAATGGACCCATCTGAAAAGCCATCCTGGGCCCATGTGTATGGGGGGGGGGGGGGTTGGTCACTATAACCTGATAATCTGCACTTTCGCAAATGGCCTTATTTAGCAAAGTAACCCCATAGGGGCCCGGCTCTGCTTTCACTCGGCTTGTCTCAAATGACAGATCCTCTGCCTCCATCTTCTGCAGTCTATCTCCCTTTTTGTGCTTCTACAGATGATCAAAACTCAGGGGGAGGGGTGGATGCCACAGCCTACCTGGATGATTTATTATATTGTCAGCTGTATGACTATGTCTAATTGAATCACTTCCGGTGATTCAAGAGCACAAGAACTCAGATAGAAAGTAATAATTGGCCTGTTTAAATCAAAACTGAGAAAATGGCTAGTGGAGAATCTAATCTTCTGGGTCATACACAGAAGACAGAACCCATGAATTCAAATCTGAATTCGATCAAATTTTACCTGCATATGAATAGCCATTTAGTTATGTCTATGCCCATATTATCAAACTACCACTTCTGCAGCATCATGCCATAACAGCAGCACTCCTTAGGCCTTTGTGAGCATCTCAGTGGGAAGGAGTAACAGGTGCAGGGCATCACCAATTGTGTACACTGGCAGAAACTCACATCTTCTGTGTATAGTCTATTTGTTGTATTATCAATAATTTCAAACTCAAAACAACTTGTTCCCTTCATCCCATTCCTATGTTTTAAAAAGAACAGCTCCTTTTCATACTGATACAAAAAAACAACAAAATCCTTTGAATTGGAATACAGACGTTCCTCTACTTACGAACTTTCAGACATACGAACGAAGAGGACTGTTAGTTCAAATTGTGTTCATTAGGCTCCCGTTTTTTTTTTCTGCTCGCCAATTCCGCCTAGTACGACTTCTGGCCGCTACTCCCGCCGCACAGCAGCGTAGTTCCTTGTACTTGCGTATACCCTTAATATGATGTTGAATAATGACTTACGAACATTTCAAATTATGAACGGCCGTTCGTAACGTATCTCATTCGTAAGTAGAGGAGCGGCTGTATTGCCATAAGCCTTCAAACTGCCTGCTATACCCCCATCTCTGACGAAGCATAAATATCAACCTAGATGTTTTTTCTAACCATTCACTCATTTCCTGTCTTCCTTCCTTGCTTAAAATATTAAGAATGGAACTGCTATGTGAGCTGCAGGCCAAGTCTTTTGGGAGCTACACAAAAAGCGATTTTTTTCTCCAGTTTAACCAATTACAAAGGGGTAAATCTGACATGTATATGACACTAAATGCCTCTCTTTTGGAGGCAGGGTCTGTGTTGGATGGTTAGGAAATTTACTTCCTTAGCTCAAATTCCCTGTCTTCCCATTACCACACTGAACTGAATAATATAGGCTATCATTCACCTGCATTTTCTCTGACTACACACCACTTGCAAGTTTAATATGCTTACTTCAGTGCTTTTACACAATATAATAACAAATGACAATTTTCACTTTCAAGTCCATTAATAAATATTAGTTAATTGCCCATTTAAGAGGCGTGATAAAGGGAAATCAGGTGACAAAGCCATCTAGTCACAGTTGCTTCCAAATTATTTCCACTATACCTAAAAAGCAGACACGGGTAGTTCAGGTCCAGAAAGTAAAAATACAAGCCAAGATTTTGTTTCAGTTAACCAGTTAAGTATTAAGAGTCACAGCCACATAGTACTCAGCTGGTTAGTTTAAACAAAATCTTGGTCTGGATTTTTACTTTCTGGACCACAACTATCCCCCTCTGCTAAAAAGGACAGGTACAGTATCTGTGATGCCTGACCACCCCACCTCTTGGTAGAGGTAGAAAATACTTCTCAATTTGCAGATTATGTGTTACTTGAATGTGTTTGTTGAGGTGATGACATCCATTCTTAAGCCCATATAGCAATTTCCTATTTGTTTTATGTATATCCATCACTTACTATTAGGGGTGTAACAATAAGCGTAATAATACGATAAAAAAATACCTCAAAACCTTTGTCGGACTGTTCCGATAATAACCAAGATATCACGTAGTTATTTCGCTCGTATATGCTCCATCTCAAAAAATACATATTATATTAGCGAATGCTTTGTGTTCTATTGCCCGGGTGTAACTCACATTAAATGCATTACAAAGTAACTGGTCAAATAGAAACAAAAACACATTTACAGTATATTAACAAAGCTATAATTTATCTCTTTAAGAAAAAGGAGATTGTATGAAGATGTGAGATGATGTCACGAAGTAACGTGAAGAGAGCATGTTGTTTTTTTGCAGAAGCGGTTGAGTACTGCCGTAGGATTTAGAATACGGTAAAAAGAAAACTTGTTAAACTTAATTTTACAACTTACGTGGTGTAAGAAGATTTTTAATTAACCAAAGGAAGATGGAAGAAATGCTTTAAACCACGATAAATTGTTTTCTTTTCTGCGCTACATTGACACTTCCGAAGATTTGGAATGGATATGCATGTGCTTCACCGAAAAGGGACCCATCGAACGGAGTTAATAGCAGGATGGTGAGCTGAACCCATGGAGCAAATTTGAAGGATGAGTAGAGGGAACTTTGAATTTCTTACAGCGTGTGCAGTTAGGATATGATGGACTGAATTGAACTGTATATTACACGTTCACCGTTTTCACGTATTATTTAGCGTGTTAGTATGTATGGGCGTGGCCTATATTTCACGCGATGAAAACAGACCTGGAGGAAAAATGGCAGAAAACACTACTTCGGAATTGCAGACTGTGTTTTGATTAAAAGATCCAGCTGCTGAAGTAATAATTAATATTTTATAAAGGAACTACTTACTGCTTGTTTTTGTTTTATAATTACATGCATTGTTCAGGCATTCATCGCAAAGGACAATTACTGCTAAGTTCTGGCAAAGGCTTAAGGTCATAGCTGGATATTTCACTGATGAAGAAAAGCAGAAGCACTTTAGGTTAAAAGGAAGAACTAATTTAATATAAATAAACATGTTGATTATTAATTATTAAAAGAGTTGTTTCTTTTTTAATATCGTGGAAGTTATTGTATCGTGAACCTTTTATCGCGATGTTATCGTAACGTGAGTTTTTGCCATCCTTACATCCCTACTTAGCATGAGTTATTTAATTTGTGTTTCAACTGTAGCAAGGACACAAAAAATTATTTAAATAATGTAATAATTAAATTGATTTTTATATCAGTTCTAGTGTCCTGTTTTCTTACACTGTTGTCTTAATAGTTGTTTAGTTTATGAGTCATGTATAATTGATACGGTATTTTGAAAAGGTCCTCACCACACAATATAACTACAATGAAATTAATTTCATGATAAAAAACTTGATCACACCCCAGGGGCTGACTGTTGTGGTCCATTGTTGTGTGGGCACTCAAATAAATACATGCTCCAAGTCATAAAACAATGACAATATTCTCATTGAAAAAGTTTAATGTCACAGTGGTTCTGGTATTTCTGCTGACTGGGGGACGAAATTATTTCTAAATTATGCTACTATTTCTGGACATCTTCAATGGTACTGGCACTGTCTGAAATGTTAAGAGGTATTTCCAAACTCACTTTGACCTAACGCTGTGGTTACAATTACGCAACTGCTATGCAGGGAATTAAAAAAAAACATCCATATAAATTTGTTCATAGTAGGGAGAAGACCCCTGTACAAAGGGGTGCGACCGAAAGACATCCCACGCCCACAGCAGCCCTCGCAAAGTTAACTTTTCAGTGTGAACAGTACGTAAAATGCATAACCATCGCAATGGTGACATTTTCCCTTACTCTAAAAAAAATAATAATCCCTTACTCTAATTGGAGGAAACCCAGTTCCCTCGGTTGCAGTCCGCAGGTCTGTGGAGCATGCCCCTTAAGACCCGCCTTCCTACCCCGCGCTACATTTCTATTGGCAAATAATTCGAACGCCGACGGACGATCTGTGGAACTTACGCATCTCTCATTGGAGGTCGTGGATGTCAGATGCTGCCCGCTTTTTCCAGTCTGTTAAGTGTTGTCCAGCTTTTTTCCCTTTTGCCACCCGAAAGCAGATCAATTCGGAGGAGGAGGAGGACGGAATCTCTGGAAGGTTGGGCAAAGCTTCTTCTATACCATCAAAAATATATATTAATACGGGAAATTGCCAAGAACGCATTTTAATGTTTTGTTGGTCTTGAATCGCAGTGAACCAATATAAAATAAAGCTGAATGAGACACGGTAACCATACTAGGGTTACTCCGAGGGTATTTTGCCGCATCCATTTTGACAGTGAGCTTCCTAGCCAGTTAGCATCTTGCAAAGTTATGGCTATTTGGTGATCTTTAACGAATATTTTCCCCAAAAGTTACAGATACGTAGACCTAAGTTTGACTAACGCTGTTCCCCTAAGGGAGGCTTTAAGTTATGCGTAGAGGTCCCGTACCAGCTGCCCTTTCACCAGACGTTGACAATTTAGCGATCTGCTTAGGCGCCTTAATGCGCCTTTTAGTCCGCGGGCAGCCTGAGCTCGGCGGTCCGTGCATTCCGGCTTCGCCTGGATACCGTCCATAAATCGGGTACACTGACCTGGCGTGAAACCAACCAAGTCCGTTTTAATCTATATTATGAGGAGGCTAATCTGATCTTATCCGACCAGTTAGGTGGTTGGTAAACCCGTCGAGCCTCCGCGTTAGGTGGTTGTGGTTTACCTTGTGTATCTGTACCTGTCACCAGCTAACGCGGATGTCAGCCCTGGTTTACTCTTTGTTTCTGGCGATCGGCTTCGTTGTGCGCAGATCGTCGCCCAGTCCGGCCGTACTATATTTCAGTTGTCTGGTAAGGTTCGGCTGGTTAGTTGGTCATTAGAGGCATGCTGTCTGCGAATGAAACTGAAATGCTGCTTTTAAAGGGAGTTTGGTGAAAGTGACGTTTTGACAGCCTCTTTCCCTCCTGTAGGTCGCTAACTACCCGTAAGTCTTCCGGACGAATCCACCCTTTCGCGGCACCCACACGCCCGCTTGGCTCGCCCTTCCCCAGACACTCCTTTCCCATTTTGCTGCCGGACTCGCAGTGAAGCTGCTTTAAAGGGCGCGAAGAAGCGACATTAACTATTAAAAACCATGGATAAAACGGAGCTTATCCAGAAGGCGAAGCTGGCCGAACAGGCTGAGCGCTACGACGACATGGCTTCGTCCATGAAGGAGGTGACGGAGCAGGGAGCCGAGCTGTCCAACGAGGAGCGCAACCTGCTCTCTGTCGCCTACAAGAACGTGGTGGGGGCCCGGCGATCGGCCTGGAGGGTTATCTCTAGCATCGAGCAAAAGACCGAGGGTGGCGACAAGAAGCTGCAGATGGTCAAGGAATACCGGGAGAAAGTGGAGTCCGAGCTACGAGATATCTGCAACGACGTGCTGGTAAGTGCCGATAAATTTTATGTAGCCCGTCTCTGGGGAAGTTTCTGGAGGCAGAGATGGGCTTAGCCGGCCCTTCTCCAGTTTTCTGCCTAGACGCGTAAACCCTGGTTAGCCGCGACGATAAGACCTTTGCCGGAACCTGGGGTTGACGCTTACGCTTGGTTACCGGTGTAGGTCACGTTTTGGTATTTATGTAAATGTTACGTTTTGAATGACCATCCTAAGGTTCCGGGGATGACCAAATGCGTATTGCTTGGCCGTATCCGAAGACGGCAGGATTAGGTTTCGAGTCAATCGCAACACCCAGATCCGGAGTGAAAACGCCGTGGTTGTAGTGCTGCGTGAAAGGGGCGTACTTTGAGCAAAGGTCACATTGCAAAATGCTGCAAGGAGCTGGTCTCCTTGATGCTTATCAAGAACCATGCAGAGACGCTGCACCATTGATCTGGTGCAGACGGCTCGCCTCTCCATCCTAGAGCTCTTAATCAATACGTACATCAGCGGAAATGCTGCACTTCTACCTCCTAATGATATTTTATCGTAAGAGACGACCATGACAACCATGAATAATTTACCTTTTTGAATCAATATGGATGGAAACTGTTGCTCGGTGGTTTAGCTGAGGCATTTTTGTTTAATGTGGCAGCATATATGTACAGGGGAGTTTGTCGTATCCCTTGTTGAAATATCTAAATTAAATGTTCATAACCTTAACCATACCTGTTCCCTTCATTTGATTCTGTCAAATAGGTAATGCACAAATCAAGCTGCTTTTACATGTCTTGAACTGCTTAGATGGTTTCAACAAATTTGGTCTTGAAAGCTGGCTAACTGTGTTGCCCATGTGTAGAAGAAAATAAATTACATTTCTAAGCTAAGTCAGTATTCGGGGTTGCTTTTCATAATGCTTATACTCTTTGTTGTGTCACCAGACTGTGCGCTTGGCATCCATTATTTTAAGTTGGTGAGAGAACATAGGCTGGATCATATTGCTTTGAGCAGCCTCTTGTGGCATGTTGATAACTGGCCATATATGGAGAACATCATTGTATAAATCAGTGATGAACAGTGCTTGAGTCGACTCCTTGATTTTTAACCCATTACAAGCTTCCAGTCTTTATCCCTTTTATCTCGTAACATTCAGTTTGTTCTGGAAAAATCAGTCAGTGAAGAATCTGTCACAGAGCTTGATTTAATTTTTTTTAACTGGTCATCTCACAAGTTTCCCCTCTCATTGTTTTAGCACATCTCCCTCTTGCTTCTGTGATGAAGTGTTAAGGTCCCCTCTGCAGTTACTTCCTGTCAGGGACCGATTCATTTTAAAATCGTTCATGGTGTTATGACTTGCAGCTTCCTGGATAGGCCTCTTTCCCTCCATGCTATGTTTGGTTTATTAGTCTTGTCGGACTGCCATGCATACTTAATGTGGCATGAGCATTGATTGCTTGGCTCTGCTACTCCCCCTGTGATGCTGTGAAGTAGCATGGTGCCTGTAGTTTTGGGCCAGGCTGGGCTGAGGTGTGGCACCTGGCACTGAATCATGCCAGCACCATGTTCTTTGTTTGCTTTGTGTCTCTGGGCATACCAGTGAATTGTACCTCCTTTGTGCTGGCATAATTTTTTTTTTCTCCCCCTGGGTGCTTTGGTTCCTCGCACAAGCCAAAGACATTTTGTGCTTGCTTTTTTTTGTGTGATGGATAGACTGGTTAGCTGTCATTGTCCATGGCATGAGTAGGATTCTGAAAATATATGTTGGAGGCAGAATGGGAGTGTGCTTAAAATCTGTTTATTTGATAGATAGAAGTTAGTAGTAACACACTCCTTAGGAAATTCCACCTAGGAATCATAATAAGCTTGTTCTGTTACTTGCCAGGTGAACAATACTTCTTAAGGAACCAGCGTTGTGTGCACCTTCAGAGAACTTGCACTTATCGGGTTTAATTTAATGTCTTGACAAAAGTGGGCCATAGAAAATAAAAGCATGCGGGCGTGTTTCCACAGGAATAATAAATCAAATAAATACCACAAGGCTTCAGCTCTATTTCCCAGCGCTGTAGCGAACTGCAGGGGGGTGGGACAGAGATGGGGGCCCATGTGGCGTTACGAGGACTTCCTTTGGCAGAATTAGGATAATGTGAGTAACCATATTCCTGTTTCTCTGCTTTCAGTTCAGTGCACTCTTGCTCTGTCCATCATTTTCAAGTAAGAGGCTGTTACCAACGTGCTGGGTCAGAATGTGAAGCCGGGGTCGGCACAGTCGCGGCCTTTTCCATGTGTGAGACAGCGAGGATGACCAGCTTTTTACCTGTTGACAAGCACTCAACCTGACTGAATGCTGAGGAAAGTTAACCAATTTGACCAAGTTTTATCTTCTCTAGTTACTTTTTTAGATGTTTCAAACCATACGTGGTAGTTATCTGTGGATTCCGCCGCTTGAGTGGAAGAGAGGGAGGAGTTATTGACCGCTTGAGATTGCTGCCTAGCTAGTTAGCTGCAGTCTCAAGGGCAGAAATGATGATCTGGAAGAATAGGACTGTGTGACTGCTTCAACTGTAGAGGCTGCATAGTTTTGCTCTGCCTGCTAGCATTCTGCTAATGAATTGTACTGTAATCTTCTCATCTTCTCATTGCTGGATAAATGTTTTGGTGGAACAATTGAAATTTAATTAGTCAATTTGTCAACATTTGCTGTTCATTTGTAGAAACAAACGAATGGCTATTTAATCTGATTTAATATATGAATCCTATTTTAAAGTTTTCTCAGTTATTAGATAATATATTTAAATAGCAGAAATATGCATAGGATTTCAGGCTTGTTTAGCACAATTAGCAGGTGGGGTATTTTGTCTCATGACCCATCGGACACATTCAGTCTCATTGAAGTCTCGTTAAGAAGCCAGCGGGAAGGAGAGGAAGCTGAAGCTGTGTGCTGTGAGGCGCCGGACTGGGATGGGGCGGCTCGTGGTGTGGCTGAGCTCATCAGAGGTCTTGTGAGGGGACGTGGGACACGGATCTGTCTTTGAAGGTTGGGACTGGTGTTGCAGTGAGTGCTATGCAGACCATCATGCACCAGTAGGAGAGATCAGCTGAAATAGACATTTCATAATTATGGTCCTCATTCTATCTGGGGCATAGGATGGGGCATGCTTTGTGCTTGTCGGCAAACTTTGTAAACTACTCTTGGGTGAAGCCCTGAAGTTATGTGTCTGCTTGTACCTGATACGCAAATGTCTTTCTTCTTAAAGCGCTGGTTACAGGCTGCAACAGTCATGTGGGTGTTTTTCGTGGTTTGAGAATCAGTGAGATGGTCTGTTAGATTACTTGGTCTGTGGTGATGGTTCACACCAGTGGTTACCATAGTAACCAAAACCAGGTTTCTCGGCTGCAGATTGAGACCAAACAGTGACCGCCTTTCATTGTACAACTGTGCAGTACATCTTGGAAAATTTAAGTTTTAATTTAAAATTCAGTGTCATGTCACCAAGTAGCATGAACATGTGACTTGCCTATTTCTGTGCATCTGGGAATCCAGAGAAATGAGGGTTCAGGCATGCATGCTTCTCGGCACCACTCCTGTAGCAGCAGCCTGGGCAACAGGGTGAAGATGTGCTTTTGTGGCATGGAGGGTTTTGAGACCTGGTTTCTTGGATCATTGGCACTTGCTGGTAATTAGGAATTGCAGTTGTAAAGTACAGATTAGTACAGATTTTTACATGTTCCTTTCTCCTCAGGGACTACTGGGTAAATACCTAATTGCCAACTCCACTAACCCTGAGAGCAAAGTCTTCTATTTAAAGATGAAGGGAGACTACTACAGATACCTTGCTGAAGTTGCATCTGGAGAGGACAGGAAAGGTGAGTGTCTCAGCACGGCTCCCTCTCCAGGTTTGGTGTTTATCTGCCATTTCTGATTCCTCTGCACCACAAGGAAATTTTTGTTTTTTCTTTTACCCAGCAGTAATAGAAATATGTTTGATTGCTTTTACAGAATCACAGCATGACTCCAGAAAATCAGTCCGCACTTATTTATTTCCCTGGAATTAAATGTATCGACTTTAATGAAAGTTGATTAAAGCTCGCAGTAGCTTCAAACCAGCTTACCTCTGGGTGTTTCTGATCCACTGCCCAGGCTGTATTTTAATCCCCTGATATTGTTGTTAAAATTCTTTATGCTATATGTATAGTTGCTGTGCATTTTCCCCTTGGATATAGCTTGACATTGACTGTGTGTATATTACATTGTGAGGACCAAAATATCCGCACAATGTAGCGATAATCTGCTATTTGGACCTGGGTGTGTTTTGGGATCGCTCCATTTGTATGAGCCTTGTCTGGGATAACTGGTACATGTATCCTGTGACACAGCTGCCCCTACCAGGTCCTTACTACGGCCTGTCCCATTCCTCAGGATATTAGATGTCGCTCATTGATCTCCTCTTTTGAAATGTGCTTGACTTTGCTGTTCCAGAGAACATTGTGCTGCACTCATAGCTCCCCCCTCCTTTTCCTCCTCATGCCAACCCCCATCACCCCCTACAGAGACGATAGCCAGTTCTCAGGGTGCTTATCAGGAGGCATTCGACATCAGCAAGAAGGAGATGCAGCCCACACACCCCATCCGCCTGGGCCTGGCCCTCAACTTCTCCGTCTTCTACTATGAGATTCTCAACTCCCCGGAGCAGGCGTGTTCACTGGCTAAACAGGTTCTTTCTTTTTATCTGCAATTTGCTGGTGTCGAGGAACTATGGTAGCACAATGCAACATCTTGTAGGCATTATTGAATGAACTTTCACAGCTACTAGTGTATGTTTAATCTTGTTTAATGTGACTTCAGAATGTTTTCTTAGTGCTTAGACTTTTGACAGTTGTCTTTGATTGTCCCAGACATTGTTACCTGGGTCATTACAGTAGTCCAGTCCCTGTGCCTGAGTACCGTAGAGAGGGTTATAAGGAGCAGATACTCATGGGATGTTAACTTGTAGCTGGAATGCTGTAAAGTCAGTTTAATGCTTATTATCCTTCTGCTGGTCCCTGGGGTTGTCCAGCTGCTGAAAATGCCTGCACACAAGTCATAGCTCTTCTGAGGCCAGTGGGTAGAGTGCAGTGGGTAGAGGGTATTTTCATATGACAAACACAAAGGGCGACCTGATTTGTTCTGCATGTACGCGTAGGCCTTTGACGAAGCCATCGCGGAGCTCGATACACTGAACGAAGACTCGTACAAAGACAGCACTCTCATCATGCAGCTGCTAAGAGACAATCTGACAGTGAGTATTCCTGGCTTCCTGCTACTCAGGTTTACGCTGTCCAGCAGGAGCGCGTGGTGTTCGCTGCAGGCTTCAGGCCTGGCTATTTTTCTCCTAGAAGGTGATAGTTGGCCTGTCATTCCAGTTTATCTGGCTCAACCGGTCAGGTAGTTGCCTGTGCAGCTTCCGAATATGCAGCCCGGTGCAGTTTTTTGGGCAAATTTCCATATACATTAACCAGTAATGTGAATATTTGCTTCCTTTTAAGTAAGCAGTAGTGTGTGCTTCATTTATTTAGAAGCAAGTCTAGTTAATACCATCCGGGAGGTTTGATAGCACTATTCCCCTGGTGCTCTGAAACTGAATCCTGAGATGCTGAAACTGAAATGTCTCTCTCCAGTTATGGACATCTGACAACACAGCAGATGACGGCGAGGCCGGAGATGGAGGCGATAATTAGATGCCCAGGGAGTCACCCCCGTCGACACAAAAACAGGAAAAGAAGAAAAACCTTTTTACACACCATCATTCCTTATTGTTCCACTATTCTAGCAATGGAAGCCCATCATTACTGAAGAGCTATTTGTGGAAATTTTTCACACAGCTGCTTTTGGGAGAGCAAAACAATTTATCCATACTGATATTTTAAAGTAACTCTGCTCCTTGGTTTTTGTGTGTTGTCCCAACATTCCTCATGTCATTTATGTTGGAAAGTATTAATTGTTTCACTTTACATTGAGTAACTTCCATTTAAAATTCAAAAATGACCTTGAAGGGCTTTGTGAGTCTTCAGAAAATGTCTGAATGTCAGTGCTAAGAAAGTCTAGAACCCAGGATTTTGTGGGAAATTACATGAAAATTCCTGTATTCTTGGTTCCCCCTTGTCCCATAATTCTCAGCAAGGTAATCCAATAATGTTACAGCAGTTGATGTCTGAATCAGTCGTTTCAGAACCCAGCTTGCTAGGGGGTATTACGGCGGTAAAGCATCTGCAAGCTGTGATTGGTTGATTCATGCTATGTACTCGCGAGGCAATGGTTGCTTACAGTCACTCATTAGTCTATCATTCCTTCAAAGGTCATGAAATGCTCCTGTCCTCTGTGGTACCCATTTCAATGTGTTACTTTGTAGCATGTCTGACTTAAAGGTGATGCCTAGAGACCGAACAATGACACAAGCTATGTGCATGTTTTTATTTTAATTTACTTCGGAATGGGAAATAAATCACACACTAGTCCAAGTGTTCTATTTAGTTCTCTTCGATGCAGGTTTGTGCACATGTCCGGAGGGTGTTTGGTTTGTCCAGTGACTGTCATTTTGCGATTTGGACCACTATTGTGTTTTGCTAATCATTGATTGTAGTTCCCAAAAGCCTTGTGAAAACGTTAAATGCCCTGTGTAACAGCTTATGTACCATGAATAAAATGACATTTTATAAACCAGCAACCATTTTTTTTAACTGCTAATGCATGTGTGGGTTTTTGTTTGCTGAGAGAGAATCTAGAAATTTGTAATGATTATCTCTAGGGTGATGTGTGACTGGGGATTTGGACTGTGATTGGAAGGTCACTGGTTCAAGTCCCGTGGTGGGCAAAGTGATTTCACCTTTTGGGTGCCTAAGCAAGGCCATTCACCCTAGTTGCTCCAAGGACTTGCTGTTCTCTAACTTGTGCATCGCTTTGGATCAAGGCATGTGATAAGTAATGAAATTTGTCATTTACAGTAAAGTAGAATGTGGTAGAATTTTTTGCATTGGGCTATATTTTTTTCAAAATGATTTTTTTTCATGCTGCAAGAATAAAGTTTAATTATGAAATGGAGTCAAAGCCACCAAAGGGTTCAAAAATGGGTGTGTCATTTTTTAAGTCCTGTGGACACCTTGAGTAATTAAGATATGACTTGAAAAAGATGAAAAAGTATTGGGGGGGCTGTTTTTTATGCTTTTTGTAGCTACAGTAAAACCTCGGATTACGGGTAACTTGGTTTCTGAGTGCTTTGAAAGGCGAGCAAAATTTTAAAATTTTAATTTGATAAACGAGCGAGGTCTTGCAATACGGGTATAATGTATACGCTTTGTCTGCCTAGCATCACGTAATCACAACAGCCGATGGTTCTTCTCTCGCTGCAGGATTGTGGGTAGTCGTTTCCCATGCTCGGTCTGCTGTCATTGGATAGATTCCTTGTTAAAGTCGCACAAAAAGAAAGATTCCAGTGAGACAATAGATAGCAGTGATTCCGTTAGTTATAATGAAAGTCGTCCTAAAAAATAATCCTCCTCTTCTCCTCACTCTCGCCTCCCTCACACCATCAACGGTTCTTTTAAAAGGTAAAGTGTAGGTTAATTTGTTTTATGTATTTTTACTTTATATTTTGTATTAATCATTTTTATATGATTATTTTTTGGTTGTGGAATCAGCTGAGTTTCCATTAATTCAAATGGGAAAATTCACTTTGATATATGAGTGCTTTAGAGGTTATAGTGGTTATATAGTGGTTAGCACTGTTGCCTCACACCTCTGGGACCTGGGTTCAAGTCTCCGCCTGGGTTACATGTGTGCAGAGTTTGCATGTTCTCCCCATGTCGTCATGGGCTTTCCTCCAGATACTCCGGTTTCCCCCCACAGTCCAAAAACATGCTGAGGCTAATTGGAGTTACTAAATTGCCCATAGGTGTGAATGGTGTGTGAGTGTGCCCTGCGATGGGCTGGCCCCCCATCCTGGGTTGTTCCCTGCCTTGTGCCCATTGCTTATCCAGGATAGGATAAGCAGTTTAGAAAATGGATGGATTACAAGCAGGTTTTTGGAACGAATTATGCTCGCAATCCAAGGTTTTACTATATTAATCAGCAACATCACTTCCGCCTCTTGCAAGTTGTGCTAAGAGTTGTTTTTTATATTGTTGCATTTTAATGTTTGACATTCTAAGTGAAGAGCTGCGTTATTGGTCAGACATTTTAAATTGTGTTTACATTACTGTTAGGTGATCAAATGTCATATTTGGCAGTTCCTGCTTTAGGGTTCAGTCCCCCTTTGAATGTAAGAGGTGATGTGTGGTTAGTGTGTTTCTAAGTTAAGAATGGGCTTTCACCTGGCACATGTATGCAGTGAAAATGTTGCTAAAGGGTGGTTTAGTTAATAATGTGGTCCTATCAAGTGTTTCAGGAAATATTCAGCAAAACAGGCTACATTATCTGAAATCAGGTACAGAGGCTGCATGGGTTAGGCTACATAGCTTGAGGTCCGGTCATAATGCTGGTTGAGGACACTTTCAGATGCTGATGTCACACAAACTCCATAAAATACTAGGTAAATGCGACACATTTGATACCAGCAGGATATTGTTCGGGGGTGGTGGCATGTCCGGGGTTGTGATTTGGGTCTCGGCAAGTAGTTTGCCAAGGCGTTTCTCTCAGATGCCTTGCAAAGATTATACAGTCTGTCAAGGATGGCCGCTGAGAGCACTTTCTATTTTGGGGCATGCAATCGGAAATCACAAGCAGCTATACAAAGCCATGGAGGCTGGCTTTGGGAGGCGTTTGGTTGTGCCAGCTTCTTAAAGGCAGTGTACCATAGTAACTTATTTAAAAAAATCAAGAAAGAGTAATTCAAGAGAGTAATTTGTCACCAGCAAATGATTGTGATGGTTGATCAAGTTGACTTACCAGAAAAATTCAAGCAAGTTTTTAAAGTTTGACTTTACCAAAGAGTAACGTTGCCAAGGAGTGGTGAGCCTAAAGGCAAGACCCCGATTCTCAGCTGGGACGATCTCTTCATACATATGAGAAACAGACCTCGGTTGTACTTGTGTGCAGGTGCTGATGCCAGTCATGTACTCTGATAAAATGTCTATGATTTCATGACAAATTATATCACTCTTCACGATATCTTAATGAAAATGGAGCCAAATTTTATTATAGGCCATGCATCTGATTTTAGCCTACCTGGAATACAATACTGGGTTCAGTAATGTTTTCTTGATTTAGAAACCGAAGTCAAAATCATAATGGTAAAAAAAAGTTTATTACCTTAATTAATCACCAACAAACGCTGTACTTTACAGCTTACAAGAAAATGTTATTTAGTGGACATTACTCCAGCATCCTATAATTCTGGAATATTCCGTTCATGTTCAACAAAATGTCACTGTCCGCTAATTCTGTGAAACAGCAGGCTATTGGGAAAACATCCCAAACACATCAAACTGATACAACTGACCAGAAGCTCAGTAATTAAAATAAAAAATAATAATACAAACATGTTGTACTGGATGTTTCACCAAGTTTTCAGATGTGCCCCTTAACTTCAACATGTCCAAAACAGCAGCCATGGGTCTGCTAGCGACTAGGGCTGTGGTGCTTGTGGCCTGTTCTGGGCAGCTTCAGCATGACCCGACTCGCTCACCCTCAGAGGACAGCAGGTATCCTCAGAGGGCTGGGCACAGAGCGTCATACAGTCTCTGCACTGCCAGCTCCACCATCTCCTTCAGGGACTCATCCTCGGCGCTACCCTCCTCATAGTCCACGGTCTACACCCCCCCCCAACAGAGAGACACAGTCAGCAAACATGTTATAGCTGAGACCACAGGCTTTTGGAGAGCTGAGGAAGTGGGCAGTGTTTCCCAACCCGGACCTCAGGAACCCCCAGACACTTCATGGTTTTACTCCCTTCCAGCTCCCAGAAGAAGTTGGGACTGTCTGGCAAGGAGCTGAGAGGGTGCAAAAATGTGGGTTTTCCCGTGATTCCCAAAATCCAGATTGGGAAACGCTGGGCTACAGTGTGGAGGGGACTGACTCAAGGTTCGTGCTTTGGCAGAATAGGCACATCACCGTTAGACCATTCAGCAAAACCCTTAACTTCTCGCAGTGCTCTGGGGGTGCTGGATAAGGGGCAGAATGCTATATGTGCACCACAAATTTCACTCTCAATTGTATACAGGTGCTGGTCATATAATTAGAATATCTTGAAAATGTTGATTTATTTCACCAATTCCATTTAAGAGGTGAAACTTGTATAATGTATACATTCATACCACACAGACTGACATATTTCAAGTGTTTATTTCTTTTAATTGATAATTATAACTGACAACTAATGAAAACCCCAATTCAGTATCTAAAATTAGAATATTGTGAAAAGGTTCAGTATTGAAGACACCTGGTGACACAATCAGCTTGTATACATTATACAAATTTCACCTCTTGAATGGAATTAGTGAAATAAATCAACTTTTTCAAGATATTCTAATTATATGACCAGCACCTGTATATGTGGGTGTCTCAGAGAAGAACATGATATGTGAAAAGAAGCGTTCCAATGTACCTATACTTGTGTAAATGGCAAATGGAGCCTCATTTAATTTCAAAGGCTATTGGAGATAAACTAGCTCCAGATAATCGGTATTTACTTTGGAGGCTTTGTACTGTGATGAGTTACAGCTCAGCAGAGGTACCTCAGGTAAAGCATCTTTCCTAGCAGCTTCATCAGAAACACGTCCTAGGAGAAGATGGAGAAGCAGGAACTTGGAAAGACTCACCCGGGTCTCCAGGCAGATGTACGCCGTCTTCCCGTCAACCGTCACTGACGGGTTCTTCTCATCCTTGAAATCCACACAGTCTTCACCGAACATGTCTCTGCAGCGGATGGGTGGTGCAAAGGGAAAGGCGATTAACGGGGTGGACTGACGAAAGCAGGAGGGCACCATAGGAGAAACCTCAATGTGGAGCGATAGACTTTCAATGGAGGGGCACCCAGCACCTCTGCTGTGCAAGTACTGAAGGGGCTCCCAGACTGAGTAGCGTTTGGTTGATTCTTGTCTAGTCCCCTGGCTTGGTAAGTTACACACCAGCAAAGATGCAAACATACTTACTGTAGCATGATTTCCAATCTCTTCTGATAAATGTCTGTGTCCACTTTGCCCTTCTTGGAATCCATGACTATCAACAGAAGAGAGACAGCAGCTAAATACTTGCCAAACAGGTCCAAAGTGTCTCCAGTGTTTCACTAGTATCTCTCGTAGGATGTCCGGCAGACCGCAGTGAGGCGAGCAGATTTCACACTTGAATTATAGGTAGTCTGTTCTCTGACCTTTCTGGGCTTTCGGGTTGGACTGGACCTCTAAAACCACAGTAGTGACAGCGTCGGCGTACATGTCGTTTAACGGGTTGGCAATCCACTAGCGGGACAGAAAGAAAACACACACTTGGACACACAAGAACCACCAGTTATTCTGTATTACTGTGATAGTAAATTTCAAAAATTCTCCTTAAAAGTGCTGTAAAAACAATTTTTGGCTGGAAAAAAAATCTTATTCTTATATTCATATGAGGACATCAGACACAGAATCCCCTGCAGTGCAGAATTGGATTTTAAGCCCGTTTTCAAACCTTCCACAGACCCATGGAAAATCCACAGTACTTTTCCAGCTCAAGGGTGACAATTAAGCAAACCACGCTATGGAAATATCAACACGCACCCCTCATACACGCTAATATTTTATATTATGTAATACACACGCAAAACCTCAAGCGGTAGCATTACATGCACCAGAAGCCTCCCCTGTTTCAAGCATATCAATAATTACACAATTACACAAGTGCCTGAGCAGTGTGCGCTTGGTGAGCATTCAGGCCGAACCTCCGGAGGTTCTGGGGCTGTGCAGACAGCATGCTGACCAGCTACCCAGGATCAGGGGTGACGTGTCTATAAGTCTGTGTGCTGGTTCCACTCCGAGTGTAACCTTCCTGCCAAGCTATCAGTGTGTTTACAGTGCTCTTAGGCAGAATTATTAGGCTAACACTCCCCTAGCTTAAAACCTCACCTCACCTCACAATCACATCTCCTGTGGCTGTAGCAAGCCCTGTGTTACTATAGTAACAAAAATAGTGTAGCGGATGCGTGTTAGCTAGCGTGCCTCTTCCACCGGGCTCTCTCAGCCGTTTTTTTGCACTAGGCTTGCAGATGACACTGTGCAAGTGTAGATGTTGTTATGTAACTGACAGCACTACGTGGGCGCAAAAGCACTGTTCAGCTGTTTTGTTTTATTTTTGTCAACATATCAGGCACTGAGTACCGGAGTGACTATTCACTCCCGTGTCTTCAGGAATTCGTTAAATGGACTGTTCTTGGGTAATATCCAAAAATGTCAGGTATTCTAAAGAAGAATAAAAACAAAGTTTAAAATTATTGAAGTATTATACTACATTTTTTTAGAATATGAACTATCACACCACTATAATTTCTCACTCACTCACTCACTCACTCACACACTCACACACACAGGTCTCACCTCCAGCACCACCACTCCGACCTCGTGCACTAGAGTGATGTTCTTAAAGATTCTCAGAGCGGTCCGGTCGGGGATATCCAGCTCCTCCACGTCTCCTGCAGAACAGGAAGATGGCCATGGCCCTCATCACACAAACTGTGTCCCCACAAGGCTATCGCACATGGGAACATGACAGCAGGGGGCAGCAGAGGCCATGTCACCTCTCACATCAGAGGATAAATTAGATGGTCAATTAAACTGATGCTTAGTTGTGCCCATGAGAGGTAAAGTGGGCTATCCCACATGTCAGTCAAAAATGAGTTTAGTGTCAAATATTAATTATTGAGGGTCTATCGATCTTTTAAATATACCGAGATCTGTGCTACCTATGATATATATCAATTGTAGGGTATAGGCACACTGATTTTTTGAAAAAAAAAATCAACTTTGGAGCTCATTTTCTCAAAACTTTGTATTTGTGGGATAGCCCACTTTACCTCTCAAGGGCACAGTTGTGCTCAAAGTTGTTTCCCATCAACCATAATCACTTCAGTTATCTGTCCAGATAAAAGGGACAATTCATTTTCCACATTTATCAGATTATTCCCCTCCCACCTGAATATTCGTGTTTAATTATACCACGCCGTTGCTGAATTCTCAAATCTGATTGGTTAAAGGGGTGGTGATTAATTTTCTAACCAGACACGTAGTGGCCACCATGTGAATCTCAGCAGTGCATCAATGCACGATTATAATCTTTAATTCTAAGTAACATTACTAAAAATTCCACACATAGAATACAATTAAAAATTAACGGAAACTAAACAGAAATGTTTAATCATTTGCAGAATGCAGTTCTACTACTAAATGCAGTTTTGGCATGTAAAAGTGAAAATAATGTATTTAGGTACAAACATACAAGCCAAATGTGTAGTAACTGGAATATACTTTAATAAATAAATATAATTCAATTGCTTTTATTACTTATGTTGTATCAAATTTTTAATGATATTTTTGAAATCTTTTTATATTATGTCTTTGATTTACGTATTTCCTTTTCAGCATAATCCAGGAACCTGGTGGAAAAAATATCACTACATACGCCACAGTGTATGTTTATGTGTTTGACAAAGTGTGAACCTTCAATAGGATAATTAAAATCATGTATTACTAAGACTGCGATTACTAACACAATGAGCAGAAAGACCTGCAGGGGGCAGATGATGCGACTCACCTGCCAGGTTTCGCAGCTGGCTGACCAGCAGGGGGAAGGGTCCAGTAAAAGGGACGGCCTGCGTCTGCTTCACTGTGCTCATGGCCAGGTCCGTGTAATCTGCAGGAGATGGACTCAAGACCTCAGGGCGATACCGGAACATAAGCCATGTGGTCTGCGGGAGACATGATGAGGTGCCGGCAGGCTCTGCTTAACACAGCAGTATGTTGGAGGCCACTTACTGGACAGATCGGATGGGGTGAGAATGTGGTAGCTGAAGTTGCGTTTCACGAGGATGCCAGAGACTCTCTGTCCTTGCACACACTTCCTGTCGGCTAGAGAACCCATGACCTACAACAGGAATCACACTCAGATTAGGTATCTATATCTTTGCGGGCACTCTCCTTTCATTTCTGTGGGCATAACCCTGATCCCATCCCTGATAACCTTAACCCCTACTCAGCCCGAACCTTAACCCTAAGTAACCAGACAAAATACAAGACTTGAATTTTTTGATTGCATCCGTGGATTTGAATAGAATTGAGGGACCAAAAAAAAAAAAAAAAAAAACAACAATGTTACATACCCATGCCCCCCCCCTCTCTCTCTCTCTCTCTCTCTCTCTCTCTCATATTTATATATATTTATATATATATATATATATATATATATATATATATATATATATATATATATATATATATACACACACACACTCAGTAACTACTCATTTCATCTTCTATCCATTAATATAAGGTTATGATGAATGGTCAGGGATAAACCAGGGATGACCCCCAGGCAGTGATGAACGGGGTTTAGCTCACTGGACCACATGCAGCTCCAAGCGCTGAATGCTCACCTTGGCCAGCTTCTCCCCCCTGAAGTTGAGCGTGACAGCCTCAGTGTTGCGGGGATTGTGCACCTCAATGTGGACCTCGTCATTGTCCTCGTACTCGCGGATCAGGGCGGCTTTTAGGCGGGCCATCTCATTCTGCTCTCCGTGCACCAGGATCTGCGGGGGGGGGGGTAAAAACAGACAGGTATAAGACCAATGTCTTACTTGTCCCATATACAGTTATTCTTGGTACAATGTGGAGTGAAATGCATGGTTGTCTAGCAGCAATATTGTGTTTTATATGTCATCACAATGGATTTGAAATTAAGCGATCAAAATGTGATGGAAGTAAAGACTTTCAGCTTTAATTTAAGGGGTTTAACAAAGATTGTATTAAGCGTTCAGAAATTACACCCAGTTTTCAGAAAGTCTTTCACAGATTCTTGGCCAGGTCTGGCCTGTTGCCTCGTTACTCCATGACAGATTAAGTAGATAAAAGGTCTGGAGTTGACTCCAAGCACTGAATCTGCATTTGGTAGCTATTCATTGGAACTCAACATGAGGTCCAAAGAGGTGTCAATGCAAGTGAAGGAGGTCATCATTTTTTTCAGATGGCTGAAAAAAGAAAATAAACCTATCAGAGAAATAGCTAAAACTTTATGAGTGCCCAAACCAACCAGACCATAGAATACAACTAATGTAGATGATCGCAGAATTCTTTCCTTGGTGAAGAAACACCCCTTGACAACATGTAGCCAGGTCGAGAGCACTCTTGAGGAGGTAGACGTATCTAAAGTCTACAATCAAGAGACGTCTTCATGAATGTATATACAGATTATACAGATGCAAACTGGTAACACTGAAGAACAGGAAGGCCAGATCAAACTTTGCCAGAAAATATCTTTAAAAGTCTGGAATAAGGTTCTTTGTAATGGATGACGGATGGTGACCCAAAACATCTCAGTTTCTCAAGGTAAAAAAATGGGATATTCATCACTGGCCAAGTCAATCATCTGATCTTAACCCAACAGAACATGCTTTGCAGTTACTAAAGACAAAACTGAAGGCAGAAATACCAATAAACAAGCAGCAACCAAAGGCAGCAGCAAGGAAGGTCTGGCAAAGCATCTCAAGGGAGGAAACTCAGTGTTTGGTGATGTCCATGGCTTCCAGACTTGTTATTGGCAGCAAAAGATTTTCATCCAAGTATTAAAACAATACCAATATCTTTGTCCAATTACGTTTGAGCCTCTGAAAATGGAGGACCTCTGTGAAAATGGCTGTAATTTCCAACAGCTTAATTTAATACCTTTGTTAAACCTGAAAATCTATACTTGGCTCACATCTTGATTACTTTATTTCAGATTCATTGTGGTGGTATACAGAGAGAAAATGACAAAATTTGCATCAGTGTCCAGACACTTATGGATCTAACTGCAAGTAATTAATATCTGCTTAAAAGATAAAACAAGGAATGAAACAATTAACACAGACAATAACCATAAATAGCCATAAATAAATACAATGCACAGTTAATTTCTTGTCAAGTAGATTCAATCCCAGTTACTAAATCTTATTTTAAGATTCTGATTAACATGTTATTAAAACATCAGCCGTAGGAGAAGTAACATTTGATAACTGCTGATATGGGTATTCTGAATGCACACGTCAAACTACTTATGAAGTGTGTTACCAATGACCCCCAATTTTTGATTTAAAGAAATGTAGGTCTGAATATGTATGTGTCGCTGTGATCAGTCTGTGTTTCGTGCCTATTTGAAGAATGACAGTCTAAATGCATATTGTTCATATAGACTGGCCTTCTATGGAAAAAACAAACACACATGGCTGCCGAATGCAGTAACAGATGCTCACCACATGAGGGGGCTTGAGGGCACGGATGAATTCGCTGGTCTGCTGGTAGTCCGTGTGAGCAGAGAAGGAGATGTAGTCCACGGACATCTTGAGGGGCAGCTTCTGTCCAGACATGGTGGTTATCTCCTCCGGTTCGGACATGATATGCTGTTGTGGAGACAAGAGAATTATGTGACATCACACGCCATGAACAGGAGACATGAGAATTCACCCTCAGCCATCCCTAAGGCGCCTATGCACTGGAAGTCCAGTTGTGTATCAAACAACAACCTCTGACAACCATCAACATCTTTCCAACACCATTTCTGGTCTGTCTGACACTGACACCATTCATTCTCAAACACCTTCGCTGGATACAGGATGCTTCACTTGACACAAATTAAATCCGCATCATTTGGACAGGAGGACTAGCGTGTGATACGGTGGTCACTTGCTGGAATCCAACTCACTTTGGCCAGGGTCCCCTCCACGCAGTAGCCGGCGATGATGACACCATTGCGCTTGTCCGTGCACCAGCTCTCAAAAAGCTCCCTGGAGAGGCCGCTCTGCATCATCCCAGGCGACGCCATCACCACACTTGGTCCGATGTCATCAAAGTGGTCCATGCTCTGTTGTGGGAGGACGGCTTGGCTCAATGTTTTAGCAGTTAGGAGGGGATTCACCATAGTTTCAAAATAATCATTTTGAAAGTACTTTATTAAAGTCATTTTAAAGTTCTGTACATGAACGAATGCGATAATCTTCTGCTAATCGACTCCCACACGCCCTTGAGCTGACCCACCTTGAGGTTACTGATGTGCTTGAAGACGAAGGGGTTGTTGATGTTGATGGCCTTGCGGATCTTGTCGTTCATGGCATTGACGTAGGTCTGGTAAACGGCCATGCACTTCTTGGCCAGCGAGGAGGCATAGTAGATGGGGATGTCATGGAGCTCCGGGTGGTTCTGCCAGTACTCGTCTATTCGGGGCGTGTCACAGAGCACATGCAACATCAGCTATCACTTAACATTGTGCTCACACTAGTAGGTTCTTTGATGTGACAGCAGACACCGCCCTGCCCTTTTCTTCTACTGCCCTGCGCTAATCCTTAATACACTACACCATAGATCAGGGGTCACCAACCTTTTTGAAACTGAGCTACTTCACAGGTACTTAGCCATGCAAAGGGCTACCAGTTTTAAATGCCCTCTTAAACTTCATGTATAATAAACATGTTTAAAAGGCTTTTTTTTTTTTTACAGATATTGTCATTTTCAAATATATATAAATACAAATGTGATTGAAGAATAGTAAAAGGATAAAATAAAATTTTAGATGCTGCTCAATGGTGAGTTGTGCTATTTTTAGAACAGGTCCGTGGGCGACTCATGTGGTGATTGGGGGCATCCTGGTGCCCTCAGGCACCATGTTGGTGACCACTGCCATAGACCCTAGATTATATGGAAATATATGGGGGGCTGTGGAGTAGAGCTGGGTGATATGACAATATTATCGCTTATCGACGATATCAGAGAAGCAACTGACAATTACTGTCTTTGTCAGGGAAGTAGGCTTAGGCTACCCACTGCGCCAAAATGCCATGAGTGTAATTAACCCTTCATACTTGAATTGCAGGAACCAATTCTAACAAAAATGAAACTGCTGCACATTAACACAAACCACAATTTCAGATGTTAACACTGCCAAATGTGAGCAGCCGCCCATATTCAGACAGGTGCATCATGGGAAGGGGCTCACCCAGGATGAGGAGCAGCTCCTGGGCTCTTCCCAACGCAAACACGGGGATGAGGCAGCGACCCTCCCTGTTAACGATGTCATGCACGGTGTTGCAGAAACGGGCTTCCCTCTCCTCACGCTTCTCGTGGATGTGTGTGCCGTAAGTGGACTCCTAAGATATGAGCATGGACATGTTATGAACGTCAGCATTACAGCTCATAACTGGGCAAAAATGTGGCAACAAATGTAATACGCATCCCAGAAATTACTTAGGTTAAGTACTGGATAACTAGAACAATAATATTATTTTGGTTACCAGAACTAGAACTGAAAAACACATTAATACAAATAAATTCACACAGTATATTAAAATATCTTGAATCCAGCAAGTTCAGGCCTGAGGCCCTGCCAGATTGAAGAGGAGATTCCCTGCCGGAGCTGAATTTTCCGGGTAGCTGAAAGTCGTGTTTGAAAAACACAGAATTTTCACAAATCTCTTATACTTAGTTCTACACACACTGTAATGATTATTGTACCATTATTTTAACACATTGTCATGTCACTGCCAGATAGAACACAAGAGATCAATGGCGGGGCAAGCAGAATGACTATTAAAGTGTGTGTCTCTGTAGGCAAAAGCAGGAACTGACATTAGCATTGCACAATGTTTTTTGTTGTTATATTTGCTTTACTGTATTGCTTGATAAATTTATATTTTTATAATTATTCTGAATACTTGGTGTTTTAAAATGGTACCGGTTACTAGAGTGTGCCCATCATTGAATGCCAGATACAGGAGTTATTACTGTACACCACAGGAAGTTGTAAAATGAAAGTCCAAAGTGTGGCACTCAAAAATATAATCAATAGCTAAGAATTTTTGACAATACAAATTAATAATTCATTTAAGCTCACATTTCCCTAAAAGAAATGCAGGTTGTGTTACCCTCAAATTTTAAATTAATAACAGGCTATTAAAATGGACTCACAATGATAAGGATGTCAGGTTTCACACTGGGGATCTCAGCTGCCATCAAGTGCCTGTCTTCCTGGCGGGAAAAGTCTCCTGTATAGAGCAGCTGAAGGACGACAGGTGGAAACAGCCTGCTTAGACTGCAATCTAAGAAACCCCATGATCCTTTGCAGATCTGTGGCACGTCAAACTAGGGAGAGGTGACGAACCTTCACGCCCGCGATCTCAATCATGAACATGGCGGCCCCCAGGACATGGCCCGCATGGTAGCACCAGAACTTGATGCCAGCCACCTCCTTCACTTCATGAAAGTTGATGGTCTCTATCTTGTCCATGCTCTCCTCCAGATCAGTCTCTGTGTAGAGCATGTCGTCCGCTGAGATATTACTAAATGCAAAAAAAGACAAATAAATGTAATATGATGAATGTAACAGAGTTAATGGTGAAATAATTCCACGGCAAAGTACTATTAATCATGATTCATCATCATCCTAATCTGATGAGCTATACAAACTTAAAGGATACGGAAAGTGTAGATCAGTGATTCTCAAAGTGTGGGGTGTGGAGTCATGACAAATGGGGCACAAGAGACCTGGGGGAAAGTAGCAACCTGCACATTCAGTGCTACCAGAGCCTTAAAGGGTCAAAATGGACAGATAATTAACAGGTACAAAAAGAAAATCAGGTGGTGCGCTGAGAAACATGAAGCAAGTGCTGAAAACCAGCAAAAAAAACAAGCCAAAAAGGAAATATAATGAAGCATATCTTGCTCTGTATGAGGAGAGATCTGTCTGTGTATGAGGAGAGAGCTGTCTGTATTTTATGTGCGAAAACTTTGGCAGCTGACAGTATGAAACCCGCCAAAGGAAACTCTCACTAAATGTCTTGTTCACCTCTGCATTTGATCTTGTTTATACAGACTGAATTTTATTGTTGTATTTCCAGAAAAGTGCAAATTCGGCTTAATTTGCCTTTTTTTTATTGCAGACTATAGAAGCAGTGTAGTGACAATGTCACAGAAAGTTGTTTGAAGTGAGTTGTTTTTTTGCTTAACAAAAGTTACTGATAAAATTAATGTTAATGAGTTTGATGTTATCTAAATAAAGTTATATCTAGGCTTTTCATTGTTTTGTTGACGAGGGGCATGAAAATATTTCTTCTTGCAAGTGTGGAAAGATAGAAACAGTTTGAGAACCACTGGTGTAGATGAAAAAGGCCTCGGCTTAAGATTTTTCGTCTCATAATCATATGTGGATTTCTTTATTCACTGAAATGACCTATTTACTATCTCTAGTTTTTCATTTTTCATTCCAGCTACGTAACAAAAGCTCACCCACCTGACTTTGACATAATCTGATAAGAGCCATCGGTAGATGGCTTTAGTAGCATGTGTCATGAAGGTTCTTCCTTTGAAGCTTGTCTTCTGTAGAAACCATGGCAAAGCACCACAGTGGTCCAAATGGAAACTTGAGGGGGGAAACAACAAAAGAAGTGGCTCAATTTTTTTGCATTCAGCAAGCTACACTCTATCTCAGGCAAACAGCACTAATACAGATTTGGGTGCAAAGGACAGGGAAACAAGGTCGACTCACTGGCTGATCAACAGAAGATCGATCTCGGCCGGGTCAATCAAGTCAATGTATGGAAGTGCATCCATGCCCTCCAAACCTGGGTGGATGCCACAGTCGAGCTGTAGAGATACACAAAATAAGGCACCAGACACGTCTTCCAAACTGAAATGCACTGTACTTGGGCAACGATAACTTACCATGATTTTTCTTCCTTTGAATTCCAAGATAATACATGACCTGCCTACCTCCTGCCCGGCGCCACTGTTAAAGCACAGAAAAAAGCAAATTCAGCAATCTCATGTGGGTCAGACTGTATAATAATTGTGAAAATTAGTCACTCTGAATTGCCGTCCCTTCTTTAAGATGCTCTTCTTTATACAGCTACACGCAATCCCTGCCCAGAACAGATATTTCGTATTTGTTCGCAGTCATATGAGCAAATTCATAATTAAACCAAACGCAAATTTCGTGAGTTTAAACACTGGCTTAAAACCGTAATCATCATTATCATTACTGAGATTATTTTCTTAAGGAATCATTTTCTTGTAGGTAGGCAAATTACAATATAGATTTTATATAATGCAATTTATAGTTATCTACAGATCATTCCAGACATTCTTTTGGCAACCCGATTTGTAAGAAATATTAAATCAAGCTTTAACCTGAAATGCAAAACTGTCAGCTACACCACTTTCAAACCAAATGGACTATAAGAAAAAGAAAACTTACAGTGGTCTTATAAGGAGCTGGTCACTCTCCTCGGCAGGTACCGATATATCCGCTTTCCGTTTTGTGGCCATAATTTCTACATTAAATAAAATTACGCTAACATAATTTGGCAATAAACCTACTTTCCCACCATAAATGTGACGAAACTCCGGGAAATTTCCGGTCCCACAACGAATCACCGTCGTGTGGAAACAACTACCAAGCAGCTTCCAGCACAATGAGTTCCGGGAATAAACGTAAACGAAACACTCGAATATCTTTTCCGCCACCCTCCGGCGTAACAGTCAGTCTGCATAATAATAAATAAGTTTTATCTACAATATAAGGAAATTCGGCGGTATATCATCAATATAGAATGTTTATAATTATATATAATTACTTTTATTTGAACGAAGTCAAAGGATTAAATTCACTGAAAAAAAATTCATTCTACAGTTCAAACACCACACAGGCAGAGCAGGGGGACCAGTCAGATCTCCAGTCGTAGAGGTGTGGGGGCGAAGTTTTATCCCACTGAACCACCGTGCTACAGTTAAAAAAAATCTTTATATTAGAAGGATTATTTAACCGGGACACCCATACAATTTCCATTTAGTATTAATGTATAAGATTTCAAATGTATGCATGATCATATGCTTAAGAATAATTATGTGTAGGCAACATAGTAGCTCACATGATAGGAGCCCTCCCAGTGGATAAAATGTGATGCAGTGCCTCATAAAGTGCCCTTAACTGGGTAAACTTGAGGTGACCACAGGTGATAAGAACCAATGAACAGTTTACATATACATCAGGCTGTGAGAAAGACAAAAGGTGACAGAGATGTGTAACCGAAATGCTAAAAATAGATAAATAGATAGATAGATAGATAGATAGATAGATAGATAGATAGATAGATAGATAGATAGAAAATTTAGGTTAAGGAAACTGAGTTTGACCAGGTTTACCAAGGAATTGGGGATTAAGGGCCTTGCTCATGGAGTGGCAGACTACTTGATTACCTAATCTACTGGATTAATTGGCAGCTTTTTTCAATTCCCTTCATAAAAATATTGACCATCCCACTATACTGAGGTGTGTTTCATGATCTGCTTTCTACGCATGACTCCTGTTTGTCGGTTTTTGTTTTCCGTCTTGTGATTTGGATTTGGATATTAACCCTATATTTACTTTATCAGCTTTTTGACTGTTTCCCTGTGTTTGGAGCATGGCTTTTCATCGCATCTGCCTTTGTTTGTCTCTACCTGGGGCCTGTATTATGAAGCCAGATTTCCCTACATGTCAGATTTAAGACTTTGTCTTTGTTCATTTACACTTGGCCCAGACTGCCTTAAATCTGACAAGTTATCTGGCTAAGCATGAAATCCAGCTTTGTGATTCAAGCCCCTGGTTTTTCACACCATCTACTACAATTCCAGAAATATGCTTATTGCTTCTTCACTTACACCACATCCCCGTTCATTCACGCATACAGAGAGCTAATAGAAGACACATAAAGCAAATGAAAATACCTGAGTGTCAAAAACTGAATAAATGAAATGACCCTATTAATCAAACATACTACACTTTATTAGATACGCTTTTCATGAAGATGGCACTATGCAATAATATAGAGATTTTGGATCTACCATTCATTAGGTCAAACATCAAACGACACGAATGCTGTCTTCATTAATCCCATGCACACGTACTCCCATCTGGAACAACCCTGACGTACTACTAAACAATAATATGATAAACTTCTCAGATTGAAGTTGTAAAGGTATTAAATACTTGGAACATATATTTGAAGGAATAGACTTATTCCCTTTGACATATTAGTTAAATGATATGGGATTAACAAGAATAGATTTTTAGAATATCAACAAGTTAAATCTATAGTAAAAAAGAGATTAAGGTCTAATCAAATCAAATTACAAATACCACCAAGTGCGGCAGAATTCCTTAATCTCAAAACCCCCCAAGTTACTGTCTAAAATATACAGGACACTTTCCAAAATGGATGAATCAATATCCTTTCCTATTGCAAAATGGGAGACAGATCTATCAGTGAGCTGGGACCACAATTTCTGGTGTCAGATATGTTTAAAAACCTTTAAACTGATTAGAAATCCCAGTTTACAATTAATACAATACAAAATCCTGCATAGAGTGCACTATATAGGGCATCGGATCTTCAGGATGGGTTTTATGTCTTCTAACAACTGCACACGTCAAGGCGATACACCTGACAATTACATCCATGCTTTTTGGTTCTGTCCACCTGTTCCGAGGTTCTAGCGCAGGATTTGTGAGGACTTATCAAAGTGTCTGAAATGTACCATTCCAGTCTCTCCTTCAGTCAGCTTGTTGGGAGACCTAGATAGTGTCACTACAGAGATTAACACAATTCACATGGCTTTCACCACCTTATGCATTGCTAAGAAGACTGTCCTAATGAACTGGAAAAATAAAAATAATCTTAATATCAACCAATATAGAGACAGTTTGTTGGACCATATTAGTCTTGATACAGCTTCTGCCGCCACACTAGATCAATCTCTCTGGGCTCCTTTGATCAGTGCCATCACCTAGTGGGGTTGGGGGTCACAGTTTTGTCCTGCTTTGTTCATTGTCATTGGCGTGGGGGGGACATATTGGCTTGGGGCATCTGGGGGTTCCCTGGGGATGGGTTTTTTGGGGGGTTCGGCACTGGGGCTGCGGTCCTGGCCTGGATGGGGCTTTGGAGGCTCATGGGTGGTGTTTTTCCGGGCTGGGGTTCCGACTGGGTCGGGGAGGCTTGGGTCCTGGTTGGTGTGTCGTCAGGGTGTGGGTTGGTGCATGCACTGAAGCCCAGCCCCGGTGCGGGGACCCTTGGCACGTCGATGGAACTGGGGGTCTCCTGCCTTAGAGGTATCCAGTCTACGGGGGGGGGGGGGGGGGGGGTCCAGTAGAGGTGAAGGATGGACTGGGTGTCTATTGTCTTATGTAGTCTGGGAGTTGACTGAATGTTGGGGTGGGTGTAATTTTTCCTCTGTGGTGAGGTCTGGTGGGCCACCCCGGGCTCCGTGGGGCCTGGTGGTGCCGCTGCCATGGGCCCCGGTCTGGATGGGCCTGGGCCCCCTGCCCCCTGCCCTGGGTGGATTTCGGGGAACGGGGGGTGCCTATGGGGTTCAGCGGGGGAGCTGGCTCCAGAGGGGGGGGTACCTTGCCCACCCCAATCCTCTCCTCCCCATCTCTAAATGCTTTTCTCCTCCTGCTCCATCACACCAACAGACATGTAGGGCTTTGAGGTGCAGGTGCATCGCTGGGATGCAGGGGAGATATTCCTCCTCTGTCCCCTCGTGACTGCCTGTATCTCAATCATACATCACAGGGTAGATACTATCATTACTTACTCTCTCATGACACATACATATAGGACCTTGGGGGTGGGCACACAGAATGGCATCCAGAGGGCGGTCTGTTCATTCAGCCTTACCAATGGTGCCAGTGTGCACTTCTCAATTTTAAGTCGAACATAGACATTGAGGGTTCTGGGGAGGGGCCGAGCTAACACCAGCTGTTGGTCGGCAGGGGGTGGTTAGCATCATGCTCTTCCCCTGTTTTAAAAGCACTTTAGAACAACACACACCAACGCCACATTTGAGCGGGCGAAGTGGAACATGGGGTCTTTTCACACCCCCGTTATCTGTTCACCGTCTGGAGATTGGGGCTGAGAGCATTAGCTGGCTGTTCGGTCAGGGTCTGGGCTGTTAGGTTTCTCTGCTGCTGTGGGGACTGGGGTGGTCTTGTCTCCACGCCAGAGAAAAAAAAGGTGTCCATCTCTGGGGTCTGGTTGAGGATTGCCCCTCTGGGGGTAGTGGTGCCTGGATCTGGGAGTATATAGTATATATGGTGAGTGTGAGTGTGTGTACAGTGTTCATGTCTCCATGTTGGGCGAATGTGTGTCCGCGAATATTTGTTTATGTGTGCATGAGAGTGGGAACGTATGCCTGTGTATGTGTGTGCTTGTGTCAGGTCAGGTCTTAGACTCCACTTGAAATAACATCTCAGGCTCCCCCAGGGGTGGGACCCTATTCCCCCCCACCACACTCCCTACCGGTGGACGAGGCCCCCGGTTGCCAGTGCGCTGGTGGTTATCGATGTCCAGGGCTGGATGCTTAGGTGGGTGCTGGCTTACTCTCGGTGGTTGCTTGCCGGAGCCTGGCCCTCCTGGCTCTGTCGGGCCCCTGCTTGAGGGCCAGGGGACCGGTCTACACTGGTATGGCTGGCCGCCGGCAGAGCCTGTAGGCTTGCCGCTGAGGCCCCCTGGGGCTCCTGCACCCCCCTCCTTTGCCCTTTTCTGGGTGGGGGCTGCAATTGTCCCTGTGGTGGTCCTCCTGGGACTCCTGTGCCCTGGGGGGCCTCTGGATGTCTGGGGCCCAGGTCTCCTCCATGTCTGCTTCATGTCCTGGGGGGCAGGGCTGTGGTTCCCCAAACACACTACTAGACATTTACATAGAGAAACCTTATGAACACAAGCGCGCTCACACACACAGGTGTTCACACAGGTGTACAAACAGGTACTCACAGACACACACTGTCTTGATCGGCTGTTGCTTCTAAACATATTAGTGGTGGGAATTCCAGCTCTTTTAAGAGAGCCGGCACTTATGGCTCAGCTCACTTAAAAGAGCCGGCTCTTTTGACTCTCAAGTGGCTCTTCAGATTTTTTTTGGTGCTTAAATTAATTTATTACCAGAAATAATGTAAAATTATTAGTGAAATGAATTACTATGGTTGCAAATCACGTGCAATCATTTTAGCCAATTCCACATCAATTGTGTTCTGTTTGTACAAACTGTCTCATAGAGCTCTAGGTTGTAGGTCTAGGTGGTTGTGGTGCTGTACTGGATGACGGTGTAGACACTAACAAACTGGCACTTTCAACAGTTGCAGTAGACAAACTGTCACTTTCATTAGTAGCAGGCTCACTTGCTTGTCTTTTTTCTTCCCACTGCACTGATGGATGTACAGTTCTCATGTGCCAATGCAGGTTATTTGTAGAACCTGTTCAGTTGAGATTTTAACCTTGCAAGCTCTACACTCTGCCTTAGTATTATCAATGCAATTGAATGTATACAAATTTTACTCCGTTTCCTGCAGTCACTCATTTTGTCGCGCACATCTCCTTCCTTCCTGTTTCTCTCTCTCTGTGTGATTGCTGTATTTGTCTATGGGTGCGTTCGACTTCACACAGCCGTTTGCATCGCTGGCTTAAAGCAGTGCATTCTAGTCCCAACGCAATGCATCATGATTAGATATTTTTTGTCCGACTTCAGCCGGCACTGCAAAACGTCACCATCCGTGACCATGTCACATGGTACAAAATGAGAGCAAGACGAATTAAGACTTAAAGCCCAAGTCGAACACATCCCGTAGCACCTCCCTTCCCCCTCCTGCTCAATGCAGACACACATCGTGTAGTTGACCAATCCGTGCGGGAGGAAAAAAAATAGAGAAATAAAAAAAGCGGCTCTGACTCCGGCTCACAGGCGGGAGCCGGCTCTCATCGTTCACTTCAAAGAGCCGGCTCCGAGAGCCGTTTCCTTTGCAACCGACACATCACTACATCAGAGTGAAAAGTGTGTATATAAAATAACATATGAAAGACAATTACGATTCCAATAGGGCACATTCTGGCCCATAAGGGACCATTCAAACACATTATGGGAAGGGTGGCATACAAAAAGCAGTACATGTTGGTGATTGTTGACTGGTTCAGCAGATGGGTGTTGGCAACCCCATCTAAGGACATGGGAGCAATGACAGTGAAGTTTCTGGTCTGCGAGGTGATACCGAGGTTTGAGATACCAGCTTTGATGAGTTCAGCAGCCTTTGAAGGAAAGGTCACTAAGTTAGTGGCCCAGCAGGTGAGAATAAAACAGGCTGTGGTTGTATCAACCATAGTCGCAAGGGATGGTGAAGAGAGTGAATGGCACACTTAAGTAGAAAGGAGAAAGAATGGGACTGATGGTATAACATGTGTGGAAGCTGGCAGGAAATCCTTATGAAAATAGTCATCACTCATCATAGGTGCAGCAGTGATAAATGGAATGTTGATAAGCTGTTATTGTATAGTTCCCATAGTGTGAAATGGGAATGATGCAGGGTTTGGAGTAAGACAAGTGATGCCCAAGGGGTCCCATTCCAATACCTCCAGTGGGTTGGGAACAACCAGGCTTGCTGACGAGAATGATAATGACATGGCAGCTGCAGGGAAACTGGGCTCCAGGAATGCTGCAGGGGAATTGAGCTCCTGAGGAGGCAGCAGCAGTGGGACAGGTGCCGGCAGTGAGGCAACAGCAGGCGGTTAGGTGGTAGCTGGCAGGACATGCATTGGCAGCAAGGTTAGCAACAACCTGACAGCAGGCGAGGCGTGAAGCAGATGGTAGAAGAGGTGCTGGAGGCTTGGGCCAAGGGACCTCCTCTGGGCTGGAGCTTGCATTGTGGATGTTCCTGAAGCAGCCTCCTTGGGGCCTGGAGCAAGCAGTGGAGATGCGACCACCGGAGGGTCTGGCGAGACCCAATGAGGGTGAAGAATTCATCAGCTAGGAGGTGAGGGACAGCAGGCTTCCTGTACTGGGAGTGGTCAGCAGAAGGAACAGGGGATCCCTCAAAAGGGAGGATCTTGGAGCTGGAGCATATGTACACAACTGACAAAGAACAAACTAAACATAGGTATAGATGGTTCGCACCTCATGCTGGAAACAAATATGGAATTACCAGATGACCAGCAGAGGTCACAAGCCAAATGGGAACGTAATGAGCAGACGGGACAGGTCCCGTGTTTCCAGAGCTATTTGCCAAGGGGGTTTCAAATCAGGGGTCTCCTACTCAGATCCTGGAGAGCTAGTATCCAGTAGGTTTTCCATCCTCCCTGGCTTCTGATGTGCCACACCTGTTCCTGGTGTTTACGTAAGAACAGCTGTGGCTCATCAGAAGGCAGGTAGGATAGAAAACCTACTGGATAGTAGCTCTTCAGGATCAGAGACCTTTGTTTTAGATATATACCTAAAGGTTGAGGTTTAGTTTTCCCCCCACATATTTACATTCTATTTTTCGAACAATGCCATAAACAGATAAAAAAAAAAGTCTGTTGGTGAGCAAAGTGGAGTGAGATGCTTTTATGTTGTGCAAGCTGCTATGATTTTTTTTTTAATTTGGGAATTTAATGTGTAAACATTTGTGATTAGAAATTTTAATGTTAGGTGAGATGAATCACAATCACAGACAACTGTGCAATTAACAGTTATAGGGTAATTGTGACGCCCGACCCGTCCGCTCCTCATGTGTGCCACGCCCCCTAATTACCCATGTGTGCTTCCCCGATTGTTTCCAGCCCTGTCCGATTATGTTGCCCAGCTTTAATGTATTTAAGTCCTGGTCTCCCCTGTTTCCATGTCTGTCATTAATGTTACTAACATTACCTGATGTTTCCTGCTCCCTGTTCATTGAATAAATCCCCGTTCGCCCTACTTTTGCCTGCGAGCCTGTTGCTTGGTCGCTCACACTGCCTGAGCATTGCCCCGTCCAGCGTTAGTTGTGACAGTAATATTGTTACATAATTAAATTACAAAATATATGTAACTTTAATGACTGGGAAATAAATATGGAATTAAATTACAATTAATAATCAATTTGTTGGTGATTGCAAAGGGGTCTCATCCAAAAATATTATTTTTGGTGAAAAGCTTATATGACATTAATTGTATTGCTTTTCGCATTTTCGCCGTGTTTAAATCACTTCTTTTGCCATATTTCCAGTCAACATGGCTTGGCAAAGCCATTGGGACATTTTTGACTTTTCAGGTTTATTGCCCAGTTTAAAACACCTGTTACAAAAATAATAAAAAATAACCTAATATAATAAGTTATATTACTTAGATTAAGTCATAAAAATAAGTGGGAATTTACCCAAAATGGTGGGTATTTTCCAGTGAAAATACTCTAGTGGAGTCTACTGCAGATCCACTGTGAGACTGATTCACTGACAGACCAGAAATCCACTGTGGAAAGTTAGAGCTATTAAAGAATTGTATTCCAAAATTCTGCAGAGTAGCGCTCGTTTCAATTAAGATCTAACATCGTCTCAGAAAAATTAAGTTAAACAGATATTAAATAGCAGTAGCATGATCTACATAGAAAGAAATAACTTCCTTTAAGCAATCATTCCTTAATGTTTCAACATTACTTAAAACTCAAACATTCATTCGCAGGGTGTAGTTTTTCCTTATATATAACACAATAAACAATAACTGTAAAAATTCCATTTTAAATAGTGTATATTATAAATTAGAACACAGCTGATACCAAAAAATCCACCATATTGAATAAACAAAAAAATGCTGCAGGCAGCACAGTGGACGTCCGGTCTGTCAATGGATCTGCCTCACAGTGGATCTGTAGCCAGACCTTTCTCAAATGTTTTCTATGTGCAGTTCAGTTCTTCACCAGAATAATCACAGGATTTGTTTATAATCTTAGCATAATTGATTACACTGATTAAAATCATGAGTTTGTGCACTAGAGTTACTGTAATCCACACTTCCTCCGTAGCGGTTCTGTTTCTTCACTGGTACCTCTGCAGCATCATCCGCACATCTGTAACTGCCTGGTCATTTTCTTTGCATTGCAGCAGTCCTTTCGATTCATGAAAGGCACAGTGAATGACTTGTATGTTGCTCCTGGGTGGTTGTACTGTGATGTTGGTCATGTGACCTGGGTTGTTACAGTGGTGCATGAAAACCAGAATGACAGGTTTGTTTTCTGTGGAAGAGAGAAACAAAACAGGTGAGCATGTATATTCATACATGCTGCTTCTGTTCCTCTGTGGTTTATTGCACATTTTTGGTTTAGTATAAAAAGATCACCGACTGCCTGGAGAAGGAAGGGACTGATGGTATGAAATATTATATGCAATCAGATAATGTAATCTTTAGAAAAATACTAAAAAGAGGTAACCTGCAGAAGACAATGTAACCCTTAGAGAATGTAATCTTTGTAATCTTTATAGAATGCACACTATTCACTGTTGCAAGGTGTAACCGTAGAAGTATGTCTCTAGACCGATGTTAGCTCTGTTTAGTCATGCTATGCAATTAGGTTATGTACGGAAACTACTGAGGTTCACCACTGTCATGTGCTCTGAGCTCATTGCCACATACACAGTTATACAGTACTGTGCAAAGGTCTTAGGCAGGCAAAGAAAATGATGTTTAGATTATCCTCGTGTTGGTGTAAAACTATGATATTATGCCTGTCAAAGTGTGTCAGCTTAGCCATTTCAGAACCTCTGCTAAAATCATCCTGGTATTTGCAGCGACTGTCCAGTGCAGCCATGTATTTTTTGACTGGCCCACTAGCACACCTCATACAGCTAATCAATCTCTCACTGACATTTTAAGCCAATATTTAATTATTTAATTGAGCTGTCGGTAAAATGAAACAAAATCATGGAACAGCTGAGGTGCCCCTGAGGAGAAGTTTGGGAACTGAAGCGGTGTTCATCTCGCCATCCAACTAGATATCAGTAACTTTTTAGAAAACAGAAGAAATTATTACTAGTTTTTATTGTGTTACTCTTAATGTGCACATGTTCTAATGTTAAATTGTGTTTTTCTGTTCTAAGCCAAAGTGACATAGATCACAAATTCCCTTAGTCATCCTTCAACGTGGTAAAGAAAAGAGAACATATGAAACTAATGAGGGAGAAGTGTGCTGACCTTCATAAGTCAGGGAATGGTCAGTATGAAAAATAGCTACTCACCTGAAAATGCCCGTTTCTACTGTTAGGGAAATAAAAACGTGGACAACAACTGGAACTGTTACAAACCTGCCTGGATGAGGACCCAAGTTTATTTTTCCTCCACAAACAGTGAGGAAAATTGTAAGAGAGGCAAGAAATCCCCAAGGATCACTGGTGGTGATTTACAAGACAAAGTAAAATCTTGGGGTTACCACGTCTCAGAAAAAATAATCAGACACCACATTCATTCTAACGTATTATTTGGATGGTATGCCAGAAAAAAAAGCTTTTTTGTCAGTTAACCACAAATGTAAACACGTGGAGTTTGCGAAAGACTATTACAATTTTGACTGGAACCAAAATTCAATGGTCTGATGAAACAAAAATGGAGCTTTTTGGTAATAAACATTCAAGGTGGGTTTGGTGTAAAAAGAAGGATGGCTGTAGTAAAATGAACCTTATCCCTACTAAAATATGGCGGAGGTTCTGTTTTTCCTCCAAAAACCCTGGAAACCTTGTTATGGTACATGGCATTATGGGCTCCATGAAATGCCAGGATTTTTGAAACCAAAATTGTCTTCCAGCAAGACAATTATCCTAAGAATATGTCCAAATAAAAAAAATGGTTAGGTGATCACATGTTTTCACAGATTCAAGCTTCTGCCATGGCCATCTCAGTCCCCTGACATGAACCCCACTGAAAACCTGTGGGCTGAGCTGAAGAGAAGAGAGCACAAGAGAGGGCCTAGCACCCTGAATGAGCTGAAGAGATTCTGTAAAGATAAAACCAAAGTGTATAATTTTAATGTTTTTTTTGTATTCCATATCCCAGGTGACTGGCAGAAGTTAGAGACTAAATCCTTGCTCACCTGGAACTCTGGTCATTGCTGCCTCCATGTCTGTCCCAATCCGAGAAGTGACAGGACAGAAGACCAGGATGACGTTGCAGCTGTTTTCACTGCAGAGCTCTATCTGCAGCTGCAGATTTTCCATGAAGGTATCATGGGTCTGGAAAGTTTCTCCAACAATCAGCCTGTGGACTTTAACTGGGAAAGAGAAAAAGAATTCAAAAATGAGTTATGATTGTCATGAATGGGGGGGAAGGCATGAATAAATTGCATAAGTCAGCAAGACTGAGAGAAAAAGAATTAGAAAATGAATTACAATTGTCATGAACAGGAAGGGAATTTTCCAACTCAATGGTGTAACAGGAAATTTATGACAAACCAGTTAAGGCAGAACGGTCAAGTTCTAAAATGAAGAAACATTATATGTTTGTTGAATTGTACTGAAAGTGAAAGTTTTCAAACAGAAAATGACAAAGATAACAAAGATCGCAGAACTTACCTGGAGAGGAATCACGCAGACTTTCATACTCTGGCCTACAGCAACATAGTGTGCAACACTGTACGTAATAATAGCAAAAAAAAAAAAACTGTAAAATATTTCCATCTTAAGTCAGCTGTTGTAAATTTATTTAGGCAAAGTGTTGCCGTACATAACAATTCTGACAAAGTATTGTGCAAAACAGCACCTCCTTTAACTTGATAAAAGGAATTCAGTAAAGGAAAACATTTTCTGCCTCGCTAAGCTAATAGACTTACAGACAAACATACATTCTAAAAAACGGATTCTTGGGCCAACACCATGAGAGTAAAAACAAAACAGTAATGTAGCCTTTAATTTTACTTGAACTTCTAAAATTACTGAATTACAGAAAAGCGTGCACCTATTGAAAACTGTTAAAATCATCAGGTAAATAGTCACACACCAGAAATAAGCCAAACTAGGGCTACATTGATTATAATCAACAACAAATGGTGAATGTTCAGAACTACAGAGTAAACATTTTAATATTTACTATAATATTTATCATTATGACTAATACATGATGTCTGAAATTTTACTGGGCAGGGGTATCTTTTTTACAGGATAGAGTTTGCTTCACTAAAAATTCTGGTCAGCAGGCACTACTGTTCTAAATATATATACCTCTTAGGAGATATTTTATGAGATGCTTTTCGATGCATTTACAGCAGATTTTTACAAAGTGAACATAATCTTAAACAATGATACTGTATGTGGAAAATGAATCCTGCTGATTCAAATTCAGGTTCACTTCACTATTCCACCTGTATAGGCGTGTGCAAAAGAATTGTAATGAACACGCAATGGAGCCCACACCAAACTCAAACAATAATGAAATACACTGACGGTTAATGCCCCACTATCTAATTCCTCCCCAGTATACATACGGTCGTGCGGAGCCCGCCACTTCTCTTAGTCTACTCCGCAGGCACCCCCATTCCCACTATCTTTCAACCCATCATAAATTGGTTGAAAAGGTGGGGACTGCCCTATAATAAACCTCTGGACACCCCTAGTCCTCCACCCGCTACAATATTATTTTAAATCTATATATAATAATAATAAAATAATTATTATAATTATCCATTTATTTTTGTTGTTTTGTTATTAATCTTATTACTGCGTGCGTGCGTGTGCGCGTCTGCCTTTGGAAATGAAGAGTCACTATCGAATCGCACTTGTATCAGTTCAAACAGGTAACTGGTCCAGAGCACCATCATGTCCAGTTGCAGGCTTACTACAGAATGTGCTCTTGATTCGTTCCCAACAGCTTGGCCCGTTTATGTGAAATATCGAAAACAAAACAAAACGATTACGAGAACGCCCCAATATAATTTGGTATCCTTTGCATAGCATATACGTCTTGAAACAGTTATGAAACAAAATAATTTAGTTTTAGAACAAAAAGATGTAGATGGATATATGGCTTTTATTTTATTAGAAGTTACGATATGCTATGCTACGATATGTATTTAGCTGTATTTCATCGTATTGTATTTTACACTAATGGGATGCTTTATCCTATACTTTAACCATTGCACGTCGCGTTTTGTTATGAATTTAATTGCATTTAAGGCGACACATTTTCACGGATATTAACTAAGAGCTCAATACCGCTCCTTGGATAATTAGTTTCGGGCGATGCTTACCAGATTATTCATGATGATTTATTTAATTCAGTGCCCTTTATTTCCTAATAAGATTTTGTCTGTATGAACGAAAGCAAAAGCTAAAAGTAGGCTGGATGAAAGGTCTTCTGTGCACAAGCGTCACATGTCGCACAGCTCTATATATTAAGCGGAAGGGGGGGGGCATAAAGTCACGGCTACTTCTCTGCTTTTGATTAAATTAGACCTCATAAAGTGGCGTCTCTGGCACAGAAAACCTGGTGGGGCACATTAAGTACTAATATGCAAAGTACTTGCTCAGTGAATCCTAATGCAATTACGACTCATCAAAAGTGATTTGTCGGTCGCGAACGAAACGGCTCTCGGAGCCGGCTCCTGCCTGTGAGCCGGAGTCAGAGCCGCTTTTTTTCTTTCTCTATTTTTTTTCCTCCCGCACGGATTGGTCAACTACACGATGCGTGTCTGCACTGAGCAGGAGGGGGAAGGGCGGTGCTACAGGATGTGTTCGACTTGGCATATGAGAACTATACATCCATCAGTGCAGTGGGAAGAAAAAAGACAAGCAAGTGAACCTGCTACTAATGAAAGTGACAGTTTGTCTACTGCAACTGTTGAAAGTGCCAGTTTGTTAATGTCTACACCGTCATCCAGTACAGCACCACAACCACCTAGACCTACAACCTAGAGCTCTATGAGACAGTTTGTGCAAACAGAACACAATTGATGAGGAATTGGCTAAAATGATTGCACGTGATTTCCAACCATAGTAATTCGTTTCACTAATAATTTTACATTATTTCTGGTAATAAATTAATTTAAGCACCAAAAAAAATCTGAAGAGCCACTTGGGAGTCGAAAGAGCCGGCTCTTTTAAGTGAGCCGAGCCATAAGAGCCGGCTCTCTTAAAAGAGCCGGAATTCCCATCACTAGTCACAATTAACACTGGTGCTCCACAGGGTTGTGTATTACTACTAAACTCACTCTACACCTACGACTGCACGGCCACTAGCAACTCCAACATCATTGTGAAGTTCGCAGACGACACAACAGTGGTGCGTCTTATCACCAATGGTAATGAGATGGCATACAGGGAGGAGGTCACATTGGTGCCCAGGAGAACCATCTCACAATGTCGCTAAGACTAAAGAGTTGATAGTGGACTTCCAGAGGTGTAGAAGTGCACATACCCCCATCACCATCAATGGTGCTGCTGTGGAGAGGGTGAGCAGCGTTTCCTAGGTGTACATTTAGCGGATGATCTCACATGGTCAGTTCACACGGCCAAAACAGAGAAGAAGACGCATCAGTGCCTCTTCTTTCTCAGGAGACTGAGGAGATTCTGCATGAGCCCCCCCATCCTCAGGACCTTCTACCGCTGTACCATTGAGAGCATCCGCACTGGATGCATCACCACCTAGCACGGCAATAGCACCGCCTACAACCGCAAATCTCTACAGAGAGTGGTGCAGTGTTTTGGAAGGATAATTGGAGGTGAACTTTTCTCCCTCCAGGACATCTACAGGAACCGGTGTCTGAGGAAAGCGGGGAGGATCATCAAAGACTCCAGTCACCCCAGTCACAAACTGTTTAAACTACTTCCGTCAGGCAGGAGATATTGCAGTATTTGGTCCCGAACCAGCAGGCTGAGGGACAGCTTTTTCCATCAGGCCATCAGACTGCTGAACACTGACCACTAGTACTTCATAGACACTTCACTGGCACTTTTCGACACTTTATCCTCTCCATACCGCACATAATTGCATAATTTTTTGCACAACATTCATCTACGGACATTCCGTACATATATACATACATACACACACACACATATATATATATGTGTGTGTGTGTATATATCCATCCATCCATCCATTTTCCAAACCACTTATCCTATTGGGTCGCGGGGGGTCCGGAGCCTATCCCGGAAACAATGGGCACGAGGCAGGGAACAACCCAGGATGGGAGGCCAGCCCATCGCAGGTGTATATATATATATATATATATATATATATATATATATATATATATATATATATCACGCTCCGGTTCGGGCGAACAGGCGATCGTGCGGGCGGTTGGCCAAAAATCAGGCAGACGTGGCAGGATCGGGGAGATCGGGGGTTTATTAGGGGAAAGGAACACTGGGAACATGGAAACTAAGGGAGACCAACGAACGTCACGCACAAGAGTCAAGCAATGACGAACGAGGGTAACAGGCAAGACCAGGATATAAATAGGACATGACTAACTCAAAATAATTGGACACAGCAGGAGACAATTAGGGAATCACACATGGGTAATCAGGGGGCGTGGCACACACGAGGAGCGGACGAGCCAGGCATCACAGAGCCCCCCCCCAAAGGCGCGCTGCACCGGGCGCGCCCCGGAGAAGGCGACGAACGGGACGAGGGAAACGGGACCAGGAACTGATGAACAAAATCAACGAAGGACGGGAAACAGGACCGAAGAACAAAACATGGCGAGAGACAGGACGTACGACAGGACGTGACAAAGGGCAGGGAACGCAGAGAGACAGACCAGAAAGGGCGGAACAGTGGGAACAGGCGGAACAAAAGGAGCGGGAGTGACGGAAGGGAACGTTGGGAAACCAGGAGCGGAGCGGGGCAGAACAAAGGGACCAGGAACAGAGGACTGCGGGACATAGGCGGAAGGAGGAACAAATGCCGGAGGGACCGGGGCAGGAAAGAAGGGAGAGAAGGAGGGGGAAGCAAGGGGAGCCTGAGGGAGCCCCCGCGGGCGATGGGAGGCAGCCGGAGGGGCCGCAGGCGGCCGGGAGGCCGGAGCCGGAGGGGACCGAGAAGGGGCTGAGGAGGCAGGGCGAGGGACCCGCGGAGGGGCCTGGGAGGGAGCAGGAGGGAGCACCGGGGAAGGGGACGAGGGAGCTGGAAGGGGCCAGGGCGAAGGCAAGGCGAGGGGGGGAGCCGCCGTAGGCGGCGACGTCCTCCGACGGGCCGAAGGTGGGGGCCCCGCAGGCAACCGAGGAGCCGCCGTCGGGGAGCCCCCAGGCAACCGACCAGGCATCGGAGGGGGGAGCGAGGCAGGGCGACGAGGCACCGGAGAGGGACCCGCAGGCGACAGCCGACCCGGAGGGCCAGGACCCATGGGTGCCAACCGAGCCCCAGCGCAGGCGAGGCAGGGCGAGCCAGGGGGCAGGGCGGGTGGGACCCCAGCCCTGCGTCTGTGTCCCCTCCCTTTACGGGACACAGACATGATGGTCCCAGGTCGGGGTCGAGTTCGCCGGGGCGAGGGAGAAAAGGTCACTAGTGCGGTCCCCGAGGGGTCCCATTCAAGCTCCTCCACCTCCGAAGAGGGAGGAGCCAAGATGGAGTCCTCTGGGACCACCTCAGGGACTAGGGCGACAGGAATTGGGGCACGGTCAGGGACCGGAACAGGGTCAGCCGGCTGTGGGGGCGCCGGCCTGGGAGCTGCTGGAGCGCGGTCAGGACTTGGAGCGCTGCAGGGAGAGGGGGCACCGGCCCGGGAGCTGCTGCAGGGAGAGGGGGCACCGGCCCGGGAGCTGCTGCAGGGAGAGGGGGCGCCGGCCCGGGAGCTGCTGCAGGGAGAGGGGGCGCCGGCCCGGGAGCTGCTGCAGGGAGAGGGGGCGCCGGCCCGGGAGCTGCTGCAGGGAGAGGGGGCGCCGGCCCGGGAGCTGCTGCAGGGAGAGGGGGCGCCGGCCCGGGAGCTGCTGCAGGGAGAGGGGGCGCCTCTGGAGCTGCTGCAGGGAGAGGGGGTGCCTCTGGAGCTGCTGCAGGTGGCGGCTGCGCTGGCTGCGCAGGCGGCAGCGCAGATGGCAGGAACACCCCAGACGTGTGCGCGGGAACTGCAGGCAGACAGGAAGACTCAGGCGAGGGCACAGAAGCTGCAGGTGACGGGAACGCCCCAGACGTGGGCGCGGGAACTGCAGGCAGACAGGACGACTCGACAGCGGGAGCCCAAAGCACAGGCGGGTGCTTAACCGCTGGAGTCGGTAGGCCCGGCGGTCGTGCAGGCAGCGGAGGCGGCTGTCCCGGCGCATGAACCGCGGGTACTGGCGACAGCCCCAGCACGGTAGCCGCAGGATCTAGCGGCGGCACCTGTGCAGGTGTCGCGGGCTGAGGAAGCTGCGCTGTCTGCACGGGCAGTAGCGAGGACTGCTCCGGCTGCGCAGGTTGCAGGGGGGCGGGCGCCGCGAGCTGCGCAGGCGGAGGTCGCCTGGAATGCAGAGAGCGTGCCAACTGCTCTCTGCATTCTAACAGAGGCGAGGAGAGCTCCTCAGGGGCTTTTGCCTCTACAGGCGGGACTGGTAAGTCCGCTGAGGGAGAGACGATCCCTGCCTCCTTTGGGAAGCGGGGCACACGCGGGACTGAGTCTCTGACCGCTCGAATCCCTCCCCAATGCTGTAGTCTCTCGGGCCGGTAATTATACCGCTCGAGGGGCGGTGGCTGATCCGGGGACAAGGGCTTGAGGTCCGGGAATTGGACTTGCCTCTCCTCCTCGTCGTCGCTGCAGTCCCAGAACCTGGCCAGAGAACAAGCTCCGAAACGGAGCGGTTCGTCCTCGGGGCTCTGGAGTAGTTCCTCCTTCTCGCTCTCGAAAGGGGTCCACGGGTGGGAGAGCGAGCAGGAACCCAGACTGATGAACTCCTCAGGGGTCCTCTTCCTCCCCTGCTTCCTCTTCTTTTTTCGGTTCGTCATTCTGTCACGCTCCGGTTCGGGCGAACAGGCGATCGTGCGGGCGGTTGGCCAAAAATCAGGCAGACGCGGCAGGATCGGGGAGATCGGGGGTTTATTAGGGGAAAGGAACACTGGGAACATGGAAACTAAGGGAGACCAACGAACGTCACGCACAAGAGTCAAGCAATGACGAACGAGGGTAACAGGCAAGACCAGGATATAAATAGGACATGACTAACTCAAAATAATCGGACACAGCAGGAGACAATTAGGGAATCACACATGGGTAATCAGGGGGCGTGGCACACACGAGGAGCGGACGAGCCGGGCATCACAATATATATATATATTATGAATTCATATTCATTTGTGTGCATATTTTTCATGTGCACATTTATTCTTATATTTTGTATTTGTATATTTTATACACCACTACTGCTTGTGAGGCTTGTACAAAAGAATTTCACTCACATATACTGTACCAGTCATGTGACAATAAAAATCATTGTGTGTAGAAAGTCAACTTCATTAGACATTTGACTTCCTCTGGATTTGCTTCAGCTTCCTGAGACATCATCTTCAGTTCTTCTGTTTTCTCATGCTGGCTCTCTGTGGACTCTCCAAGGGGCAGGAATTTTAAATCCCAGTAAATGCATCTATAGGTGTCCTGGATTGCTGCTCTCTGTTCTGGAGGAACTTCGTCTGTATCAGACTCATCAGTTTGATGCTTTCTTCTCCTTATTTTTGGGGTCGTAGATCGCCTAACATTCCCTATCCTATTTTGCATCTGTTTGGCAAGAGAGTGATACCCTGGTCCTATCACATCGCCCTATTATGTCTTGCAAAGATCTGGGATATTTTGCCACCACCTTTTTGGCCACTTCAGCAGAACTCCTTTTACTTATGCAGGTGCTTCTTTTCGTCACCTCATTAACTAAAATCCTAACCATCTCCCTTCTCATGTGAGGACGTGGTCGCTTTCCTCTCTCCAATGACTGAATCAGCTCCTCTGGGAACTTATCCCAAGGTATTATAAAGTTATCCACCCAATCTATATCAGGACTTGGGCTGGTGTTGGAAGAGGTTGAGGATGAATTTGGTGACAGAGACTGCAAGGATGCTGGAGGTCCTGGCGAGGCATCAATAGATGAGCTGCTTCTTTCAGGTGTCTGACCTGCAAAAATATACACACATACACACAAGAAGCATCATCGAGAAAACAGTGTGAATATCTCCCATTTTTTATGCAGCCTGCTTTTGGCACTAGCTTAAACATGAACTGAAATGCTTTACTTACATCTTAGTTTCCATGCAGAAAGGAGTTTTCTGGCCTGAACTGCTCTTAACGCTAGCAAATCGGCTTTCTCAATGAATTTAAAATCATCATATGTCTCAACTCCTAGGGGACTGTAAGGTCTCTTCCAGAATATCTTTTGCCACCACTGGAAGGTCAGGCAAGACCTGTGACTACGGTGCGTAGAAATGTTTGCTCCAAGTCGTTCATTTCTGGAATTAAGAAAGAATGACACCAGTTTTCAAGATTACACATGAAAAAAATTAACACAGTATGTACAGATAAGACAAACCTCTGCTTCCAGTGTTTAATGGGAATAAGGATTTACACTTTTAATTTTTGTTTACCCTTAAATAAAACCAGTAATCAGTATTTTATCAGTTTTACTAAGCATTTTTATTTTTCAGTGGTTCTCCACAACAGTGCCCAAGATCATGTTTACTTTGACACTACACTATGTTTAAGAGGAATGACTTGGTGTCCATTAACTGTGTATGATGGTAACGGATAAAAATCTACCAAATCATAAATGTTAAGACAAGCTTGTACTCTGTTTTGCCATTGCATACAGATGGTATTCAGAATGATAGTCAGCTTTATGTATATCCATCACAAAATACACAGCTGCATCATTTTTAATTAAAGTAACAAGAAGTTCTCCAAATTCCAAAGACATCATTTTTGGACACAATAAAATGCCCTTTTTCATATGATGTGCCTGTATGCAATAAACCACAGAAAGACAGCAAGTGTCTATCAGTGCACATTGTAACCTGTTTGGTTTCTTTCTTCCACAGAAAACAAACCTGTTATCCTGGTATTCATGTGTCACAAACCCAGTCATATGACAACATCATAATGGAACCGGTTAGGAAAAACATAATGAAAGTCATCCACAGTGCTTTTCTCAAATCTGAAGGGCTGCTACGATGCCAGGAAAATGAGCAGGTAGTCATCACAGTCCGTTTGATACTGCAGAAGTACCATTGCAGAAATAGACCCTGTATGGGTAATGAGTCTAAACAGTTTTTTGGAATATGTGTGATTAATCTGCTGAGGAATTCCCTAGATCAAAATTAATGGATGACAGCCTCATTGCTTTTAGACGTCAACTTGGGATACAAGAACAAGTCAAATGCTAATTTAACATTTAGAATTTTACTATGCTTCATTTTTAAAACCCATGGTGTTATGTGGGCGAGGCATGGTGCAGGAAATGAAGAAAAGAAAAAGAAGGTGGCGATCCACTGATGGCTCTGAGACACGGGGGGGGTTGTTACTGAAATTTAAAACACTGGGTAAAACTAAAAAAAAAACATGAGGGGTCAAAATAAGGAAAACAAAGACTAACTAAAAGAAATGCGAAGGGAACAAAGTCCAGGAACAAGGCAACACAGGGAGCAAGAACAAGAAAGGGAGCATAGTACAAGCTTATAAACCAGCACAGAGTAACTGCTAATCTTGACACAATGATCAACTCAGGAATTGAACGCAGGAATATAAATATACAAACCAAACTCGGCAATGACGCAGGAGGAGTGAGATATAAAACAATTATCCAGTCAGGGAGGGTACAGGACGACGAGAAATCTGGCAGAACATACAAGGACTGGTGCAAGAAAACAGGCAACAGCATGAAACTAATACTTTAATCAAAGAACTATGAAAACTAATAGAAAGTAAAAACTATGGAACAAAATCTAATAAAGACAAAAATAGCCATGGCTGGATTTGAACACACAACTACAAGGTGTGGTAGCTGCACGCTCAGCCCATAGAGCCATACAGCAGTGCGGGGGGGGCTGGGGAAACACACTAAAGACTTGGACAGCAGGGAAGACAGGATGACTAGTGACATCTCCTGGCCAAATGGAGAGAAGACACGAAAGGCTGGGACAGACTCTGACACAGTGTTACAGTTTTTCTCAATTGCTAAAACACTAAAACCCATTGGCTGGAGAAAGTTCTCAGTTGCCTGACCTCATTTAGCTAATTGTGCAGTCTGTTGTCAATACCTCAAAGCATTTTACATGGTAAAACACAATATGCAGATCTTCCTTAGACTTTTGAGCAAAACTCTAAACACATTCTCATTCTCAAAACACATTCTACACTCTAATGCACACGTCATCCATACTGGTAAACACAAGTAGCAACGCTCAAATACAATTAGAGAAAACATGTCATTGATTGAACACAACCACTCAAAATTGATGTCACCTGTTTCAAATGATGTGACACAACCAATATAAGCCAGTTCAGAGAGCAAACAGGTTGTTGAAGGTAGAAAGGAGAACGTCTGAGCATGGATAGAAGAAACAATGTGAGAGGACGAGTGCGTATGCGAGGTGGGCAACGAGGAGAAGGACGACAAGAAAGAGGAAGAACAGGAGGGTGAGGAAGAGGAGGAGGGCGACAAGAAAGAGGAAGAGGGTGAGGAAGAGGAGATGGATGAGGAGAAGGAAGAGGAAGACAAAGAGTGGAAATATCTGATGAAATTCGAGCAACAGTCATAGACCATGTTCTTGTCCATGGACTGACAATGAGGAAAGCAGGACTAAGAGTGCAACCCAATTTGAGCCAATTTTCTGTGTCCACCATAGTAAGGACATTCAGAGAAGAGAACAAGTACAGTATACTACTCTATTTTTGTAATTGCAAATTTACTGTACTACACTATATGCAACTGTTTCAATAGACATTTGTACAGTTCATCACTGTATGTATAGTACTGCATGAATATTTGTTGTAACTGCACATCTACTTTTTGTAGAATTGCGAGGCTACCACATGCAGGTGGAAGGACGGCTTTATTCACTCAAGAGCAAGAGGCCGTTATAGTGGGCATGGTCCTTCAAGATAATGTCATACGACTCAAAGAATACAAGAATACAAAATGCATACAGTAGGCTTAATTGTACTCTACAGTATAGCACTGTCTCTGTATGACTTACAAAATTCTAAATGCAGTATATTGCATTTCTACACAGACAATATTTGACTTGGAATCCTTGGACAGACCCCATGACTTCATCTTTGTCGATGAAGCAGGCTTCAATCTAACAAAGAGGAGACGGAGAGGCCGAAACATCATTGGACAGCGGGCCATTGTTGAAGTCCCTGGTCAACGAGGTGGCAATGTCACCATCTGTGCTGCTATTAGCAACCATGGTGTTCTACATCACCATGTTACACTCGGGCCATATAACACTCAGCACCTTCTAAGATTTATTGCCAATCTAAGAGATATTTTATTTGAGCTCCAAGTTCAAGACCATCAGGGTCAAGAGCTAAATGAGAATCCCATTCCCACCTATGTGATAGTGTGGGACAATGTCAGTTTCCACCGAGCTGCTCCGGTAAGGGAATGGTTTAACATCAATGAGCAGTTTATGAACTTGTACCTCCCTCCATACTCGCCTTTCCTGAATCCGATTGAGGAGTTTTTCTCCTCTTGGAGATGGAAAGTGTATGATCCACAACCTCAAACAGTCGCACTCCAAACTCCACTATGGCCAAGACCAAGGAGCTGTCGAAGGACACCAGAAACAAAATTGTAGACCTGCACCAGGCTGGGAAGAGTGAATCTGCAATAGGTAAGCAGCCTGGAGTGAAGAAATAAACTGTGGGAGCAATTATTAGAAAATGGAAGACATACAACACCACTGATAATTTCCCTTGATCTGGGGCTCCACGCAAGATCTCACCCTGTGAGGTCAGAATGATCACAACAACGGTGAGCAAAAATCCCAGAACCACACGGGGGGACCTAGTGAATGACCTGCAGAGAGCTGGGACCAAAGTAACAAAGGCCACCATCAGTAACACACTACGCCGCCAGGGACTCAGATCATGCAGTGCCAGACGTGTCCCCCTGCTTAAGCCAGTACATGTGCAAGCCCGTCTGAAGTTTGCTAGAGAGCATTTGGATGATCCAGAAGAGGATTGGGAGAATGTCATATGGTCAGATGAAACCAAAACAGAACTTTTTGGTAAAAACGCTACTCGTCGTGTTTGGAGGAGAAAGAATGCTGAGTTGCATCCAAAGAACACCATACCTACTGTAAAGCATGGGGGTGGAAACATCATGCTTTGGGGCTGATTATTCGGAAAGGGACCAATACGACTGGTCCATGTAAAGGAAAGAATGAACGGGGCCATGTATCGTCAGATTTTGAGTGAAAACCTCCTTCCATCACCAAGGGCATTGAAGATGAAACGTGGCTGGGTCTTTCAGCATGACAATGATCCCAAACACACCGCCCGGGTAATGAAGGAGTGGCTTTGTAAGAAGCATTTCAAGGTCCTGGAGTGGCCTAGCCAGTCTCCAGATCTCAACCCCATAGAAAATCTTTGGAGGGAGTTGAACGTCCGTGTTGCCCAGCGACAGCCCCGAAACATCACTGCTCTAGAGGAGATCTGCATGGAGGAATGGGCCAAAATACCGGCAACAGTGTGTGACAACCTTGTGAAGACTTACAGAAGACGTTTCACCTCTGTCATTGCCAACAAAGGTTTCATTACAAAGTATTGAGATGGACTTTTGTTATTGACCAAATACTTATTTTCCACAATACTTTGCAAATAAATTCTTTAAAATTCAGTAAATGTGATTATCTGGATTTCCTTTTCTTATTTTGTCTCTCATAGTTGAGGTATACCTATGGTGAAAATTACAGGCATCTCTCATCTTTTTAAGTGGGAGAACTTGCACAATTGGTGGCTGACTAAATACTTTTTTGCCCCACTGTATACTTTGAAACCATCTACATCCTGCTACTGTATTATCTGTAAATTATATTAATTGCAATTTGAAACTATAAGATTATGTTCTATTACTCTTATAAATAGTCTCAAATATAAACTCAAACTGCCTACCAGTAGTTCTCTTTTATCACTTACAATTATTGTTCACAGAAACATTTTGTTTAAACTACAAGGCCTTCTTACAAACGTTTGGCATTTCCCAGTAAGGTGAGAAACTAAATGTAGTGTACAAAGAAGCATTTAAAAGCAAATTGAGAAATAAAAAGGTGAAATAAATCCAGCAATAGTGAGCTTTTACAAGTATTTATTTAGCTCAATGTACTGAACAAAACTCTCCAATCACTCCTCCACATCCATCCATCCATCCATCCATCATCTCCCGCTTAATCCGGGGTCGGGTCGTGGGGGCAGCAGTCTCAGCAGGGAGACTCAGACTTCCCTCTCCCCGGCCACTTCATCCAGCTCCTCTGGGGGGATCCCGAGGCGTTCCCAGGCCAGCCGAGAGACATAGTCTCTCTAGCGTGTCCTGGGTCTTCCCCGGGGTCTCCTCCCAGTGGGACATGCCCGGAATACCTCCCCAGGGAGACGTCCCGGAGGCATCCTGATCAGATGCCCGAGCCACCTCATCTGGCTCCTCTCGATGCGGAGGAGCAGCGGCTCTACTCTGAGTCCCTCCCGAATGACTGAGCTCCTCACCCTATCTCTAAGGGAGAGCCCAGCCACCCTGCGGAGGAAACTCATTTCAGCCGCTTGTACCCGCGATCTCATTCTTTCGGTCACTACCCATAGCTCATGACCATAGGTGAGGGTAGGAACGTAGATCGACTGGTAAATCGAGAGCTTCGCCTATTGGCTATTCACCATGACAGACCAAAGCAGCGCTCGCATGGCTGCTGACGCCGCACCGATCCGCCTGTCGATCTCCCGCTCCATTGTTCCCCCACTCGTGAACAAGACCCCGAGATACTTAAACTCCTCCACTTGGGGAAGGACCCCATCCCCAACCCGGAGAGAGCATTGCCTATAAATGAAAGAAGTTTTGAACCATCCAGACTCTGTTTAGCACTGGCTATCTGGGGAAACTGAGTAACCAGACAAGAAGCACCTTGGTCAGGGGGGTGAACCTGAATGCTCCAAGTCACTAACAGAGCTTCACAAGACTGCAGAGACAGCAGAACCTAACAGCAGAATGACAATCTTAGTAACCTTCCAACAAACAACAGAGCAGTTTGATAGACGTTACAGTCTGTTTGGGGTTTGTCAGACAGCATTTAGAGTCTATGAGAATGAGGACAAAATGTTGTTGGTGTGATGACACAAATTACAGTTTTTTACAATCGCTACGACAGTTTTTGCAATACATTTAACAAGTTTCCTAAACTCTTAATACAGTTAGCACAAGATCCGTCTTTGTAGGCTATACAATTAACACATTTCTTGTTGCTATGATACAAAATGCATACAGTTAACACCAATTTAAAATGCTTGAACTTCTTTTACACACAAGCTCAACCAAGACCAAAACAATGTAATTTTACAGTCAAATCTACAAATGCTTTCACACTGTATGTCAGAACACATAACATCATGTTCTAAACATAACTTATATAGGCTAAAGTCAAAGTGAACAGCTGTTCATATTGTGAATTGAAACACAAATATATTCCCTGTATTTTATTCCATTACCATTGAGAAACAACTTATTGCAGTTATGGAAATATATAAATCACAGCTGATTCCCATCTAGGAACCACACTCAGGTGTTGAAGTTTTTCCGATCATATGTTCTAAAAGAGGACTCTTTGGGCTGAGCTTGTGTAGAAAAGGAACAATATAGAGCAACAAATAAAGAAATAAAGAAAGAAATAAAGAAAGAAAGAAAGAAAATGCCTGCACGAAGGAGAGGAAGACGAGTACCAGGACAATTGAGAGGAGTGGGGCAAAGTAGAGGGAGAGGAGTTAGAATGCGTGGTGGCGCTCAAAGAAGGACCAGAGCTAGGGTAACTGATCAAATAAGAGCTACTATCATTGACCATGTCATAAAACACGGACTATCATACAGAGAGGCTGGGGAACAAGTACAGCTAAATCTCAGCTGGGATACAGTGGCATCCATTGTCCGTATTTTCAGAGAAACCAACAGGTAGGATATTGCTTCTCCTACAGCAAAGTGTAAATTATTTTACCATTTACTGTATTAGAGTGACTGTATGCCTCCGGTCTCTAATATGTAACTGTATTTTGTCCCTCTAAGGATTCAACATCTACCTCCCTCAGGGGGCAGAGGAAAGCTCTTGAATGAAGAACAGGAACTTGCTATTGTCAACATGGTGATTGCTGACAATGAAATAAAACTGAAGGACATTCAGTCCAGAGTTGTAGAGGACAACCTTGTCTTTGGGAACATTGCAGCAATCAGCATAACATCCATTTCTCGGACTCTAGCTAAGCACAGAGTCCGAATGAAAACACTATATAAAGTTCCTTTTGAAAGGAACAGTGAGCGCATCAAAGAACTCCGTCACCAATACGTCCAGGTAAGGTTATGCAATACAGTCATTACTGTACTATACACAGTGTGTTTTGCAGCAAACTACTCTATAACAGTAGAGCACAGCATTTACATACACTGTGTCTAATTACTTTCAGAGAGTCATGGAGTTGGAGGCCAATCAAGTCCCACATGAAATTATCTATTATTGACGAGGCTGGCTTCAACTTGGCGAAAAGGCGTCGCCGTGGGAGAAACATAATAAGCCAAAGGGCCACAGTTACCGTGCCGGGCCAGAGAGGAGCCAACATCACCATGTGCGCCGCAATCTCCAACAACGGTGCACTCCTGCATAAATGTCAGATTGACCCCTACAACACCGACTGCCTTCTCCTGTTTTTAGAAGACCTGCACGAAAGACTGGTGCCAGAGGTAGAAAGGGGACAGGTGGGAGACCACTTGCCTATATATGTTATCATATGGGACAATGTGGCATTCCACCATTCCTGTGCAGTCACAGCCTGGTTTGACGCCCATCCAAGGATGATGTCCCATTTCCGTGCCCCTTACTCCCCTTTCCTCAACCCCATTGAGGAGTTTTTCTCAGCCTGGAGATGGAAGGTTTTTGACCATCGTCCACATGACCAAATGTCCCTCCTGATTGACTAAATGTTCCTGTTGGAAGAGAACATGTGTTAGTGTTTTCAATAATTATTTGATTTTACAGTTTTTTACAATCGCTATGACAGTTTTTGCAATACATTTAACAAGTTCCCTAAACTCTTAACGCACCAATACACCTAAAACACACAATTGGCAAAACGGTTAATTTCATGCTCAAAATCACACGTTGTAAACTAAACCCCAAAACTAATTTTCAAAATACAATAATAAACTACCACAGTACACTATGTCTAGCAAAACACTGCAAACATGTTTTAAAATCAAATAATTATTGAAAACACTAACACATGTTCTCTTCCAACAGGAACATTTAGTCAATCATAACACACTGACAAAAAAACACTATCATCAGCTGAAATTACAGAAACTGCATTATTTTATGTGTCAGGTCTGGCCTTATATTTGAAGCCTTTCTACATTTTTGTTTTGTTGGGTTTAGTAAATGCATGCATTTTGTTTCCTTTGCTGCAGAAATTCAATACAAAAAAATTAATGACCATCTCAGAGTAGCTTTATAAAATGTACAGTTTATGTAAAAAAAAATACAGACACAGAACTGCTGCAGTACAGACTTCTATTTGCATTCTAACTCCTCTCCCTCTACCTTGCCCCACTCCTCTCCCTTGTCCTTGTCCCACTCAATTATCCTGGTACTCGTTTTCCTCTCCCTCGTGCAAGCTTTCTTTCTTTCTTTCTTTTTCTTTCTTTCTTTCTTTCTTTCTTTCTTTCTTTCTTTCTTTCTTTCTTTCTGTTGCTTTATATTGTTCCTTCTCCACACAAGAACAGCCCAAAGAGTCCTCTTTTAGAACATATGATGATGTGATTGGAAAAACCTCAACACCTGATTGTGGTTCCTAGATGGGAATCAGCTGTGATTTATATATTTCCATAACTGCAATAAGCTGTTTCTAATTGGCAATGGAATAAAATACAGGGAATATATTTGTGTTTCAATTCACAATATGAACAGCTGTTCACTTTGACTTTAGCCTATATTAGGTATGTTTAGAACATGATGTTATGTGTTCTGACATACAGTGTGAAAGCATTTGTAAATTTGACTGTAAAATTACATTGTTTTGGTCTTGGTTGAGCTTGTGTGTAAAAGAAGTTCAAGCATTTTAAATTGGTGTTAACTGTATGCATTTTGCATCATAGCAACAAGAAATGTGTTAATTGTATAGCCTACAAAGACGGATCTTGTGCTAACTGTATTAAGAGTTTAGGAAACTTGTTAAATGTATTGCAAAAACTGTCGTAGCGATTGTAAAAAACTGTAATTTGTGTCATCACACCAACAACATTTTGTCCTCATTCTCATTGGTTGAGCTTGTGTGTAAAAGAAGTTCAAACATTTTAAATTGGTGTTAACTGTATGCGTTTTGCATGATAACAACAAGAAATGTGTTAACTGTATAGCCTACAAATACGGATGTTGTGCTAACTGTGTTGAGTTTAGGAAACTTGTTAAATGTATTGCAAAAACTGTCATAGCGATTGTAAAAAACTGTAAAACATGTTTGCAGTGTTTTGCTAGACATAGTGTACTGTGGTACTTTATTATTGTATTTTGAAAATTAGTTTTGGGGATTAGTTTACAATGTGTGATTTTGAGCATGAAATTTGCCAATTATGTGTTTTAGGTGTGTTGGTGCATTAAGAGTGCATTAACTTGTTACAGTTTTTCTTAGAAGTTTACGCACAATTACTTGTACTTGAGACACAATGACTACAACATGTAACTGATGCACCAACCCCCTGAACCAATTCTGCTAAACTACAAGCACAATTCCTGCTTTACACTCAAATTGCAGTTTTAAAACACACTTTTTTCAAAACACTACACACTATTCTCTGCATTTGGCACAATTTTCATGAAGAAAATCTCTTGTTTTCACAAGGAACACGCTGTCATTCAAAATTGTAAAGTCAGTTGCCCTACTTTGCATACTAACTCATCACATGGGTAAACACCTGTCACACATAATTGTAATTTAGAAATCAGAGCTTTATAAAAGGCAACAGGTGAGCTCTTCTGTTTTGGAACAATGGATGCCAACGTTGGAAACAGGCAGAGCCAGAGGAGTGAGAGTAAGAGGAGGAGGACAGGGAGGACGAGGAAGGTAATCTCTGATGAGATCAAAGCCACTTTGGTTGACCGTGTGGTCAACCATGGTCTAACAATGAGGGAGGCTGGGCAAAGAGAGTTGAAGTCCCTGGCCAGCGTGGTGGGAACATCACAATGTGTGCAGCAATTACCAACCAAGGTGTCATCCATCACCATGCTACCCTTGGCCCCTACAACACTGCCCATCTGATCACATTCCTGGAAATCCTACACAACACACTCATTCCACCAGATCAGATAGATGGCCCAGAGCAGCTCAGGTATGTTGTCATTTGGGACAACATAAGTTTCCACCAGGCTGCTCCATATTCTCCATTCCTCAGTCCTATTGAGGATTTGTTTTCTACATGGAAATGGAAAGTGTATGACCGAAATCCACACACACGTATACCCCTTCTCCAAGCTATGGAAGATGCATGTGGAGATATGACAGTTGATGCTTTTCATGGCTGAATTCGCCATGCTAGGCGATGTTTCCCCCGCTGCTTGGCCAGGGCAATCATTGCTTGTGATGTAGATTAGCCAGACCAAAACAGAAGAGAGGATGCAGAGTTGTTTTTTTGTTTTTTTTTTTACTGTAACTGTATTCAGTAAATTCTTGGAATATAAATTCAAAAAAAGGCTTACAGTGAGTCATTATGATGAATGGAGAAGAAGTGGTCATAGTGTTTTACATTAAGCACATCAGTAATCAACTGGTTCTTATAAATGTCTATTCATATGATGGTTTGTGTGTGTCATTTGAAAACAAAATGCCATTTTGAGAAGAAATTACATTGTTATGAATGTAAAGTTTCATTTTGCTAGAGAATTGAAGGGTTCTGCCCATTGTGTGTGTGTTTTGATTTGTGTGTAGAGTTATGACAATATGGGGCATGCTTTCAGAAAATGTGTGTAAACAATTGCGAAAAACTGTAAATGTATTGCAAAAACGGTCATAGCGATTGTGAAAAACTGTATTCATAAGATGTGTTTTTAGTCAGTTTATTGGTGAAATTTGAATTTTGTATTTTACTTCCCCTTTTGGAGATGAAGCGGACCCAAGACCTAAACAAAATAATAATGTTGATTGTGGAGAATAAAGGTGGACAGAGTAGAAAATGAAAAAAAAAAAACATATGGTTCTGTACCGTGCTTGAATAAAACAGACACATTCCTTAGTATGCTCTGTCTTTCTGTCTGGCTAACAGTCTGAAAGGCTGCTGATGGCTGCATATTCACGGGGTGGGGGTGGGGGGCAGTCACAATGACGTGTGAATGTGTCATTAACTTCTCTGCTTGGCCACAATGAAAAGAGATATGTTTGCAGGGGATCAAGGTGAGGTTGTTTTCTTAACCTAAGAACACTGAACCAATGGTCAAGCATGGTGGTGGTAGTATCATGCTGTTTTGCTGACAGTACTGTACATCAGAACATTGCAGAAAGACAATGGAATAATGAAGCAGCACTAGATAGATAGATAGATAGATAGATAGATAGATAGATAGATAGATAGATAGGGCATTTTTTATCATAGTAGCAGACATAAAAAGAGGAACATAAAAGAAACATAGCATAATAAGTATTTACTGTAACCCTCTGGAGTCTGAGGCCTCTCACCCACTTTCAAAGTAGTCTGACATGCCTTGAGATTTTACAGTTTTTCTGATTTGCTAAAATGCATTTCCTAAAATCTCCTCTCCTTTCCTCAAACCACTAAGCACAAACTCTAAAATTCAAGTTAAATTCACAAAACCTTACACTCGTCTTGAAAATCAAACAATCTTCTGAAAACTACATTATCTTTGCTCAAAAGCAAACATTGGTTTCATATCACGCATCAAGCCAGTCGTTAGCCGGTTAAATAAACACTACTGAACACTACACACTACAGAAAAAAACTGAAAACACTACCAGTAAAAACTGTTGTTGGCATGTCAATTAGAAACCACAAGACTAGTAAAAAAAAAAGTATGGTCGTCTACCAAAAATATTTGTATAGTATACTGTATAGTTATTTCTGATAACTAATATGTAATATTTGCCGTATTCAGTGCTCCAAAAAAGTTACTGTAAAGGACAAAGCCAAAAAGTAAACAGTTGAGAGGCATTACTGATTGCAGTAAAATGTTGTGCAATTGCCAAGCCAGAGTCACGGAAGAAAATTCATTCTGCCTCATTACCCTGTCTCAGGGCTGGGTCTATCAATGCTATCCCTTGTTGGGCGATGCAGAAATCCTCTGTGTGACCCATTTGTACCTTGACGTCGAAATTCAGCTCATATTCACCTATGGTACATATTCTATGTTCTAGTCACTCTTTGGCTTCTTCAAATGTTTATAAATGTGTGTGAACAGTTTTTAGTCATTGTGTTTAAATGACTACTGTGTGCTGACTGTGCTTAACTTCTGCGGCCTGTGTTTTCTATTTTGCATCAAAGTTCACCAAAGCGCAAAATGTGTTTTGATGAATGAGAAAGTTTTGCAAAAAGGGTGACTGAGATCTGCAAATTGTGTCTAACTAGGTAAGCATGGTTTAAAGTTTCGCCAAACAAGTGACTGATTCAATAAATGACTTTTGGCAATTGGAAGTTTGATTTAAATAATTTTTAATATTTCAGCAATTCGGAAAAACTGTAAAATATTTCACCTATCAAAAAACATTTATCCCAAAGTGCTACAAATGCTTTTATTTAGCACAAACTCACCACCAATAATCTGAGATCATTTAGAATGTGATTATTCTATTTTTTTAAAATCTACTTTAAAGATACACTTTTCAAAAACCTATTTTCAGTGGTGCTGACAAATTCCTGACAAAAATGTGTGTAGTTACTCTGCTCCCTTGCCAAGCCTCACAACTGATGTAGTGGTAGCCAGCAATCCTGCCAGGCAGAGTTTGGTCAGATAGGGCAAGTGACAGCCCCTGCAGAATTGTGCCAGGGTTGTCTTGAATAAAAGCTGTCTGGCTGGATTAAGGGAGGCAAGCATCTGCCTGGAGTCTAGGCCCTTGCCAATAAACTCCACCGTCTGGGTGGGAGCAATGGAGTTCTTCTCCCAGCTAATGGCAAAACATGAGGCTATTACGTTCTCCAGCATCTAAAGAAGATGATGATAAGAAGCCAATCATCAGGATACAGCAAGACCAGCATGCCCTGGTGCTGTAGAGGGTTTAAGGCAGGGGTCGGCAACCTTTTAAAGCACAGAGCCATTTTTTCCTAAATATCTGAACCAAGATTTACAATGAGCCACAATGGGTAGAGAAGGGGCTTTGAAATACAGTTTTTTTAAATGTGATATGGGCATATATGCATTTAACACGAAAACAAAAGTTCAAGTACTTACAAAAAATAAAGAAAACCAAGTTTGGGGAGCATCTCAGTTTTAAATCACTGAGACGCATAACAGCGCAAAAGGTGACTAATATTACAACATTGTTCAGTTCTGTAGTGATAGTCTTCATCCTCAGCCCTTCACTCTCTTCACTACTGCTGTGCTGATGAGCAGTGCAAAAATAGTCACAACTTAGCTGGCTATAATATATAAATCGGAGAAAATATAATACTGTAATTTTTACAAGGACTTGGGTGTCACGCCCAGCTCGTCTGATCCTCGCATGTGCCATGCAGTTGCTAAATAGGGGGGCTAGAGCCGTGTGGGATGCTATTCCTCGGATCCCCAGGGCTTTTAAAGGGGTAGCGCCCACTCTTACGATGCCGACCCAAGCGGCGCTCTCCAACGTGCCTGATATGCCTGTCCTGCCCATGCCTGACCAGCCTGTTCATGACCAGCCTGTTCTGGAGATCCCAGACCAGCTGCCACAGGTGCCCGCCGCGACGTCCCTAGGTGGGACGTATTTCACCCTCCAGGATCTCTTCTGGAGGGTGATGGAGGCCCCGACGGCATGCGAGGCCCCAACCGGTCACGCAGCTCCAGGGAGCCTTCACATAGTTTTCTCCAGCGTCATCTTCACACGAGCTGGAGGAGATCGCCGCGTCCTTGGGGAGGCTGCTACTGTTGGGAATAGAGCAGATCCCCTCAACAGAACCCCCCAAGGTTCCGGTTCCTGCTGGTCCTGAGGCACCTGCCACAGTCCCGCTTTCTGCTCCCCCTGAGGCACCTGCCACGGCCCCGCCTCCAGCTACTGCTCCGTTCCCTGCACCGCCTGAGCTCCCTGCTGCAGCTCCGCCCATGCCAGAGATCCCTGCTACGCCCGCGGTCTCTGCTACGGCACTACCCGCGGCTGTGCCTGCTACGCCTCCTCCTGCTCTGCCTGCTACACCACCGGAGGCGCCGCCTCCCCCTGGCCCTGCTCTGCCCGTGGCCCCTCTGCTTCTGCCTGGTCCTGCTCCGCCCGAGGCCCCTCTGCCTCCGCCTGGCCCTGCTCCGCCCGAGGCCCCTCAGCCTCCGCCTGAGACTCCTCCCGCGCCTGTAACCCATGTCCCAGTCCCTGACTCAGCTCCAGTCCCCATAACACCAGCCCCAGTCCCCGAGGAGGCCCCAGCCAGTCTGACCACCGCTCCTTCCTCCTTGGAGGTGGAGGACCTCGAATGAGACCCCTCAGGTACCTCCCTCATGACTCCTCCACCCTTGCCCTGGCGTGGTCGATCCCAGCCTAAACTTTGCCTTGGCTGCCGCCCGCCCTGCGCCCTGGCTCGCTCTCGCTCGCCCCTGCTCGCCTTGGCTGGGGCTCGGGGGGCGCCTGCGAGTCCTGTGGCTCTGGGTCAGCGGTCGCCTGCGGGTCCCCCTCCGATGCCTCATTGCCCAGCCTCAGTCCTGCCTCCGACAGCTCGTTGGTCGCATGCGGGTTCCCCTGCTTCGCTCCTCAGTCGCCTGTGGGTCCCCCCACTCCGGCGCGTCAGTGGACATTGCCCTTGCTGGCTGTGGCTGCGCTGTCGCCTGCTGCGGCTCCCCTTCCCTCCTTGCCTTCACCGGTGTCCCCTCCTGCTTCCTCATCGCCTCCCCTGGTGCCCCCTCTGACTCCCTCCTCGTCCCCTTGGCCTGTCCCTTGGCCTATCTCCTCGGCCCCTCCGAGGTCCCCTCCTGCTCCGGCCTCCCGGTCGCCTGCGGCCCCTCCGGCTGCCTCCCGTCACCCGCTGTAGCTCCCTCGGGCTCCCCATTCTCTCCCGGCCTTTCCCGTCTGGCCTCCCATGCCTCCTGTGTTTGTTCCTCGTTCCTCTGTTCTTCCTGTCTCTGCTCCTCATCCCTCTGTGCCTCTCTTCACTCCTCACTCCTTTTGTCCCTCCATTTTCTCTGTGTCTCCTTTCCTTCTCTGCCTGTCAGCGTTCCCTGTCCTTTGTCAGGTGTTGGCTCGGCTCTTGCCCCTGTGCCAGTTCTGTGTTTCTGTTCAGTTCCTGGTCCCTCGTCAATGGTCTTGCTCTTGTCTTCCAGGTCCCGTGTCCTTGGTTTCATCTCATCCGTCGCCTCCCTACAATAATTTGTAATCCCAATAAATGTTGAAGCGTACATCCAATCTCAGCTACTAAAGAAAACTCCAAAAAGCATACCATTTGACCGGAGACATACTCTCGTCGTAGAGAATGACTTTCAGGAAGTGAATGATGCCGTTAAACCATCACAGAAGCGTACAATGGACTGCCTCATTCACATATGGCTAAAGAAATATCTAAATGAAAAATAACATTAACTCATAAATAATACTTTCGTAAAGATGAATTATTTATCATAATTATATTAATACATAAAAATGTTCTATACTATCATTCTGAGAAGAGCCGCAGTCTCTTCAAAGAGCTGCATGTGGCTCACGAGCCGTAGGTTGCCGACTCCTGGTCTAGGGCTTTACACACTGTGTGAACACAAATGGAGCTAGGGAGAGGCCGAACAGGAAAACATGTTACTGGTACTGTCCTGAAAGGGAAACCATAGGAGGTGCCAATGCCCCTGGGCAACAGGAACATCCATCCATCCATTTTCCAAACCGGCTTATCCTACTGGGTCGCGGGGAGTCCGGAGCCTATCCCGGAAGCAATGAGCACGAGGCAGGGAACAACCCAGGATGGGGGGCCAGACCATCGGAGGGCACACTCACACACACCATTCCCTCATGCATGCACTCCTATGGGCAATTTAGCAACTCCAATTAGCCTCAGCATGTTTTTGGACTGTGGGGGGAAACCGGAGTACCCGGAGGAAACCCCACGACGACATGGGGAGAACATGCAAACTCCACACACATGTAACCCAGGCAGAGACTTGAACCCAGGTCCCACAGGTGTGAGGCAACAGTGCTAACCACTGCACCAGCATGCCGCCCCGCAACAGGAACATGAAACATGAAAATATGTGGCCCTGAAGTTGACATCCCTAGTGCAGAGCATCCCGAATGGTAGGTGTTTGAGGTACAGTTCAGTCCCCTCAGATCAAGAATGGGTCTAAAGCTGCTGTCCTTCTTTCTGACAAGGAAATAGGTGGAATAAAAACCAGCTGGCTGAGTCTGTTTGTTTACACATTCTATTGCACCATTTTGTAAGAACTTGAGAATTCATAGCTGAAGGCCCTGTATGTGTCCTGGGTTTTGGACCACTATGGGTCGAACCATGGTAGGTAGAGGAGTTGACAGTGTAACTCTAAGATTGTATAAAAGCTAGTGATTTGAGGTGATTTCTCTCTAGTGGTTGAGTTGGGAGGTGGTAAACCCAAGGACTCATCGATTTTGGCCGAAAGGGGTGGGGTTTTGGCCGGCAGACTTGCTATCACTGAGCTGGAGTGTGATTCTAGTTGGTCAGGGGTTCAGGCTGAGTAGGACGTGGAGATATACCATGATGGGAGGCAATATGAAGCTGGGATGTGTGGTCAAGGCATCTGCAAAGAGGGGCCCCAAGAGCTTACGGTTTCCAAAGCAACTTGCACTGCTGGCTCAAAGATCTGACCTGGAAACAAAGGCAAGGCTCTCAAACTAGTCCAGCAGGGCTCTGACAGTAGGGACTGGGCCAGCCACACTTGCCTCCTGGCCTGTATGAGCAAGCCCAAGGCTCACCCATATTCACCAGCAATAGCACCCAATGACTGGAGAGAGACATCCACTAATTGACCAATCGCTGCATCCATGACAGGGGAGAGAGAAGAATACATGGCAAGCATAAGGTCTGCAAAGGTATTACCTATTCTGTTCAGAAATGCTGGAGGACTATAAGCTCTTCCCATAAGGTTATCAGTGTGGTGCCACTCTACATTTGGACAGCAAATGCTGTGCCACAAGGCCTCATCCGGTGAGACTATAAGGGAAGCGGCACAAGGTACCACTGTAGCCATTTTCCCCAAGTCTGACGATGTTGGGGTCTACCATTGCTGCTGCTGTGTGAGTAGCACGGTCAGTCCCAGATGACATTGCTGATAATATGCCTCCATAAGTACCTATGAGAGAAAAATTGATCAGAGGGGTGTTTTATAATCAGCTTTTAGAATGTATATATTGATGCAAGTGTGCCTGGGGTTTAGGCAGCTAACACAGCTAACACTCAAGAATGTAAGCTCAAGGGAATTAAGAGTTAACCTTAGTGTAGCAATATGTGTTTGTACTTTGTGCTTATTAGATTGAGCTACACTGGGTAATATACCTTGCAGCTGTCATGGTCACATGATGACAGAACTTTGTGTACATTCTCAACCAATGTGCGAGCGCATGAGAGTCTATTGGCTGCCCTCAGGTAGGACTGAAATAGAGCTGTGTTTCTGTCAGCTCAGCTCTTATTATTTTTAAAAACTAGAGAATTCTCTTCCTGTAAGCTAAACGGAAACTTCTTGTTCTTAGCTCTTACCTTGTTTTGTAGTTTTATTTTGGCTTTGAGTCAGAGAAAGACTCTTAGAGGCTTATGAAACAAGTCTCCAGAATGGTATGAGGTATTTCAAGGATGCGAGTGTATTTGATTACCAGTCATGGCCTTGAAAGATGGGTAATAAATGCTAAAAGTTAGAAGAGTTGTGATGCCCTTTGCTGTGCAGCTTTGATGTGACAGATTTTTTTTTTAATCCATTATTATCCAATTATTATTGCATGACGCAAGAGCAAAAAGAAGCTAAGAAAAAGCAAAACAGGCATCTGAAGACAGCCCTCGGAACATGTGGATATCCCAAGTGGGCCTTTAACAAAGCAGGACCCTGTTTCGGAAAAAGGACAATGGAACAGTCAGAGTCGCAGGACCAATGGAAAGGCTTGGTGACACCATACATGTCTGGGGTGTCTATGAGGCTGAAAAGGATTTTTGGAAAACATCACATACCTGTCCATTTCAAACCCACCAACACGCTGAGACAGATACTCGTCCAACCCAAAGATCGGATACCAAAACATGTTGTTGCTATAAAGTGGGCGTGCCTTGTAGTAGGCGTTACTTGTTCTTGGTATTTCTTGTAGTCTTGCAGGATGCACTGACTAAATGCGAAGAAGCCCTAAATGATTTGTTTAGCTCAGATGTTTTAACAATTGTATTCTCAGTTTGAGAATATTTGGACACATTAGATCTCTAGGCTAAGCCTCAGATCCTAGCAGTACCGTTACAACAGTATGTGTTCCACCCCCTTGCAGCTGTGGCACAAGAAATTCACTGTTCCCTGAATACATGTGACAGTTAAAACTTGATAGGGGAGACGACTTGCTGGTACTTGAGGGAAACTTCCTGATGCTTTCTTGGCTGGATTTCTCGGCATGAGAACGAGGAGGAGAGTTTCTGTAACACACTGATAATAATGGCGTTTCCTGGTGGTGAGTACTGGCAGCGAATAAAAACGTCCTGAACTGGCTGCACTTGATCAGTAGGTATTTCAGATCTGTGAATCAGCATTGTGAAACCTTTTTTACATGTATGCATGGTGTATATATACACAATATATACATTGTGTAATATATATCTTTTTTAAATTTTATCATTTTATTTGTATTTTTCCAACTGTCTACAAAAATTACAGTTAATGCGAAAAGCTGTGCAGCTCATAATGTCTTTGCAACATATTAACAATTAAAAATCAAGATATAAGTCTGAAAATCTACATGTGTAAATATAATCCAGTCATATTTGGGAGGGGGGGGGTGCGCGTGCTTCTCTTATTACGTTTCATGTTACATAAACCACATGTCATGCCTTCGAGTTTGTCCACATTCCTGTACCTGTGAATAAAAGTGGAAGTATTTCCAGCCATAATCACAGTTCTGTTAAGGATGTACACACAGCTCGGGAATCAAATAAAGATATTTCATATTGAAAGGTAAGAAAATAGTCAAAAATAAAATTAATACTTACTGGAGTTGAAAACGGCAGTGCTTGCAATTATTTTTAGATTATTTTATTGGATTTAACAAACCCCGTGATAATCACATAATTATTTTGTTTCCAGTTTATACAAGATCTTAATTACTCTGATAAATACTGTAACACCTGTACAAAATGTTACTTTTCAGTACCAAAGGAAAAAAGATAATGATAATTTAGGAAATTTGCTGCGTTCCTCTACATCTTTGTATCGACTATAATAATTTTAAATAGTTTTATTATAGGCCCGTTTAACTTAAACGTACACGCGAGAATGTATTCGAGAGTCAGACCGTATTCATACTGACTTAATTCCATTGTCCAATTAGGAATCAGTAAAATGTTATACGACTTGAGGCAAAATAAGGCTATTAGCATAAATCATTCACTACAGTTGTCAGGAACCAGCCAAGAGCATTATCAAGGAGGTAATTAATTTCAAGTACAGCCGTTCTCTCCTTAACATACTGTGGCGTCGGTGAGCCAAGCACCGCCTGTCCTATTTGCAAATGTCCCAGCATGCCGCACTGTTGTACTGAAAATAGCCGCTGTCTATGTCATTCATGTAGTTAATGTTCCTGGTTCCATGCATTGTGTGTTCTGTACTAGTGCCCTGCTTACGTTTAAGCTTTATCCCCGTGTGTTTGTGTATACATTATGCACTATGTGTAGTTCCCATTGTTCGTACAGTGACCCTTCCTCTCTTTGTTCAGTAAATAACAAAGTACAAAGATACTTGTATTTGTATACTGTTATACAAACAGGTGTTGTGGTAATGTATAGTCCTGTTAAATACTATAAATAAAAGGATTTTACCCAGCCTGTATTTTTGATGTAGTTTTATGGTTGAGGTCAACGGATACCACAATACGTTAAATGTGTTCTGCTAGCGTAAAGCTAATTAAGACCATTAGAATTTAACCAGGAAAATATCATTTTAGGTAAATATTACATGCACAATGATGTTTAAATCTAAATAAAATTAGTAGCATTTTAACATGTTATAAATTACCTGTGTGCGATTATGCTGACTTTCAGCGCAGGATTATCAGACAGAAAACAACGCCTGAAACATTTCAGAGAGACAGACAACTTTTCATTTCATGTATACATGTTTTGAGAGCTAGATCTTGTAGTTTGCACCTCATGGCAAACATATATTGTATATTTACCTTCCTGTTCATAGAGGCTCCACCTGGATTCATTTACTCTGTCACAGCACATATCAATAATGGGCGACTCTGATTCAGAAACAAGTCCCTCTACACAGCTTAAAAAGAGTGGGGCTGTTCCTGAAATGATTCGCTCTTTGGGACAAAAGCCAGAGACTACTGAATGGTAAGCTGTTGATATTTTCACTTTTAAAGGCAGCTGTTGAAAAAGCCCTTGTTAAAATTTTCACAGGGAGGAGAGGTAGTGTTTACAGAGTTGATTTCTGGTGATTTTAGCACTGATCTGTTGCAACAGAATGCATTGTTTGTTAAGACTATAATAATAATAAAAAAACCTGTTTGATCCTTTTTACTTTGCACAGTTGTTGTATGGGTGAGGAACTGGAACCGGGCATTTTTTTATAAACCAGTGAGAGAGATGAGGTAGGACAAAATTTAAAGTCCAATGAAAGCTTACCTCCAAACTCCACCAGCTAGGCCTCAGCTCACCACTGTGTGAATGGATCCTAAGCTTCCTGTCAGAGAGTACTTAGCTGGTAAGACTGGGCTCCCACCAGTCTTCCACTATAACTCTGAGCACTAGCACACCACAAGGATATGTACTGAACCCAGACACTGGTTTATTAAAAAATGCTCTGTCTAATTGTACCATACAGTGTGTATTTGCAGTGTTTCTACTGCCTGCACTGTACATTGCATAATATTTATCCTGTATATGTTTACCCAGTAGTTCGTTCAATAGTTAAAAGAATGTTTAGGGTGATTGTCCTCTTGGAAAATGAATCCAGACCCAATAAGACGACTCCCAGATGGTACGCCATACCTCACCAGAATGTTGTGGTATACTTTCTTATCCATGGTACCATCAATTTTCACTAAGTCACCTGTTCCTGAGGCTAAAATGGCACCCCACACCATAATACTACCCCCCCCATGTTTAACTGTTTGCAAGAGACACTCCTTTTTATATCTCTCCCCTTTCCTCCATCGAACATACAGTCTTCGCTTGTCACCGAACTGTTCAAACCTGGACTTATCAGTCCAAAACACTTTATACCAATCTTTCTTTGTCCATTTCTTGTGCTTTTTGTAAATTTCAGGCATTTCACTATATTGTTCTCTTAAAAATGGTTTCTTTGCTGCTATTCTGCCAACAAGTCCTCCTTTTCCCAGTCTCCAACGCACAGCTCTTGAGGACACTGACGCACCATTAGTCACTGTGTTGTTGATCTCATCACGCAGTTCTCATGAGGTCTTTCTACTGTCCTTAAGACTGAGAATTTTGAGATGCTTCACTTGTCTGTCTGAAAGTTTCTTTTTCCTACTTCTTCCCTTTCGGTTCTGGTGTGAGTTGGTGGCATCATGGCGGTCTCAACTGTACTTTACAGTGCTTGGACTGCATCTCAAGTCCTTGGCTATGCGGCGGTAACTCCAGCCAGCATCAAAAAGGGCCTTTATTCGAACCCGTTGCTCACTCGTTAGCTCCTTCTTCACCTTGGCAAATGTTCAAAGAAGAGCAACATGTGCTTCAAGACTGCTTCTAGAGGCTTTGAATTCATACCAATTGGTGGTGTGGCCTCAGTGACAAATTCTGATGTTACCAATTACTTAATGAGCAGGATAGACCTTAGCTCAGCTGTGCCCTAAGACTCTTGATTCACCATCAGTGTAACCATGATCACACCTGACAGTGATTAAACAAGTAATTTGGCTTCTTCTGTGAAAGTCTAATGTCTAAAGGCATACAGGCACATACACATACAAAAGTCCTGAAATGCAGATATCAGCTAGTTTAATGGGGCAGACTGCATATACTGCGGTATATCAACAAAAAGAAGATGAGGTTACCTGAAAGGTTTACTTCCTTTTGTTGTCCACAGTGTCCTGATGGAGAGAGTAGACTCACCAGATAATAGCTGCATTTCCATGAAGAGTGACCAGTCAATGGACATCCCAACTCATTTTAGCAAGGGGCATTTTCCTGCAAATCAAAGGTAAATGGACATTTAGACCAATACTATTTAAAAAATTATCAACACTGCCAGTCTAAAGGTATACAGGCACATACACATGCAAAAGCCCTGAAACGCAGATATCAGCTAGTTTAATGGGGCAGACTGCATATTATGTCCGGTATATCAACAAAAAGAAGATGAGGTTACTTGAAAGGTTTACTTCCTTTTGTTGTCCACAGTGTCCTGATGGAGAGAGTAGACTCACCAGATAATAGCTGCATTTCCATGAAGAGTGACCAGTCAATGGACATCCCAACTCATTTTAGCAAGGGGCATTTTCCTGCAGATCAAAGGTAAATGGACATTTAGACCAATACTATTTAAAAAATTATCAACACTGCCAGTCTAAAGGCATACAGGCACATACAAACGAGTTCATAGAGAGATTCTACAGACTTAATGTACTGGTTTTATTTGGGAATTTAAAATAGAGGCTTTTTATTAAAAACGTGCAGTACTATGGTTATACTGTATAAAAATCAAAAAAGCAGGTTCATCTTGGGGTGTTGTATGTCCAATAAGAGTGATTGGCCAATAGGTTATCCAACTCTTTTCAAGAACGGATCTTGCTCTTTAGACAAATAAATAACAAATATTCCCATCGACTCATTAAATCATGATTCATACTAGAAATTATATTGCAGACAGTGATGAAAGCTTCTGTTTAATTGTTTATTGAAAATGGTGTCTTTTAATAATGAAGTACATTCCTTTTTCTGTGATTTAACAAACCATTAATTATTTTAACAATTTAAGTTAGGCAGAGCGGTGGCATGGTGGTGCAGTGGTTAGCACTGTTGCCTCACACCTCTGGGACCCGGGTTCAAGTCTCTGCCTGGGTCACATGTGTGTGGAGTTTGCATGTTCTTCCCATGTCGTCGTGGGGTTTCCTTCGGGTACTCCGGTTTCCCCCCACAGTCCAAAAACATGCTGAGGCTGATTGGAGTTGCTAAATTGCCCGTAGGTGTGCATGTGAGAGTGACTGGTGTGTGAGTGTGCCCTGCAATGGGCTGGCCCCCCATCCTGGGTTGTTCCTTGCCTCGTGCCCATTGCTTCCGGGATAGGCTCTGGACCCCCCGCGACCTAGAAGGATAAGCGGTTTGGAAAATGGATGGATGGAAATTAGGCAGATCCTATATGCACCTAGTCTCAGAAACCTAAAATGTTATTCCACTAAAAAAATTCCATGGCTAATGCTATTGAATCCACGTATATTTTTTTTTTACTGAACCCCCCTCCCCCCACATGAAAATCTAAAACTCCTCCCCATGTTGTACACATAAGAGGGAAATCCTCCCAAATTGTGGAAAATGAATTTCATGCGCTGTGCTAATGTTAGCAAGATTACTGTGTGCCTTTGACTAACCATTACTGGAACAAGGTTAGATTTTGTGTTTAATGTATCCTGTCTTTTAACTTTGTATCCCACTTTGGCACCTTCAGCTGTTGAAGTGACATGCAACCATACAAGCAACACAGTGTTTGTATTTTTTTATGGAGCCAAAGGACAGGGAGGGAAGAGGCTGGGGATAAATAGGCGAATATATCCCATGTGCCTATTTTACCTGGGTGAAAATAGATTCATTTAAATGAATACTGATGATTCAAACCAGAATTAATGTAGTTTTGGTACAATGATTCTCATTTTTTGATTTCGAGAAATTAATGAATATATTAATGTTACATCCCAGTCTAGGGTCAAGACGTAAACAGGGAGAACAAGAGGGAATGGGGAGGGAGAAAGGAATAAATAACAGTATAGTTATAGTTGAGATCGGGTATTTTTAGAGTATATTTTGATATACTATAGTGAGATAAATATGAAAAACCACGGTGAGCTTCAGAAGTGGCAGAATAAAATTAATGTCACAAAAATTATTATTTACAAGCTACATGTTGGAACTTGGAGTGACATGGTGGTGCAGTGGTTAGCACTGTTGCCTCACACCTGTGGGACATGGGTTCGAGTCGATGTTACAGAATTTTTTGATACAATGTGGTGGTTCACAACATATTTTCAAATATATTCTATTGAACTAGCAGTATAAGCAGCTTTTGTCATACAGTTACATTTTTGCTGATTTAATGTGATTTATTCACAGAAACGAAATGAAAAAATCAGATGTGTGTCATGAAAGAGATTTGTCATCCATATTTGCAGTATGTATGAAGTATCCATATATATATATATGACTAACTAACAGCTTCAGTCGGCAAACCTCTTCTCTGGGGCACCCCAGGTATTCCATGTATTTGTTAAATTTCACTAACTCATTTAATTAATTAGCCGGCCGAATAATTTTATGTTATTGATTAGCTAAACATGATATTCCAATGATCCAGACAATAAATACATGGATAATTTGGACAGTCACAGCAAATGTCACATTCTTTCCTGTTGTGCTCCTGCTTGGCCAGCAGTGGTCTCTGCTGGACATCCCAATTCCTTCCCTTAATCTCATAATGACTTACAGCTGTCTCCCCTTAGCCCTCATTACCCCTGTGTATACTCACCCTCTCACTCAGCTGAGGCTTTGCTAATGTTACTGTGTCTCTCAGTGGTGGTTGGTCTTGCTCTGTTCCCCTGTGTAGCTAGTCAGTGTTTCTAAGCATTTTGTCTAAATACACTGCTACTTCATGACAAAATGGACATTAGCCTGTCATTCCTCCTAACATCCAGATTTGATCCCTCATGGTCCATTTTTGCCTCATTCACCATTACCTTTGATTAAAACCCTATCTGGGAATGTGAATACTAAACTCCATTCCATAGTAACAAAAACTGGGGTGAGGAGAAGTTTTTAAATAGCAAAGTCAATGGATTGTTACAGACATCATAGTTTTATCCCAACATTAAGATTATTTACAGGGCATTTCCTTTGACTATCTGACTTTTAGCACAGTAAAATACAGTAGGGGTGTAAAGGTACACAAAAATCATGGTTCAGTATGTGTCTTGGTTTTGAAGTCACAGTTCGGTACATTTTTGGTACAGTGGGGGTAAAAGAAACACAAATTGCTTCTATTTTTTCTTTATTAAACAGTGTTTTACTGAACAAAGTATGACTCTTCCTGTCAAGACTGCTGCAACCTACTAATAAAAATTAAATTTACTTAAAAGTAAATCAAAATAAATATTCTCTCAAGTAAATATAAATAAAATAAATATCCATTAAAGTGCACATTTAGAAAATGAATTGTACCTGATCTGTACTGTATTCACATTAACAGCTTATAGCTTCATATTACAACTGTGCAGCACAACACAAATATTGTCTCAAAAATTACAAAGCATAACAAAATAAATATCCATTATGGTGCAGAATAAAAAAAAATACCTGTACCGTACTCAATTTCATATTAACAACTTATAGCTTCACATTAGGAAGTATGTGCGCATGCATAGTGGCAGATTCATCTGCCCCTTTCTGAATTTTGTTCAGGGGAAACACATAGAGGTTCTGCATTTGTTGCATTTGTTTGGTACATATTTATTCTGAACCAAAAGACACATACCGAGAATTTTTGGTACAAATATGTGTACCGTTACACTCCTATGAAGTATGCAGTTAATACTGTTTAAAGCAAGATTTTTACAACTGCAATTCACAAATGAAACTGTGAGAAGTTATGGCATCAGTAGCAAAAGTAATTATAACTATAACTGTTTATTTTAGTCACTAGAGGAAAATGCTGTAAAGTTCCTGAAGGATGAACTGAAGAAGTTCACACAGTATCTAGGCCAGAATTACCCAGAATGCTCTGAGCCTCTGCTGGATGAGGACAATTACCTGGACAGTGATGATCAGATGCAGAAGACCTGTGGTAGAGAGGGAGCTTTGAAGATCACACTGTACATCCTGAGGACCATGAAGCAAAATGATATTGCTGACAGACTGGAGAAGAGTAAGTTTTATACCATTCTGTGTATGTTAGTACTTTAGAAAAAAATGTATTCTATGGACAAAAGTATTGAGACATACCTCTTAATCAATGAATTCAGATGTTTTATTCAGACCCATTGCTATAGCTATATAAAATCAAGCACCTAGCCATGCAGTCAGGTTTACAAACATTTGTGATAGAATGGATCGTTCTGAAGAGCTCGGTGAATTCAAGTATGGTAGCTGATGCCACCTTTGCAATAAGTCAGTAACAAAGTGATCGTTTAGCAGTCTGATGGATAGGTCTGGGTTTGGTGGATGCCTGTAGATCATTACCTACCTGCATTGTGCCAACTGTAAAATTTGGTGGAGGGGGGAAAATGGTTTGGGGTTGTTTTTCTGGCATTGGGTTAGACCCCTAAGTTCTAGTGAAATAAACTTTTAATGCTTCAGTAAGCTAAGACATTTTGGACAATTCTATGATTCTAATTTTGTAGGAACAGTTTGGAAAAGGCCATTTTCTGTTTCACTATGACTGCGCCCAAGTGCCCAAAGCAAGGTCCATAAAGACAGGCTAGGGTGAGTTTAGTATAGAAGAATTTGACTGGCCCACGCAGAGCTCTGACCTCAACCCCATCAAACACGTTTGAGATGAACTTGAATGGAGATTGCGAGCCTTCACCTTCAACATCAGTGCCTGACCACAGAAATGCTCTTCTGAACACTCACAGACACTTCAAAATCTCATGGACAGTCTTCCCAGAAGAGTGCTTAAAGCAATTATAGCTGAAATGGGGACCAATTCCATATTGATGCCGATGGATTTAGAATAGGATGTCATAAAAGTTCCTGTAGGTGTTCTGGCCAGGTATTCTAATACTTTTGTCTATATAGTATAGGTTTGATGAAAAGAAATTTCACTGTTTATCATTTTAATATAATTTGACTTATGTGTTAGAGTGTTTTGAAAAGTTATTTATGATTTCATGAATGCAATATATGTTGCAGCTACAGAAGAAAATTTAGGTCCTTAAGTTATAGATAATAAAATATGTAAACAAATATAATAAACAGAGACTTTGTGTTTTATAATTGAATTTCAGGGGAACTCCTGTTACAATGTCAGCAGAGAATAAAATGTAACCTGAAGAAGAAATTTGAGTGTGTATTTGAAGGGAAAGCTAAGAAAGGACACCCAACACTTCTTAGTGAGATTTATACAGAACTCTATGTAACTGAAGGTGAAACTCGAGGAGACAGGAATGAACATGAAGTAAAACAGATTGAAACTGCATCCAAGAAAAGGGTGACAAGCGATACTACAATCAAGTGCAATGACATTTTTAAACCATTAAGTGGCCATGGAACACCTATTAGAACTGTCCTTACAAAAGGAGTTGCAGGTATTGGGAAAACAGTTTCCATGAAGAAATTTATTCTTGACTGGGTGGATGGAAAAGCAAACCAGGATATACACTACATACAGTTGAAACCAAAAGTTTACATACGCTGTATAAAAAGACATATAACTTTTTTTTCTTACTGTCTGATATTAAATCATACAAAACCCTTTCAGTTTTAGGCCCGTTCGGATTCCCAAAATAATTTATTTTTGCTAAATTTCAAGAAAAAGTGTGAGAAAATTTTTTAGAGATTTTTTTAGTACTCTCTTCAAAGTCAAAAGTTTACATACACTAAGGTTACTATGTCTTAAAACTAATTGGGAAAGCCCAGATGATGATGTCATAGCTTTGGAAGCGTCTGATAGGTTAACTGACACCACTTGAGTTGATTGGAGGCACACCTGTGGATGTATGTAAAGGCACACCTCAACACACTGCTTCCTTTTGTGACACCATGGGAAAGTCTAAACAAATCAGCCAAGACATCAGGAAGAGATTTGTGGACCTCCACAAGACTGGTTCAACCTTGGGAGCAATTTCCAGATATATGAAGGTGCAACGTTCATCTGTTCAAACAATTATACGCAAGTATAAACAACATGGGAATGTCCAGCCATCATACCGCTCAGGAAGAAGACGGCTCCTGAGTCCAAGAGATGAACGTGTTTTGGTGCGGAATGTGCGTATCAATCCCAGAACAAAAGCAAAAGACCTTGTGAGGATGCTGGCTGAAGCTGGTAAGAGTGTATCACTATCCACAGTGAAACGAGTCCTGTACCGACATGCGCTGAAAGGCTACTCAGCGAGGAAAAAGCCATTACTCCAAAAGCGACATAAAAAAGCCAGATTACACTTTGCAAATACACACAGGGACAAAGACCCTAATTTCTGGAGACATGTCCTGTGGTCTGACGAAACAAAAATTGAACTGTTTGGCCATAATGACCATCGTCATATTTGGAGGAAAAAGGGGGAAGCCTTCAAGCCTGAGAACACCATCCCAACTGTGAAGTACGGAGGTGGCAGCATCATGTTGTGGGGGTGTTTTGCTGCAGGAGGGACTGGTGCACTTCACAAAATAGATGGCATCATGAAGAAAGAACAGTATGTTGAAATATTGAAGCAGCATCTCAAGACATCAGCCAGGAAGTTAAAGCTTGGGCGCAAATGGGTCTTCCAAATGGACAATGACCCTAAGCATACTGCAAAATTGGTTACAAAGTGGCTTAAGGGCAACAAAGTCAATGTTTTGGAGTGGCCATCACAAAGCCCTGATCTCAATCCCATAGAAAATTTGTGGTCAGAGCTGAAAAGACGTGTGAGAGCAAGGCGGCCTACAAACCTGACTCAATTACACCAGTTCCGTCAGGAGGAATGGGCCAAAATTCCATTAAACTGTTGTGAGAAGCTTGTGGACGGATACCCAAAGCGTTTGCGTCAAGTCATTTAGTTTAAAGGCAATTCTACCAAATACTAAGCAAATGTATGTAAACTTTTGACTTTGAAGAAAGTACTAAAAAAATCTCTGAAAAATTCTCTCACACATTATCTTGACATTTAGCAAATATAAATTATTTTGGGAATCCGAACAGGCCTAACACTGAAAGGGTTTTGTATGATTTCATATCAGACAGTAAGAAAAAAAAAGTTATATGTCTTTTTATACAGTGTATGTAAACTTTTGGTTTCAACTGTATTTGCTCTTCCGTTCCGAGACCTGAATTTAATTAAGGATGAATACAGTGTCATTGAACTGATTCATCACTTTGTACCAGAAATGAAATCATTCAATTCGACTGAGTTGTGTAGCTACAAAGTCTTGTTTGTCTTTGATGGTCTGGATGAGTGCCGCCTTCCTCTAGATTTTCATAACAATGAGAGCTGGTGTGATGTAACAAAGAAAACATCACTGGATGTGCTGTTGACTAATCTCATTAAGGGGAATCTCCTTCCATCTGCTCTCCTTTGGATAACTTCCCGGCCAGTAGCAGCCAATCAGATACCTCCTGAGTGTGTTCACCAGGTGACAGAGATACGAGGATTCGTTGATGCCCAAAAGGAGGAGTATTTCAGGAAGAGATTTAATGATCAGAGCCTGGCTAGCAGGATTATCGCACATGTGAAATCATCAAGGAGCCTCTTCATCATGTGCCACATACCGGTGTTCTGCTGGATTTCAGCCTCTGTTCTTGAGAGACTTTTTAGTGAAACTGATAGTGGAGAAATTCCAAGTACTCTGACTGAAATGTACACACACTTCCTGATATTTCAGACAAGTTTAAAAGATAAATATGAGAAAACTCAAGAAATAGGACATAATGTATGCTTAAAACACAATGAAAAGTTCCTCCTTAAACTTGGTAAGCTAGCTTTTCAGAATCTTGAAAAAGGCAATCTCATATTTTATGAGGGGGATTTTGAAAAGTGCGGCATTGATGTCAATGAAGCTTCAGTTTACTCTGGAGTGTGCACAGAAGTCTTTTCAGAGGACTCTGGGTTGTATCATGAGAAGATGTACAGCTTTGTACATCTGAGTATTCAGGAGTATCTTGCTGCTTTATACATGTTTCTATCAAACTCATCAGCTAGTTTGTTGAAGACTGCAGTGGATCAAGCATTAAAGAGCAAGAATGGACACTTGGACCTCTACCTCTGTTTCCTCCTCGGCCTGTCAATAGATTCCAATAAGAGTTTGTTAAAAAGGCTACTGCCACAGAAAAGAACCAGATCACATAACATTAAGGAAACGGCCCACTACATCAAGGAGAAAATACAGCAGAATTTATCTCCAGAAAGAACCATCAACCTGTTCCACTGTCTGAATGAACTAAATGACAAATCACTGGTAGATGAGGTACTAAGTTACCTGAATTCAGGAAGTCTTACAGCTGAAGACCTCTCACCTGCCCAGTGGTCAGCTCTGGCCTTTGTGTTGCTGATGTCAGATGAGGAGCTGGATGTGTTTGATCTGAAGAAATACATCAGATCAGACGAAGGACTTCAGAGGCTGCTACCTGTGGTCAAGAAATCTAGGACAGTTCTGTAAGTAATTTTAATAAAATTTTAATAATGAAGCAGTGATAATACCCATTATGCCATCTATTATTATAAAACGAAAGCATTTATATAATTAAAAATCAGTCAATTAGCGTTGAAATATATAGGGGATTTGTAAGTGGTATGTGTCTAGTCTGACTTAAAGCACATATATTTAAATGAATGCAATATATTTTATATAGGCTCAATTGAGGAACCACAGGAACAAAATAGTGCTTAATGCTTGGTACTGAAGGAAAACAGACAGATAGAAAGATAGATATTTCATTAATCCCCTTAACCATGAATGATAGTGACAGTGCAAAGAACGTTGGAAATAGTATTGCACAGTGAGTTGTACAATGAGCCATGTATGCTCTATACACACAGACATTTTCATTTACATATTTAGCAGACATTATTTTGAACAAAGCAGTGTACAAGTGTGGAAATTGCAAGGTATAGCACATTGCAAGCATTCCTGCTGTCAAGGAGTCAACTAGACATACAGTCAGGTCCATAAATATTGGGACATCGACACAATTCTAATCTTTTTGGCTCTATACACCACCACAATGGATTTGAAGTGAAACGAACAAGATGTGCTTTAACTGCAGACTTTCAGCTTTAATTTGAGGGTATTTACATATAAATCAGGTGAACGGTGTAGGAATTACAGCAGTTTGTATATCTGCCACCCACTTTTTAAGGGACCAAAAGTAATGGGACAATTGGCTGCTCAGCTGTTCCATGGCCAAGTGTGTGTCATTCCCTCATTATCTAATTTACAAGGAGCAGATAAAAGGTCTAGAGTTCATTTCAAGTGTGCTATTTGCATTTGGAATCCGTTGCTGTCAACTCTCAATATGAGATGCCAAGACCTATTACTATCAGTGAAGCAAGCCGTCATTAGGCTGAAAAATAAAAACAAACCCATCAGAGAGATAGCAAATACATTAGGTGTAGCCAAATCAACTATCTGGAACATTCTTAAAAAGAAAGATCGCACCGGTGAGCTCAGCAACACCAAAAGAGTTGCAAGACCACGGAAAACAACTGTGGTGGATGACCGAAGAAATCTTTCCCTGGTGAAGAAAAACCCCTTCAGAACAGTTGGCCAGATCAAGAACACTCTCCAGGAAGTAGGTGTATGTGTGTCATGGTCAACAATCAAGAGAAGACTTCACCAGAGTGAATACAGAGGGTTCAACTAAAGATGTAAACCACTGGTGAGCCTCAAAAACAGGAAGGCCAGATTAGAGTTTGCCAAGCAACATCAAAAAAGCCTTTACAGTTCTGGAACAACATCCTATGGACAGATGAGACAAAGATCAACTTGTACCAGAGTAATGGGAAGAGAAGAGTATGGAGAAGGAAAGGAACTGCTCATGATCCAAAACATACCACCTCATCAATGAAGCATGGTGGTGGTAGTGTCATGGCGTGGGCATGTATGGCTGCCACTGGAACTGGTCCCCTTGTATTTATTGATGATGTGCCTGCTGACAAAAGCAGCAGGATGAATTCTGAAGTGTTTCGGGCAATATTATCTGCTCATATTCAGCCAAATGCTTCAGAACTCATTGGACAGTGCTTCATAGTGCAGATGGACAATGACCTGAAGCATACTGCGAAAGCAACCAAAGAGTTTTTTAAGGCAAATAAGTGGAATATTATGCAATGGCCAAGTCAATCACCTGACCTGAATCCGATTGAGTGTGTATTTCACTTGCTAAAGACAAAACTGAAGGGGAAATGCCCCAAGAACAAGCAGGAACAGAAGACAGTTGCAGTAGAGGCCTGGCAGAGCATCACTAGGGATGTAACCTAGCGTTTGATGATGCTGTGCATTCCGGACTTCAGGCTGTAATTGATTGCAACCAAGTATTAAAAAGTGAAAGTTTGATTTATGATTGTTAATTTGTCCCATTACTTTTGGTCCCTTAAAAAGTGGGTGGCAGATATACAAACTGCTGTAATTCCTACACCGTTCACCTGATTTGTATGTAAATACCCTCAAATTAAAGCTGAAAGTCTGCAGTTAAAGCACATCTTGTTCATTCCATTTCAAATCCATTGAGGTGGTGTATAGAGCCAAAAAGATTAGAATTGTGTCGATGTCCCAATATTTATGGACCTGACTGTAAGTGCAGCTAGGCTGAGCTTGCAATGAATGCCGTATAAGCAGTATTACAACAGGAGCTACCTAACATCTACCGAACTACACATATAGCTATTAATTAAATAAAATCGTAAGATAATTTTTTTCACAATAAAAAAATCAGCCTTTACTTGAGGGGACATGAATAATGCTTTCTTAATGCATTAATTAACCAGTAAGTAAGTGTTTGTTAAGTACTAATCCCATGTTCATCATTAATCGATCATGCCAGTTCACGTGCATCATAGGGATATATTAGTTCATGATTTGTTCTTGAGTAATAAACTAATAAGTAATATTTGCCCCCTCAAGTGAAGTCTTACCATTAATTAACTAATTAGTTAATTGCTAACTAATATAGTGCTTGAATGGAATACATGAACTGTCATGTACTACTAAATTATTAATGTTCCCTCAAGTTGTCACGATCGCGGGCAGGCACAGCAGCGATCGTGCGGGTAGTTGGGTAAGGAACAGGCAAACAGGTCGGAATCAGGGCAAACTAGGGGTTTTAATTTGGGAACTGGGAGCAGGGAACATCAGACGCAGAAAGACCACAATGACGGACAAGGGGAACAGGTAAGACCAGGACTTAAATAGGACGTGACTAATCAAAATAAGCAGACACAGATGGGTACAATCGGGGAAGCACACGTGGGTAAGCAGGGGGCGTGGCACACACGAGGAGCGGACGAGCCGAGCATGACATAAGTATAATGTTAGTGCTGTTCTAATATTCCGCGATCATCTTTCTGAGAGAATAACGTAACGTTTAACTTCCAAACTCTTCAGTATATAAACGTAACAGTACAACTTAAAGGTTTTTCCAATATTAACACAATATCCTTTAGCCACGGTCAAAGACTGTTGCGCCCTCAGTCGCATACAGCACTACTGACATTTTACGATACTTAACTCGTGACGTCAGACAGTTCTTCATATCCGGGAAACAATATTAAAGTGAAATTCCACATTACAAATAAACAGTCACTCCCTTAAACTTCCTATAATATCATACATTACAAATAAACAACACCATATTCTATTACCTATACTATGGCTCTAACATATAATGTGACCAAAATATAATAATTTTAATTATTAACCATCATTCCTCTTTCATCTTGGACATTGATTAAACGCTTCTTACTGTGTTTGTGTATAGTCATCATATTAATGTTAGCGTAAACCTCAAAGTGTTTTCTTTTACATAACTATAATTTTTAAAAAATCATCATTTCGAAGGTATCAAAATTAGAGTAATAAAGTGCAGCACTGAAGGTAACTATTGCAGCAATGCCCTGATATGAAAAACTGATTATTTATAGCAGCATTGTACTATGGATGAGAGTTTGCAGAATTTAGAGATGTGCAGAAGTGCAGAAGTTAACAAATAGCATTAGAGTTCATCAGTTTTGTAGCCTCTGGGAACTGGGTTCCTCAGTCTGGAGGTTCTGGTCCTGATGCTGCAAAGCCTCCTGCCTGAAGGAAGCAGCATAAACAGTCCATGAGCAGGGCGTGTAGCATCCCTAATGATACAGGAAGATCGGGCTCCTGCTCTTGTAAATGTCACTGAAGATGGATAGGCTGCTACCAGTAATTCTCTATGCATTATGCACAATGAAATGAATGAACACATTTCGTGACATGGAGGGAATCTAAATTCACAAGTAGATGTTTAACATAGAAAACATTATGTTAATTGTGTCTGTGAGTTTGTTATGGGTAATCCTGGTTACAGTCAATCATAATCGGCAGTTTGGGAACATTTTGGTTTCTCAGGGAATTACACCAACACTGCCCACCAAAAAAGACAAAAAAAATATAAAGTGTTTGTAGCTGCTCCACCTATGTTAATGTCACAGAAAGTGTTGGTCATAGTGCAAATGAGGAATAAATAGAATATCAATCCATCCATCCATCCATTTTTCAAACCCCTTATCCTACTGGGTCGCTGGGGGTCCGGAGCCTATCCCAGAAGCAATGGGCACGAGGCAGGGAACAACCCAGGATGGGGGGCCAGCTAAATAGAATATAAATATTTAGAAATAAAAAATATGAATCATAGAAATGACATTTTAATGACATTTAATGACGTGTACATTAAGACATACACAAAGAAATACAGGTAACCACCAAATTGGTAGGGAAAGATTCTGCTAATTGGCATGTAAGTGGAATGTGCAATAAATGAATAGGTATTGTTTCAGAGGTTACACGTCAGAACTAGGACTCGGGTAAAAACATACTTACTGGCTTTAGCATTTACATTTCAGCCATCCAATACTTATAGTAATTGTGCAGGTTGGTACATTTGCAGGGAGTATGGATTAGATTGAAGGAGTGGGGAACAGGGCTCTCAGAGGATTACAATGGTGTTGTTGTACAGCTGCCTTTTCTAGTTATATGGAAAATAAATGCTCATTTTAATATTTTGCATCACCACTATTATTGACTAATCCTTTTCCAGGCTGAGCAGCTGCTATCTCACAAATAAAGGCTGTGAAGTGTTGGCTTCAGCTCTCAGGTCAGACTCCTCACACCTGAGAGAGCTGGACCTGAGTGACAATGACCTGCAGGATTCAGGGGTGGATCTGCTCTCTGCTGGACTGGGGGATTTGCACTGTAAACTGGAGGTACTGAGGTCAGTATTGCTAGCAGGGGTTATAGTAGGCCAGAATGATACAGAACAATGTTCTGGCAACTTCATTTGATAAGTAAATAAATCTGATTGGGAGATTCATAGAGTTGTTTTTTTCTGAAGTTGTAGGTAATTTTAAATGTAACATTTCAATGGAACTCAACAAATATCTTCAAACGTACTGTTTTATGTGCAACTTGGCTATGAATCTTGCTATCTGCCGGTATGGTAGCTGACACTTTGGCTAGCTTAACTAGAGTGACATTAGGTCCCACTCTGAAGTGGAGCTAGCATGGTGTGAGGGGTGCGGCTGCTGGCGATGACTGTCAGGAATCTCTTATAAGGGCCCTCCTCCCCTGATCTGCCTGCACTCGCTGTCAGCTTGGGCAGGAGGTGATTTTAGCTCCACCCCTGGTCCCGCCAGTAGTATCACGCTACATCCACACTGCTACATTTTCATTTTAAAACGTAGATATTAGTCTCCAATTTTTCCTTTCATCCACACTACCTTGGAATTTTGAGCCCCCAAAGATGGAGACTTTTGTAAATAGTCTCTTATCCATATACTTCTGAAAACATAGTTTTGGAGTTGCAGTGTGGATGAGTGAAAAGAAAGACTTTTAAAAACTCTAAAAGTTCCCTAATGGGTCCTTACTTTTACATGGCCCATCCCTGATTTGATCCCACTAGTTGCACCCTGTCATTGTTTCATTGGTCACCTGGTCACCTTTCAGAAAAGTAATGAGTATTCCAACATACTGTAGCAGACAAGGAAGTAGGCTATACATCATATACATTTTAATTGTTTCAATGTGCATGGAAATGGTTTAGTAAATCATGTGTAAAGGGCTGTGTGGATGGAAATGGTTTTCACTTGAAAACAATTTTTACATGAAAATACAGCAGTATGGAAGTAGCTTGAGTCAACTTGGCAGTTAATTTGAGCCATAATTCCCTGCTGCACTGCAACACCAAATCTTAGGGTTCCCCCATCTGCCAAATCCCACTGTATCCCCTAAATACTTGGGAGTCATATTCATATCCATTCTGTACATGTAAAACTATTTAAGGTTTCCTTAGGAAAACAAGTGAAGCAACGTTTCACTAACCAAAGGAAAAAGAAAACAAAACATTCATATCGGATAAAATATATTTTTAATGCCAATATATAATCAAAACCATCATTTACACCTGAAACAAAAAAATGCAGCAGTTCAAAATATCTTGCAAAGTTTTGTGAGCAAATGGCATGGCACTTATGTTAATGAAAGGGACTTCAGTGAAGCAAAATATTTTCTGCCTCAATAAACTAACTTCTATATATATATATATATATATATTTAGTCAACAGAAACTGGCATTTTGGGGACACAATAAAGAAACAGCAATCAGTAGTTGACAGGTGTGCTTTCCCTTTATGCCTCCCTCTATCCCTCAATACATCTTTTGTTGGTGTGTTTGTGTAATACATATAATGTATAGCAAAACAGTAATGTAATTATATGTAGTCTATTCATATTTGTTTTTTATCAAATAGCTAATTAGTTTAACTTTTATTTGTATTTGGGGGGGGTGGTCAGTGTAGAGTTGTGGTGATCGACTGCAACTGTTTGGCAGGTATGCTAAAAAATGATATTTTTGTAGCCTTTATGCAAAAATTCTGTTAGGAGTTTTAGACAATAAACCTGGAGATGTAGAACTGTTTACTGGAGTAGACATCATTACTTGAGTTTAATACTGATAATGTGGTTGTATGTGTGCAGTGACATAAAGTTGATTATTCATATTTAATGATATGATTTGTCTGACTCACCATAGACTATTAGACTGTGGAGTCACCGAGAGAGGCTGTTCTTTCCTGGATTCAGCTCTGAGGTCAAACCCATCACACCTGAGAGAGCTGGATCTGAGCTACAATCACCCAGGAGATTCAGGTGTGAAGCTGCTCTCTGCTCTACTGCAGGATCCCAACTGTAAACTGGAGAAGCTGAAGTGAGTAAAGAGTGCAGTACTTTGAAAAATGTTTCATGTTGCTGAAGAAAATTAGTTTTTTTCTTTGCCTAGGAAGTAATTGTATTTTGCTAAGATGAAACACTACTTAACATTATAAGACATTGCATTATACAGTAACCCAATAGCAATTAAAAAATTCTTTTGTTTGCCAAGAAGTTGCTGTTGTATTTTGCGATGGCTAGAAAAACAACAGCTTTGCTTTCCAAGCTGTTTTTCCATCCATCCATCCATCCATCCATCCATCCATCCATCCATCCATCCATCCATTCATCCATCCAATAACCACTTAATAACCAATAACTTCATTTCACCTTTCAAATATCACTGTGTTCGTCTGCTATATGACATATTTAACTGAAATTGCTGATCCAAACAACCAGTGATTCATAAAGGAAAAGCATGAAAATTATCAAATATCAAATTATCAATTTCAATTATCAAACTTTTGCATACCACTGTAATTGTTAAATTTTAGCACCAGCATCAGTGCTTCTACAAATTAAATGAGGTATTAGACAAGGTACTCTAATGATCTGTACATATACTGGATTGTAATTGTAAATAGGTGACTTTAAGAGAGGTTTTAAAAGGCTGCCACACTTTCACAGATACGATAGTTTTACTTAGTTGTGGCCAAAAGTTTTGAGAACGACACAAGTGCCTTTAGAGTTTGTTGCTTCAGTGTTTGTAGACCTTTTTGTCAGATGTTTCTATAGTATATTGAAGTATTATTACAAGCATTTTATAAATGTCACAGGCCGTTATTGACAATTACATTATATTTATGCAAAGACTCCCATCCACTCTCTGGCCCTTCATTTTCAAGACCTTTGCAATTCGCCTTTGCATGCTGTCAATCAATTTCTGGGCCAAGTCTTGACTGATGGCAGCCCATTCTTGCATAATCAATACTTGGGTGTTTTTTTGTCCACCCACCTCTTGAGGATTGGCCGCAAGTTCAACGAGATTAAGGTCTGGGGAGTTTCCTGGCCATGGACCCAAAATGTCAATGTTTCGTTCCCTGAGCCGCTTAGATATCACTTTTGCCTTTTGCTCCATTCATCGCCAAATTGTTCTTGGATGGTTGGGAGCAGGTGCTCTCAGAGGATTTTTTGGTATCATTCTTTATTCATGGCTGTATTCTTAGGCAAAATTGTGAGCCCACTCCCGTGGCTGAGAAGCAATCCCACACATGAGTGGTCTCCAGATGATTTACTGTTGGCATGACACAGGACTGTTGGTAGTGCTCACCATTTCTTCACTGGATGATCTTTTTAGAAAATGACTTTACCCCAGTCCTCAGCAGTCCAATCCCTATACCTTTTGCAGAATATCAGTCTGTCCCAGACTTGGAGAGTGGCTTCTTTACTGCCCTCATTGACACCAGGCCATCCTGCAAAAGTCTTCGCCTCACTGTGCTTGCAGATGCACTCACACCTGCCTGTGCCATTCCTGAGCAAGCTCTCCCAATTTCTGAGACAACTGTTGGCTTCACCTGGCTAAACAGCACAGAATGGTTCAGAACCCCTGAGCAGGCGCTCCCGCTGCCTGCAGCAGCTCCCGCGGCCACTCCCGAGCAGGCGCACCCTCAGCCTGCGGACCCGGCTTCCGAGCAGCCGCCTCCGCTGCCGCCTGCAGCTCCAGCGCCCATGCAGCTGCCGCTGCTGCCCGCGCAGCCGGCGTCGCCTGCGCAGCCACCACCTGCGCAGCCAGCGCAGCCCCCTCTGCCTGCAGCTCCAGCGCCCACGCCCGAGGCGCCCCCTCTGCCTGCAGCTCCAGCGCCCACGCCCGAGGCGCCCCCCCTGCCTGCAGCTCCAGTCCCTGGACCCACTCCAGTCCCTTCTCCCCTTGTGACTCTTAGGCCCTCACGCTGGCGAACTCGACCCCAACCAAGGGTCATAATGTCTGTGTCCCGTAAGGGGCGGGGACACAGACGCAGGGCTGGGGTCCCGCCCGCCCTGCCCCCTAGCTCGCCCTCCCTCGCCTGCGCTAGGGCTTGGTCGGCTCCTGCAGGTCCTGGCCCCCCGGGTCGGCGGTCACCTGCGGGTCCCCCTCCTCACCCTCGTCGCCCAGGCTCGCTCCCTCCGCCGGGTCCTCGGCGGTCGCTTGCGGGTCCTCCCGCTCAGGCGCGTCGGCGGACGTCGCCGCCTGTTGCGGCTCCCCCCTTCTCCTTGTCCTCGCCAGGGTCCCCTCCAGCTCCCATGTCCCCTCCCTTGGTGTCCCCTTCGTCTCCCTCCTCTGCCCCTTTGTCGGTCCCTCGCCCTGTCTCCTCGGCCGCTCCAGGGTCCCCTCCGGCTACGGCCTCCCGGCCGCCTGCGGCCCCTCCGGCTGCCTCCGGCAGTGATACTTCACTGATCGTCTCCTGCTGTGTCCGCTTCCTTTGATTAGTCCTGGTCAGACCTGTTCCCCTTGTCCGTCATTGATGTCAGTTGCCGTCCTATGTTCCCAGCCCCGGATCTTCTGATTAAACCCCCGTTCGTCCCATATCCTGCCTGTTGCCTGATTTTTGATGGCTCTCTGAGCCGTCCAAGCCGCGATCGCCCCTCGCTCGTCTCCTGGGCGTGACAGAGAGCCTAATCCAGAGCAAGATCTGGGGGGGGGGGTGGCAGCACACTTATAATTTGATGTGTCTGTGTTAGGCATGTGTGATTTGATGATATTCTCAACAATCGACAATAACAGACAAACAACTTGGTGTTGGTGACTGACTGTGACTAGCCAATGAATATCACCTTTGTTGGGAAAGTCAGCTTAGGCTACACACAAAGATAATGGAAATTTTTCATATGACTTTCAATTCAGCTTTGTAGCCTACATGTCTGACTCTGCTTTAAGATGATGGCTATTATTTTAATAAAAAATGTTGGTTATACTTTCAAGCTAAATGTAAATGTTTTTTTTTTATAATAATGAATGCAAACACACCTTTTTAAAACATTTGTAAATGTATAGTTTCAGAACCAATAATCTAAAATGAATACACAAAATTAAGACAAGAACCAAATAAACCTAATAAAATATAAAAAATTCTAAAGAATGAATGAATAGAAATTACATTTATTTAAAACCATAAACATGGTAACAATATAGCCATTTTGGAAAATACGTCAAATCATAATTTTTGCAACAATATTCCCCACAAATATTTTATCATTGTATCCACAGTTAAACTAAACTAAATCCATCCCTGACCTAACCTCTGTCACTTTCACATACTCTCTCTCTTTCTCACTCACTCTCTTTGACTGTACCTACAAGACAGATTAGTTGGCTGTCAAGCAAGTGGCATGTTACAACACACAGCACCCGACCCCCTCTCTAGGGTCACCAGACATCCAGCTTTAGGACATATAGTTTGGTTTGTCAGTTCACTGCCCTCCATCCAATACAATATCAAGGCATTGCCTATTTGTCTGGCTTTTCAGTATCTGTGTAGTTATTATTTTACATGTTCATCCATATGTCATATGAAGTTAATATATGTTTTGCTCCAACTGTATATTTGTGTGTATATTTCAAAGGGGAGCAAGATGGGTTATGTGAAAAGAAGAATTGTAGTGTACAGTACTTGTGCAAGCAGAGCAGCATTTATTTGTTTAAAAAATCTTTATTCACTACCTAATTTTCTTCTTCTTATTAAGGGTGAACCAGTGTGAACTCTCGAAGACATGCTGTGAAGCATTGGCTTCAGCTCTCAGATCAAAATCTTCACACCTGAGAGAGCTGGGTCTGAGTGGTAATGACCTGCAGGATTCAGGAGTAGATCTGCTGTGTGGTGGACTGAGGGATTTACAATGCAAACTAGAGATTCTGAGGTCAGTATTACTGGGTATTCCACACAGGAAATAATAATAATAATAATTATTATTATTATTCCCCTTCCCCAAATTGCATTCTGTAAGTGAGAGCAAGCCGGCTGTGAAGGGCAGCCACCCATTGTAGCACTGAGTTAAGGGCCTTGCTCAAGGACCTGCAGATAGGCTAGAACTGAACTGGTGACCTTTTGATTACTGCCACACTCTGCCCCCTAATACCGAGTTACTGTATAATACCGAGGTAGTGAGATTGTTATTACTGGGTATTCCATATTATATTGGAGTAGTCTAGCACTTTAATTTTTGCTGAAGTTATCTTATGTACTGATTTTGTCTATCTGTGTAGATTGTCAAGCTGCAGAGTCACAGAGGAAGGCTGTTCTTCCCTGGCTTCAGCTTTGAGGTTAAACCCCTCACACCTAAGGGAGCTGGATCTGAGTTACAATTACCCAGGAAAACTGGGAGTGAAGCTTCTCTCTGCTGTACTGGTGGATCCAAGATGTAAACTGGAGAAACTGAAGTGAGTAGAGTGTAAGCATTTGACAAGTTTTGCTAACATTTTGGTTATATTAAAAACTCGATGCTACGATCGCCGGGTAATGTGAGGTAACGCACGGGCAGGCAAGCGAGCAGGAAGCAGGCAAGCAGGCAAAATAAGGGAAGACGGGGAATTTATTATGGAAATGGAGACTATAGAAAACATCTGACATCGACTAACATCAATGACGGACAAAGAACTAAGGCAAGACATGGACTGAAATAGGCAAGACAACAGGGTACAGCTGGGTACAATCAGGGAAGCACATGTGGATAATCAGGGGGGCGTGGCACACACGAGGATCGTACGAGCCGGGCATGACACTTGGACATCCACAAATGACATAATTTTCTAATAACTCTTTATGTCCCATAGTCTTCTTATCTCTGTCAATTCAGATGAGAAATAAGTAATGAGAAAAGCCGAAAACAGTCCTTCTTAAAACACAAGCCAAAGCAGACTTAAGGATTTCATTCCTGTATTTGACTATTTTCCATAGGATAAAAAATTATAGTAAGAGTGAAGTTTAGACCATAAACTTGCATAATATTTAATATTACAGGTGACAATACAACTGTTAAGATCGTTCATAATATACTCTCGAAACACAATAAATGAATTAAGATAAATTCTCTGTACTTGGTGATAATTTTAAATTATTTTAAATTGATATACCATCCAATGGTGTAAACTGTAAACAACAGCAAAACATGTTTCCAAAAAGACTCAGATAATGGCAGCTGATGAGTACCGGCGGGCCAAGCGGAACACGGCTTCAGCGGTCACTGAGGCAAAAACTTGGGTATGGGAGTAGTTTGGTGAAGCCATAGAGAATGACTTCCGGATGGCTTTGAGGAGATTCTGGTCCACGATCCGGCGGCTCAGGGCAGGAAAGCGGTGCAGCATCAACACATTATGGTGGGGATGGTGCGCTGCTGACCTCAGCTCGGGACGTTTTGGGTCGGTGGAAGGAATACTTTGAAGACCTCCTCAATCCCACCGACATGCCTTCCAATGAGTAAGCAGAGTCTGGGGACTTGGGTGTGGACTCACCTATCTCTGGGGCGGAGGTGGCTGAGGTGGTTAAAAAGCTCCGCGGTGACCGGGCCCCAGGGGTGGATGAGATTTGCCTGGAGTTCCTCAAGGCTTTGGATGTTGTGGGGCTGTCCTGGTTGACATGCATCTGCAGCATCACATGGACATCGAGGGCAGTGCCTCTGGACTGACAGACCAGGGTGGTGGTCCTCCTCTTTAAGAAGGGGGACCGGAGGGTGTGCTCCAACTATAGGGGGATCACACTCCTCAGCCTCCCTATTCGGGGGTGCTGGAGAGGAGGGTCCGTCGGATAGTCGAACCTCGGATTCAGGAGGAGCAGTGTGGTTTTCACCCTGGTCGTGGAACAGTGGACCAGCTCTATACTCTGGGCAGGGTCCTGGAGGGGGCGTGGGAGTTTGCCCAGCCAGTCTACATGTGCTTTGTGGACCTGGAGAAGGCATTCGACCGTGTCCCTCGAAGAGTCCTGTGGGGAGTGCTCCGGGAGTATGGGGTGGCGGGCTACCTTATAAGGGCTGTTCGGTCCCTGTATAACCGGTGTCAGAGCTTCGTCCGCATTGTCGGCAGTAAGTCAAACTCATTCCTGGTGAGGGTTGGACTCCACCAGGGCTGCCCTTTGTCACCGATTCTGTTCATAAATTTTATGAACAGAATTTCTAGGCGCAGCAGGGCGTTGAGGGTGTCCGGTTTGGTGGCCTCAGGATTAGGTCTCTGCTTTTCGCAGATGATGTGGTTCTGTTGGCCTCATCAGACCGTGACCTTTGGCTCTCACTGGAGCAGTTTGCAGCTTAGTGTGAAGTGGCTGGGATGAAAATCAGCACCTCCAAAACCAAGACCATGGTCCTCAGCCAGAAAAGGGTGGAGTGCTCTCTCCGGGTTGTGGAGGAGGTCCTTCCTCAAGTGGAGGAGTTTAAGTATCTTGGGGTCTTGTTCATGAGTGAGGGAAGGATGGAGCGGGAGATTGACAGGCAGACTGGTACAACATCGGTTTGTCATGGTGAATGAACTGATCCAAAAGGCAAAGCTCTCGATTTACCTGTTGATCTAAGTTCCTAACCTCACCTATGGTCATGAGCTATGGGTAGTGACCGAAAGAACGAGATCGCAAGTACAAGGGGCCTAAATGTGTTTCCTCTGCAGGTTGGCTGGGCTCTCCCTTAGAGATAGGGTGAGGAGCTTGGTCATTCGGGAGGGACTCAGAGTAGAGCCGCTGCTCCTCCGCATTGAGAGGAGCCAGATGAGGTGGCTCGGGCATCTGATTAGGATGCCTCCTGGATGCCTCCTTGGTGAGGTGTTCCAGGCATGTGCCACTGGGAGGAGGCCCCGGGGAAGACCCAGGACATGCTGGAGGGACTATGTCTCTTGGCTGGCCTGGGAACGTCTCGGGATTCCCCCGGAGGAGCTGGATGAAGTGGCTGGGGAGAGGGAAGTCTGGGTTTCTCTGCTGAGACTGCTGCCCCCGCGACCCAATCTCGGATAAACGGAAGATGATGGATGGATGGATAATGGAATACAATGCAGATAATTAATTCTGTCTTCTTAAGGTTGAACTGGTGTCAGCTCAAAAAGACATGCTGTGAAGTGTTGGCCTCAAGTCTCAGATCAAAATTATCACACCTGAGAGAGCTGGACCTAAGTGACAATGATCTGCAGGATTCAGGAATAGATCTGCTATGTGGTGGATTGGGGGATTTACAATGCAAACTAGAAATATTGAGGTCAGTACTGCTGGGGACTCCACAGTGTGTTGGAGAAGACATGCATTTTAATACTCATAACATTGCATTTTAACATAATATAATGTTGAGGTAATCTTGTTTATTGATGGGCAATGTTTTACCTATCTATCTACAGACTGTCAGGCTGTAGAGTCACAGATAGAGGCTGTTCTTCCCTGATTTTAGCTCTGAGATCAAACCCCTTACATCTGAGAGAGCTGGATCTAAGCTACAATCACCCAGGAGTCTCGGGAATAAAGCGGCTCTCTGCTGTACAGGATGATCCTAGCTGCAAACTGGAGAAACTGAAGTGAGTAAAGAGTACAGTACTGTGAAAAATTCTTACACTGCAGAAGAAAATGTCAGGATCAGTGCCTGTCTGGCCCTCTTCCATGTGTCTACCCCGTTTGGCTTGTTTGATGTTACCCTAGTGTGTTTCCCTGCTCCTCGGGTTACCCCGTCGCTTAACGCGCTAAACCATCATCCAGGGTCTCCTTTTCTTGTGAGTTGTTCAGTTGTTTTTTGTTTAACATTTGTCATTGTATGTTCTCTTAGTTTATGTCTTTATGTATTTCAGTTACAGTTCCTTGATTTTTGCTCCTTATTCCCATTTCGTTCAGGTTTCCTTGTTTTAGTTACCCTTGGTATTTGACCCTTTCCGAATCTCTTGATTGATTAATCCCCCTGTTATTTAGTAATTAGTTCTTGGTCTCACCTGTTCCTCATCTAGTCTTGTTATCAGCATATTTTACTGCCTGCCTTTACTGTCCTTATTTGATCACTGTGCTTGTTTCTGTGTGTTAGTTCCTGTGTCATATGTGTTTTGCTTGTGTTCTAAGAGAAAATTATAGTTAAAGTTCTTTGTCTAGGCAGTAAGTGCATTTTGGTAAGATAAAACACTACTTAACATTAGATAACACAAAATTATACAGGAACCCACGAACAAGAATTTGAGGTGAGTACACAGTCAGTATTACTAACGTTTATATATGTGTGTGAAGAAGGACAGTTACACAACCTGATACACTAACATTATGTCATGATAATTATTCTATAGTGTGGAGCATGATTGGCATTGCAGGATCAGACCATGGCTCCTGAAATGTAAGTGTTTGTTAAATACTATTATTTTTTCAGTACTTACAAGGATATCCTCAATTTTTATAAAAATCTGTAAATGCAATCAAAACACTAAAAATGCCAAATGTCTTGTATTTCTTTGGATACTTAAGGTTAGGGCTGGGTAGGGGTTAACGTTGTCCTAGCTAGGATTAGGGTTATTCCCATAGAATGAATGGAGAGTCCACACAAAAAGATGGATACCCAGTCTGTGTGTTTGAGAGTGTTTAGCTTATACTGTATGCATCAAGGTTAATTTGTGCATGCTTGTGACTTTATCTAAAGATGAAATTAAGTTGCAGTTCATTTATCAGCTTTCTTTGTACAAAGTCAAGTTCTAAAACTTTCTTTTGAGTCTGGGATGTCACTAAAATTTCACTGCACATCTTTGTGTTGGAGTATGTGTGTAGAATTTCCTTTGATCTGCATATATTTTACAAAGTCTGTGCATCAGTTTCTGTTTTAGAGTTAATGGGATGGTAATAATAGATCTAATCAATTACAAAAAATACTGGCTATCTATAGACTCCTGTCAGCTGACACTGGACCCCAACACAGCAAGCGGATCGATGTCTCTGTCAGAGGGGAACAAGAAGGTGACATGTGTGAGCGTGGAGCAGCTATATCCTGATCATCCAAAGAAATCTAATTACTGGAACCAAGTTCTCAGTAGAGAGAGCTTGATTGGTCGCTGTTACTGGGAGGTTGAGTGGAATGGCAATGGAGCCGATATTGGAGTGACTTATAAAGGAATCAGAATGAAAGGGAGTGATAAATGCAAGATTGGTTTCAAAGACAAGTCATGGAGTCTGTTCTGCTCTACTGACAGTTTCTCAGTCTGTCATAATAATAAACAGACTCTCATACCCATACATCCCTCAGGTTCCCACAGAGTAGGAATATATCTAGACTGGGAGGCTGGTACTCTGTCCTTCTACAGTGTCTCCTCTGATAGACTGACCTTCCTATACAGGTTCACCACCTCTTTCACTGAACCCCTCTATCCAGCATTTTGGGTTGTCTCAGGGTCCTCGGTGTCTCTTGCATGCTAGGATAGCTCACTCTGCTGGAAAGTGTCAATCTGAGTGAAGCTTCTAGTTGGGTCCAGTATTCACAACTTCACTCCCAGTGAAGCAAGGTATCTAGGTGGCCTCCAAAAACACATCACTCAAACATATTCACCAGAAAGCTTTTGTCTATGCTCCACTTAGCCAGTATGTACATGAATCTTCCATAGACTTCCAGGCACAGGATCAGTGGGTGTCTATCAGCTGTAGTTATCCTAGTTTCAAAGGGAAAATGAACATATATGTTGTCAAAAGCAACTCCCATGAAACAATCTGTGCTATGGTTCAATTAGTAAGATAGATAACAGTTTTAAATATGAGCATCTGGTGATAGAAGCCCTCAGTGTACTAGGCATCACAGGAAGAACAAGGAGCAGAGCCATCAAGGACGTCACTGAAGCAGCTGAGAAATCCTCAAGATGGCTCTGGATCTGGTGAGAAGATCCAATGTGCACGCCACCTGAACACATTCCGGGATCTGATCAACTGTGGCGGGCTTAATCTGAGTGAAGCTTCTAGTTGGGTCCAGTATTTATATGGGTGCTTCTGATTCCTATTCATGTCCTACCTGTTCTCGTTAGTGGTGATGGTTTGTGTCCCAGTGTGTTGTTCCTGCATCTGTTCATGCAATTAGCCCTCCCTTGTTTCCCAGAGTTCTTAAAATAGGCTCGTTGCAGAACTGAATGGTATACGCTCTTATGGAAGATAAATACATTTGCTAAAATGCTGTTTTGGTCTCTATATTGCTAATTAACATTTATCCGTCCCTCTTCCATGGTTTAGTTTGAAATTTGTTTTATATGTAAAATACTGCACTTTTAACACTGGGGGTTAATCTGGCTGAAGGGTCTGGTTTCTTTCTTTCCTTCCTAGTCTCCTGTATTTATGTGAGCAGGTTGGTAGCCTGTTCATGTCCTGCCTGTAGCTGCTGGAAGTAGACACTCGGTGTGCTGTATTTGTCACTATGCGGGATGGACAGTTGGACATAAGAGTGGGTTTTCAGGGAAGGGATAATGAGACTGGAGGCGAAGAAGGGTGACCAGCAAGCATTTAAAACTGTTTAGTAGTGGGCTGGTTGGGCTGTTATTCTGACAACAGCTTCTCTTCATTAGTAATCGTCCACCTCAGACAGCTTTCCACTTATTAATGTACTTATTATTTCATTTAGGTACCTTAATAAATTAAACATCTTGGATAATCATGGTTGTTTTTAATGGCTCACAATATATTGTATTTAATTTAAAATGAAAACAAGCTATGCAATATTTAACATTAAAATCACTGCTTTTATAGAATAGTCTTTTAACCGTGTCTGGATTGTAAGGCATGCTTAACACAAAATAAATGATTCCCTGAAATGTTTGGCTGGTCCTTCTGAGTCCATCTTTTAAAAAAATATCAACAGATATTTTTAAATATAAAGATTTAAATATTTTTATATAAAACATATGTACATGTCAGGGTTTTCCTTCTATAGTTAGAAATTAAACTGGTCCTATTTCTTGATTTAAAGCCCACAGTTCAGTACACGCTCAGTACAGCAGAATGCTGTGTGTAGTGTGCAGTACAGTCTGTTAATGTTCTGTACAGAGGTGAATTTAGCCTGATTTAGTCTTAAGTATCTTGTTAATTCATATGTATGTTGGATTCAGAAAATATTCAGACCCCTTCAAACCAGAATGCTTAGTGTAGATTGAGGGGGGGAAATAATTTATAATAATTTACACAGTTTACGTAGCATTAGCCTCCACCAAGCAAAATGTGGAAAAAATTGAATGGGTCCAAATATTTTCTGAATCCCTTGTGGATGACAAACATTCAAGAACTAAAACTAATTGTTATTGTAGAGGGTGTTGTACCAGACACACAATTAAACATCACAATACAACGATACCACAAAAAAAAAAGAAAAAGAATCACACACGCATTATATAGAAATTGTTATTTTGTTAGTTATTAAAATCACAGCTGGAGAAAACATTGGTTTCAAGGGGAAGTTGGTCTCACGGTGATGTTCATTATTACGGGCGATCTAATGCTGTGCCGAAGGTACTAAAATAGTTTAGTCTCCAGGCCTGTAGATGGCGCTCCAAGAGTGGTGGGACTGGGAGACGGGTAATGGCTAGATGCAGAATAAAATGCAATGGAAGCCATTTGCTGTGAAAAGTAATGTGTCTCATTATTTTCCCATCACAGGTTAGTTAAAATGTGTGTGTTCTGTACAAATGGTTGTGAATGTTAATGATAAAGATGTGTTTAAGAGTTTGATAACTTTATGCGTTTATCACAAAAACTTAACTTACGAAATACCGAGTTTTGCACTAAAGTTTTCATGGCGTTAGTGAAGGAGGTTAAACAGGGAGATTAGCTCCGGATACATAAAAATCGCGGGGTTTTGTGCCGGTCGCAAAAAAAAGTATTATTGAAATGAAAACAGTAGTAACGCCATTTGAAAAGCGGCATGCATCATATTGTGCAGTATTAAGTGGATGGTTCACGGTGTTAACTTATAACTTCATCATAAAACACTTATGTCTGTAACGTAAAGTTTGTTATAGTGCATTAATAGAGAATTGTTAACTCTTATGTGAGATGCAGAATAAAATGCAATGGAAGCCATTTGCTGTGAAAAGTAATGTGTCTCATTATTTTCCCATCACAGGTATTATTTAGGCTACAGCACTACGTAACCACACGCACGGGCGTGGTGGTTACATTATGGACAAGAATATACTTCACCTCCACTAATTATTGCCCTTTGCTATCTTATTGTTTAATAAATGCTTGTCATATCAAAACAAGTTTGTTCACACTTTATAGATGTTTGGAGTTTTTTAAAATTTAAGTTGCCTATTCTCAAAAAATGTCCCCCCCACAACCAAATATTAGGTCTAGTATTGATACCATGCCAACATGCCAATTTCTGCTTTTCTTCATTTATATTAAAGTTATTCCATACTTACAGCTCTGTATTCCATTTATTGCTCTTTTAATTGTACTGTATGATCAAGAGGCATATGGAGCTCAGTCAGTAAATCAATACAGTCCAACAGTGAGAGAATTAGTTAGCATCTGGGTAGGGAGAGATGCAGTAGTAGAGGTATATGATATTGACTAGTGCTTTTGCAAGTGGGAAGTACCCCGTTTATACTGTGTCCCACTCAACTGCCTGCATCTCCTTTCCTGGTGATGAACTTACCCTTGAGTGCTCTGTTTCACAAATAGGTGATGATGAGCTGATAAACTCCATTTATCCAGGGTTTTGCAAATGTCAAAACCGATTGGACAATCAGTTTCATTGAGCACTTCAGGAGGATACAGATTCATTTCATATTCAGAATCCATCCATCGATCCATCCATCCATTTTCCAAACCGCTTATCCTACTGGGTCGCGGGGGGTCCGGAGCCTATCCCGGAAGCACAAGGTAGGGAACAACCCAGGATGGGGGGCCAGCCCATCACAGAGCACACTCACATACCATTCACACACACATGGACTCCTATGGGCAATTTAGCAGCTCCAATTAGCCTCAGCATGTTTTTGGACTGTGGGGGAAACCGGAGTACCCGGAGGAAACCCCACGACGACATGGGGAGAACATGCAAACTCTGCACACATGTGACCTAGGCAGGTACTCCTATATGTGTGTGTGTGTGTGTGTGTGTAAGATACACATATTATTTTATTATTTATTATGTTATTTCTCCTGTTGCATCCCATCTAGAGCAAATTTCATATTTAATGTTCTCTGCTTATGGAAGATTCTATACAAAGGATGAAAAATGGATTGGGTTTAACACATACCTTCAAACTTTTTAATATTTTAATTTAACTAATTGATAATGGACTTTCTGAATAATTCAGAAACTCTATGTGCTGTTAAACTGAAATGTATATTATATTTATATAATTTATTTGAGGTTAGAATTAACACAATTTTTACTGCATTACACATCTTTCTGTGCATTACTACACATCAAACATATAAATTTGGTATGTACACTAATGATAAAGAAAAGAGCTTTGCTCATACATATCCACTGTCTGAAAGTTTCTACATATCCACTGTCTGAAAGCTAAATAGTGTTGAATCTGCGATCCTAAATTATTGTCACTAAATACTGAATTGTAAGGATGGTTTACACAGCATGTACAGTACTCACTGAGAAAAACACAACAAAACTCCAATCTGTTGTACTGAATATATTTTGAATGATGTTCATATTATTGTCATGGCATTTATATTTTGTTACATTTTTTACTCTAACAAAATGTTTAAGCGCATGGTGAAGATAAAATGTATGCTACAGGCATAAAGTAAGGGAGAAGTAGCAAGCAGGAAGTCAGTTCTTCTCTTGAAGAATGCTGCTTGTGCACTATTGACCTGTGGGACAAGAGAAACATCCTCAGTCCTGTTAAGCAGTAAGTAGTAAATCTTAACTGAATAATTTAATTATAAATAAGACATGCTAAATTAAAATAAAAAGTAATTTAATTTGGATTATACTGCTATTATTTGTCTGCAACGCTGTATTGAATAAGCAGTTGGAAGATGCATGGATGGGGGGTTGGATGATATTATAATCCACACATCATACTGAGACAATGCTTCACACATAGCTATGTTACTTGCTGTAACTAGACTCACCCTTAAGAAGGCGGAGTGTAAACAGAATGATCATAGGGGTGATCAGAGCCAGGAAGAAGAACGTCAGTCTCACAGGAAGCTCTGTGGGAAAAAGGCAGATTTGTATTGGATCATATGTTAATGCTTACAATGCTTTTCTCCCCTATCTAGATTAAGAAAGTATTTAAGATGTTTAACAAATATTAATCTGTACAAGTACACTGGAATGTTTCTTTTTGGATTTTCCATCATACTCTCCTTTGAAAAGCTTGGGGTCTAAGAGCGGAATCCAGCCATTCATCCAGCACCCCTGGAACAATTTGGGGGGTTACGGGTCATGGTTAAGGACCCAGAGGAGATGTGACTATCCTGCCGGGGTCAGCACTCAAACCAGTGACCTTCAGAGGTCTAACCTGCCAAGTAGCACACAGTGTTGCATTCAAAAATCATAGTAGGAGAAAGGCTGAGATACAAAATGCTGAGTTAGTGAGGGAACTGAAATGGTGAAGCACAACAGACAGTGAGTGTAGTAGCAGATGGTCGCTTTATCGTATAAGTAACCACTACAGACATGTCTGTATGCGGTACAGTATATTTACATTAATGCTTTTGTTACTATTTTATATTCCATTTATACATTGCCCACTAATGACATACCAAGCATATAAGTGAATATTTATTAATCACATGCTGATCTGTCATGTTTAACTTTGTCCTTCGGTTAATATATGGTCAGACTCAGATATATATATGGCCACCCATTTTTTTCTCAGCATTCGGTCTTGAAATCCTGTTCACAAAATATTATAAGTTGTTCTGATAAGGATTAGGACTTTACCTAAATGGCTTCAATTAATTATTTGAAAGCTCGTCATAACTGTTTTTTAATTAGCTGTATTTATGTGTCCTGACCCTTTGTTGGGAACGTCGGCCATCCTATTTTTCTTCTCAGATCCATGTTTCTTCCCCATATTTCTTGAAAGTGGCAACCCTAAGGCGGGCTGAGCCCCCTAAAGGTCAAGTCCTAAAATCACACCTAACACAAGCACACTCAGTGGCCACTTAATTAGGCACATCTACCTAGTACCTTGTACCTGGCAGTCCCCACCATGGTCTCCAGAACTACATCTACGGTGGACGAGTTATGCATTCAGAGTAGACTTTCTGCACACCACTGTGGCACTGAGCTGCTATTTCCCCACATTTTCCTGTTAGTTTTACTGACTCTGGTCTCAGAGTTCCCTCTTTCAGAAGGTGTTTTCTCCCACAGAACTCACTAGCTGTTTATTATTGGAATCCCACATATTGCAGTGTATGAAAATCCCAGGAAGGTAGCTGTTCCTGAGATGCAGGAGCCATTGCGTCTATCAGCAGTCACATCACATCAGTCACATCATATGCAAAATGGCTTAGATCACCCTTCTTAGTGTTGAAATGCCTCGCTGAACAGTGACTGAACCTCTTTACACAGTCTGTTCACTGCATATGTTTAGTTGTAGCCACATGATTTGGTGTTTCAGGGCAGGTTGGTTGCATTAAAGCGGTGTACCTAATAGTGAGGCTAGTGAGTCTGCATGCAGGCATGTGATAAGACATTACCTGCGGTAAGAGTTCTGTCTGCACCTAGAATAAGCAGAAACTGTTAGAAAAAGTGACTGAGGGTGTAAAGGGCGTTAATTATACATACTTATACATTTACAGATGACCCTTCAGCATCACGACTTTCCCCATCATGGTTTTGATGAATCACAGGGTTAGGAAAAGACATTAAATTTAATTTTCTGGAAGTTTTTAGGAGTTTTGAGAAAGCAGCAGATGACATACATAAAGTTTAGTAATTCATAAATGCATAAAATCTGCTTGGAGGATGCCCAGTGTGCTTATGGCAGCCTCTCATGTGATATGCCATCATGATTGCACTGATCTTGCAGTGATCTTTATATCTCATGTTTCTTGTATCTTGTTTCTTTGTATATTTTCACTTCCCTATATTTTCATTTTAACCCCCGTGATGTGGAAGAGTCGACTGTATTAAATTTTACCTGTTCATTGTTCCTTTTTTGCACATTACTTCATTACTCATTCAAAATATCCCTACCAGATATTTACTAGACTACTAGATTTCCTACCAGAGAATGTGATGGTGTAACTCTGTGAAACCTTCACTTCCCCCTTAGCAGTCAGCTGACATCCCCACTTCCTGTTGTTGTCTGTCCACTGAAGTTCAGTTGTCAGAGTGGAGTTGCAGGAGGACGTGTGTATCTGATATCTGGGATCTCCTTGCAAATCAGTGCCTTTGTCATTCACCCACTTCAAAGTCTGAGTATGAAATAGATAACTATTACACTGTCCAGGACCACGGTAGGTGTACAGAAGACACTGTAGAGTCATAGGGCTGCCAGGCTTCAAATCTGTCACTGGAACAACTGAGGAATGCAAACACATATATAGTCTTTAAATCAAATTTCCCCAATATTACATGTTTGCATTCATTCAACAAAAATTTCAAATGCATTTTATGCACATGGAATAACTGGAATGGAGTTCATTGGTCAGAAGAACATTTACATTCCAGGAAGGCTCTGATCCCTTTATGATTTGTATTAAGACATCATGATTTACTTCCACAGGTGCATGTCATTATGAACAACGTTATGGCTAACGGTGAAATTTATACCTGTGAAAACAGACAGGTAAACTGAAGTGTCATATTTTCTTTGCTCTCCATTGATAATCTGTCTGCAGGTGTAAGACCCAGCATCCGCAGTGCTGACATTATGAATGTGCAGAGAGCAGTTAGACCCCAGTTTTATTTTCTCATGTAAGTTTGAATCTTTCATATTTCCATCATTAACCAGTTTACTGTATTCCTCGATTTCACTACTAGCATGAATCCATGTGGTTGAGGAGCAGTCAGACTGAATGACATTGTCACACGGCAGAGTAGCAGTACCTCCCACCTGGGAGTATACAGCAATGGACTCCACACTGACACCTATATGAGAAAATGGAAACATTATTTACACTTTTTGGTAAGAATATTAATTTACTTTGTCAGGCAGATATTTATGAAAAAGGGAAACAGTGACTGATGCAGTGCAGATTGAAGCCCATGTGTGTGTTTGACAGCAGGCATGTTCTTCTGCATGTTCCTCTACTGCACATGCGCCTCTATGTGCTCCTCTACCTGCTGCTCTATGTCATGTTCCATGTGCTCATTGCTACAATGTCTACTATAGCTACGAATAGTAAAATATATACTAATAAAATGTTTGGTAGAGTAGCATCAAGAAATGTGAGATTAAGGACTTGAAAGGAAGCGTTTGGTGAACAAAAAGGGTTTTATGAACTAAATGGGAGGACAAACAAGACTGCGAGGTGTCCAAACAAGAAAACTAGTAAGGGGAAGAACATGGGCAGACAGGAGGAGCGACATCAAGGACTGGGCTGGGGCTGACGAGACAAACAGGTACGTAAATACAAAGGCTAATGAATGATTACAAGCAGCAGGCTTGGCACTGATGCTTTACAGCTTGAAGGTCATAGGATCCAGGCTGTTCACAGTGTACACATATTTATAAAATAAATTGTGTACTATAAAATAGTATTTTTCAACATTATTTACATTAAAAGGATATTCAGGTAATAATGTTATCCTTAAAACTTTGTCAGAACCCTTGTTAAAATGTAAAACATGGAAATAACGTTCCATTAATGTTATAATAAGAATGTTCTATACCAGCTTTGACAAGACAATACCTATATATGACATTGATTAAAGTTCTGGGGACATTCCCTGTTAACTGCATACTTACAGTACCCTCATTGAGGTTACACTGGTGTTTGTCACTGTTTGCCTTCATCAAAGTGAATTAAAGAGTAAACGCTATCAAAACCCTATCACACATTGCCTGTGGTTTGTCAAGCTCACTCATCACAATATTCTGTCCCCTCTGTTTCCATTGCACCTTTGCCAAATTAGTACTCCTGCACGGCCTCATTTATTTATAAAATAAGTATTTCTGACAAAATCAGACACACAATGTTTGGTTTTTAACTGTACATAGAGACAACCATCTGCCAATGTCTAGGTTTAAATATTCAAAAATTCTTAATATTTCAATCTCGTATCAACTGTATCAAATCAAATTAATTTTTTCCAGTGTTTACTGTCGCTTACCCATGGCAGGATATTCAATGATGAAGAGGAGCCCAACAAAAATATATTTCACTGCAGTCTTTATCTCTCCAGTTCTCATTTTCTTCCTTTGACAGAGTTCCTGTGAAGAATGACTTAGTATGTGTCAAATGGCTGGTTAAATACAAAAACTGAGGTGTTATTTCCGCAGTTAAGTTGTGGATTATACTGTAGGTGGAGTATAGGAAGATTTTACTGCTTCGAATATTTAAATACTTTGAGTAGTTAAAACATAGTAATTAAATTACATATAAAACCTTGGTGATATTTTATTAATGGTCAGTGCATTAGTTTTTGCTACACTGTGCTGCAGTAATTTTTTGAATATGACATGCTTGCTCATTCAAGATCACCAGCTTTTGATAAAATTAAAATAATAAATCCCAAGATTAAAATAATGAAGTGCATGAATCATAGTAGTAAATGTTGGTCAATTGGTGTGTAAGACGGTTTTAGCAGTAATCAGGCAATGTGCTGGATTAAAAAGAAACAAGCTCATATATATATATATATATATATATATATATATATATATATATATAGATAGATAGATAGATAGATAGATAGAGGGGGCGGCATGGTGTGGTTTCCTCCGGGTACTCCGGTTTCCCCCCACAGTCCAAAGACATGCTGAGGTTAATTGGAGTTGCTAAATTGCCTGTAGGTGTGCATGCGTGAGTGAATGGTGTGTGAGTGTGCCCTGTGATGGGCTGGCCCCCCATCCAGGGTTGTTCCCTGCCTCGTGCCCATTGATTCCGGGATAGGCTCCGGACCCCCCGCGACCCAGTACAATAAGCGGTTTGGAAATTGGATGGATGGATATATATATATATATGACTGAGAAAAATACAACACCATGCAAATAGGTTATATACTTGGTAAAGAGGGTACAAAGCCCCTGACTCAAATTTCATGCCTGCTTCCATGTATATAAATGTTAGGGCCCCACTGACCATGAGAACCACATCCTGACACTGATCTCACAGTTCCGTATTCATTCTGCTTCTTATGACCGCAGGCTCATACTTAGTGTCTTTTTTATACTTTAGAGCTCATGTTCCGCTATTTTAAATATTTCATGTTTATATTAAGTTTTGTAAAACTTCTGCAAACAAATTCAAATCACTTGGGAATTTTTTGAGGACAGAGCTGGGACTGAATCTGCACCACCAACATGCAGCGGGCAGGAGAACCAGGCAATATGCAAAGTATCTTCACACACTTTAAAGAGTAAATCATAAGGCCATTGCTGCCTGGCCCTCCCTTCACTAAGACACACACTGAACTGGCTTTATTCTCTCAATACAGTCAGTTACAGATGTTATAAGGCTTCGTCCTTGGACCTCACCACTCCTCAGATGCATCCATACCCTTCCTACATCACATCCCTAATCCCCTCCACTGCCACATCACACCTACAACCCACATTCCCAAGCGGAAAAATAATAACAATAAAATACCACAGAATATCAACTATTAAACTTGCAAATCACATACAAAATACAGTACCAGTAGGTACTTTCTAAGTACAAATACAAAGGTAATGTATATACAAAATGTCTCATGCCCATTGCTTCTGGGATAGACTCCGGTCTAAGTGTGAGTGGTTTGTGTGCCCTGCGATGGGTTGGTGCCCCGGCATCAGTTATTTCCTGCTTTTAGCAGATTTCTTCCAGCATATGCTCTGAACCTTTGTGATTCTGTACAAAAAATGGATGGATCACTGTACCCCTTCACTCAGGCTGCATTTACTGTACCCATTCCCTTCCAGCTTCCATCCAATCAGGAACTCTAAATACCTGGCATGGGTGTGTTGGGAACTGAGCAAGAACAAAAATATGGACTGGATCTGGGTGTCCCTAAGGACTGGGTTGTAAAACACTACTCCAAAGGAATACTCTGATTTGATCAAAGTCACTGTGAATCCCCCTTGCAGACTGCTTATTCCATAATCTTCCCACCAAATCAATAAACCTGTGTCTAGACCATGAGTGATTGTGAGCAACCAGGAAAAAAGTATGTAAGCATTGGTAGCTACAGAGGACCTAGACAATGGTCTGGGTTTCACTTTAACTCTGTTCTGCTTTTAACCAAAGCTACACCATTCAGTCTAGAATTTTTATAAAACCAACTGTAAATCATCTGAAAGCTGCATGAAAAACTTTATCATGTGGCAAAAGAAGCTTCACAATGCTCCTATCCATCACGATGCGATATATACACTGAACAAAAATATAAACGCAACACTTTTGTTTTTGCTCCCATTTTTCATGAGATGGACTTAAAGATCTAAAATGCATTCCAGATACACAATATTACCATTCCTCTCAAACATTTCTCACAAATCAGTCTAAATGTGTGATAGTGAGCACTTCTGCTTTGCTGAGATAATCCATCCCACCTCACAGGTGTGCCACATCAAGATGCTGATCTGACATCATGGGTAGTGCACAGGTGTACCTTATACTGCCCACAATAAAAGGCCACCCTGGAATGTGCAGTTTTGTCTCACAGCAAAATGCCACAGATGCCACAAGCATTGAGGGAGCGTGCAATTGGCATGCGGACAGCAGGAATGTCAACCAGATCTGTTGCTCGTGCATTGAATGTTCATTTCTCAACCATAAGCCGTCTCCAAAGGCGTTTCAGAGAATATGGCAGTACATCCAACCGGCCTCACAACCGCAGACCACGTGTAACCACACCAGCCCAGGACCTCCACATCCAGCAGGTTCACCTCCAAGATCGTCTGAGACCAGCCACTCAGACAGCTGCTGAAACAATTGGTTTGCATAACCAAACACTTTCTGCACAAACTGTCAGAAACCGTCTCAGGGAAGCTCAACTGCATGCTCGTCGTCCTCATCGGGGTCTTGACCTGACTCCAGCTCGTCGCCGTAACAGACTTGAGTGGGCAAATGCGCACATTCGATGGCGTCTGGCACGTTGGAGAGGTGTTCTCTTCACGGATGAATCTCGGTTTGCATTGTTCAGGGCAGATGGCAGACAGCGTGTGTGGCGTCGTGTGGGTGAGCGCTTTGCTGATGTCAATGTTGTGGATCGAGTGGCCCATGGTGGTGGTGGGGTTATGGTATGGGCAGGCATCTGTTATGGACGAAGAACACGGGTGCATTTTATTGATGGCATTTTGAATGCACAGAGATACCGTGATGAGATCCTGAGGCCCATTGTTGTGCCATACATCCATGAACATCACCTCAGGTTTCAGCAAGATAATGCATGGCCCCATGTTGCAAGGATCTGTACACAGTTCTTGGAAGCTGAAAATGTCCCAGTTCTTGCATGGCCAGCATACTCACCGGACATGTCACCCGTTGAGCATGTTTGGGATGTGCTTGACCGGCGTATACGACAGCGTGTACCAGTTCCCACTAATATCCAACAACTTCGCACAGCCATTGAAGAGGAGTGGACCAACATTCCACAGGCCACAATTGACAATCTGATAAACTCTATGCGAAGAAGATGTGTTGCATTGCATGAGGCAAATGGTGGTCACACCAGATACTGACCGGTTCTGAGTCCCCAGACCCCCAATAAAGCAAAAAACTGCACATTCCAGGGTGGCCTTTTATTGTGGGCAGTATAAGGTACACCTGTGCACTACCCATGATGTCAGATCAGCATCTTGATGTGGCACACCTGTGAGGTGGGATGGATTATCTCAGCAAAGCAGAAGTGCTCACTATCACACATTTAGACTGATTTGTGAGAAATGTTTGAGAGAAATGGTAATATTGTGTATCTGGAATGAATTGTAGATCTTTAAGTCCATCTCATGAAAAATGGGAGCAGAAACAAGAGTGTTGCGTTTATATTTTTGTTCAGTGTATATATATATATGGAATTATGGAAATAAATCAACTTTTCCATGATATTCAAATTTTTTGGAAAGGGTCTGTGTATATATATATATATATATATATATATATATACACAGACCCTTTCCAAAAAATTTGAATATCATGGAAAAGTTGATTTATTTCCATAATTCCATTTAAAACATTAAACTTTCTTAGTTTATAGATTCAAGGCCCACAACGATTTCAAGTACTTAGTTGTTTATTTGTACATAATTTGAGCTTCCAGCTCATAAAACCCATGAAAACAGGAATTCAGAAAATTAGAATACTGTGAAGACATCAGCCCAAATTTTACAGGGCATGAATGATTTAAACTGAGTGTCACACACAACTCATCTACTAACCTCACTGCACTGCACCTGCACACGTTTCCCCAGGTGTCATTAAATCGCTTCACTTTGGTTCAATTGTCTCAGTTAGGTTCAATATGGGGAAGACTGCAGACTTGATAACTGGCCAGGAGAGCATCATTGATACCCTCCATAGGATGGGTAAGCCACAAAAGTTCATAGCTAAGGAGGCTCGCTGTTCACAGAGTGCTGTGTCCAAGCATATCAATGGTCACAGTTTCAAATACCACCACATTCAGATGCATCCGGGAGATGGGCTACAACTGTCGGGTTCCTCGGATCAAACCACTTCTGAGCCTCAGCCAACGTCGGAAGCATCTCAACTGGGCCAAGGAGAAGAAGGACTGGACTGTTGGCCAGTGGTCCAAGGTCCTCTTTCCCGATGAAAGTAAAGTGTGCCTTTCATTTAGGAATCAAGGTCCAAGGGTTTGGAGGAAATTGGGTGAGGAACAGAACCCAAGTTGCCTGAGGTCCAGTGTGAAATATCCACAGTCGGTCATGATTTGGGGTGCAATGTGCGGTGCAGGTGTTGGTAAACTCTGCTTTCTTAAATCCAAGGTCATCGCAATAGCCTACCAGAATGTTTTAGAGGACTTCATGATTTCCTCTGCTGAGGATCTGTATGGAGATGCAGATTTCATCTTCCAGCAGGCCCTGGCCCCTGCCCATACCTCCAGAAGCACCAAAACCTGGTTTAATGGCCATGCCATCAATAGTGCTTGACTGGTCAGGCAACTCGCCGTACCTAAACCGCATTGAGAATCTATGGGGTATTATCAAGAGGAAAATGAGGTCCACCAGACCCAAAAACAAAGAAGAGCTGACAGCAAGCATCAAGAAAATCTGGGCTTCCATAACTTCCAGGCAATGCCACAGGCTGATTGCCTCAGTGCCACGGCACATCGAGGCAGTGATTAAGGCAAAGGGATTCCCAACCAAGTATTGAAGAGTGACATATCGTTTTGAAAGTACCATATTTTATTGATTTGATGTGATCCTAATTTCTTTCTTTTTTTCTGCAAAAACCGAGAAGTAAATGGTGATGTCTTCACAGTATTCAAATTTTTTGAATTCCTGTTTTCGTGGGTTTTATGAGCTGGAAGCCCAAATTATGTACAAATAAACAACTAAGTACTTTAAATCATTTAAGTTGTGTATGAAAGTTTAATGTTTTGAATGGAATTATGGAAATAATTCAACTTTTCCATGATACTGTATTCAAATTTTTTGGAAAGGGTCTGTATATATATATATACACTACTCACAATAAGTTAGGGATATTGTAATGTACATGAGTGCTTCTCCAATTTGCTCTGAATATTAATGAAATATGTAAAAGTTCCCTTTGATGTTACTAATAATGTAGAGAAGAAACAGCATTGAAATTAACTTAATATTTATTACCCCAAAAATTTTGACAATAACAGGGACAGCCCCAAATAACAAAAATTGGCAATGTCAGTAGCGGGTGTTTCCTCCATTTTCCGCAATGACAGCTTGACAGCGGCGTCTCATGCTCCTCACTAGCCTCATGATGTTGTCTTCAGGCGATGCGTTCCACTCTTCCACAAGTGCTACACGCAGTTCTGCCAGGTCACGTGGGGGTGGGGTACGATCATCCAGTCTCTGCTTCAATTGGTCCCAGACGTGCTCTATGGTGTTCAGGTCAGGGGACATTGATGGCCATACCATATGAGGCACTCCAACTTCCTGAGGTCGAGCCGTGACAATTCTGCAACGATGTGGCAGAGCAATAACATCCATAAACAGAAAGTTGGGGGTGTGCTGGTGGAATTGGGGGATGATGATGGGTTCAATGATGTCTCTGAGGTAAGAACGTGCAGTGACTGAGCCATGGACAATAACCAAATCTGTTTTGCGGTGACTGGTGATGCCTACCCAGACCTCCTCCACCAAAGCAAACCCTGGGGACCATGTTGACCTCAGCGTATCGCTCACCTCGCCGTCTCCAGCAACGCTGACAGCCATCATTTCTGTGCAAGGTGACCCGACACTCATCAGTGAACAGGACGGTAGACCACTGCTGCATTGTCCAGGTCACATGGTCTTGTGCCCACTGCAAACGTTCACGGCGGTGTCTTGGTGTCAGTTGAGTCACCTGCAACGGTCGTCTGGCATTCAAGCCAAAGCGGTGGAGTCGGTTGCGAATGGTTTGTCTGGAAACCGTAGTACCCCGCACATCTCGTAAACAGGCCTGCAGCTGTGTGGCAGTTACATAACGATGTCTGAGTGCAGTGGTCCTTAGGTACTGGTCATCGTTGCGGTCTGTCACTCGTGGGGCTCCACTCCCGGGTCTGTCCTGAACTCTGCCAGTAGTTCTGTGTCTTGATGCAAGTCTGCTGATAACACTTTGAGACACACCAAGTTCACGAGCAACATCTGACTGCCTGCTACTGATCTGAAGGCGCCATGGCCAGGTGGCGCTGGTCGTCCGTTAAATGACGTTGTGTGTTCATGGCTGTTTGACTGATGAACTTGGAATGACTTGCTGAAAATACCAGCTTTTTATCCCCACAGACTGTTGAAATTGATGCCACATTGAGAAAGGTTGTGTTGTGGCATTGGCCCCAATAAGGCACACCAGTACACAATGAGACCATTACATGGAAAACACAAAATGATGTGTGTCTATCATCCCAATACAATTGCCTCCCTATCCCAAAAATGTCTGAAGTGTAACAAACACCGTATGCATGACATCCACTGAGTCTCTCACAATATCCCTAACTTATTGTGAGTAGTGTATATATATATTGCCTATGGGCAATTCAGCAACTCCAATTAGCCTCAGTATGTTTTTGGACTGTGGGGGGAAACCGGAGTACCCGGAAGAAACCCCATGACGACATGGGGAGAACATACAAACTCCATTATTATTATTATTATTATTATTATTATTATTATTATTATTATTATTATTATTATTATTATTATTATCGGTTAAGGACATCAGCATCCGTACGGCTCTGATCTGATCTGCATACGTCCCTCAGCAAATCTAACTAATGCAGGAATGTATTGCTTAAATATGCTTATAGACAAACTTCATGTATTTTGAATGTCTGACATTTCACGAGTTTGCATTTTAGTTACATCTCATCTTGTTAACAAAAAGAAATATACATTTTATCACAGCATTATTATCAAAGATCTATTTTTAGCTTGTCAACGTCTCACCTTATGCCCAAAGCCATGCCCTGACTGGGACCAAAAACTGGCCTGGACCCACCAGACCCTGCAGTCATTAACACCTTGCCCTTTTCCCTCCATCCCTGTTCGACCCAGGGACATAAAAAAAAAAACCATTCGAGGGGAAAATTCTGAACTCTGTGCCTCTGTTCCCGCACACTATTCACTGCAGCTAACCTTCCAGCCTCAATGACTGTGTAGTAACCGGTGGTGAAAAGCGTACAGAAAATTTGTACTGAAGTACAGATACTGTTACATTGCTGAAATAATACTCAAATACAAGTAAAAGTACTAGTTTTAAAAAAGTAGTTAAGTAAAAGTGCAAAGTACTTTTCTCAAAAACTAGTATATTTATTAAATTTTATATATTTAATAAATTATCAATTATCAATCACTGAATCAAATCAGAGAACCATATAGAAAATAGCTACTTCAATGATTTTTACATCACTGATGAAGTTTATGAATGGATCAAATTCAGGAAATTTGTGTTCTAAACAAATAAACATTTAACAGGAGTTTTGTCTGTAGTATGAACTTTTCCCAGCACACTACACACAACAGGGCAAGGGCCTTAAGTTAAGTTCAGTTTCAGCCAAAGCTGATTTTCAAAGTTTACGGAATCTATCTGGCTGCATTTGGATGTGAATAGTACAGCTAAAGAGCTGTTTGCATGCAGCTGATGCAAGCAGAGCAGTGTTGAGCTTAACAGACAGCTTCTTGATGGTTGGGAAGGAGTGAAGCAGTTCCATGCTGTCTGAGGCACATGCAAGGTGACCATCAAGCTCAACAGGATTTGCAACATTCTGGAGAGTGGTCTGGAGAAGAAATCGTCGTCATCAAATGACGTGTGCTCACTCTCATGCTCTATGGTTTCAAGATGTTGTTTCAGATGTGTCAAGGCTGTCATTGGAACACAATTTAAAATTTTCTGTGAACATTTTTAAATATCCACAGTTAAATTACATAAATCACAATAAATGATACTGTAATATTTTGAATAGCTCAGAACTTGGGAAAGGGCTGCAGCATCATCTGTCCAAAACCCTTCTGTAGGCCATTTTGCAGAGTGATATGCAGGTCTTGCTTGATGTGTCCAGCCTGTTAAGTTTGGATAGAAGTGGTATAGGTGCTGGACTTTGACTGTAGAATGTCTGAAGCTTTTACCAGTGGCTTCATAATGACAAAATACTCCTGGAGGAATGCAACTTCTGCAGGACTAAACCTGCAAGATAAAGCATGTGTATAACATAAACAACTAAGCCAATCATAACTTTAATAGGGAGAGACTGCATAGTTAATATTTAATGTTACTCTCATTTTCACCTTGAATTAGTCACATACACTCCTCATGGAATCTTCCCCTTCATGTCAATGATGTGTATTATTCTTTCAATGGCAAGATAGGTTGAAATCCACCATGTTGTACTGGGACGAATGATCTGTAGCTGACACTTGTCCTCTACCACTTCACTAGCCAGATGAGATCACCACAAATGCCCTGGCATTCTGCAAAGGTTGCATGAAAAAGCTTTTTGTAGGTGTCATTCATGCACTCTGCAAGAGCAGCATTTGCTGTTGCCGCAGGATTTAACAGGTGACATGCACATGTCAGGGTAGCTGATATTCCATACCAGAGTCTTCATCAAAGATTATACTTGCATCATGATATTCACTATGGTTACTCCCATCAAGAGCATCCAAGTCTGCTTCATCCTCATCTACCCGCATTATTCTGTGGCCCAAAAACATGGAAAGCTTTGATAAAGTTGGATCCACTATCAGTCGTTGACCTTACAACTTTGTCTCTAATCTTGTATTGGCAATGGACATCATCAAGGCACTAGCAATCATGTCAAATGTGTACTGTATGACCCTCTCAATATTTTGCAAGCTTGTGCTGTAGATCTTCTTTCCAAGGACTCTTCTTCTATCCAAGGGCAAGTGACACTAAGTGACACCAACTTTTCTGATGAGCTGACCAACAATCAGTAGTGGTTGCAACGAATTTGGCTTTAGCTAATTCTGTAGTTATAGTTGTCTTTATGTCATCAGCTGCGTCACAGATTCTGGTATGAACAGTGGACCTGGAGATGACTTTGGTTTGAGGTTGCAATGTGGTAATTAATTCTTTAAAAACTGGCTCTTCAACCACTGCAAATGGTTGTATACCTTCACATATGAAATTGATGATGAGCTTGTCAACAGTTGCTTGAGGGACATGTTTGCTTGCAGCTGCCAACATCACATCTGGTAACTTGTTTACTTCCTGAGAGCTTGTTTGGTGTGGCTGTGATCTTCCGTTGATGACTAGCTGATGTCACAACGATGTCATAGTACTGATCAATCAGCACCGCAGATGGCAAACAAAGTTTGCACTGCTTCAACATGCTATCTCCATTCCTCCCTCTGTACATGAACAACTCCTTTAGGCGCGGCCAGAGCCTCTCATGCTCCGGTATTTCTTGGTCATTTTTACTGTTTTGAATGTTGCTGTCTTCCATGAAGTTTCTCAAAACCTTCAGTACTTAAATTACTCTGAGCTCTTTCACTGTGCGATTATGATCAAAACCTACTGCGTTCAAATATCAGGGTTCATTGTTCCATTTGGCACTGGATACCACTATTGGCCACCAAAATGGCAGTCAAAAAGTTTGAATATTAATTAAAATCGTTGCCATATTTGGGAACGAATTGTGATTCTAAAAGTTATGAAATAGATTTGTTACTTTAAATTGTACTTAAGTACAGTAAAATTATACTCATAAAAGTACAAATACACGGAAAAAAAACTACTTATTTACAGTAGCGTGAGTAGTTGTACAGTAATTTGTTACTTCCACCCCTGGTAGTAACAGAAATAAATGAGCAGGGCAATTCAAATTAAATCATCAGTATAACAATTAGTGTACAGGCCCATCTCTGAGGAACCTAAACCTAACACAGAAATCATTGTGCCTGCGACTTCTTGGTCATTGATTCGAAAAAACATCATTTGATGCACTCAGATACATCATCAGTGATGTTTTCCCGTGTTATTGGGTGTTTCGGGTCTCAAAACATCAGACTCCCTGTCCTGCGGGACCCAGCCAGGGTTGATCAGACCCCGACTTGTGTCAGAGTAACACCCCTCCATGGCTCGCTCTTCCTCAGCCCCAACCATCTCGAGGTTCTCTCAGCTGCCTTGGTGCTGTTCCTAATAGCATTTTTAATTAATTTATTTTTAATTGGATATGAAAATCATTTCAGGGGCCATAAAGAATACAGTAATGCCATTGGTTTAATAAAGTCATAAAGGGTTCCCAGCGGGAGGACAGAGAATGGGGCTGAGGTGGGGGTGAACACTCCGCAGAAGACAATCATTGGTAGAATTGAAGACATTTTCATAAGTGAAGATGGAACCAGTTTATTTATTTGCAAAGTTATGAATTGAAATATGTGAACTGATAATATGGGACAAGAAAGAAAGAATAAAGGATGATCAGCAATAGCTATCAGACTGGCCCACGTGACAAAGGTTGTTTACATAAGAACATAAGAACTATACAAACGAGAGGAGGCCATTCGGCCCATCAAGCTCGCTTGGGGAGAACTAAACTAATAGCTCAGAGTCGTTAAAATCTTATCTAGCTCTGATTTAAAGGAACCCAAGGATTCAGCTTGCACTACATTATCAGGAAGGCTATTCCATACTCTGACTACACGCTGTGTAAAGAAGTGCTTCCTTAAATCCAGCTTGAAATGTTCTCCCGCTAATTTCCACCTATGGCCACGAGTTCGTCTATTTAAACTAATGCTGAAGTAACTATTTGGTTGAACAGCATCCAAACCTGTTAGAATCTTATATACCTGGATCATGTCCCCCCTCAATCTCCTTTGCTTGAGACTGAACAGATTTAGCTCAAGTAACCGTTCCTCGTATGACATTCCTCTAAGACCAGGAATCATTTTTGTGGCCCTACGCTGCACCTTTTCTAAGGCCACAATGTCCTTTTTAAGATATGGTGACCAAACCTGCACACAATATTCTAGGTGAGGTCTCACCAAGGAATTGTATAATCTTAGCATTACCTCCCTTGACTTAAACTCCACACACCTGGAGATATACCCCAACATCCTATTGGCCTTTTTTATTGCTTCCCCACACTGGCGAGAATGGGACATGGAAGCATCAACATACACACCAAGGTCTTTCTCATGATCAGCTACCTTTATTTCAGTGACACCCATGAAATACCTGTACTTTATATTTCTGCTCCCTAGATGGAGTACCTTACATTTATCGACGTTAAATTTCATCTGCCAGGTATAGGCCCAGTTACTAATTAAATCAAGATCCCGCTGTAGCTGCTGAGCCACTAATTCAGTATCTGCTACACCACCCACCTTGGTGTCATCTGCAAATTTCACCAGTTTACTGTATATATTGGTATCCATATCATTTATGTAAATTAGGAACAATAGTGGTCCTAAAATCGAACCCTGCGGTACCCCACTATGAACGCAAGCCCACTGTGACATTGTGCCTCTTATAACTACTCGCTGTTTCCTATCTGTTAACCAGTTATCAATCCAGGTCGCTACGGTACCTAAAATACCAGTCGCTTTGAGTTTAAGTAGGAGCCTCTTGTGGGGGACAACATCAAAAGCCTTTTGGAAATCTAAGTAGATGACATCATAGGCCTTCTTATCATCAACTTCCTGAGTAGCTTCCTCAAAAAACTCCAACAGATTTGTTAAACAGGATCTACCTCTCCTAAATCCATGCTGGCTATCCCGCAAAATGTTATTGGAGTCCAGGTAATCTATCATTTTCTCTTTGATTAAAGCCTCCATAACTTTACCAGTTATACAAGTTAGACTGATTGGCCTATAGTTAGACAAATTACTTCTATCCCCTTTTTTGAAAATAGGCGTTATGAAGGCGTGCTTCCAATCAGAAGGTACCACACCTTCAGATAAGGATTTTTGAAACAGTAAAGTTAAGGGTCGGCAAATAATATCCCTCATCTCTTTTAACACTATAGGTAAGATGCCATCAGGGCCCTGTGATTTATTTATTTTGAGCTTAGCTAGGCTTTGCAAAACATCTGCTTCAGTTATATATATATTAGCTATAGACAATGCTGGATAGGTAATAACTGGTAAATTACTAAGGTCCTCAACAGTGAATACCCGTGCAAAACTATCATTGAACTCATTTGCTATATCAATGTCGTTTACTATTATAAGACCCTTACTATCCTGCAGATTAGTAATTTCAGGTTTTAGAGCTCTTTTAGAGTTAAAATACTGGAAGAAACTTTTAACGTCATCCTTAGCTTCCAATGCAACCATCCTTTCGACATTTCTTTTAGCTCGTCTAATATCATTTTTTAACTCAGCCTGTAGACTTAGATATTCCTGCTTAATTCTGTCATCATCAGTTATTTTCCATTGCTGGAACAAAGCCCTTTTCCTCCTTACTTTATGCTTTATTTCCCTAGTAAACCACCTAGGTTGCAATTTCCTAGATTTATTCTTGCTGGAAACAGGTATGAAGTCCTCTTGCACTTGCAATAATGTGCTTTTAAAAAATTCCCAGGCCTCTTCAACAGTTTTGTTATTTAACTCCATCCAGTTCACAGTTTCTAGTTTTAGTCTCATACACTTAAAGTCAGCCTTCCTAACATTATATATTTTTGATTTGGACTTAGCTCTTCGAACACTAAACTTAACCTCAAATTTGACCATGTTATGATTGCTACTGTCAAGTGGTTCTAAAACGTCTAATTTACCAATCCTGTCCTGGTTATTAGAGAGAACAAGATCAAGAATGGCATCTCCCCTGGTAGGGGTGTTAACAAATTGAGTAAAAAAACAATCCTGTACTAATTCCACCATTTCCAGTTCATTTTCTGAAGAGCCAGTGACAATGTCCCACTGCATTCCTGGTAGATTAAAATCACCCATAACTACCACATCATTTTTATTGCTCATAGTCCTAATCTCACTGTATAACAATCTGCTTTCCTCAGCAGCTATATTAGGTGTTCTGTAACAAACACCGACAATTAGGCTATTTGAGTTTTTAGCATCTAATTTTACCCATATTGCTTCCGTAGTTTTATTTATATCAGTAAGTTCCCTTGCCTGCAAGTTTTCCTTTACATATACTGCAACACCACCTCCCTTTTTTCCTATACGATCCTTACGGAACAACATGTAACCATCCATATTATATTCTTGTCCATCCTTTTCACTCAACCACGTTTCAGTTATTCCTATAATATCATAAGAGTCCGATGAGATAAAAGCCTCTAAATCATGAATTTTATTCCTAATACTTCTGGCGTTTAAATACAGACAACAAAGGGTAGGCCTATTACGGTGCCCACTTACAATATGATTATTTGGGGCTTTCCGTTTCCCCCCACTGACATAGTTAACTAACCTCCCTGCCCCCCCAGTCCCTAGTTTAAACATTCCTCAACGACTCTACACATACGCCTCCCCAATACACTGGTTCCCCTCTGGTTCAGGTGCAACCCATCCGGCTTGAACAGGTCCCACCTGTTCCAGAAGGTCCTCCAATGCCCCATAAACCTAAACCCCTCTTTCCTACACCATCCTTTTAGCCACGCATTTAATTTCCTTATCTCAGCTAACTTAGCCTGACTTGCACATGGCACGGGGAGTATTTCAGAGAATACCACCGTGGACGTTCTGCTTCTAAGCTTATTGGCGACTTCTATAAATTTATCCTGCAGAACAGCCCTTCTACCCTTGCCTATGTCGTTGGTGCCAACATGCACCACGACAACTGGATCCACCCCAGCTGGGGCCAAAAGCTTATCCACACGATCTGGAAGGTCTCCTACCTGGGCACCAGGCAGGCAAGACACCGTACGGGACCCTCTATCACGCGTGCACACATAACTGTCTACTCCCCTAATAATGGAATCCCCCACTACCACAACCTCCCTCTTCCTGGGGGGAGGGGGCTCCTCAGTGCCCAAGGGCCCACCTGCCTCCCCAGTCCGTTCCGGCTCTAAAGCTGGAAGAACCTGAAACCTGTTCGACACAGTCACCTCAGGTGATGCCGCCTCTGCAACGTGTGTACGCCCTTTCCTGCGTCTACGACCTACGGTCACCCAGCTCTCTCGACCTCTCTGCTCTTCATTCTCCCCCCTCCCGGCTAGTGGCATACACACCTTCTCCCTAAAAGGCGTATTAACTTGCTCCTCTAACTCACTGTTGCATTGGATGAGAGCCAGTTGCTCCTCAAGGTCGCGAACCTTGACCATGAGCGAGTCCACTAGCTTACATCGCTCGCAGATGAAGTCCGACTGGACACTAACGTCCAGAAGGGCAAACATGTTGCAAACGCCACACTGAGCCGGCCCCATAATTAACTAACTCACTATGACCCCGTACTCCCAGCCCAGTAAATTTATATAGCGTATTTAACTTTAAAGATTAATTAGCGTACCGTTAAATGCAATAAAGTGCCGAGTACACTAAAATAAGTTACTTGGGTTGAAACGGAACTTAATTATTATTTTTATTTAAAATTTTAAATCCGATAAATTTACTACTACTTACCAAAAGAACTTCTGCCTGAACCAAGTATGAACTAAAAACAAAACGAAATCGAAATTGCTCTTGGGAGGTCGAAAAACCACAAAACCCCCCTCACAGCAGGCTACTGCCGGAGCGGGGAAAAAAGTGGAAAATGTCCTCCCGGCCCCGACTGGCGACCGAGCAAAGCTCAGGAGCAACTGTCCTTTTCTGGCGCTGAGTAACGTTACCGACGTTAGATATTATTAGCTATTTCGCCCCGCCGGTGTTTTTTATGGAGTTAAACGCGAACAGAAAACGCAGCTCACTGCCCGTAACAATCGCGCTGTTAATAAACAGACAGGACAGACAAGCACTCACGCCGACCAAAATAAGAACAATAAATAGAAATAACACAGCCACCCACTAAACAATTAAAGCACACAAACACTCAGAAAATACGTTCCAAACACCCCAAAAACAATCACAAACAATCCCAAAACAATCACCGCAGCTCAACACCACTCTCTCGCAGTATCCCAGCAATCTCTCGCAGCAATCCCAGGATGCCTCCTGCAATCCCCCAGGGTTTGTTTAAATCCCATGGACCTTACAAGCAATAAGAGGATTATGGAGGGTTGGGGGGGTCAGATGGGAGGAGTGGACCACATTGGGAGGATACAGAGGATAGAGACACCAGTGCTGCCTTTCTCAGCCTGCGAGGGACTAACTGCACCATATTCCTGAATGAATTTTAGAATGATTGTCAGTAACACAATACACACCCCAACAGAGGACATGGAATTAAAGTTATTTTAAAATATCTCCTCATACAGGTAAGAAGTCTGTCAGTATAAAGTTTAAAAGATTCCATTCAGTATGGTCAGCTAAAGACAATATATGCTTTCTAATTATTTTGCACTGTCTACAATCTATATGCACTGTCCTGCGCCTACTGTTTATTTCTACTCAGGGGCACCTAAACGGAGGGAAAATTAGGATGATTCCAAGGGTGCTGGAGTGACAGGGGCCCAATACGATATGATTTCATGGGGCCCAAAGTCTCTTTGCAAAGCTGTTTGCCCTGCGTCCTCGATGTGTATTTTTTTGTATCCAGTATTTATTGTTCAATGTTTTTGTTCTACTGCTTTTTTTTGTTCTTGATATCTGATGCACTGCAGAAACACTATTTATTTTAGTATGTGAAATGACAATAAAATGTCTTGACTATACTGTAAGTCTATTTTTATAACAATCCACTTCAAGTGAGACTCCAGTACATTTGAAATAGAAAAAAAAAACATACGTTACATCTTCAGCATCTTATTTACCTGCATGATCTATCAACAAAACTGTTTATTGTTGTTTTGCTGTTGTTCTTTTTAAACTGTATTCACTTCTCTGTTATTCACACGGTCTTAATACATAGGATTGAGGCCGTACTGCAGTATTTCAAGGTTCTCTTGGTTAAGACGCTTACGTGGACTTTCCATCCTGGCTTCTCCCTCACCACTCTCTTTCCCTTAGCTGATTATAGCACCCATACGCTTCCTCTTTCAGTCCATCCCTCTTTCATGTGCCCCACCCCCCTCCAAAATATCAAAAGGCAGGAACAAAAAATTAAGAAAACAAGATGGCGGTCCTGAAAGTGACTTTCACCAAAACCAAGCGGGATAAGCTAGCCCAGATGCTGTGGATCCTGAACTGGGTGTCTGTGGTGACAGGCATGATTTTGCTCAGCCTTGGCTTCTTCCTGAAGGTGGAGATCCAGCGGCGTCAGGAGCTCATGTCTAACCGTGAGGTGTACTCTGTGCCTAACATGCTGATTGCTGTGGGCCTCATCGCCTGTGCCATCAACTTCCTGGGTGGTAAGATCTGCTACGATTGTGTGGACACCACCAAGTTCCTGCGCTGGAAGCTGCTGATGCTCCCCTACATTATCTGCACCTTTTTCTTCACCTTCTGCCTCCTGGCGGGAGCATTCATGTGCTATGCTATGCGCCATGAGCTGGAGGAGTCACTGTCTATAGGGCTGCAGGATGCCATGCGTTTCTACAAGGACACAGACACACCTGGCCGCTGTTTCCTCAAACGGACTGTGGACCTTCTCCAAATCCATTTCCAATGCTGTGGCAATGATGGCTTCCATGACTGGTTCCATATACAGTGGATCAGCAATCGGTACCTGGACATGTCCCGTGGAGAAGTGGCAGAGTAAGTGAGGGTTCTCATGGGACTTATCTCCAAATTCCATGTGCTTGCTATTTTAAAACCCAGATATGTCATTCACTGTAGGTCATTTCCGCCTGATTGTTACATTACTGTTATTCAATAATATCCATGGAAAGTGGTAACTCTACATATTATATGTTCCAGCACTGAACAAACGTTATGCCAGGTGGCACTTAATGCATTGTGGTTCCAGTCATAGTTAGCTATGTTGTGCCATGATATCATTCCCTGTGCTGGTACCTTTGGTTCAATGGACTATATGCTCATTCTGGAGGAGGGGTGGCCAACATTACCCAGATAGGGCTGTTGTGTATGGCTGAACAACTCTCCCACCTGGGTTTGAGCAGCTGACCTAAAAGTTATCCCAAAAACCTGCATACACACTGGCTCTTCACGGAAAACATTGGCCTCTCCTGTTCTAGAATATTGTTTATTGTAAAATGCTTGCTGCTATAATAAAGGTTTATAAAGCTTATTCTGACATGGTAGAGTGGTGTGTGATTTAGAGAGTCAGGATTCTATGTCTGTTGTCAGAAGGCTGTGGGCTCAAATCCCAGAGTTGGCAGAAAGACTTCACCATTAGACCCTTGTGCAAGACCCTTAACCCCATTTTGCTCCTGGGACTGTGTAACCTTACTTTCACAAAAAAATAATAAAATAGTATGTTGCGTTTGGTAAAATCATATACTATATAGACAACATGTAGCTAGCATCCTTAACCTGATGGAATAATGTTAAGTACCATGCATTGGATCTATGTCCATCATACTAGCCGACTGAGGAGCAACGTGGAGGGAAAGTACCTGACTGACGGAGTGCCTTTTAGCTGCTGCAACCCCAGCTCTCCGCGGCCTTGTATCCAGCACCAGGTGACTAACAACTCAGCCCACTATAACTACAACTACCAAGCAGAGGAGCTGAACCTGTGGCCACAGGGCTGCCGGCAGGCTTTGCTGGAGTACTACACCCACATCATGCAGTCCATCGGCCTCACCGTGCTCCTCATCTGGCTCTTTGAGGTGAGGGACATGCTGTCTGTGCTGTTGCAGTGATTATCTAGAAAACTCTGGATCACCATATCACTGTTTCTATACGTAGGTGATTTTTCAAATTCTGTAATAAATGCAGAAAGACAAAAATTCTTCAAAAAGTCATGCAGCATACACCCCAAGCCATCCACAAAGGAGAGTAATGGAGTGTCTCATCGCATGACCCGGCCACCTAACGGTAGAAAATATTGTGAGTTTGACCAGAAAGTGAAGGAAAAGTGGCCAATGAGAGCTCAGCATATATGTGGGACCTCCTTCAGGACAGCTGGAAAAGCATCCCAGGGGGTCACCTTATGAAACTGGTGCAGAGGACAAAGTATGATCACCCAGTCCTTGGAACAATTGGGGTTAAGGGTCTCACTTAAGGGCCTAATGGTGGGATCACTCTGCTGACCATGAGATTTGGACTACAGAGTCCCAACCCACAGAGCTGCACCCCAACCCCCCAACAAATATTTTTTTTTCTTGTTTAATACTATTTTGGTTAGTGTATAATTCCATATACAGCTCTGGAAAAAATTAAGAGATCGCTCAATAATTTTTTATTTATTTATTTTAATCTGTGTTTTTAATCCTGATTTAATCCTAGTTTTGCTGGAACAAGACTACACTGCAGGGCAGACTTCTTCCAGGCTCAGCAGTACCAAAGAACAAGGTGAAACACAAGACACTGGGAACAACCATAAACCATTTAGAGGGCAAAAGCAACTTTCTAATGGCGAATATGACTGTCGACTTATCCATCAGTTTCTCATGAATCGGAGGATGACATCAAGTGACCTTCAAAAGGAATGGGAAACATTAAGTGCAGGTGTGACGTGCACTGTCAGTACAGATGCACATCCATATATTGAGAAATGAATGAAACAAAATATTGTGCAGTGGTCTCTTAACTTCTTCCAGAGCTGTATATTATGTTATAGTTTTCATGTCTTTATGATTATTCTAAAATGTAGAGAAAAGTACAAATAAACCTTTCTATGGATCGGGGTGTCCAGGCTATTGAGTGGTACTATATGCAGTCATGAAGAGAAATCAGTTGCATTTGGGTTCACTTTTGGCCTTTGAGTCTCCTTAAACATTTAATGTTAACTATTATTTAATGTTAAAGATATAAGAGCTAAATATTTTTCAAGAATTTCGACTGAATGGGCAAATTAATTAGGTTAATTTAACTGCCACATAACGTACCTTAAATGCATATGTGGCAATAGCAATATTTCACCTGTGAACTTCTATAGGGAGGCATAACATTAATCAAGGGCATCAAATTTGATGTTTGCATCATTCTAATAGTCATGTAAGCAGAAGAACATGAGGATAGACCAGTGTAGCTAAAATAAGTTTTTGTGGATTACTCGCAACTAATATGTATTTTATTACCAAACAATTATACATTTTTAGTCCATTAAGCAGCATCGTGTTATTCTGTTCTGTGAGCATCTCACAGGAGTAATACCACACCTTTCCTATGCTGGGTTAATGTGCCAAATAAGGCTGATCTCCAGGAAAAGTCCAGCACCATATGCTCGTGTGTTAAGATTGTTTCATTACTCCATATTACGAGTATCTCTCACTGGTCATGCCAGTCTTTTGGTTACTTAATCCACCAGCCAACATTAGTGAAGACTTCATGGGTTGGAAGGTATACTGATTTCTGATACTCTATTTAACTCTGAATTGTTTTAAAGAATAATTGCCTATTGTCGTAATATCATGTCTATTTGTTGCAACTTGTGTCAACAAAAATTTCCACCGGCCTTGATCATTTGTCAGTAAAGATTCTGATTTGCTTTGATTTGTTTACATTTAAAAAAATCATCAAATACTATCTTACAGGCATGGATAATAAAAGCATTTTTCCAGTGTAGGATAAAATGAATGGTAGAGTCTATGATGATGGCACTCAAATAAGGATGCACCTAGAGTACAGTATCTCTGTTTGGGGCAATTACTAATTTGAAGACCTGTCCATTAACAGATTGAATGATTGTGAGCACGGCTCGCATCCACAACGATCAAGCTCAGTGAAAACAGTCAACACTTGCATATTGTAGGGCCTGGGGTTAGGGATGCAGGCCCCCCACAATATGGAAAAACCACATAACATTTTTTGGTGCCCTTGGTGAGCAAAGTGTGTGTGCAAGTGGAGCACGGCGAAAAGTTAGAGATTTAAATTCACTGCAAGTTCTGCCCCAAAAAAATTGCCATTTAATATCTTATGCCAACACCGTGATCTATTGAAAGCACAATGTCACAATGCAGAAGGATTGGCTTTATTTTAGAGCAAAATATTTTAGGTTCTCTACTCTGACATGCTGTGATCCCTTCCTGCAGCTCTCTGTATTGACAGGGGTTCGCTACCTGCAGACATCCATGGAGAATGTGCTGAGGCAGGGCGACCCTGACTCCGAATCTGACGGCTGGCTCCTGGAGAACAGCTTTGCTGAGACTGCTAGCTACAACTTCAACATCATCAAGAACCTGGGGAAATGCTATCAGGTGGACGATGATCCCAACATTGACTTCCAGAGTCCTACCCAGCCTGGGCCTGACAACGTGCATCCCAAACCCATCGCTTTTGCCACCTGATCTCCTTATGGATCTCTGGGAACTCTTTTTTTTATCACAGAGGTATCTGGGAAAAGGTGATTCAAGAAGGAGAAATCAAGACACATTCGTACTTAAAAGGATGGGGAATAATATTATTTTTGTGTCTTGTCTTGTGCCATATGCAAACTTGTTTAACAGTGAAGTCATTAAAAAGATAATTTTGCTGTGCTCCACTTGCACACACACTTTGCTCACCAAAAAAATGTTATATGGTTTTTCCAGATTGTGGGCGGCCTGCATCCCTAACCCCAAGCCCTACAATGTGGCAGTGTTGACTGTTTTCACTGAGCTTGATCCACCAATTTCATCAAAGATTTTTGTTAAATGTGTTCTTGAGAAAGGTTATAAGAAAGTATTAAGGATAGTCTACATCAGATTCATCAGATGGTTAATGCCCTGTCAATCCCCATTAAAGGGCATGAGACTGCAGTGCTATGTAAAGACACAGAAATTAAGAAGGGTTGGGAGAGAAGTTAAGAATGTCCAAATAAAGTGTGTGCAGATTTTGTTCTTACTCAAGAACAAATTCTAAATAAGAAAACAATGATGAATGCATGAATCTTTGTGAAAACTTTTCAGGTGAATGAGGCCCATTATCTTTGAAACATGTTTTACCCAACTTCACATATACCCTACGGGGAAAAAGACTACAGTGGTAATGTTCTCCTGTAGTAGCTAATGTGTATTCCAATGTGCATACTGTGCTTAAATCTTAATATAATAATCTAGGCAACAGATTCAAGGTATGCTAACATACTGCCAGCCACTAATACTGCCTATAACTATATTTATTTCCAATTTTAATGCTCAAAAAAGATGCATAACAAATATACATGGTGTATAGTTAACAAATCACTGGACATGTGGGAAAGAGAATTGTGACTTTTTAAAAATGTTATGCTTTCTGGAAGTATACATCATATTCAATTACACAACAATCTTGACATCACCAGCTCCCCCACAGCTGTATGAAATGCCTGTTACTAACACATGTCTTCTCATGAAGGGCTCTATGGTTACTAGCTACTGTAACAAATATAATTCATTGAATTAATACACTATGTTATTAACACATTACATTATACTACATACAGATTTATGACGTGTTCTTAAAGTGCAGAACTGTTTGCAAACTGCAGGTAATGTGACAATCTTTAACCAAAAAGGCCTGAAAGAACATTTTTGCTATGAAATTCTTGTTTAGCCTTTACACTTGTGGGCCAGACTTACTTACTTGTGGCATTAAAATAGTACTGTCAGGATTTACTAAAGACGTGCAGCGGTGGACAGGTGTTGACAATTTTTTCACCTAGTCATATTACATCTGCATTTATATGAGTTCCATTTCAAAGCGCAAAATTTAGGGAGAAAAGTATTTAAACGAATCACACAACATGATTTACTAAGGTTTGCGGTGGGCAATTTACTGCATATTTCAGGGTTATTTAATGCGGAAAGAGATGTCATATTTTGTGCTGCCCTTGGCAGATTAGGTTGGTCATCATTTAAATGAACTGACTGCGTCTGTGTTCATAAATCTGAGCATTTTTAGTAGATCACCCACAGAACTGGGGACCTCATTAGTTTTTTTTTGCCCTGCTTAGTAAATCTGGCCCTTGATGTTCTACAGTAACTGTAGATCTATTTGTGTGTGTGTGTGTCTTCTCAATGTGGTTAAATACAACATGCACACACACACACACACACACACACACACACAAAAACAAACAAGCAAAATCTTAGGAAACAGTGCCACCCACTGCCTGACCAGGCCAGTCCCATACTTCTATTAGGCCTGTATATAATACTGGTAAAATTTGTTGGAAATCCTTTTTGGAAAGAAAATAGAGATGTACTGGAGCTGTATTACATGCACTTACTACCCCCTGAACAAAAATATCCTCTCTGACTCTTTGATCCATTGGTATCCTAAAGTACACACTAATCGGATTTCTTTTTGTGTCACACGGTCCTGCTGGATTATAGGATGAGAATCTGAGCTGACAGTCAAAAAACAACGACCGCAGTTTGAATCTTCTGTATAAATACAGTTAAATCATTTTGTATTAAATAATAGAGGGAAATGATATATATTTAAAATCGGGTTGCCTGTCATGAAATAGCATTTTAGTAAACAGTAAACAGATCATTTCACAGACATTCATAATTTCAATCAGACATTAAACATGCTAAGGTACAATTATAATTTTCAGTAAATATTTATTGTATAAATAATAAAGCTGAATTCATGTATTTTAATATTAAGTACTACAGTATATATCCAGTATATATCAGTATTTAAAGGCAAATACATTATAAGATGCATGCATACATAGCCAAATGTACATTTATTTATTTATTTGTTTTGTTAAAAGATATGTTCTGTTCTTACTGCCCTTTTATTTAAAATAGTGACATTTTACATAAATACTCTTGACAAGCCATAAATAGATACAGACATAGATTCACCAAATGTTTTTGTCAAACGGCTAATAAATAAATAAATAAGTAGATAGATAAACAAACGATTAAATAAATAATGATGACGACGTCGACGACGACAAAAACAACAACAACAATAATAATAATAATAATAACAATAATAATAATGATAATAATAATGTGAGATTAAATAATAAAAATATATAATTAAATAAGATAAAACTAAATACATACACTAAATATACTTGCGTCGCTGTCGTGCACAAGCTGCTCTGTGATTGGTGAATCCAGCGCCGCCGCCTGCACGTATTGCATCGTCATATTTGTACGCAGACATCGGATCTAAGGAAACGTAAGTAACCTGGAAATAACATAATTCAGAAATTACGTATGGTAGATATATATCATTTATCTAGTATTTATGCATTTATTTTAACCTTATTCATTATTCAAGGAACAGTATGCTTGTCTTTGCCGAAAAGCAGCTTCGTTGTTTTACCGCTAGTCGTACGTTATGATATGCTTTCAGAGATGCTGCGTTTATCATTTAGTGGTAATAACTGCGTATTTGTGGTGTTGAGCTCCCTACATAATTTCGTTTGTCATTTGTTGTCATTTGCGATGTATTCTTATTATTTCATCATTCAGATCTTGTTTTCCGTGGACGCATTGACGAAAGCTGAGTAGTGGCCGACATTGTGCGGTGTGTTTCTGGAAAGGATGAGGCACTTGTAAACAACGCGCGTCCCGTTTTATATATTACTGGCATTGAATGGCTAGGTCCAATAGTGTACAAAAGTGAACATGATGGATGGGACTTACCTAAGCTACATGTCTCTGGGATATCTCAGTGCTCACATTCTAACAACAAAAACTACCGTAATACCTTACTTGACGGGGCACAAATAATGTCGTATTGTACTATTAATTATTATTATTTATCCACCACAAACTAAGTCGTACTTACATGCTGATCTCATGTTAATTCATAATTAATGAATCGTGACGCATATTTTATCTCAATCAGCCACTGTATTAGTTCATGATTTGTTCGTAATTTAGTAGTTATTGAGTTGTTACTAACTATTTGTGTTCCGTCAAGTAGTGTTACTGTATGTTGAAATGCAACGAAGTATAGCCAAATAAGTGTAGCGACAATAATCGGCATTTATTGTATATATAACTATATAGCATCAATTGTATATATAACTATATAGCACCATCAATATTTCAATATTGAAAATTTGACCAAAAATCAATTCAGTTTCAACGTTGATAATTTACTGTAACACTGACCATAATTCAATGCATTCAGTGTTGAAACAGTAACATGGTGCTATCTGGGGTATAATCAGCTGGAAGATGGATGGCTGGCTGATCTTTCTTTTGTGCCTAAACACAACATGGACAAAAATTTGCCATCTTAACTTCTTTTGACTGCTGTACTAATGCATTTTAACAGGAAACTAGTGTCTTCATTGAATTCATGTTCTATGTAGTTTTCTATCGAAAAATGCATGTGTAACACAAGCAATCAAAAACTTGCTTACACATATCTCAAAAGACATGAAATTTCGAAAAGCGTTTCAGGCATTAGGGTTGCGTTATTTTGTGAATCTATTATAGTAAATCTATAATTGAAGGACTTGATGTTGCTCAGTACTTGCTGAGATACCAAGAGGAAATCTGGTTCTCTTGGAAAAAAACAGACTTCTTGGTGAAATTATTACTTCAAAACATAATGTGTCAGACCATCTTAAATTGCACAGCTGCTTTTCTGGTTCTGCTCATTTTAACATCATTCCTCTGCCCCAGAAACTTAAACAAGGACTTAAAAAGGAGTGATACTTAGCTGAGTTAATGGACCATGGCAAGGCATACTTGAACTTTGTATCTCTAAATAGTGAGGGAGCATTTATCATCGTCTACTAAATGAAATGATGACGTCTGCACTGCACTACATTTTTGGTGCCTTTATTTTTACAGAAGGTTCATTTTTTGTTATGAGTAATAGAAACGTGAAAACGTTTGATTGTATGCATTGGAGACACAGTTTGTAAACTTCTGTTTGATTTTTCTGATGCATTATTTTGACCACTGAGGAAAAGTCTATGATATTTAAGGTGAACATTTCAAACATGTGGTGTAAATGGTGGAACTGGGATTGATGAGCCTGCAGGCCACAGTAATGTCTATGTTTATAACAGTTATTCTAATAGAATATGACTTCTCTAGAACTTCCTTATTGTAAACTTAAATAGCAGAAATCTTCATTTTGACACCTGAGGAATTTAAATGTTAGATTGGTAATAAAGAACCAGAAAAAGAATACACTTTACTGGCCAGGTTTGCCTACATGTACGAGGAATTTGTCTTGGCTGTATTGGTACATACACGAACAAACCATATAGAACAAAAATTAAGAAAAAAAATATAAAATAAGTGTAAACATGCAAGCAACAATGCAAATCAATACAGATTACAGTATACAAAATGTGCTGTGTTTTTAAGTGTCATGCAAATTGAAATACTTAGAACCAAGTTCCTAAATATATACAAGTAAATAACGTTATTATTATGCCAGTTATTAGCCTAAATTAATGTATCCCTTCAAAAGTAGTTTTGGGTTTCTAATTTCTGAATATTTCTGAATATATTTCCGGTGGCTTTTGCAGGGTGGACTAATTAAAACAATTAAACCATGATGAAGACAGGACTTCTCTGCCTCCTGGTGTGCTCTTTAGCCTTGGTCTCATTTGGCCAAGCCCAGGAGACAAGTCAGGACGTCATCGAACTGGTGGCCAGGAACACAGAATTTGCTACTAATCTTTACCGCAAGATTGCTAGTTCCAGCGACAATAACATAGTCTTCTCACCCCTGAGCATTTCCGCATCACTAGCCACAATGTTATGGGGCAGTCCAGGGCTCACACGCGACCAGATCCTTGCGGGGCTGTCATTGGCAACCCTGAAGCAAAGCAACCAACCAGAACGAATTCCAGAACTCTTTCAGGGGTTGCAGGAGAGTCTGTCTCAGAACGGGGCACTTCAGCCAGACCAGGCCACGGCCTTCTTTGTTCAACAACAGCTGGAGGTGGAGAAAGCTTTTAGTGACCAGGCTAAGAAGTTCTTTGGTGCAGACATCAACAAAGTGGATTTCTCAAACGTCCAGGCCAGCACAACCACTATTAATGATTACATGAGGAGCCGGACAGGTGGCAACGTGAGATCTGTAGCTGAAAACGTTGACCCCCAGACCCAGCTCATGCTCATCAGCAGCATCTTCTTTCAAGGTGACGTGCTTTCATGTGGCGCTATTATCATGTGCATGCCATGGAGTACTATATGATTTGCTTGAATACTTGGAAGCAAGTAGGTACTAAATATTATACTAATATTGTTCAGCATGAAAAAATTCCATGTAGTTGTGGGGTTTATTTTGGGTGCTCCAGTTTCTCCCCATATTCCAAAAAGGTGAATTGAGGTTAGCAAATTATCTATAGGGCTGCAATAGGTTGGTGCCTCATCCTCGGATGTTCCCAGCCTTGTGCCCATAGCTTCTGGCACAGGCTCCAGACTCCCACAACCCTGCATAGGACAGGGGGGTATAGAAAATAAAAGCATTAAGATACTGCATTATACTATCCATCCATCCATTGTCCAAACCGCTTATCCTACTGGGTCACGGAGGGCACGAGGCAGGGAACAACCCAGGATGGGGGGCCAGCCCATCGCAGGGCACACTCACACACCAGTCACTCACACATGCACTCCTATGGGCAAGCAACTCCAATTAGCCTCAGCATGTTTTTGGACTGTGGGGGGAAACCAGAGTACCCAGAGGAAACCCCACATCGACATGCGGAGAACATGCAAACTCCGCACACATGTGACCCAGGCAGAAACTTGAACCCAGAGGTGTGAGACAACAGTGCTAACCACTGCACAACCATGCCGCCCCGATGTAGTTTATATTTAACTCAAATATGTGTACAGGCAGTTCCCAGGTTACGAGCAAGATCTGTTACCCAAGTCTGTCTTTAAGTATAATTTGTAGGTAAGTTGGAAAAATAATATAGTACATTATAATAATTATTATTATATAGTAATAATAAAAGTAACTACATAGGGTACTATACTGTGCCTTTGACAATCAAACAGCTGAAGCCACACAATGTTTTCTTGAGCATCACAAATTAGTTCATGCATTTATTATTACAAACCATTGTATTTGACAAAAAGTTTTAATACAATAGACTTTCCGGCTGTCCGTTCATAAGTACGAATTATCCGTAAATCAGATGTTCTTAACCTGGGGATGCCTGTATTGGGCTGCCGTAAGTGCATTAGTTTGACTGATAGGTCAGTTTGGATCAGTTGACCAGCTGAAGTGTTTGTGTTTCCACAGCTAAGTGGGAGCTTCCCTTTAACAGCAGCTTCACGCAGGAAGAACGTTTCTTTGTGAACAAGTACAAAACTGTGCAAGTGCCGATGATGTTTAGGGTGGACAGGTACTATCTGGCCTATGATGGAAGCCTTAAAGTCGGCATCCTGAAGTTGCCATTGCAGGCCAAGGTCGCCATGCTCATTCTTCTGCCAGACAAGGATGTCGATTACACCTCCATCGATGAGGAGCTCACCAATGAGAACTTCCTCGGCTGGGTCAAGAAGCTCAAGAAAACGTAAATGTCCTTTTCTCACAAATTCACACAGATATGCTAGCTTATTCTTTGGTGGATGGGCCCCAGACCTGGAATACTTAATCAGAACACTTGACTAATGTGTTAAACGTGGTCTACCCGGAGATCCCTGAGGACTGGTTTGAGAAATGCTGCTGTAGCTTTATTAGATGTGCTCTTTCTGGGACACCGGCCTGTAGCTTTCTGTTGGCCTGGCATGTACTTCTGCTTCATGTTTCTTTTGCCTCTTCTCCAGCAAGCTAGAGGTGCAGCTGCCTAGGATCAGGCTGGAGCAGTCCTACGCCATGACAAAGGTGCTGCCTGACCTTGGTATCGACAATATTTTTGACAGCAGGGCCGAACTCACTGGGTTCAGCAAATCGGCAGAACTGAAGATGTCTGAGGTCAGTCAGCAAAGCAAGTAGCAGGGTGCTATATGACTGTTTTAGCACTCTGGCTCTACATCAGGGGTAAGCAACCCAGATCCAGGAGTGCTGATATCCAGCAGGTTTTCTATCCTACCTGGTTTCTGATGAAACTTTCCTGAACTCTGGCAGATGGTAGCAATATTAGATAGGATGTAAAACCTGCTGGATACCATCACTGCAGGATTAGGCTGCCTACCCCAGCTCTTCATTGTCTTTTTATATTACATTTACAGTTACGTTGTGAGGATTTTAAAACCTGTTTGCCAGTTGTTCCTATATAAATTAGTCTTGTGAACTGAACAGATTTGGAAGTGTTAGAGCCAATTTGTAAGTGGATTAAGTTTTGTATATAGCGGTCTTGAAACATTTTTTGGTAAGACAAGCCACTGCAGGAAAATTCCAGAAACATAAACATTGTTGTGATGTGATTTAGCCATACCATGGGTAGTAGTTTACCTATGAACCAATACAGCTTATTTAATCTATCCATCTATTCCCTATAGCTGTACAGGGACATGTTGAGCCTATTCAAGTAGCACAAGGCACCAATCCAAAGGCCTCCCAAAAAAAATCAAAAACAGCATGAAGTAGGATTTGAACCAGCGACTTCCCACCACACACATTTTATGCAGGCTGAGAGGAAACATTTTGAGCATCATACATCTATCAAGCACAGTAGATTACAAAACCCTGAGCCCATACTGAGAACAGCAAGATATCTTAAAATGTATCTTGATACATTGATGATGAACCATCAATACGAAGCATTTTGTTCTTGACAAGAGAGTGACCGTCAAAATACAGAGGCCGACACAAAAAAATAGTTTTTATTTTGTTCTCATACTTTCTTTTAAATCGTTTCAGCGTGTCACACCATAACTTATCAGATTAAAATGGATGATATTGTATTGGCTAGCTTGTCATTTCTAGTGAACACTTTCTGTAAATGAACAGAGATAATCAAAGACTTCTGTAGTTGGCAAGTGTTTTCCTGAAGGTAACCAACAGTAAACCTGACAACTTCAAATTTTTAAGCACACATACAGTAATCATCTACAGTTGTGGTGACAAAAGACACTTGCACTGGTGTGTTTTACACAATTCATACAAAACCATAGAGTTCATAGGCAGCCTATTCCGTTACAAAGCTCACATTCGTTAAACTATATGATTTTTGAACTAGTTACCCCCCCCCCCCCCATACACACACACACATGCACACACAGCCATGGGTGGGAATCAAACCTGAAGGTGGGTGGGTGCTCCTCGCTGAACTACCAGGCCGTACTACTTTCATTCGTTTCAGTAAATTATTTGTGTACAGTGATAATTTCTCAGCATAGTTTTAAGAGGAAAAGTTTGCGGCATTACAGTGAAGTTTCAAGCAGTTTTGTACAGTTACTATGAGATGATATCCTGAGATTGTGCCATGTTGGTTTATGGTACAGTTTTTTAGTTAAGTTTGAGAATGAGACAAAACCTACCTAAAACTTATATCCATCAAATACCGATAAATAGGCAAAAGAGTACCTCTAACATTCCTCTAGAGATGTACAATATAATTATAGATAACACACATACACAGAGCTCTGGAAAAAACAAGAGATTACTCCATTTTGTTTAAGAATCTGCATTGTTAACTCCTGATATAATCCTGGTTCTGCTGGCAGGATGCTTCCAGAGAACAATGTGAAACAGGAAACACTGGCAAAGACCACAAACTAGCCAGGTAGAGGGTAGAAGCGACTTTCTAATGCCAAAGATGATCGTCAATTTATCCAGCAATGCCTCATGAATCAGAGGATGACATCAAATGACCTTCAAAAATAATGGGAAACAAGTGGACTGCTGGGACAGTTTGTAATAAGCTGCTAGAAGGAGGACTGAGGTCCAATAAAGCAAGAAATAAGCCCTTCATTAATGACAAACTGAGAAGATGCCAGGGTAAAGTTTACAAAAAATGTATGTTTTACAGAAGCATACCCATAAACTGAGAAATGAGTGAGACTAAAAGTTTTGCTGTGGTCTCTTAATTTTTTCCAAAGCTATGTGTGTCACCTAATTATATTAAATCATATTAAAGTTCTGACATCTTGGTATTTTTGTTTTCCGTAAGAATTTTGAAGTAAGATATAATTTTGTTTGGAAAAATTGAAAATGTGGGAAAATAATATCATCTTAATTTCAGGTACTGCATAAGGCCATAATTAAGGCTGATGAGGAGGGAACATCAGTTACTGCTTCCCTGGCAACCAGCGTCAGCGAATTCTCCATGCTCCCCCGCCTCACAGTGAACCGACCCTTCCTCTTCCTCATCTATCATGAGATCACCAACAGCATCCTGTTCATGGGCCGAGTGATCGACCCTACCAAGAGCTGATGTGATGGAGTGATACTGCGACAGGTTCAGTGACCTACACTAACCTGCTCAGTTCCTCTCAGCCCTTTGTCACATTTTAAAATCACTTTTTTGGTTTTTGTGTCATGCACTTTCTAATCCTATGTTTATGTTTAGAAATAACTTGTGTTTGGAAACTTAATGATTTACCTCTTTCATAAAATAGAAAAGGATATTCATGTTCATTATCATTAAAACTGCTGAATAACTATCAATATTCCAACTGCTTATCCTGGATAGGGTTATGCTGAGATAAGTATTTACAATATCAATATGTATAGATTTTCTATAACTGCTTATCTTATACAGTTTTGCAAAAGGGCCAAAAAGAACTTCAGCCAGTAACACACCTGCTAAACCTGGCCATTGGTTGCTGAGCTGAATAAGGTGTGTTTGAACAGGAAAATCTGCTAAATGTGTTGCAATATGATTCTCCAGGACCTGAATTGGGAAATCCTGCACTAGTATATAGTGATATGTAAATTGCATTATGTTTAAATTATATACTCAGAAATAAAAACTCAATACAGACCTTACTATGGGCATGTATCACTTGTGTTATAGTAGTTGAACTTGATGCTCAAAATAAGGGATTTTAACCATGTTATGTTCATAAAAATACCTACGACATCTGTCCAGATCTATAAAAAAAACAGCAATGCATGCTATGTTACAAAAATAAACTGAAATACATACTGTACAACTGTTCTAATCTCTTTCTCTTTTTATACAAATGATACCAGTACTGTTGGAATAAGGCAGGAAAGGGTGTGTATGTATTCTAACTGGCAAACTTCAAATTCTGATATTCCTTTTAAGCCAGTTTATCTCAACCCAGTCCTCATTTTTGCTCCCTCCCATCTGAACCAAGCAATCAAGTACACCAAGTACCTAGGACAGGTATGTTGGGAGCAAACATACATGTCTGGGGTCCCTAAGGACTGCGTTGAAATGCACATGCTCAAGTTAGCTGGAGGGATTGCTTTTTTCTGAATGTTGGTTTACTAGTCTATTTGTTGTGTTACCCGGAGAGTCAGAGAATCAAATCAGAGGGATGCTGATTTCTCCATAGGTGGAGAAAGACTGTCACAATGAAGAGAAAGCCGGGCATAGAATGCGGGAATATGGAGATGGGTGGAGAATCTTCCTGGGATTCCCATTTTTACTGCATCCCGAAAGAGTTGGATTTTCTTTGCCTGCAATGAAAAGATGAGGGAAACTGATTTGTTTAGTTTGAAGTGAAGCTTCAAAGAATTTATGCTTTGTATAACAATCGTTTAAGGATGAAAAATAATTTATGATTTATTATTCTTTCATGTATTACTTAAAATAAAAAAAAAATTATATCCATCAATATCCAGTAATACAAATTACAAATTTACAACAGACAATGAAAGTCTAGTTGAACTATGGCAAAAAGAAACCCTCTTCAATATACAGTAATCTAGTGCTCTATAGTCATTTTATCTGTCGTATTTAGCTTTTAGTGATTTGTCTACACTGCAAAAAAAAAAAATGAAAGCAAGTATGATTTTATATTTAGGTAACATTCAAATTTTATTAATAAACTGACTACACTGCAAAAAATGGCAAAAAAATGGCCTGCGAAATTAAAGATATTTTTTCCTGTTTTTGAGGCAAGATGGCCTAAAACTGGCTAAATTAAACCACCATTGCAGTAATAAAATTGTTCTTGGTAAGATTTCCCAAATTATGATGTCATAATTGTGTACAGGATGAGCGAACAGGGAGCGGGGAAATCCAAAAAATGGGGTTTTATTATGGACAGAGCACAACATGAAAAAACAATGTCAGTGACTGGACTGGGGAAACAGACATGAACGCAGAACAGCTTGTGAACATAGGGATTCCACATGGGGTTAATGAGGGGGCGTGGCACACAAGAGGATTGTACGAGCAGGTCATGACATAAGACAATATGCCTAAATGCAAGCAAATTAATCTTATCCATAAGATTTGTTTTTAGTCAGTTTATTAATAAAATTAGAATTTTGTCCAAATATAAGAAAATATTGCTTAGATTGCTTGCTTAGATTTTTATTTTTTGCAGTGATGTTACTGGAATGATTTTCACCCGTTTTTAACAATTATATCAGCCAAAGCAAAACCAATCATTCATAGACATTTTAGGACTGCAGTATCCATTTTTTGTGATATACTTGCAGTAGTTGCTGGCATACACTGCACCTACATGGTTAGCTTCCTGGTCTCTTTGATCGTGCTGCTCCGATGGTCCAGAGTGCTGCTGGTGTTGCTACGGATCAGAACTGGCATGGAGGAGGAGGGGGCATGGCCAAAGTGGTGAGAGCGGAGGCCGTCATCTGTGAGTGATAAGGGCCTGTCTATGGCTTTCACATTAACTCGCTCTTTATTTCCCGTTTCCTCTATGACTCACATTCCTGATCTGTTTCTGACCTTGCACACACCCCAACGATCTGCCCCTTTTCCCACACTCACTCTGTAATTCTCGCCACGGGCTTATATGATGGTACACAGTACAAGCTTTTTCAGAGTGTTTCAGATGCTTCAACACAAAGGTCGATAGTGTAGGTTCAGAAAGTAGAAGCAAAATTTTATTTCAACCAACCACTTGCATTGGCTGACTATGTGTTGTGACCTCCATTTAGTTCTCCCCAAGCGAGCTTGATGGGCCGAATGGCCTCCTCTCGTTTGTATAGTTCTTATGTTCTTATGTTCTTGAGTACTCTGCGACCTTGACTCTTTATACTCAACTGGTTGGTTGACACAAAGTCTTGGTCTGGATTTTTACTTTCTCGACCTGAACTATCCTTAATTGAGCTATCTTAAAAGCATGTACTACATTCAACCCGAATTCCCCATGGAGAGATATGTCAAACAATGTCCTGGATACTAACCTGAAGAGGAGGGAATGGGCCCCTTCACTGCTGGGCAGGTTCCTGGTTCCTTGCCCTTTCTGTAACAGTAACAGGGGAGATAAGAGCCGTGTTTACAGGACTATTTATGAAATCTAAATTCTTGCTAAAAACATTCAATATGCGACTGGTTTATATTTCACAGGTGCTATAAGTATTCACATAGAAATGTCCATTTTTAGATCACTACAGCTTTGACAGAAGTGAAAAGCTTTACGAAGGTTTGTCCAAAGTGGTCATCTTGGATGTAGAGGGGTGGCTGCTGAGAGAGCGGCTTCGTGCCAGTTTGGTCCGCTTTGTCTCTTTCCCTTCAGATCCAAGAGAGGACAATAAATAGCCATAATCAATCATCCTCATATCGATGCTTTTGCAAGTACCCAGGCCAAAAGATAAGATAGTGTTGTCATGGTCATTATTCTTACAAAATCACAGAGGGTTTGGAGAGGGCTTGTCATTTGTGAACTTCAAAAGAATGAATAGAAATACAGAATAATATTCATCAAGTAGTCTGAAGAATATACAGCAACATTCCAATGTAAGCGTTCCCCTTAACAATCCCAACAGGAAGTGACCTTACATTGTGGTTGACCAAACCTGGGATTCATAGCACATGACTGGTATCAGAATCAGGCCACAGAGCATAAGGTGCGGTGAAGAGTCAAATTACTCACGCTTTTTGTCTAAATGTTTGTCACTTTCAAGTCTCCCTTCACTCTGATGTCTTTCTAGCTGCTCCTGTGCCAGGTGTGAGAAACAACATGGTACCAATCATTTAAAATGCCCACTGGAGATCCAAGTAAAACATAGGGGGTAGTAAATGGCTCAGTGGGTTTGTGCCCCAGCCTCAGCACAATAGTTACATGTGCGTGGCATGCAACCCCAGTTCCAGGGGCGTGATGCATTGGCTGACTATGTGTTGTGACCTCCAAGCTATGGAAAGCAAGATGTGGTCGATGAAGAGAATAATATCGGTGAAGATGGTGGCGGGGAAGATGGTGGCGCAGGAGGGATTTCTATTGTTCGGCAACTGGAGGGTTGCAGGTGCGAGGCCTGGTTCCTCCTGACCCCATCAAAGTGTCCTTGAGCAAGACACTGAACCCCAAATTGCTCCCGGTGAGCAGGTTGGCACCTTGCATGGCAGCCTCCACCACCGGTGTGCGAATGGGTGTGTGAATGAGTGTGTGGATGGGTGAATGTGAGGCATGAAATGTAAAGCAATTTGAGTACTCGTAGGAGTAGAAAAGCGCTATATAAATGCAGTCCATTTACCATTTAATATACTTGTGCTAATGGCAAATTAAGGATTTACTATTTATTTACTATTAAAATACTGCAAGGAGACTAAGAGATATCCTTAGTCTATTTCGTTACTTTCGTTTTCAGGGAATGTCCAAAGAGCCGCAGGCAGGACTCAAACCCCAAGCCATGCAGATGTTCATAATGCTACCTACATAATGCTATCATGTGTCCTACTTAGTTTTATAAGATAAGATAAGACAAACATTAGTGACTTAGGGGGAGAATGTGATGCATATAGCAAGGTACGGAAGAGTGCTGGATGAGAGACAAACATACAGTGCAAGACATGGTACAAGATAGTAAACATCCATCCATCCATCCATTTTCCAAACCGCTTATCCTACTGGGTCGCGGGGGGTCCGGAGCCTATCCCGGAAGCAATGGGCACAAGGCAGGGAACAACCCAGGATGGGGGGCCAGCCCATCGCAGGATAGTAAACATAGTTAATAGTTTTATAGTTAAATAAATTAAAAAAGATACAAGAGAGAATAATAGTGTCATGACCTAGGCGTCCAGCCCTTGTGTGTGTGTGCCACGCCCCTCTGATCGACCACGTGTGATTCCCCGATTGTGCCCAGCTGTTTTCCATTGGTCTTATGTCATGTCCTGTATTTAGTTCGTGTTCAAGTCTGTTTCCCCAGGTCTGTCATTGATGTTAGTTTGTCACCGTCTGCCCTGTCTTCCCTTAAATAAACCCCATATCCAGCATCCTCGCCTGCCAGCCTCGTCCTTCCCTGCTTCCTGCTTGTTCGTCAACCGGTGATCATAACAAATGGTCACTTTGGGTGGAGCTTAGTGTGGGTCCGTTTATGACGTCATAGGCAGGAGGGGGCGTGTCTGATTGATCCAGGATCATGTGGTATATGGTATACACGTATGTATACACGTCCAGGACTTCTACAGTATAACGGGTGTCAGGCCGCAGCCACGTGCTGTTAGGAGTAGGCACACGTGTCCTGACTTTCCGTATTTTAAAATAAGAAAGCACTTAAACTCATTATATTTAACCTACATTTTTAAAGAAGAAGAAGAAAAACTTTAGCAGTATTTACCAATGTTTTATTAAGGTTGAATAAAGCATTTACTGTAACCAGCAAATTTTTAGGAGGAAGTACCTTTTCGGCCCAACCCTGATGGCGAATGAAGTTGAAAGGAGAAGTTTTCCCACAATGCACTTGATCAGCCTGTAGCGCATGCGCATAGAGACATCCCGACATGCGCTCGCTCTCTCCTCATGTAGCACGTGCATATAGAATAATGGAATTAAACATGGCTGCCATCCAACAAACGTTAGCAGCGAGACTACAGCGGGGGGCCTATAACACCCCGTTTAGCTGCTGACCCTGTGTATGGGAAGCACTCAGTCAGCAACCCTTCCTGGCAGAAAATGCATTAACTCTATTTATTAATCTGTCTTATTTGTAAATAGCATAAAATAATCTATTTCTAATTTAAATAAAAGTCCATCTGTAACACCACAGCCATGGTTTGTTTAGCTACATTTGATTAATCAAATAGAATAAAACACAATAACTTAAATGGTGAATGACAAATTAATATAAAAATTTTAAGCCAATAAGATTTAAGGAATAAAACAATTTAGTTGTAGTTTGTTAGTTTATTTAAAATAAGTTGGACCGGTTTATTTAATTACATTTAATAATTGTAGGAACTAGTGAGCAGCATTTAGCAACAAGCATCAAAAACATCTTTTTAAAAACTTTGACAAAATATTGCCATGGTTATTTTAATAATTTAAAGGATAAAAAACATTAATTATGTTTGTTAACGCTCATGCGCGTGCACACACACACACACACACACACACAGCAAAGCCACAGACAAGCACGCAATCGCGCACCAAGGACTGGCTTTTACATTTTGATAACGAATGAGTTGTAATTCTCAATACATGCTCCCTATCAAGATTGTATCACAGAACCTAGCAACCCGCCTCACACTCCTTATTTACGCAGACTTCACACAAACAGAACACGCAACTAGTTTGATCAACTCATCGACCTCTCCACCAATCATCTTCCATCCATCCATTTTCCAAACCGTTTATCCTACTGGGTCGCGGGGGGTCCGGAGCCTATCCCGGAAGTAATGGGCACGAGGCAGGGAACAACCCAGGGTGGGGGGCCAGCCCATCGCAGGGCACACTCACACACCATTTTTGGACCTCTTGGATGGACCTAGGGCCCTCCACACCTATTGCAGTCAGCACCTCTGCAGGGGATATTTTAGGCAGTCTAGCATTGGTAAAATGAGCTTTATGAAGCAGCTTACACTGCATGAAGCCATGTCTAGCACAGATGGACGAAGAGTGAACTCTATCTAGGATATCCCTCTACTGGTGGTCTGAAAAAGTAGTACCAAAGTCAGGTTCTCAGGGATAGAGTAGAAACTCTATTTAAAGAGCTTATTGAATCATACATGACAGAGATAAGCTGTTTACGGTTGCAATTAAGGGTTAGAAGTTCATCAAGCCCCGATTCTGGTGGCCGGTTAGGGAAATGAGGAAACAGCTTTTGCACAAGTGTCTGCTTTGAAATAAATTAAACAGATGCTTCTTTGGCAGGTTATACTTGACTGATAGGAATGTGAATGTTGCAAAGACCCCATCCTCATATAAACTATTAATAGTGGTGAGCCAATTTTTTGTCCATTTAAGAAAGGCAGCTAAAGTTTTTTTTAAAGCCTTTAAACACTAACAAACGCCTTTAATGTCTTTTATTTAAAATTTTAAAATGTGTTTTGGGGCTTGGATACAGATCGCGATCGTACTTTCACAGACCTAAAGTTAAACTCTAAAGCCCTCCGACCTCCGGGGTGTGTGTTTGCGCACATTAACGTGAAAAACATTTTCTGAAAAATCATGTTTAGAATTTAGTGATTAATTGTCATTGTTGACACACCACAGCACAACAAGAAATGTGTCCTCTGCATTTAACCCATATGTGACAATGTGACATAGCAGAGAGCAGCTAATTCAGCACGCGGGGACCAGTGCTTGGGGGTGGTACCTTGCTCAGGGTACCTCAGTGGTGTCTTGCTGGTCAGGGATTCAAACCTGCAATCTTTCAATTACAAATGCACATCCCTAACCATTAAGCCACCCTGGTTCATTAAAATAACCAAGGCTTTATTCTGTCAAAGTTTTTTTTTTAAATAAGTACCAGCGGTTAAACGGGGCCTTATAGTCACTCCGTAGTCACATTGCAAAGTGGATGACTGCTGACACTGTTGAATTTGGACTATGTTTCATTAATTACCAAGCAGGCTGCAGCTCAGTTACCATTGTCAACTTAACATGATACTCCAGCAAGCATCTCAAATCAAGCTTGGAGATAATATAAGCAGGGGCCGTGGGGAACACCTTATAGAATATATGACATTTACTGAAGAATGTCTTTATTAAAATAACTAAGGCCATATTAAAGTTTTTAATGTGTATTTGATGCATGATGCTAGATGCAGCTTACTAGTTCCTATTAAATGTAACTAAATAATCATGTTCACCTTCTTTAAAATAACAAATATATATCCTAAATTCTTGCCCCTTGCCTGATTCCACAGTTCCTACCCCCACTTATGTGTCACCCCCATCCCTTCCATGGCTTGTGCGATAAAAAAAGTACATTTCTGCCTGTCGTGTTGGTCATTTATAGCTGCTATTATCCACTGACTGGAATATCGATGGTGCGCTTGCATCGCCATAGCTGAGTCGACGATAGCGATACACTCCTGTGTGTGTATTTATGGTTAAATACTTTTCAGAGTTTCTGTCTAATTTGAGTTGCTGGTAAGCATGAGAAAGGTCCAATTTTGAAAACTATTTTCCTCCAGATAAAAGGTTATAAATAAATCCTCTGTATTGGGCAGAGGGTATGTTTCTTCTTCCAGCTGACTGTTTACTCTGATCTTATCTCCACAAATACGAATTGACTTATCAGCCTTTGCAACCACCACTATTGGAGCGGCCCATTCACGTCGCTCCACTTTTGAAACTATTCCATCTCTCTCCAAAGTTCCAATTCCTTCTCCACAGCATCTTTCAGAGAACATGGCATGAGGCAGGCCTTAGAAAATATTGGCTGTGCACTTGGTTGCATCCTAATGGTTGCCTCAAAATCCCCTATAGCACCTGCATTCAGAACAAATACCACTAGGTGGCGCTTCAGCACCGCTTGTAACTCTGGATCCAGTTGATTTGCTTCATTATCAACTGTAAAAATTCTCCTCCAATCAAGTTTAAAGCTTTCAAGCCAGTTTCTACCCATCAAGGCTGGTCTATCGCCTTTGACTATCACCAGAGGTAACCTTGCTTTTTGGTCACAAATTCCACTGGTGCCAAAACATATCCAAGCAATGGAATGTTTTCCCCAGAGTAAGCCTTTAGTTTGATGTTAGTCTCTTTTATGGGCATGTTCTCTGGTACAAAACTTCAGATGCCAAAGACACTGCTGCCGTATCTAAACTGCATGCTAATGTATTCATTATGCAACTTCACATTAACAGTGATGCCCCTGTCCCCACTGGAAGCAGTATATACTGTAAACACTCCTAAAGTGTCATCTTCATTGACCAGTCTGATCCTCTGTTCCACAAACTGGGTTTTAACTGTTCGGCTCTTGTTTCTACATGCTCTTGCAAAAAAGAGCTGTTTTTGAGCAGGCATGACATTTCTCATTTTTAAATTTACACTCTCGTGGAGTTGAATTCCCAATCCTGTTTCCAAATTGCTATTATTCTTTGTTTGCCCCTTTTATTTTATAGACTTGATTCACAGATACCTTCTGTTTTTCCCAAGATTTCCAGAAAATTTTTTGACGCCATTTCTATGGACTGCCCTAACTCGCATGCTCTAGAAAATGTGAGGTCTTTTTCCAGCAGCAATTTGCGTTGAATTAACTCGGAGATCCGCCCACTAACTAACCGATCTCTCAAAGTGCTCGACCTACACACAGTGCTTTGACAATTGGCGTATCGCCACTATATAATCAGAAACTGACTCTGATTCCTTTTGATTGTGTTTCTGAAAGTGGTACCTCTCTGCCATTATTAAGGGGTTTGAGAAAGCAATGTCTCTGTTAACTGTTTGTACGTCATCGCCGCAGGCCTGTGTGGTGTGACTAAGTTCTTCAAAAGCCCATAAACCTCAGGTCCAATAGTCGCTAGAAAGACACTGACCTTTTTCTCATCCCTAATTTCGTTCGCCAACATCCACAGTTCAAATTACTAATCTGCAGGATAGGAAGGGTCTTATAATAGTAAACGACATTGATATAGTAAATGAGTTCAATGATAGTTTTGCACGGGTATTCACTGTTGAGGACCTTAGTAATTTACCAGTTATTACCTATCCAGCATCGTCTACAGCTAATATATATATAATTGAAGCAGAAGTTTTGCAAAGCCTAGCTAAGCTCAAAATAAATAAATCACAGGGCCCTAATGGCATCTTACCTATAGTGTTAAAAGAGATGAGGGATATTATTTGCCGACCCTTAACTTTACTGTTTCAAAAATCCTTATCTGAAGGTGTGGTACCTTCTGATTGGAAGCACGCCTTCATAACGCCCATTTTCAAAAAAGGGGATAGAAGTAATTTGTCTAACTATAGGCCAATCAGTCTAACTTGTATAACTGGTAAAGTTATGGAGGCTATAATCAAAGAGAAAATGGTAGATTACCTGGACTCCAATAACATTTTGCGGGATAGCCAGCATGGATTTAGGAGAGGTAGATCCTGTTTAACAAATCTGTTGGAGTTTTTTGAGGAAGCTACTCAGGAAGTTGATGATAAGAAGGCCTATGATGTCATCTACTTAGATTTCCAAAAGGCTTTTGATGTTGTCCCCCACAAGAGGCTCCTACTTAAACTCAAAGCGACAGGTATTTTAGGTACCGTAGCGACCTGGATTGATAACTGGTTAACAGATAGGAAACAGCGAGTAGTTATAAGAGGCACAATGTCACAGTGGGCTTGCGTTCATAGTGGGGTACCGCAGGGTTTGATTTTAGGACCACTATTGTTCCTAATTTACATAAATGATATGGATACCAATATATACAGTAAACTGGTGAAATTTGCAGATGACACCGAGGTGGGTGGTGTAGCAGATACTGAATTAGTGGCTCAGCAGCTACAGCGGGATCTTGATTTAATTAGTGACTGGGCCGATACCTGGCAGATGAAATTTAACGTAGATAAATGTAAGGTTCTCCATCTAGGGAGCAGAAATATAAAGTACAGGTATTTCATGGGTGTCACTGAAATAAAGGTAGCTGATCATGAGAAAGACCTTGGTGTGTATGTTGATGCTTCCATGTCCCATTCTCGCCAGTGTGGGGAAGCAATAAAAAAGGCCAATAGGATGTTGGGGTATATCTCCAGGTGTGTGGAGTATAAGTCAAGGGAGGTAATGCTAAGATTATACAATTCCTTGGTGAGACCTCACCTAGAATATTGTGTGCAGGTTTGGTCACCATATCTTAAAAAGGACATTGTGGCCTTAGAAAAGGTGCAGCGTAGGGCCACAAAAATGATTCCTGGTCTTAGAGGAATGTCATACGAGGAACGGTTACTTGAGCTAAATCTGTTCAGTCTCAAGCAAAGGAGACTGAGGGGGGACATGATCCAGGTATATAAGATTCTAACAGGTTTGGATGCTGTTCAACCAAATAGTTACTTCAGCATTAGTTTAAATACACGAACTCGTGGCCATAGGTGGAAATTAGCGGGAGAACATTTCAAGCTGGATTTAAGGAAGCACTTCTTTACACAGCGTGTAGTCAGAGTATGGAATAGCCTTCCTGATAATGTAGTGCAAGCTGAATCCTTGGGTTCCTTTAAATCAGAGCTAGATAAGATTTTAACGACTCTGAGCTATTAGTTTAGTTCTCCCCAAGCGAGCTTGATGGGCCGAATGGCCTCCTCTCGTTTGTATAGTTCTTATGTTCTTATTACGACATATATGCTCTACGTGACCCCTGACTGTGAAACACATCTGATACCCTGATGACCCTGGACCAATCAGAATAAAGGGACATGCCCCCTCCCGCCTATGATGCATAAACGGACCCACACTAAGTTCTGCTCAAAGTGACTTATTCTCTCTGGTACACCATACAAACAGAATACCCTAAAAAGAACAAACAAATGCCTAAAATGATAAACAAAAATGCAATTAAATGTTCAAATAGATAATTCATTAACATTGATGTCTTAAATGTTATTTGCAGCAGAGCAGAGGCCTGGCTTTTCTCACCATCTCCAGTAAAAGGGCCTCCTCCGTCTCTTTCTTCTGGTCCAATAAGTCTCGCTCATGTCGCTTGTGATACTGGCAAACGGGGGAGATATCGGAGGTCACTCACGCCAAGAACAATGATAATGTAAAGCCAGAGAAGTCACAGGCACTTCTTACTGGTTCGGTGATGTCTAGTTTGTCCAGTTCCAGCACTGTCTGAAAAAAATGCAATCCTTCTTATGAAGCAGTTCAACCACAATGATGGAACAGTGAATATACAGGTACTTTGTGGATATCTGTAATTGCCACTGGAACTGATCAGAATTTGACAGTTCAGGCTTGCTGGGGTAATTTCTCATCTGGTGGTAGTTTAAAGGTATGGACACTGAGAGCACCTTCTCTGGGGAGAACCTTACCTTGCGAACGCTCGCCACCACATCCTGGTCCTTCTCTCGGCACAGCAGTCTGTGTACGCAGAACTCCAGCTGCTGTAGCAAGTGCTTATCTGCTGGCAGCCTGATAGATGCCTTTAGCCTGGGCAGCATGTGGCACAGTTTGTACCTGTGGATGTTAAAGTTCACTATACTTCATTGCACTCATCTATAGCACCACAGAAATAAGTCTCATAGTCTCAAAGCCAGTTCTGTTACTACAAAATAAAACTGCCCCAACTGTATGTAATTTTAATACCAAGGGGGAACTGCTTGTAAATTTGTACTTCAAAATTCCATACCTGACATTGGCTACAGGGTCATTGACCAACTCCAGGGCCATTACCAGGAAGTATTTACAAAAGTAGGATTTAGAGAAGAGGTCCATGGCTATCTCACATAAATCCAAATAGCGCAGCCTATTCCAGTAACTTCTGCCTTGGGCAAGTTCTGGAAGACAGACAATATCCCACACTCTGCATTACAGTCTTACTGCTATTGTCCAGATATTTTTATTTTTATTTTTATTGTGACAAAAGCTAAGGAATCATTATGACAGTGTTTCAAAGGCTTTTTTTTCTGCCCCAGCACACGGTAATGATTACAAGGTAATGATTCCACGGCACACCACAAATAAACACATATTTTTACAAATAACAATCATTACATTGCTCTTAACCTGTTGGTTCAAGACCAAGTACATTTTTTTAAATTCTACATTCCAGCGTGCCACGGTATACTGGCTGAAAATGCTGCATTACTGTAGTATTGCTACTTTTGTCCTCACTACTACCTTTAGTATTTAGTTGATGCTTTTATCCCTAAATTTTAAACTGTGTTACTGAGTATGATCTTTTATGAGTTACCCTTTTGTTAATGATCATAAAAGACCATCAACCAATCCTGAAATTTGTTCATATACTGTCTCAGAATTTGCAAGCATGCATGTAAGCCTGTGTCCGTCCACTCACGCTCAGCCACCTTGCTTATGATCTCTTGCCGTTGCTCTTGTTTGCGGTTGTACCGCAGGAATACGCATAATGTTCTAGCTGCTTCTTTCTGGACTGGGAGCGCATTCTGAAGAGAGAGATGCAGCGAGATATAAACATCGAACCAACCTTCATCATCTGCATATTCTTGTACAGCATATAGCAAGATACTGGAGCAGTATATACAGGCAGGCCTAGGGTTACGAATGTCCAGAAAACTTACATACGTACATACAATCCGACTACCATAGAGCCTATAAATATAAAAAATTTGGGTTCAATACAATGGTTCGTACTAACACACACACTTCAGCGGATCATCAGCTCGAGGTACAGTACAGTATGTAGTTACTTTTATTATTACTGTATTGTGCACACTATTATTATCCATCCATCCATTTTCCAAACCGCTTATCCTACTGGGTCGCGGGGGGTCCGGAGCCTATCCCGGAATCAATGGGCATGAGGCAGGGAACAACCCAGGATGGGGGGCCAGCCCATCGCAGGGCACACTCACACACCATTCACTCACGCATGCACACCTACGGGCAATTTAGTAACTCCAATTAGCCTCAGCATGTTTTTGGACTGTGGAGGGAAACCGGAGTATCCAGAGGAAACCCCACGATGACATGGGGAGAACATGCAAACTCCACACACATGTAACCCAGGCAGAGACTCGAACCCGGGTCCCAGAGGTGTGAGGCAACAGTGCTAACCACTGCACCACCATGCCGCCCCACAGTATTATTATTATTATTATTATTATTATTATTATTATTATTATTATTATTATTATTATTACAAATGACCTACAAATTTGACTTAAAGACAGACTTTGGAAACAGAACTTGTTTGTAACCTGGGGACTGCCTGTAAAGTGTTTGTGGTTCGGTGATGGATTCTGGTCGAATGAGAAACTTTCAATGACGGTCTCACGTTGGTGGTGACAATGGTGAACATCCTCTGAAGGAAGCGGAAGTAGATCTGGTCCCCAGAGACAATACGGGGCAGGCAGGCGTATCTCTGCAGTAGCTTCTCATGGACACGCCAGCGCAGTGAGGCGGCCGCCTTCTGCTCTGCAGCTGCCAGGGCTGGAACCAGATCTGGTATGCTCACCTGGAGAAACACACAGGGAGACCAAGAGGCAGTAATGGCCATAGGCCAGCAGAGGGTGCTCACCTTTTAGAAAGTGACAGTACACGGGATACCTTGCTCTCAGGCCCACCGCCCTCTCCCCGCAAAGTGGCCAGCTCCAGAGTTTCCTGCAAGTGGGTCATGAGGGCATCTAATACCTATAAGAGGTAGAGTTACAGACACCATTAATACTTCTTTTGCTAGACAAAAATATCAGACCTACATACACAGAGAATAAGCCAAACTTTTGTGCTCGGAGTCTCCATCCATCCATCCATCCATCCATTTTCCAAACCGCTTATCCTACTGGGTCGCAGGGGGTCTGGAGCCTATCCTGGAAGCAATGGGCACGAGGCAGGGAACAACCCAGGATGGGGGGCCAGCCCATCGCAGGGCACACTCACACACCATTCACTCATGCATGCACTCCTATGGGCAATTTAGCAACTCCAGTTAGCCTCAGCATGTTTTTGGACTGTGGGGGGAAACCGGAATACCTGGAGGAAACCCCACGACGACATGGGGAGAACATGCAAACTCCGCACAAATGTGACCCAGGTGGAGACTCGAACCCGGGTCCCAGAGGTGTGAGGCAATAGTGCTAACCACTGCACCACCATGCCGCCCCCTGCTTGGAGTCTCATTTCTCTAAATAAAGCATGAACCATGTGCCGCATTACACCAAGTTGTTGTTTGTTTTCATATGACCGCACACCTCAAAGTGGTTTATCCTGCTTGTACCATGGTTTACAACAGAAATATTCAATAGGGAGGCGCTAGCATTTTGGAAACCGAAGAAAGTTATTCTGATAAAAATGACCTCTTATTTACAAGTAAAAAGTCACACAAGTTTAATAAACATTAAAGCACATTAATACAGAACTGTTATGCTGCCAGAACTACCTGTGTAGTTACACAAAAGTAACTAAAACCGAAGTGACATCTCTTAATGAGTAAGAAAGCAGAATTTGCCGTGGTATAAGTGTAAATAAGCTTCTACAAACATTACACATTTTTACAGATTTTAATGCACAATTACCAAAGGTTTTCTGGATGGATGAATAGGCAGAACCTTACCCTAATTATGCGATACAACTGAATCTCCAGGCTTTATCCACAAGTCAGACCAGTGTTTGTCTATCTGAACGGGGGTGAACTTAGGCTCTTACCTCCAGTGAGTCATCCTGCAGCAGTGTCACAAGCTCTTTGTGGATACAGTGTACACTGGGTCCTAACAGTTTGGCAACCTGCAAGATGAAGGAAGGGGAAGGATTTATGTCAGGGACGCCCCCCAATCAGCAGCATGTAGGGTGACCAGATAATCCATGACAGGAAGGACACATTGAGCTATAACAAGATTTGTAAACTACCATTTCAGTTAGAAGGACCAGGATTTCACTTAAGCCCGAGTTCTTGCTGTGTGCTGTTTGGCCGTCTCCTAAAATCATGCACGTGTCATTGATGTTAATGAGAAACAGCTAGATGAGTCTTTCAATCAAGGAAACAATCTAACAAAAGCACAAGAAGAACTTAACGATTTAGCCATGCACTTTCATTTTAAAAGCTTGTAAAACTTGAAGTAGCTCAAAGTGTCCTTCCTGACATGGATTATCTGGTCAACCTACCGGTACAGTATCTGGTGTGTTTCAGGAGCCACGACAACTGGCCTACTTCATGGAAGCCGACAGCAGTCGTGCGGCGCACAGAAATCTCAGGGTCACGGCACAGGCTGGAAAAGGTGGGGTACAGCTCAGACAGGAAGTGCTTAGGCTCCACATACACCACCATGGCCTGCAGGTGGCAAACAACATACTCAGATTAAACAAGAAACCGTGCTCAGTAAAGAGCAGTATATATGGATTTGTTGGATCAGCAGGGAAAAAATTTTGAAAATGATTTATTATTAAAACTGCAAACACAAGCAGAATTAAGAATGGTTGTAAACCGAAATCAATGTGTCTGAATTTTCTGAATAACAAAACCTACGAGACGCTTATTTGCACATTGTAAAAACAATTATGTAAAATAAATTAAAAATGAAACTATAATATCATAACAATCATAATGAACTAAATTCCTGGCTCTTTACGACCAAGTGTGGCCGCGTATCTATAGTTATTTTTCAGCCCTGGTAAAAGCACCATGAATGTCACTGGGAGACGGATGATTAAGTGTACTGTTACAGCCCTAATATTTAGCCAAAATAACATTCAGATAAATAGTAGTTGCTTACAATCAATGGAAAAAACAAATGAATTACTGTTTTAGTCTATCATTATCTAGGCAAGTTTACATTTTGAGCGGGGCTGCCTGGGGTACGCGGTCCAGTGCGGCTGCACCTGTTTGCACCACCCTAAAGACGGCTTTCCGGTTGTCCTACAAATTTATTGATTTGTGGCAGAAGTTTGTGACCGTGTTGTTTTGAATAGGCAGATTTTTCCACATGACCTCTCTCTCTGCTTATCAGGTGCACATGCACAGATACAAAGTGCACAGTGTCGCCCAGCAGATGCAATGGGGACTCACTGGGAAGTTGTAGGCACAGTTCTTGCGCACTAGCGCATACTTGCTCTCCAGCTCCAGGGGGTAAGTGGGTGCCTCACTGTGTCCGTTTTCCTGCTGGAGGCCCACGATGCACAGCTTCTTGTAGAATTCCAGGAACCACAGGTGCTGCTCCTCTGTGAAGCTCCCTATGACAAACAGGCACATTTGTGATCACGGGTCTCTTCTAGAGTCAGGTACCAGCACTGAAGACTGGACATTGAAATGCACCTACAAAAAAAAATCTATTTAGAATGAAGTTTGTAAAGATTCAACAGTTAGGTTTGTGATGCATGGTGTGTAGAACGGCTTCATGTGGGCGAGATCACAGATCTGCATGATACAAGGATGGGGGGGATTAAGGAGGAAATTGAATTTTACAAAGCAGGAGAGTGGAATGAACACCAAAGATGATTGTTTCAGCTCATCAAAAGCGACTGTCAGTACAAAAACAGCTGAAGCCCCTCCCCCAAAACCCCTTAAGGTTATTTAGTATGAGAAGCAGATGTACAAGAGACTAGTAGTTGTACAAGGACTGCCTTAGGATGTGCTTACCTTACTGACAGCGGTGCATGTGTCATTTCATATTTGTGAAATTGATTTGTGTTATTGATGCCTGTCACAATTTTGAAACTCATGCTACCAGCAAGTAGTAGTACCTCCTTAGACGACACACCTGAGAGGCCGTGGCAGAGCCTTCCATACTGGTATGACAGGGAGGCCAGGGCAGCTTCCTCAGCCTGGAAGCACTTCTCACAGAAGGCCTTCACCAGGGGAAAGATGATGCGAGTCCGATCCTCTGCAATCGAAGGTGGAGATGGTGCCAGAGACACTTCCCAAGAAGCAGCACTGCACAAAGGTGATATGCTGTGCGGGATGGTCTTAAAGCAGTGAGTGGGACTTGCCTGGTTGAGTAACAGAAATGTTAAGCTTGCCCAGGCAGGGTGTGAGAAGCTGAAGCTGAACAGACTCAACAGCTCAGCAGAGCTGGTGAGATAACAGGATCTGAAGCCAAACAGACTCAGCAGAGCAGGTGAGATAAAAGGAAGTGAAGCGGAACACACCCAGCAAAGCAAGTGAGATAACAGGTAGTGAAGCTATACAGAGCTACAAGACAGGTGGCAAAAGCTAGGTACACTCACCGCTGTCAAACATCTCTAGGAGGCTGACAATTGTGTCAAAAGCAGCCAGGCGCACCATACTTCCTTCATCCTGAGCCAGCTCCATGAGCTCTGGCAACACCAGCGTCTTGGTGGGCTCCACCCTAGGAAGACAACTGGGAATTGCATGCAGGCTTCACACACACACAGTCACATCTTTCTCCTCCGCATGCCTAAATTCTCTCCTTCCAACTATACATGCGCTGTGGTTGCTACCCCATTTTTCTATTGGAGGATCTCCCTGGTTGTTTGATTACTTTGCATCTGATGTTGATTATGGCATGTTTGTACATACTTTTGTGAATAGTGTAAATAGTCATTGAATTCTTAAGTGAGGTGGGCTTCACCTAATCACACAAACACACACATAGTCATGGACTCCAATCAAATCCCCGACCTATGAGGTCACCTTGCCCCAGCCCCCCAATACAGCACATAGTTTTTAATTTTAATCAAAGGGATATGAATTTGCCACAATACAACTACCAGCAATAAAACATCAACCGCATGTAGTATGACACTAGTTGAATGACCAGGATGGAATAAGACACCAAATTACCATTGCCATCAATCAAATTCTATGCATTTGCCCTCATTTGCATTCACAACACTGACGTGACGTAATATTCATGGATGCTGGAGCCTCCAAGCTGAATGCTAAGCCAGACCCTGAGAGAGATACACATCTTATTCTGATGACTGATGAGAATGTGCAACACCAGAATTACTTCCTGAAGTTGCACAAAGCAAGGGGAGGGGACCATGTTCCAGAACTTCTATTTTCAGCCCATTAAAACAAATTCATTTGTGCTGTTTCAGCTCAGCGCCTCTTCTTTGATCACATGGTACACATATTGACTTGTACGGTTTACATTATGCAAGCAGATTTTCAGACTGCTGAATAGAATCAGCAGAAACCCCGAGTGACTGACCAGAGGAGATTCTTACCCAATTCCCCTGGCGATGCTCTCCAGCTGCCGGCACATGCAGGATCGGACCTCAAATTCCACATCTTGGCACAGAGACAGGACGATAGGCAGTAGCTCCTTCTTTACCCTTCACCCAGACAAACCAATTCCAGAATCAGACAGATCATAACTGAAATTAAACTTTGATTAATTACCCAGCCCAAGTGCATGGTGGTGATTGTAGAACCCAGTGCTTAAGGAGATATGGTGCAAAGGATGGTCATGGCTTGAGTGATTTGGCACAGCCACACTCACAGTGGGGACTCAAACTTGAGAGCCGCCTTCCCCAGAATGCGGCAGCTGGCAAGTCGGGCCGGCAGCGTCTGTGAGAGCTGTGCCTTCGATACCAGTGGGCCCAAGATCTGTGGGTCAGTAAAATAGGAAAGAACACTGAGCCTGTCACTTGGGAAATGGATTTTGACCTCTGGCCATTCAGTCTCGCCATTACTCTATTGCATTTTATAAATATTTCCCAATTGCTGGCAATGTCTTACTTGTTATATCACAATAAACAAATTTACTTGTCTGAACCCATGTCAGCTTGCATTTATATATGTCTAGTCATATACACTACCAATCAAAAGTTTTTCTACAGACTGAGATGTTCTACGTTTGTAAGTTACTCACTTAATATTTACTAAAATACACTCAATATTATTTGCTAACAAATATATTTACAGTATGTTCACCATTTGATAGTGATGTAACGATTAGATACAATTCACGATTCTGAGTTCACTATGCAATTTTATCACGATTTTTTAGCAGAATGAGCTGCAGACAAATTTATTAAAAATATTCCTTTATTTATCTTTTTAAACTGTGCAAAATGTGTCCTCTTCTTAACAGTGCCACTGAAAATGAATATAATGCTGTTTAAAAAAATTCAAATCAAAATAAGTACATAAAAAAAATCTCCAAATAAATAAACTAAGGCTTGCATGTGCAGCTTTTTGCCCTGTTAATAATCTTCGCTCAGCTCACTGTGGTGCCGGTGGACGTGCTATTTGTGTATGTTATCAGTCTTATACAACGTTTGCACACAGTTTTTATCTTGTCTGTGCTTTTCTCGCTGTTTTCATTTGTGATTACCGGGAAGCTGCCACACCATCGATTTAAGATCAGGCATTGCGTCCATCCATCCATTTTCTGAAACCGCTTAATCCCAACTGGGGTTGCGGGGGAACCAGAGTCTATCACGGGACCAACCCCAGGCAGTCGCCTACACACCACAGGGCGCATACACTCACACAACTAGGGCCAATTTAGACTGACCAATCAGCTTATCCTGCACACTTTTGGACCATAGGAGGAAACTGGAGCCCCCGGCAAAAATGGGGAGCGTGTGCAAACTCCACACAGAAAGGACCCGGGACTGAACCTTCTTGCTGTGAGTCAGCACCGCTAACCACTGCGCCACCAGGCCATCAATTTTGCTCAACTTCAAATTTCCTCACCATCTCACGTTCGGTCAAAACCAAAAACTGACGTATGACGTCGATTTGACTATGGAGTGACATCTGACATCAAACTCACGTCATGAAATCAAATGTAATATTACACCAGTTTGTCTGTTAAAGTATTGTGAAGAGCTCCTAAAGTAGCGATGCATTTTCCACATTAGCTGGTTTAAATCGTCACACGATTACATCTATTTTTAACCGATTCACGATTACATGCCTACCATTTGAGTACCTTTATTAGCAAGAAAATGTCAAGCCTTTGATTCATCAAAGTCACCTCCTCTAGCAGTTACCTGTATAACAGCAGAGCAAATTCAAGGCATTCTTTCTACAAGGGACATTACATCCTGTTCTCTAAGCTCCTTCCATAACTCCTGGATCATTGTCCACAGGTGTGATGCAGCAGTTAGCTGCTTTGCCTTGAAAGTTCTATCTAGTTCATCCCAAACTAGCCATGTCGGGTTCAGGTCAGGTGACTGTGGTGGCCAGGCCATGAGGTTCAGCTTCCCTTCTTTTTCTTTCCTTTGCAAATAGTTGTGACACAATTTGGAGGTATGTTTAGGGTCATTGCTCTGTTACATAGAGAATGACTGACCGATGAGTGTTACCTGATGGAGTGGCATGTCACTGCAAGATGTTATGGTAGCCTTTCTGATTCAAAATTCCATTCACTCTATGTCAATTTCCAGGTTTAGATCCAGCAAATCATTCCCAAACCATCACACTGCCTCCTCCATGCTTAACAGTGGAAGTTACATACTGTGGTAGCATCCTCTCCTCAGTGCCAATGCACATAACACCATAGATTTCAAACTTTAACTCCTGTCCACAGTACCTTATGCCAGTCTTCTACATACCAGTTTCTGTGTTCTTTGGCCCATGCAAACCGTTTCCTTTTGTTAGAAACCATCAAAAGTGACTTTCTGGCTGATATACAACCATTTAGCCCCACCTCCCTCAGTCTTCTGTGTACAGTTGAAGTTGACGTGTTGGTGCCATGGCATTCATTCAGCTGCGCTTTCATTTCTGGTGCACTTAACCTTCTGTTATGTAAACTGGTGACTTATGAAATTGTCTTGTGGCTTAGATGTGGATCGAGGCCTACCAGTCCTCTTCCTGTCCAGACTAGATACAGTTTGTTGTTGTTTCTTGATGGTATAAGCAACTGGGGGGAAAGGAATTTTCAATTTCTTGGCAACTGCTCTGTAACTATAGCCTTTGCCTCTCAGAGTGACAATTGCTTGTCTTTTCCTTGTTGTTAGCTGACATCTGCCACCCATAATCAAGGTTTCAGACTCACAAATTGTCTCACTACTAACATTCAAAAACCTACCTAATGTAATTATAATTTGGACCATTAGACAAGCATTTGATATTTAACGAATTATTAAGAGACAGCCAATGGGATGAAACAGTTGACTGGTGCATTTAAAGTTAAAGAACAGCCTAGAATTTGACACTGCCATCACCACACAATCAGTTAATAGGATGTCAGACATGCACTCTTACATATTCTTTCCATGTTATAAAGTAAACTTGCTTTACTTGACTTATATTTTCATTTATAGTTGTTCCCTCAACAGCTTTCCAATGTTTAACAGGAATAAAAAATATGTAGTTTGTTAAATAAATATAAAAGTGGTTGGTGTGCAAAAGCCTTTGACTGGTACTGTACTGTATATAGTATACCAAACGTCCCCACAATCTGACAAAAACCTGTTATTTTCATGCTGTGGGGACCCATGTTTTGGGCCCCACAAGAATAACCTCAATTTTATAATAATCTGTTAATGCAATTAAAAAACTAAAAATGTGAAAAATCTTGTATTTTGTTTGGTTGTTTATGGTTATGGTTAGTGCTGGGTAGGAGTTAAGGCCGTCATACCTAGAATTAGGGTTATGCCCATGGAAATGAATAGACAGTCCCCACCAAAGATATAAATACAAAGCTCTGTGTATGTGTGTGTGTGCATGTCTAAAAATACAGGTGTGCATTTACACGTGTGTGCTTAGCTACCTCTTGTCTGATCGTCTCCTTCGGCAAGACATCAATTGCTGAGAGCAGCGTCTCGAGCCATGCATTGCTCACCACTGAAAAAGAGTCGTGCAGCATAAAAAATATACAAAATATACAGGCAACGTCTATTTGGCTACTTTTGGTACACACAAGACACGGGCAAACACACGTGCAACAATAGGGAAATGCAACCATTAACATTAACAACCACAACAATGCAAGGGCTATTTACAATTGCGGGGCATGTTGGAACATGTACCCTACTGGTGTTACAGTAGATTGGTTATTGATCTAATTTTCTGATGCAGAAATATGGAGACCCAAGCAAAAAAGTTACTAATTGATGTATTCAATTTAGCTGAGGTACAAAAATAATTCCATTTGCTCTTGCTACTTCTGTCTTTTTTCCTGTACATCTGTGTAACTTCCTAGTTAGTGCCAGTGCTTGTGGTCTCAATTAACAGCATTAATTGTCCCCAGAAATGGGGACAAATAATATAGATGCATTTGTGTTGTGGTCCACTTCCATTCTGGCTTTTGTATTTGTGTTGTGGTTTTGCATTCTTGTGGCTTTTGCATTGCGTTGACCCGTCTGGGCCACGCATTGTGTAATCTGTTTTCTGGTGAGGTGAGAAAGAAAGGCTGTATGCAGAAAGTGGGAAAAGGAATGATGCAGCTTGTAATGATACGAGAAAAAGGTCTAAAAACTTTTAAGGATATGCAATGAAAAAATAACAATTCAATGGTTTTCTGAACTGAATCCAATTGAAACGAGTTAGAAGGTCTGTGTCTTGCCAGAGATTTAATGACTATCACATTCTCCGGCGTTTTTGAGTGTTTGCCACACCGGTTAGCTAACAAAGCAGAGCAATGTATTTATAACTAGTGAGGAAATGTTCTCTTGCTAAAAAATTATGAGGTTTAGTTTTGCTATTTTTGTTTTGAGGTGATTAATCTCTCAAGACAGTTACTAAAAGTTAATTGGAGTTAAACTTGACTTAATAAAGTAAACCTACATCAGAGGAAACTAAGGGAAATGCGGGCCATGTGGTTGTGTGGTGTGCTAATATTAAGTGTTTTCCATGTACAGCAATGAAGAGGATTATATAGTACTTCTGAAGTTAATACATTTGTTGTTTAAAGAATGACTAAATGTCAGAGGTGGAAATTTCAGGTCCAGAAAGTAAAAATCCAGACCAGGCCAACCAACCAGTTGAGTACTATGTGACTGTGGCTCTTTATGCTCAACTGGTTAGTTGAAACAAAATCCTTGTCTGGATTTTTACTTTCTGGACCTGAAATGTTCACCTCTGCTAAATGTTGCCCTGCTTGTGCAGATTGTTTTTTGTTCTTGACAATCCACATAAGTCTATTCATCAGAAAGATTCACTGAAGGACATATGGACATATAGTGGATGAATAGGGGGCGCACAATGGACATGCAGTGGAGCTTTTCATCAGACCAGAGGACAGATTTGATCCTCATCGCTTTGTTCAGGTGAGCACTGACATGTTATTACATTCCAGTAAAAGAAAGGGTACAAAACACTACCCGGGTAGATGAAGACTGGTTGAGTTTAATTTATTTATCATTTTCTCAGAGCTCAAAGTTATTTTATTATTTTGGTTATTTTGTCTGCCGCAGTGGGTTTGACAAACGGAATTGAAAAGACATTGAATTTTTCCACTGAAAAGAAAAACAACCTCCAGAAGAATTGATTATCCTGTCTGAATCTAAATCTGTTTGGATTTTGGAATAGTTTATGTTATTCTGAGACTAGATAAAGGATGTTTTCATTTTATAGTTAAATAAATGCCTGTAAATAAAAATAAATAAAAGCTGTATGTACTGAGTAACATAAGTGCTTTTTTCTTTATTCCTCTACTCCTCCTTACAAAGAACTTAGGCTTTGAGCTTCCGCAGGTGGTACATTCGAATATAATCTTTTTAGTAACTAGTAATCTGTAGTCTATTACATTTCAAAGTTAACCTTTCCAACAATGGTACTGGGTTCCAGTCAGAATGGAGCTTATTCCAGGATGCAAATGGCACCAGGCAGTGAACATCTTAGATTGGATGCTACAGTAATGCACAAAAGTCAGTTTTAACAATGGTTAAAGAAATGGTGTTAAAATGATCTTTCAGTTTAAAACTATGATTTAATGTCTGTCAGAGTATCAGGTTAACCTCTTCTAAAGTTATCCCAGTATTTCCAGTAACCATCTAAGATACCTATTTAAAATATTTTTGGACTTGATCATTAGTACACTTGTCTAGCTAATAAATACCTCACTAAGTTAACTAATTAAATTCACCAATTAAGTGAGCTTGTGGTCAAATGTAACAAATACATGGAATGGCTGAGATGCCCTAGAGAAGAGGTTTGGGAACTGAAGCTGTGTTCATCTAGACATCCAAGATATCAGCGCCTTTTTGGAGAACATAAGGAATTCTTGGTAGTTTTTATTGTGTTAATTTTAATGTGCATATGTTCTTATGTTAAGTTGAGCTTCCTCTGAGCAAATATACACTTACTACCCAGATAAATGACGTTAAACATTTTCTTTGATTTTTGCACTGTACTGTACTGCACATACTAATAATGTTATATAGTAAACATCCGGTTGTCTTGTACACTGCAATTCGTTTGAAAGCTTTCAGAGGCTCATGGATGTCACCTGTGACATCACACACTAATCATAATGAAAAGGTTGCATTTAGCCTCAGACCTCTAAACTAGACATGCACTGACCTGCATCCCGGTGGTCCAGGTAGAGCAGGACAATCTGTAAAATGGAGTGTGTATGCGTCTGAATGAGGACAATGTCATCCTGCAGGATGGTCAGAAATGAGGAGGCTGCAGCCAGCTGTAGCTCCATCCCACCCACATGGAGCACTTCCTGCATGTGTGAGACATAGCTCAAATCACCGGGACTGCTAGTGGGACCTAGCATCCTCAGGTCTCAGTGGTACTTCAGCCCACCCTGACTTTCGGTACCACCCTCCGGAATGTCTCAGCAGGGTTCTGTCGCACCAGATTGGGCAAGTTCATGACCACGCTGGCCCTCTGCACTTCCTGGCCCGAGCTGGATTTAAGGACAAGAACACAGGCACAATTATTATTGAGAACTTTCTGTAGACCATGGATACTTCTTCTCAAAAAGAAATTCCTTTCATGCCTGAAACAAATACCGTAAAACTAAGCTTCAGTGGTACCTCTGACAAGACATAAGGTCTTGGTCTGATCATGTGACATAAGGTATATAAAGACTGTTGACATTCTTGAATCACTGACACCTGCAGACCCTAACCTAACTGCAGTGAAAGGGTAATCATGAGGCAACTAAATTTCCATGATGCCTCAGGAACTATATATTTGGTAAAATGTTACTGTAAGACTTGGTATATGAGAAAAGGCTAACAGAATTATGTATAAATGGGGAAAGGAGGATGGAACAGGGACAGCAATTGGGGTTTAGGTGTGACAAAATGGAGAGAGATGAAACGGAAACATAGGACAGCTGATCCTGAGAATCAGACTGGAAACCGATAATGGACACTGGACCTTGGAAAGATTAACACCTGGCTGCTTGAATAGTGTTCTGGGACACACAGACAAAACATAATAACTAAGCTCATCACTTCACCAGTCCCCCCCCCCCCCCCCCCCCCCCCAATAAATGTGTGTGTGCATGTAACTTACTGGGAATTACACTTACTGTAAATACTGTATCCATCTCTATTAATTCATCTCTATTCAGGCTGTCTTGGTGAAGTGTGTAGTCATTACAATACAACCCAATTTCCAAAAAAGTTGTGACGTGTAAAATGCAAATAAAAATTGTATTGTACTTTGAATATATATATGCTCACTTTGAATTCGATGCCAGCTGAACATTTCAATAAAGTTGGGACAGGGGCAACAAGACTGGAAAAGGTTATAATGCTAATGAAATACTAAAAAAAATGCCTGGTGGAATGTCTCACAATTAATTTGTCTAATTGACAATAGGTCAGTAACATGATTGGGGATTTCATCATCTGTGGTACATACTGTAGCATCAGTGAAAGATTATGAGAATCCGGAGAATTCTCTATATGCAAGGGACAAGACTGAAAATCAGTATCGGATAGTCATGATCATTGGGCCCTCAGGCAGCACTGCAGACACAATTCTATAATGGAAGTCACTGCATGAGCTCAGCAACACTTCCAAAAACCACTGTCTGTGTACAGTTTGTCATTGCACCCATAAATGCAACTTAAAAATCTACCATGCACAGAAGAAACTATAAAGACTGAGAAACATCGCTACCATCTCTAGTCCCGGGCTGAGGCAAAGTGGATAAATGTCCTGTGGTCTATGTACTGCATTTAGGATGAGAGCTTCGCAAAGCTTTCATAATGCATAATAAACAAATACCTTCATAATGTAGTACAAACTGTCCTTGATTCTTATACCAATCATTATAATGCATTATGAAGATATATAATGCATTATAAGATGACAGCTTCAAGAATACCAGGAGGACTAGCTTGTTCTGCTCAACATATGTCCATTGTGACCCTCACCAGAAAAAATGGTGCAAAGAGTAGATTGAGCTCATAGCCCAGTTCAAAATTTTCAGAAAATACTTATCATCTAATTCCTATACAGTATTTACTCCAAATCTAGAGTATTCTGCATTCATAACGGAAACATTTCTAAAATGAGGCTTGTTCTAACAAAATTAATGCATTTATATTTAAAAGATGAGATTACTGAAGGAGAAATAGAATCATATTATTTCCATTCAGTTTAACTGATTAACCACTTAGGAAAGAAAAGCACCCCGCGACCCAATAGGATAAGCGGTTTGGAAAATGGATGGATGGATGGATGAAAGAAAAGCACTAAATGCTCAGTTCCTCTTCTTTATTGGAAAGAACAGAAAGCAAATTAAATGAAACATTTATTGCCACAAAAATTCCATTTCCACCCCAGACATCCCCATCCTAAAAATTACATAAATTAGGATAGTCAGATAGACAGGCAGATGAATGGGCAGGCCGATAGACAGATGAGCAGGCAGACTGTCAACAGACAGACAGCAAATGGCCAGACAGATGGACAGGGGGACAGGCAGATTGAGGACAGACAGGCAGGCAGGTAAGAAAATGGACAGCCTGACAGAGAGGCAAACAGACAGATGAATAGCTCGATTGACAGGCAGACTGATGGACAGACACTCATGCAGACAGGTGGAGGTCTGCTCATGATATCTTACAGGCTGAAGTTCTCAATACAGAGTTTTTAGCACATCAATATAGGCAATAAATTGTTGTCATTTCTTAACACACCCATCAGCCACCTGTCTAAGAGAAGATCTACAATACTGTAAATTCTGCATTGTGCCAAACATGGGAAAAATGTAATAATATCAACCTACATGCAATATAAAGACAACAGGTCAGCTGTAATACCATAAATGGTGATCAATGAGCATTAACTCCAGTCTGACTCCCAGAAAACAGAGTTCCAATAATTCCACAAATTTGCAAACATATATCACAAGATCACAGGCTGAATGATCACATGTTCTTAAGATTTTGATAAATCTCCGGCAAAGATGCATTCTCTGCACTACTTTGAATGATAGAAGGCTTAGTCAAGCATGTGTTCTAGTAATAGGTAGTCTGCCAATATCCTTACAGGAGCACCCCTCCCTGAGCTCCAAGCCAAACTCTAGCTTCCAAGTGGCAATGTAGACACGATAGACTGTGTGTAAGATAGTGTTATACAATCATGAAATTTGAGCTTTCTCAAGAGGTTTGTATAAAAATAAGCCAAGGAAGGAGAGGGACCCCTAGGGAAGATGGTAGAGGCACAATATTTCACTTGTGTACATTGAAAGAAATGAATAGGATATAAGATTTATGGGGGCAGCATGGTGGCTCAGTAGATAGCACTGTTGCCTCACATCTCTGGGACGAGTCTCTGCCATGGCTCCAAGTGTGTAGAGTTTGCATGTTCTCCCCATGTCATTGTGGGGTTTCCTCTGGGCACTTGACTTATGCCCCACACTTCAATAACATGCTGAGGTTAATTGGAGTTACCAAATTGCCCATATGTATGAGTGAATGGTGTGTGAATGTGCTCTGCGATGGGTTGGAGTCCCATCCCCCCAGGGTTGTTCCCTGTCTTGCGCCTGTAGTCTCCAGGATAGACTCCAAACCCCCTGCAACCATGAACAGGATAAGTGGATACTTGGATGGATGGATGAGTGGATGGATGGATGGATGGATAGATGGATGGAGAATGTGAAGGTGGGTTACATGTGTGCGGAGTTTGCATGTTCTCCTCATGTCGTCATGGGGTTTCCTCCAGGTACTCCGGTTTCCCCCCATAGTCCAAAAACATGCTGAGGTTGATTGGACTTGCTAAATTGCCCGTAGGAGTGCATGTGTGAGTGCATGGTGTGTGAGTGTGCTCTGCGATGGGCTGGCCCCCCATCCTGGGTTGTTCCCTGCCTCGTGCCCATTGCTTCCGGGATAGGCTCCAGACCCCTTGCGACCCAGTAGTAGGATAAGCGGTTTGGAAAATGGATGGATAGATTATTATTATTATTCATTCACGTATTCATTCATTCAATGGGTAAAAAGAAAGCAATACAAACCAAACAGCTGCGGGACATAATAATAGCTGTGGTTTGATACAAGTTAATGAAAGTGTTTACTAACATAACAACAGAATCTCAAAGGGATAGATTCCAGAACATTCCACATCCTTAAATATGGGAGTGGTCCTTACTATGTGACTTAACATGAACCCCCCCTCCATGTTGACATATAGGCCCATTCATTTGGGATACCCTGAGATTGATCTGTTAAACACTGAACTGGAACAACTGACTGATACTGTCAAGGAAGGCAGTATAGTTTCTGGGGCACCACTCAAAAAGTTACTTGCCCCTCATCACCCCCAGATGCTTTGAAAACTAAACAAACAACTACTGAGTAGAGTCAGAAAATTGTAGCCAGCTACAGTAGATGATTAGCAGAATAAACTGCTTCAGCTTCTTCTAAATGGGGAATGCAATTATTTAACCCACCAAACGCGAAATGCGTTGATTTTCGTACCCATTAATCTCAGGCTCATAACTTTGGATAGGTATAACACAGAGCCATGAATCAAATATTGTTAGAATTCAAAGAACTTACTCGATCTGGGCTTTCAAGTTGCAACATTGTGCGCTAAAGTTTTCCAGAGTGAAAAAAAAAACATTTTTACCAAACCATGAATCGTCAATATTATTCACATTAGATGGAAAACAAAGTGTGTATTCACTTCCAGGATGATCCACATACTACCCTTCTGGGGGAAAACATATATATTCTATAACTAATTTCTTATAAGCCTATAAATAAAGGGATAGAAAAACACTCAAAAATTGGCTGGAGTTTTTACTAAAAACAACAAAACGTAGCATTCTATTTATTAGAAAAACAATTGCTTAATATTTTCGTACTTGATATTCACAAAAGTTTATATATGTATGTTTGATGTCTGTCTCCTTCAAAACAGTTGATACACAACGCGCCGACCGTGTAATTGGAACACCTCCCACATGTATACACAATGAAGTACAGTACTACAGCTTTGGTTTGTTATTTGAGGCTAAAATTTCTATTAAAAGTTTCTCAAATTTCACTTTACCAATGACAGTGTATATAGGCGGAAAAACAATAACTAAAAACCAATAAACATTCAGCATTAGAGATGGATGGATGGATGGATGGATGGATGGATGGATGGATGGATGACTATTTGTGGCTCAAGCCTCTGGGACCGCACATGAATGTGTGGTTTGAGTGGTGCTAAACAACGCTTCTGGGTACAATGAAGAGAGCACTCTGTATCACAGACACTGTGCTATGAGGGCTTTCCAGCAGGCACCTATGAGGCAGACATAGCCAGAGACTGAATCATTCCCCAGCAAAATGCATAAATGCATTGATTTTTGAAGAAAGTAAGCAGATGCTGGCAGCATGTCACTTTGTGTTTGCTTTGGTGTCCAGATAGATTTACTCATATTCCCAAAATCTGCCTTTATTTTCATACACCCTTCACCCTCCAAGGCTCAGAGCTGAACTTCTGACTGACTGACCCATATGTTTTATTCCCCAAATGTGCAAAATTAAAATTTTGAATAAAGTAGCTAAACATTTTACTGCTTTTTTATGCATTTCTCTAAGACAAATTAAGCAATTAACATGTACTTTGAAATGCACATAACCCTTTTCTAATCCAATATGGACACTAAATCCTATTTTTCAACCTTCTGATGACCAGGCTACTGTGAAAAATACATTCTCAACACACAGCACCAGATATATTATTATTACCATTTTCTAAAAAAAAGTGTAAAGACACTATAATGAAACTTTACATTGTCACATCTAAAAATTCAGTCATGGGCAATAGTGATAACTAAACTTGGCTTGGCAGACAATGGCTGCCAGTCCAAATCTGACCTCATGCTGGGTGAAACTTAACGTTACCTGAGTCTGTAAATCTGCAGCCATAAAAGGAGATGTACTGTAAAAATAAAATATCCACTGTGGCTTTTGGCTCGCCTCATTACCTGAGGAGGTACACAGCTCGCTCTATATCGTTTAGGTCCTCGTCCACAGTCAGCTTTTCAATCTCCTCTGCAGACTAAGGGTAGGAAAACAGAAAATTAAAAGGTAGGAAATTTAAAGGAATTTCTTTAGAACAACAGCTCAGAATCCTAAGCACAAAAAAGGAAAACAAATCAAATTCCCTAAGTTAGAAACTTATCCAAACACAGAATCATATGAGTAGAGAAATGGAAACACACAACTCCACCATCAAATTAATTTTCTTCTGTAGTGCACAGGTGCCCACAGGTGTACAAGGTATTTTGGGGCAAAGAAAGATTTTTGAAAAAGTGTTCAACAGTGAAAGGTCCTGGCACTCTGTGCTGAAGCCAGGTAGGAGTTTGCAATACTGGGCACAGTTTCACCCTTGGGAAGGAGGCACAGGCTGTACTGCATGCCTCTGAAGTGACTTAGCTCCTCTGCCTTTGTTACTTCCCCCAGTGTAGCAGGAGAGAGCAGAGAGTTCGTTGGCCAGCAGAGGGAGGATGTATTTTGCTACTGTAAACCTTCAAGCTCCTGAAGGCTACTTGGCTCCGCCTATGAAGCAGTGAGCAGGAGATACCCACCCACGGCATCTGAGCCTTACACATTCACATGTATGCGCAGTTTAAAACTGCATGCGGGACCACGAACAGACAGAATGTCACGTCGAGAGTACTTATTTAAATATTTGTAAACGAGTGCATTTTATTATTATTATTATTATTATTATTATTATTATTATTATTATTAATAAGAAATCAAAAAGCTATTAAAGTATCCGCTTAAGAAACCCTTAAGATTTAAACCGAACAACGATATCTGTAGCGGAAACCTGAGGGGCACAGCTGGTGGAAGAGACCCCTGACAGAAACTGCGTCACGGTGGCGAAGTGGGCAATCCCCGTTTTGCATTAAAGGCTGCAGTGGTAGTGGTTTGGACTGACCATCTAAACACTTCTGGATACATCCCTTATGACACATAACAAACATCCTCGCGCATAACGCATATCTGCATTCAATGCTTAATGTTACTGCGCAAATATTTGCCAAGATCGCATAACTGATAGATCGTGTTCTAGTAGTCCTCAGTACAAATTCGACTGGTGAAACAATTAAACAATTTAACGAGTATGCCTTTTAATAAATACTGAGTTATCGCATCACACTTAATCTGTTATTAATATAACCTGCATTTCATTTACAACTGAAACTTTGAATTTGATGCGAAAATCTCTAGTTTACATAATTTACCAGAAAAAAAAGAAAAAAAAACATGTAAGTACTGAAATACATTTGGGATGAAACAACAACAAATACATTTATGATTTATCAAATGCAATACATCTACTCGTACAGTTTGGCAAAACTGATTAATGTAGAACATAACTGGACATTCAAGACCAGTATAGACAGAAATACCTTTAAACTCCTCCGTATTGGTCTTTCGTTGATGGTTAGGTCCTGCAGGTCATCTATGTGCCCAATCAAATTGGATTGATTCAATGTCATTTTGTTGCCGAACATGGGTTTTATTTCCTATTTCCGAATCCAATGGTGTTAAATCATTATAGCGACCATAACCGTACAGGCTCTTTCTTGGTTTGGGAAACGCTGTGTTCCACCCCTAAATGAGCCTCTTGTCTTTTTACGGTACCTCGTTAAGCGCAGACGAGCTGTGACGTCAGGAAAACGTCTCTCAGCGACTTGATTGAGCATCTCTTCTTTCAACAAAGTTTTGCGTCGATTTCTGACGCGACAGGAGGACGTCAAGGGATCCTTTTTACAGCAAAATTTTACGCATTCCATTTTTTATTGATTATTTTGTCGGAAATTCTACTGCCGGAATATCAGCACTCGCCACTTAACAAAAATGTCACACAAACGTCAAGAAGAAAACATAAACCTTTCGCAATAATTCAGTTCCGTAGTACGTTTGTCCTTTGTATAGAATTTAATTTAAAATGTAAGCCTCTCTGGTCTGGCGATTCTCTTTCAGATGTATGAGTGTGTACTGCATTGGCATAACTCAGCTTAAAACGTGTCTGTATCTAATCAGTATGTGTATAAGTATTACATAATTAGTAATATTAAAGTGAATTACTGTTTGCAAAGAAAACGTCAAAAAATAATAAAGAGGCAGTCGGAGATTTTTGAACGCAGAGTCTCTATCTGACTCATGGATGCACTAGTATGTTTAACACTGTTCTATTACTCATCGATACGCTGAAAAAGGATTCCAGCTTTGACATTCAGAGTTCAAAATCTGCGCACACGCATTCAACTCTCTAACACATACTGCAGCAGCCTAACGGGTCTCCATGGAGACAGTGGTCCAGGCAGGCTTAGGAGGAAAAAGGTATTGCACCCACGATACATGTGTTGCACAGAAATGTCTCCCAAGATAGAAGGTAGTGTCTTCAGAGTCTTCATGTAACACAGCTTTTGACATTAGTTTGATGCGTGTCAATGGTTAGTGACAGATCCAGATAGGAAAATGCCTCATGTGTGGTAGTTGTCATAGCCTAAGTGGCACCCTAAGCAATCATCTGCAATGCAAAGTGGCTGGCAAGTCAGCGCCCCCCGAAATAGATAGATAGATAGATAGATAGATAGATAGATAGATAGATAGATAGATAGATAGATAGATAGATAGATAGATAGATCTGGTTAAAAGAACGGGCGGCACGCTGGATCAGCATTCAGGGTTCAGTGCAAATCCGACCACGGCATGACCATTATTATTGAGCCTAAATATTAATGACGATTTTTAAACTGTTCAGAATATTTGCTGTTGTACCAAATCGACATGAGCCACATCATTCTTAGATACTTGGAAAGTCATAGAGTCTAGGATTATGTGCCGGAAGTAGGGAAGTTTACACTTAAGCACATACTTCTGGTGGGCAGTAACTCCACTGGTTCTCAGAAACCAGTAGAGGGAGGCAGCAGCTTATTCAAGGCAGGGGCTGCTTGCTCTCCACAGCATTTAACATTTACATTTACACAGCCAACCACAACAAAGGCAGTTTCAGCTCTAAAGTGAAATTTCTTTGAATCCGAAGCTGTCATTAAATAAGCTTGGTATTGTTTTACTGAAAGATTATTTATATTAAATGTCTTTTGCTTTTATCTGAAAACAAATCAGGTCAGACTTTACTGTCATTTCAAAATATACAGAAATACACAGTACAATATATGGTAAGACATACAGTACAGTAAAGCATAATAGCATTCACCTGAGACCTTAAACACAGCTTTACACAGAGACATCTTAAGACCTTCTTCAGATCAGTGAAGAAAAATAAAAATCTCAAAAGCAGCTATATACTACAAACCAATTGCATTCCAATACATACATCCATCCATCCATTTTCCAAGCCGCTTATCTTGGTGGGTTGTGGGGGGTCCGGAGCCTATCCTGGAAGCAATGGGCACGAGGCAGGGAACAACCCAGGATGGGGGGCCAGCCCATCGCAGGGCACACTCACATACCATGCACTCTCACATGCACTCCTATGGGCAATTCAGCAACTCCAATTAGCCTCAGCATGTTTTTGGACTGTGGAGGAAACCGGAGTACCTGGCAGAAACCCCACAACGACATGGGGAGAACATGCGAACTCTGCACACATGTGACCCAGGCGGAAACTCGAACCTGGGTCCCAGAGGTGTGAGGCAACAGTGCTAACTACTGCACCACCACGCCGCGCATTCCATTACAGTAAATGTGAAAATGTAGGTTGTGGTTATGGTCTTGGCTTATGGTCTTGGACTGTTAAGTTATAGGTATTGAAAACTGAACTACCACATTTTAAAATGCATAACTCCCCATTAAAGCAAACAATAGCAGATTATTTTGAGTAAAAATAAACAAAAAGAAAGATCAAACAGGGACCTAGAGAATGTATCTGACAGTGACCTCTGTGAGTGACATTTCCTACATTGCCATGTCCCTGACTGGTAGATTCCTGGTATTTTCTGTCTGTAATCGGATACTTGCAGTCCCAGACTGGCCCTGCTCAGGTTCAGGCACAGGAGCTGTTTAGGCCTTTCATTGGCCCCATCCCATTTTCTGTGCAAGGTGGCCTTAGGTGCCAGCTGGCTGACAGGCTCTGAAAACTGTGGAAGGAATCTCTGGCTGACAAACAACAACAAGGGCTTAAAGTGGCATATTAGATTTATTCTATTTAATTTCCTATGGGAATTCTATAGTAATTCAAACAGTACTTGCATGGAATGATTGAGCAGGATATTATGGTGCAAGCCACTTTATATGGATTATATATACTGTGGTAAATATTTGGCCTAGTTTGTTGCTTCACAATTAAAGTGTCACAATGGCATGTTTACTGTATACACCAAATATTTTAAAGTCCTCAGTCAGTCTGATAAAATATATCTCTTGAGCACTTAACGTGCTCAGTCTTTCTAAATTATCATTATTATACGTCTATCGTCTTATTCACTAGTATTTGACAAGATAATTAAATACAGACGCTCCTCTACTTACGAACGTTCAACTTGCAAACTTTCAGACATACGAACGAAGTGGACTATAAGTCCAAATTGTGTTCGTTAGGCTCTGTGCGCCAATTCCTCCTAGTATGACTTCTGTCCGCTATTCCCGCCGCGCAGCAGCGTAATGTGCGTCTCCCAGCATCCTAGTTCTTTGTACTTGTGTATACCCTTAAAATGACTTTGACTAACGACTTACGCACATTTCAAGTTACGAACGGCTGTTTGGAACGTATCTCATTCGTAAGTAGAGGAGTGTCTGTATACACAAAGTCCATACTGTACATTTTGTAAGTCATATAAATAAAGATATCATTAATATTATAGGCAAGCATAATTTTATGGCTTGGTGGCATGGTGGCCTCAGAGGGTTTGTGTGCCATTTGTATGCTATCCCTTTCTTGTATGGGTATCCATCGAAAGTTGAAAAACATGCAGTTAGGTACATTAGTTAATGTAAATTGCATGTATTCACTCCAATGGACTTAATGAGACCATTATGTATATGAGGAGCAGCCTAATGGCTCATTGGTTAGCATTAGGATTAACCTCATGCCTCAGGGACCAGCGTTCAAGTGTCTGCCGCAGGTGTGAATGGTGTGGTGTGCCCTGTGATGTGTCAATGCCCCATTCTGGGCTATTCCCTTATTTACATCAATAGTGTCCTGGATAGTCTCCGGAACCCCCCAGGACTCTACACCGGACAAGTGGGTGTAGAAAATGGATGTAAATATATAGTTATTGTTTTTAATTTCTTGTATTATTCATGGCTGGTTCAGTGATTGGAGGTGGGAGGTTTCCTGGCCATTTCAGGTATCTCAGTTTTCCCCCACAATCTGAAGACGGGCACCTAGGCTAGCTGGCATCTCTTTTTGTCCATAGCATGTGTGGGTGTACAGTATGTGCCCTGTGATAGGCTGGCATAACAGGTGCAGAATGGTTATCAGGAAGTTGAGGGATTTTCCCTATGGGCTTGTGAGGGCTGGTCATTCCTCCCCAACCCTGGCATTAGATACTGTCCCCTCCAAAAGTACGGAAACAATGTGGTCTATTCCTTTATTTTTGCTGTACACTGAAAACATTTGGGTTTGACATCAAAAGATGAATATGAGACAACAGATCAGTAATTCAGCTTTTATCTTCAGGTGTTTACATCTATGTTAAACAACTTAGAAGATATCATCGTTTGTAATGGAACACCAAATTTTTTGGTCTAGATCTGTAAATACCATTCATCTTTTGATGTCAAACCCAAATGTTTTCAGTGTACAGCAAAAATAAAGGAATTGCCCTCACTGTTCCAATACTTTTAGAGGGGACGGTAGCTGTTATACTAGGGGTGCCCAACCCATCACAGGCAATGATTATTGGATCATTAATGATCCCCCCCCCCCCCCCCGCCTTTAATCAAGGACAAATTCCCTGGCCGCTTTTTGTTGCCCGTTGGCCCCTGGTCACTGGTCAAGAGTGTATACCCCCCGCCCACCACCACCCCCATGACAAAATACTGATAAGATGGATTGATGGTACTGTTTACATATCATAGAAGTCCAGATAATAACTTAATACACCTTTGAATAATTAACCTGTTGACTGAAGACAGTGGTGGAACAGTTAGCATCCATGTGAGACACTGGGTCCAATTAACTTTATCATGAGGCAGGTACCCTTGTGTACATTTATCACTACTATATGACCTGTGCACAACTAACATCATGGTCTCATTTTGGGGCAAGTTAATATTACTGTTAGATACTGGCTTAGACTGCCAGACAGTTAGCATTGCCACCTGATACTGTGTACAGCTAATATTATTGTCTGACTCTGGCTGAAGTTAGTATTACTGTTAGACTATGGGCCCACCTAATACTTTCATTTTATGCTGGGTCCGGTTTACTTTCTTCTTCTGCCACTGCAGAACTAAACTCTCTTTCCCTTGTGTGCAACCTGAGAGGTAAAAAAAAAAAAAAACAGTTGGGTCTCCACTCTGCGTGTATCATGTGAACAGGCCAAAAATACCCCCTAGACACTTCGGAGGGTGCTCTGCGGCAGTGTGGCTACAGGTCTCCTGCTGAGAGCTTGCGACACAGCTAACCATTAAACAGAGCTAATGGCAAATTAGCAAGACAAACATCAAGGAAGAAGGTAAGCATTGTTTAATATTACTTGTGGTTCTTTAAAAAGCAGTGTTTTTACTTTGTTTGCAATAAGTTGCTGGTTTTATGTTTCATATTGTCATATTGTCATAGTTGATTTTCTAGAAAAGAACCCATAACACCTTTCACAGGTGAAACCTCAAGTATATGAACATGAAAAAAAATTAAAAGAAAATTGTATCTTAAACAAATGTTGACTAGACTTTCAAAGCATTGTAATATGTCTAGAGTTATATTCAGGCCTTTGCTTGCTCATAGAAAAAATGTCTGATGTATGACAATGTCTGATCTCATTGTAGCATTAGCACAGTAATGTACATTGGAAGGTCAACACAAGCTAAGGGCAGTGAGGGTGTAAGGTGGTGTTTTATGGAAGCCATCTGCTCTGTGTGTTGAAGAACAGAGCACATGACCTTAGGCTTTTTTCTCTAACAGACACATAATCCTACTGATCAGCAATGGGTCACATTGACAGTGGCTAACTTTATTAATCTAAATATGACCTTTATAGAAATATGTGCACCAAACAGCCTACAGTGTTTACGTGATTTTCTATCTAAGCAGTGGCTTTAATTAAACATGTAATTGCTGTAGCGCAGGAAAAAAATGCTGACTCTGCATAACTATGTGCACTACTCAAGGAATGGAAATAAAGGTATTGACTGCCATTATGGTTACAGTGCATTATACCCATTGGACAGACACCAGGAAGTCTACTGGAAAGCAAAAACAGAAAAGTACATCAAATAAATTTAGGAACTTGTGGTGGTTCTTGAATAATTAGGAAGAGTGGAAACATGGAACTGGAAATTCCACTGCTGAGAGGATGGTATTGCATAATGGAAAAATAATAATAAAAAAAACTAAATAAAACAAATAGAAGTTAAAGAAGTGATCCATCCTTCCATCCATAATTATTACCAGGGGACAAAGCTGGATCAGCCTTGATAGGGTGCCAGTTCATCACAGGCTCACACACTGGGCAATTCAGAAACACCACTTCATCTCACTGTAAAATGATTTTTTTTGCTTGAGCTCGCTTGAGCTCAGTCATTGCATCAGCCTACGTACCTGTCTTTATGTTTTCTCTCCAAATGTCAATAGAAATTGGAAGTTGTGCAGGTCACCTTAGTTATCAATGCTTTCTAAAATGTACATTCTGCAGTGTGCTTCTTTTTACTAGATGTCTTGCACTGAAACTTGCATAAATTCTGGCAAAATGGTTCTGGAACTAGGGCTATGGACTCCAAAAGATTTTTAGAGTCATGTGTGTTTGAGTCATGACAGTAAAAATTCACCTGAGTGTGTGACAAGACCAAATCCATTCATATGTGAACTTAAGTTCAGACATGAGTACCTCTGGAAAAAAAATATTTTTTATTTTTTAGACCTATTGCCACATTGAAAAGGGGCTGTGGAAGAACAGCATTCAGATTATTGCAGTTTTCCTTTCCCTGAAGCAAGCATGGCCTCTGGTGCAACGTTACAAGGCCGGGCATGTTCAACGCTGGGATCTGATGACTACAGTCTTTACAGTGGCCTCTCGGACGAGGAGCTGCTTGAGCTTGCTATCGAACGCAGTCTGGCTGACAGTAATGCAGCCAATGCCCAGGCCACGTCAAGCAGCAAACCTGCAATGCAAAGGCAGCCAAGCCAATCCGCCAGGCAGCATGCTCAAGCTGCTGACCAAGAAGTGATCCCTCCAACAGCAAACCCACCTGGGTAACATTAAGCTACCTACAGAAAACAGGATAGGACACTACTACATCACCAATTATCTAGTCAGGTTGTACTTTTGTACTAGAATAGTTGAATCACTAATTAACAATGTAACTACAGCAGCTGAAGAACTGATCTCTTCTGTATAAGTTCACTCCAAGTAATCACAGCAGGGGGAGTGCTTGGTGAACTCCTTGCAGACAGTCAGGGGTGGAATCTATTCAACCCACAGACATTTTTTTTACCTCTTTACCTGGATACAGTACAGCCCACCAGCAAAACAGCCAGAGAATTTTCATCTTTCACATTACTAATGATTACTTAGTGATTACTAAGGCTGTGCAGCAGATTTTGAATTCAAAGTCACTGCTCTTCATAATTGTGTCATCTGACACATTGTAGGCTAGTAGGAGCAACTAGAAGCAGTTACGTCACCCGAGATGGCCAGCGGATGGTGGCCTGGCGGCGATATGATGGCACCCTCATCATGCCAGAACCCGAAGAGTGAGTACAGCTGTGTGTGAGCCATCCTGTGATTCTCTAAAATCATCTTTGCAATCATAGGCAACACGGCAGACTCAATATGTGCTATAGTTTTTCTCGATTACTTTGGAGCATTTCTCAAATGACAATTAACATTTGCAAAACAACAAGTGTAATCGCCACACCATAAAATGACTTATGCACAGCAGAACATCATTTCTCATCGCTTCACACAAATTTACAAAAGGTTTAACACATACAGTATATGCAAATGGTTTTGTACAATTGTCATTATTTGGCACAATTTTCAGCTGTTTTAGTCTTGTTGTTCAAAATAGATTATGTAATTTCCCACTGTGATAATTTTAAACCTTAAAAATAAATGTATTTTGCCACCACATGCAAAACAGTTAACCAACCTTTCAAAATAATTTTCCATAAATTGCAGTGATACAGCATTACAGTGTTTTTGGTTCATTTCAATGTCATTTTGTTGTTCATGTATTGCCATTTTGCTGGTTTTGTGTTATATAGTGCCATGTAAATTTTTTGTTTGCTATTGTAGTGTGTCTGGAGATTTGAAGAAATTATATGTACATGCAAGTGCTTTCTCTTGCCAGTGAACTTTACATACTGTAACATAGAGCCTTGCAATATTGGGATTGGTGTCTTTGGCATGAATAAGTATAGGTTTGCTAAAGAAAAATTATCAGTCAGTTACAATGAGAAAGTGGGAAATGACTATCATTCAGAATTGTGGAGCTGAGGAGCATAGTTACATTGACATACTGACTATATATCTAAGCATTTTGACCCTTTTTTTTGAACTATGCAGACTATACTTTACATTTTCGTGGGAATGACTAATTCATTCATAGAATTATTGGCTTTTGAGAAAAAACTTGTTTGTTTTGGGCAGGTTAAAGGCTTTTACAGCTAAACGTTAGTGCTGTGCTATATGCATATACTGTTTTGAGAAATGCTCTTATAGTCTTGAGAATGTTAAGTATGTTTCATGAAAGCAATTGAGAAAAAGTGTACTAAGAGGAATACAACCAAGGGCACAAAACTTGTTTATTTGACTTGCTGCAAACTGGGAGATGACTACAGTCTTCACCTCAATTACTCACCATCCCTTAAAGCCAATGAATGAATTTCCTAAGTAACTGTGTGGTCAATCTAAAGGCTATCATTCCTCTAGAAGCTTAGGCTTTGACAAAATATTATTTGGGATTGATAAAGAAAATGACTTTCATGGTAAAGTGCTTGTAAAGAAAAAGTCTTGTATTATTGTCTTGAAGTTCTATACGAGCTACTGCCGATAGTAAGAAGCAGGATCATAGTAAAGAAGTTTATAGTTTTATAGTTATGTGTGTTTGGAGGAACCCAGTGAAATTCATTTGCCACTGTTTCAGGGGAGGGAACAGGTGCATGGGGTGGGGGGGGGGGGGATAATAGGACAAACAGCAATGTAAACTGGACAACAGAAGTGCAATAAAAGAAAAGACAATGTAAGACAAGGCAGTGCAATATAGGTATGAGTGGACAATAAATGCGCAATACATAATGATACAATGGGGATAAGTATGCGCAAATAATGTAGAAAGGTAGTCATACATAGGAGGAGTCTGACTTTTAGGGAGGAGAACCCAGTGGTCAGAGCGATCTCAGCTGATGATGTGAAGACTGTGAAGGAAATGGCAAAGTCTGATCCGGAGAGTCTGACCCAACCCAACAAGGACGGCTGGCTGGCACTACATGAGGCTGCTTACTATGGATCACTGGACTGCTTGGCTGTCCTGCTCAGAGGTTGGTGATCTTAATCCTTTTGAACATCACTTATTAAATTGGTGAAATATGCTTTCTAACCCTGTTGTACACCATTAATAACGGTTTTTGTTTCTTCTAATGGAACCTAAATACTGTATTTTGTTATCTATATATACGTACAGTGGAAACCACTCATAGTGATCACAGTTATAGTGATCAACTGCTTATATGGGTCAAAAAGCTTGGGACAGAATCATTCCTGTAAAATAATAATTCAAGTGATCAAGCAATCCACTTACAGTGTTCATTTTGGGTCTTTTTAAACACAACAACATATGGAAAAAATTAAAACTACAGTAATTCTTTTTTTACTTTATTTTGATTACCCTACTTTGCCTTGTGGTAACTCGTCTGCTTCTGGATAGGTAATGCTGATAGGCTAATCCTGAGGCTAATGTTTCATGCACAGAAAACATGACGGGGAAAATAGCCATTTTCTCTCAATGACAAATGTCATTAACGAACTGCCAAAAACAAGCCACCTGGATGCATCAGCTAAACTACAATAAGCGCTTTAAGACAATGTAACATTGTGAAAATTCTGTGTAAATAAAATTTAATTGATCTGAATATTTATGTACTGTACAGTACTGTATTACAGCATATTTGAATTATACACAGTTCAGTAATTTAATTTATACAGTATTGTAATTTGACAAGCATTTGTAACAGCTGTACTATATTTTGAAATTGTCAAAAAAAATTAAGCAAATAGCAATGCTGTCTGTTTTATTACCTTATATTCATGTAATAAATATCCAAATGTCAATGAGATGGTAATCTGCCTGACACATAAAGAAGAAGAAAAAAAAATCAGTTATAATGAACATTTGTTAATAGTGATGAGTTTCACCCAGACAGAAGTGATCACCATAAATGGTTTCCACTGTACATGGTGTACATTTCCAAATTTGTGCAATACATGGGTAGGGCAGAACTTGTGGTTAAACATGGAAAACATGACGAACATACTTGCATATTCTCAGGTGGCCCTTGGTGTAAATTTTACACTACTTTCTCCCTAGTTCATCCCGGTATGATCAACAAACGCACCCCAAGCGAGCAAACCCCGCTGTTCCTGGCAGTCTCCAGGGACAAGCTGTCCTGTGCACGTTACTTGCTGGAAAACGGAGCTGACCCTGACCTTGTTAATAAAGACCAGGAGACGCCCCTGTTCAAAGGTACCCTGCTTCAGTAAGCTGGCTGACAGGCTGCTCAGTAGCTCGTCAGGCTATTAGTATGGACAATTTCATTTAATTCATTCATTCACCCACCAATTTATTAATTCATTCAGTAATTTTTTTGCTACTTTACTTCTACTATTTTAAGTTATTCTGATAATTTAAAAATATTAATTTATTTGTGCATCTGTTTATTTATTTGTCTGTTTGTTTATTTCCATGCTTCTGTTACTCGCTGTAGTGAGTTTTCTAGGAAACTCATTTAATTTCCCACAGTACATCTATCACTGTTTGCTGTATTGTTGACATTTGTTCAATAAACTTAAGATTTTTTTCCCCACTTCATAATACGAAGGCTGTATCTGGATAGGCAGCCATATATTTAACATGTTCGTCAAATTCGTATAAATATTTGAGGAATTAGCATAGTGTGAGCAAAGGATGTTCACCATTGGTGTACACATGAGCACAAGCTGTGTCATTCTTTGCTGTGACAGCATGTGAGCGGGACAACGTGAAAATGGTGGAGCTGATTTTGCAGTTCGGTGGCGGGGTGAACAAAACCTGCATCCAGGGCTGGACGGCGCTTCATGAAGCAGTCTGCCGCAACAACCTGCTAATCTGTGAGATGCTGGTGGAGGCTGGGGCCAAGGTCGGCATCCCCAACATGTATGGCCTCACTCCCCTCTTTGTGGCAGCCCAAGGTGGCCATGTGGAGGCCCTGCGCTTTCTCATCAAAAGTGGTGAGCGTTGGGATAAACCGAAAATTCCTCACTGTCACAATTCACTTTATTGACCAGGTGCACTGACATGTAGTAGGAATTCATCATGGCAGTACTGATACATGCATTCAACGTAAATAAAAAAAAAAATTAATAAGATTTACAATTAAAAGTACAATCAGCATCGTTTTACAGCTTTTCTCGATTGTTTTGGCATATTTTATGAATCAGTGTTTGATCAATGCTTAACATTTAGAAGACTGTAACAGCATTTCTCAAAACAGTACATGCATATAGCATAATACAAAGGTTTAGCTGCAAAACCCTGTAATGTGCCCAAAACAATTAACTCCTGTCTCAAAAGCAAATAATTCCACCAATGAATTTGTCAACCATCCATCCATTTTCCAAACCGCTTATCCTACTGGGTCGCGGGGGGTCCGGAGCCTATCCCGGAAGCAATGGGCACGAGGCAGGGAACAACCCAGGATGGGGGGCCAGCCCATCGCAGGGCACACTCACATACCATTCACTCACACATGCACACCTACGGGCAATTGAGCAAGTCCAATTAGCCTCAGCGTGTTTTTGGACTGTGGGGGAAACCGGAGTACCCGGAGGAAACCCCACGATGACATGGTGAGAATATGCAAACTCCACACACATGTGACCCAGGCGGAGACTCAAACCCGGGTCCCAGAGGTGTGAGGCAACAAGGCTAACCACTGCACCACCATGCCGCCCCCTTATCAGCACCAAACACCAGGCAAATAAGACAATATTTTTTTATTCATAATTTTTTTAGTTTATAATTTTTTATTTTAATTAATTTGATTTCATACAATACAATATATTATTTGAGTGATCTCTCGTTGAGGGAGACATTTTCTCACAACTTCACTCGGTGGTTGAAGGGTGCCCACAAGGTGACTGTGTTGGTCCCCATGGGTCTGAAGACCAGGGTTCAAGTGGTTCCATGTTCCTTGACTTTGCGAAAGGCCAGGGTATGCAGGTTACTGGATCCTGGTTCCAATGCCCTGAGCCTCATGATTGGACTTGCACAAATATTGATGGTACGGCAAAGGAGATCGATCACATCCTCGTGGGCAGATGCTGGAGGCTCCTGCAGAAGTGCCCAGTTTGTGAATTCTGACCACAGACTTGTTGTTGCTTCTTTGAAGATTCAGCTTAAATCTAGTATGCTACCACCTACTAGAAGAATGAGGCTAGACGTAGCCAGACTCCAAGATCAAGCTGTTTCTGATGAATCTGCATGCAGTTTGTGTGAGGATCTTGCAGACTTTGGTGTGACTACAGATTCTAATGTGATGTGGGAGACCTGTGATAAGACCCTGAAGGTTGCTGAGGGTTGTGTTGGTGTTGCCAGTCTTCCCAGAAGGAGGTGTTTCATCTCGCAAGGCACCTTGTCGAGAGATTTACCTACCTTGGCAGCAACATTCATGTCTCTGGTGACTCTTCCTATGAAGTCAGCTGACGGATTGGAAGAGCATGGGGGTCATGAGGTCACTGGAAAGGGGTGTATGGCACTCCTAATACCTTTGCAAGAGTCCGGGTGATTCCTGTCTTGTTGTATGGCTGTGAAACATGGACGCTGTCCAGTGAACTGAGACGAAGACCAGTCTCCCTTTAGAGAGTCCTTGGGTACCGCTGGTTTGACTTTGTGTCGAATGAGCGGTTGCTAGAGGAGTGCAAATGAGGCACATTATCTGCATTGTGAGGGAGCATCAGTTACGGCCCTACAGCTATGTGGCGCGTTTCCTTGAGGATGATCTGGCTCGGAGGATCCTCATTGCTGAGGATCCAAGCAGCTGGACTAGGCCAAAGGGACGCCCATGTAACACCTGGCTGCGGCAGATGGATGGCCATGTCCAGAGGGTAGGAATGGGCCGTGTGTTTGCCTGGCCGATTGCAGGCCGAGACCCTGAGGAGTTTTGCCATGTCGTGGGTGCGGCAATGCGCTGCATCTCTGCTCCCCGCCCTGACCTGACCTGACCTGAATATATTATTTTACATAACCTCATCATTGCCTGATCAACATAAGTTGTGTAAACTGACTTAAGACAATTAGTATTTTTTCTATGTATTTTTAATAAAAAACCAATGTAGCTGAATTTGATAAAAAATGAGTCAACGTATGATGAGGTAAAATTATGAAAATAGGAATCTACATTATCTACTTTGACCAACAAGACTAAAGCAGCTAAAAATTATGCCAAATAATGACAATTGTATGAAACTGTTTGCATGTATGTACTAAACACCTGAGGTGAGGTAAAGAGGAGAGTCCACAATTGAGGAACTATGACAGCAGAGGATCTGGAGTGGTTCTGGAATGGTCTAAATAATGACAATTTTATGAAACTATGAAACCGTTTGCATGTATGCACTAAATAGTGGCTAATTTATTTCACAGAATCAAAAATGATGTTACACTTCTTGTTAATTGTCAAATGTTAATTGTCATTTGAGAAATGCTCCAAAACAATCGAGAAAAACAGTAAGTGGTGTATTGATTTGGTTTTCCTTATTAGAAAACATTTGCCAGAAGGTCATCATTGGGATAGATTATGTTTTGGCTTGGAACCAGCAAGTAGGCCCCATGTAACATAGCCACTGTCTTGTTTATTACAGGTGCAGATGTGAACAGTCAGGCGGCTGATGGAGCCACAGCCCTTTATGAGGCTAGTAAGAATGGCCATGATGAGACCGTGAAGATCCTGCTGTCTCAAAATGCTGATGCCAATATAGCAGCCAGGGGGGGGCTACTTCCCCTGCATATAGCGGCTCAGCGTGGGAATGATAGGTAGGTACTGCCTGACACTTTATATAGCTACTTGTGAAGTATGTTTAAATAATGTAGTAAGTACTTATTTGTTTACACAATCATTTATTATTAGATATAAATAACCTGATCCTGACTGTAGAATGGTGGTGAATTTGTAATATTGTGGGTCTACTTTTCCTTCAAAAAACCAGGGAAACAAAAATGGTTTAGTGACCACAGAATAAAGCTTTTTCCATTATCATCCCAGTTCCCTGACCTAAATTCCATTGAATGCCTCTGGTGAGGTGTTGAGCAATTGGACAATGGTCTCAAATTCCTAGCTCTATGCAGATATATGAAATACAATGCTGTGCAAAAGTCTTAGTCAAAGAAAATGTTAAAAGCTATTTATCTGGGTAGTAAGTATATAATTGTAAATTTGTTGAGAAGAAAATAGAGTTTAATATCAGCTTCCAAACCCCTCCTCAGGGGCACCCCAGCCATTCCTTGAATGTGAGGGGATCCAATACCTCCATTTTTTGACTTGACCACTAGAATGCATTATATAGCTAATCAATAACTCATTGATTTTTTTTAAAACTTAATTAATGAATTAAGAGAGCTGCTGGTGATATTTCATAAACATATGGAATAGCTAAGGTGACCCTGAGGAGGGGTTTGGGACCTGAAGCCGTGTTCATCCAGCCATCCAGTAAGGTATCAGTAACATTTTGGAGAACAGAAGAAATTCTTACTAGTTTTTCTTGTGTTACTCTTAATTTCCATATGTTCTAATGCTATACACACACACACGCACAGTGTATATATATATGGGTGTGTGTGTGTGGACTATGTTTATATTACATTTTAGGGACCAAAGTAATAAAACCCTGTTATTTTAAAGTTGTGCGCATGATTTTTCAGCTCCCCACAAAGATCTGTGACTGCAATCAAAAAAGTAAAAATGCAAGAAGTCTCGTATTTTGTTTAGTTTCTTATGGTTCAGGTCAGGGCTGGGTAGGGGTTAAGTTTTCCCATAGAAATGGGATCAAGTTGGGTTTCTCCAAATTTATCAGTGCGAGATTAAGCTAGTTGACCACAAAGGCATTATTAATCTCTTACCTTTGGTTTTAGCAAGGGTGTTCTAGAGTGCACTGAACTGATGTATGTTTTCATTTGAATCCAGAGAGGATTTAATACTCATTCAATAAGTCATTCTCCCTTGCATTTCCTTCTCCTGAGGAAGGAATTCCTTCGCCAGAAATTTTTGTTGAAGAATTTTAACTATTATTGCCACAGTTTAAAACTACAATGATGAAAACATAATACTGTTCTGTTTTAAATACTGAAGTGCAATATTCAAATGCATTTATATTCAGTTTAATATTACATTTTGAAACCCTGCATATTTTCAATAGAAAAAGAGCAGAAGAGTTGCTTCTCAATGCTTTTGTTGCACCAGGTTTTCACATGTCAAACTGAGAACTGAGCAATGCTTTACATTTAAAATTCTACATGATTATATGTGAATTTTATATTGCACTGAATGCACTTTCACCTTCCTAATATCGTGTTGGATCCTGTTTTGCACTGTAGACTGCCTTAATATCTTGGTGATGGGCACAGCTGCGTCCCAGGGGAATGCTGGCCTAAGCTGACTCCACAGCTAATGTTTACCACAGTCGTGGTGTGTTGGTTGAATGTCATTTGGGTGGGGGGAGGGGGCAGTACAGATATTCTGTTGATTGTCACATGTGGGTTCACCATGTTAAAATGCAATTTTTTTCCTGCTATTTCTCCCTCAGACACACAATACATTTCTCAGAAATTTCTGGCCTTAGAAGCCTTTTAAGGCATGGAAATACCTTATGCTTTTAAACACAGTATATATTTCCAGTTTTACAGCAGCTTAAAAAGGTCTGTTTATACAAATGAGTGTTTAGTTAATAAATCCAAAGCTTCGTAATAATGAATCCTACGACATTCTGGGGATTTTGACATGCAACTTTATTACCACTGGTGCAGTTTCCCAAGTACCCTGATGTCACTTTTTGTCACTTATTTGTTGATACAAAGAGTGTATTCAATGTCCACAGAGGCACAGCTAGACACCACTGTATTAAGTGTCTTGGAAAATTCATAGCACCACCTGACAGCTGTAAGTAGCACAGCTTCTAACGGAGTAACATGTGCTTTGTTGTCCCGCATTGCTTTTGCAGAGAAAAGTTGCTGAACTATGCATCATATTCCTACTGTAGTGAACTGTCAGTTAAGTAAGTCACCATAGCCTGCAGTTCTGCTGAGAGCTCTCCCGTAACTTATGGAATTAACTCAAGCTTATCGTAGCTGTTGGACCAGTTGCAATTAAACCTTTACTGATCTCCTAACCTCTCATTCATATCAGTATGCACTTTAATCGGCTTTTATTCAAGAAAATAGATTAATTCAAATATTAATATTTTATTTCATATCCTATATATTTATATTGATTTAATAAATAGAGCTTGGTTTGATAATCTCATATCATCTGAGGGACAACATAAAAAATGGTCAATGTTGAATATTAGAACCATGTTTAGTGTAATAACTCTTAAATGAAAGTATATGAGTAGTCATATTATTATTATGGGGCAGTAGAGAATGCTTGGATCTTGCTTGGGACTTGACATTATTGGTTCCCATAATTCTGACTCCATAATTCGGTCTCTCCTCCATAAAGAATTGTGTCCATGTTGATCCCGGCCACTAGCAAGGCCCGGGTGCGGCGTAGTGGGATCAGTCCCCTTCACCTGGCTGCAGAACGCAACAAGAATGAAGTCCTGGAGACTCTCATAGAGGCAGGCTTTGATGTTAACGCCATGTTGTCCCACGACCGCTCCAAGATGTACGAGGACCGCCGCAGCACTGCACTCTACTTTGCCATCTGCAACAACAACATTGAAGCTGCCACTATGCTCCTAGAAGCTGGTGCCAACCCCAACCTGGACACCTTTAACCCCTTTCTGATCGCTGTGCGTCAGGGCTGCATACGGACAGTCACCTTGCTGATAGAGCATGGGGCCAATGTCAATGCCTACATCCCCACCCACCCCACCTCCTTTCCCGCTGCTATTATGTTCTGCATGAAGTACTTGACCCTGCTCAAGTACCTGCTGGATAATGGATGTGATGCCCAGTCCTGCTTCCATTGTGAGTATGGCAGTGGCCCACATCCTCCAATCAAGACCTACCACAGACCCAGGGATGACATACGCTACAATGTTGATGTGCAGGACTACATTCCAGTGCAGGTACGATCGACATCTTAGTTAACATGTTGTGAAATGAGTGTTCAGCCCTATGATCAGACCAAGAGTAAGATATACTTATTGCACATGTTGGTAACATAATCGGAAAAAAATTACATGCTGTATCAAGTGAAGTGAGGTGCATTTTATTGTGATAACACATAGTAGTACTGTGATACAAAATTTAGTTCCTCAGGACCACAGTGCAACATACAACAAAACAAGGGCTATCTATATAAGCGGGGCACTGTAAGCCGAAGGAGCTGCCGCAGCAGGCAGCACGTGAGCACGATGCTATTTTATAAAATAAATCAGAGGCTTACCGGTAGTTTTGCTCCTATGACTAGATCAATAAGCAAATTGCTCAATAAGCCAGTACTGTAATAATAAACACAGTACTGTTCCCGCTATGTGTTTTCTCTGTTTGTGTAAGGTTAAAATATATGAGTGAAACTGTAATAAAACACAGTATAGACTTAGGAGATCTATGGAGTCCTTGAAGGGTTCTGTGCGTAAGTCGTACGCACGCGAAAGTGCATTTTATTTTTTTGGTATCTTTTTTTTATGCGATCTCTTATCTAGCGAAGTTATAACAAGCTGGCCAGTAAGTGACAACGTTAATCATCAATAAAATGATACGTCAGTATATATAGGCTTGTATCACAAATTAGCCTCACTGCAAAACAATGAATCACTTTCAGCGTCCTTTTGCACATTGCAGAATTAAAACAGCACATAGAAAATAAGTCACTTCTACATATTAAGCAAGATATGAAACAAGTAAAAAACTCATTGCTTATGAAAAAAGGTATAAGACAGCAAAACCTTAACGTCTGTGCTTTACGTACTACTGGAGGTTCCCTATTCCACATTACAAGGCATATGCATCAAACTACTGTAATGTCAACAGATGGCGAGTACAGTGTAAACTGAAATGATATATCTAAATAAAGGTCAATTACTACAAACAAGATACTATCCTTCCTTCGTTGACCCAAATAAATTAGAAAGCAGAACAAATAGTATATAATAAAAACGCCGCGCTGCCGTTTCCACGACCAAAGTTTTTGTACAGCTGGTTGTAAGTCCAGGCAGTCATTAAACAGGTAGGTCGTTAAGTGGGGGGATGGGGGTTATCATATACGGGGTAGTTTAAATACAGTGTAATTTCACAGTGTAAATAATAGAAACAGTGCAAAACATACATCACAATTAGACGGGATGATTTTTTAAAAGGTAGATGTTATTTGTGTCACGATCTATGCTGAACGAAGCGGTGATCGTGCGGCTTGGCTGGTACAGAGCAGGCAAACAGGCAGGTATCGGGGCAAAACTGGGGTTTATTATGGCACTGAGGCTTGGAACAGGACACGACAGCAACACCATCACCAAACCACAATGACGGACAGGGGAACAGGTAAGACCAGGACTTAAATAGGACAAGACGAAGCATAGAAATCGGACAACGCTGGAGACAATCAGGGAAGCACACGTGGGTAATCAGGGGGTGTGGCACACACGAGGAGCCGACGAGCCGGGTCATGACAATTTGCACCCAGGTGTCAGTGGCCAACAATGCTATATTATTATTATTATTTTATTATTATTCTTGTTGTTTGTATCATTATTATATTATTATCACTTGTTATTATTATTAGTAGTTGTAGTAGTAGTCGTCGTAGTAGTATGTAATAAATTTGTATCAGACTTTGGTGCCTTCAGCCATTAAAGTGACATGCAACCATGCAAGCCACTTCCTCTGGTGCAAATGGACACTAAAAAAAATCTGTTGTGTGGGATATGTGGTAGGACAGAATCTACAGTCCAGCAGCAGTCAGTGTTTCAGAGAATGACCAAGAGTAATTTCAGACAGGCCTTTTAAGTCAGTTTCCTCCAGATCCCCCCCACAATCCAAAGAAGCATGATTCAGCAACAGTTCTGGAATCTGCAGTGCTACCCATGATGCTATTCATTTTTGACACTCTGCCGCCTATACTGGAAAAGTGGCTGTATGATGTATCCTGTACTTGAGTAAACTGGGGTATTGATACTTGAGCAAAATCTAGCATCACTGGAATATCACTAGAAAATTAAATCTCTTGAACTCCGGAGTGCCGCTAGAGATTCCGGGCCCCATGACAGCAGATCATATTTGGGCCCCACCCCAGACCAATCCAGTGATGTTCCAAATTTTTATGGGCCCCAATTAGACCTCTCTCCTCCCCTCCACCACCTGCTGTCCCTGATTGAAATTATATATATTTCTAAATATTAACTTTACGCCCATAAAATTATACACTTATAATACAAAGTCAGATATTTAGGCTAGCTGGCATCTCTAATTTGCCCATGGTGGGTGATTTGCCGTGGATGTGCCCTTTGATGGATGGGCTGGCATCCCATCAAGAGCGTACGTTGTGCTCTCTGCTGCCTGAGATAGGCCCAGGGACCCCCTGTTATTTGATATGTGTTTTTTGTCTTTCAACCTCAGTTCTGTGAGATGATTTCCACGCCTTCAGTGAGTCGCTGTGCAGGACCCATCATTGATGTCCTCCTGGATTATGTTGGCAATGTGCAGCTGTGTGCCAGGCTGTTAGAACATCTGGATAGCTATGAGGGTTGGGCCTCTATCAAGGAGAAATCAGGTAATCACCTCAAAATCACCTGTTATTCATAATTTCTTTCATTTGTTTCTGACTGAAACCAACATTTAGCCATTTCTATTACTACTTATATGTATCTGAAAAAAATTATGCTATTTTTGCCTGCTATGAATTTTATCTAAAATCATATTGAACTGGTATCTTATCCAGGGTGTACACCAGCCTTGTGCTTATTCCTGGAATGTATGGTTATGGGATAGATGGATTGAAAGAAGGATTTTGTAATGACTGATGAACATACTAATATACATATTGATTAAAAGTCTTTGGTTAGCAGTAAGATTCTGGCGAAGGAAAGGAATACATTATCAAATCAAGTCAAATCTCCATGTTATGCTAATCTGGTCAGACTCTGTGTCTGGAACAGGAAAAGCTATCCTTCCCAACAGTAGATGTTTCTTATAAGGTTAACAGAAACCATCATAGAGAGGTCTGGGGGGGACAGCATTTCTAAAAGTTTACTTTATGGAGAACTATGCTAATAAACCAAACAAGCTGGCTGATAAGTTCAGCTCCAGAAAAATTCACATTTCTCCCTGAACTCCCTGAGTGACTGTGTAAATACATGTGCTGATGCTTCTGGACACATCATCAGTGATGTTCCTGGAATCATTGGGTGTTTCGGGTCTTTCAACATCAAACACCATCATCCAGGTGACCCAGCCAGGGTTGATCAGACCCTAGCTTTTGTCCAGATGGCTATCCAGCTACTACGACTCCATGGTTCTTGAGCCACTGCCATCTGGAGGCCCTCTCTGATACTGAGAATGGCTCTCCTCTTACGCTGTCCAATGATGCCTAGACTGCTTAAGGCACCAGCCAAGGAAACGGGCCGCGAAACCTCTGCAGCCAACCTCCACTGGGAGGCAACTCACTCTCCATCCAGTCTGCTGACAGCCGCTGACCAGTCCTGCATACTTGGTGAGCTTCCTCTCAAAGGCTTTTTCCAAGCGGTCTTCCCATGGGACTGTCAGCTCCAGCAGCACGGCTTGCTTGGTAGCCTCAGACACAAGGACAATGTCAAGGACAAAGGGTGGTGACAGCAATGTGGCTGGGGAACTTCAGCTGCCACTCAAGGTTCACCAACAGCTGCCAGTCTCTAGCAGAGGTAAGGATGCCTACTGGTGCTCTTTCAGCTGGGGCTGCTGGCTCCCCAGTCCTGACAAAGGTGATGGTTTTCTTGGAGGGATGAAACTGCTTTGCCGACTCAAGTCCTGTGCTGATGGTTTCAGCGATGGTCTTAAGGACTTGGTCATTCCTCCCCCGGTATTGACCTTCTCCAAGTGCTGTGGTGCAGCAACTGAGGATGTGTTCTAGGGTGCCTCTCCTGGAATACAATAGGCAAGCTTGTGATTCTGCTATGCTCCATGTCTGCAGGTTCGATGGGCCTGGAAGCATATCATACCCCACCTGGATGGGGAATTTAATGTAGTGAGGCTTGACTTTCCAGATCTCAGTCCAGGTCACTTTCCTCTCAACTGCATTTTCCTATCTTGTCCAAGTGCCCTGCTGCCTCATTCCCACTGCTTTACAGGACCTTGTCTCCTCCATAGCTGCTCTCACCTCCTCTTTGACAAGGCACCGCCTCTCCTTCCCTCTGGTGTTCATTTGGGGAGTTGGGAAAGAACCTAACCCGGCTCAACCTTGTGTGACCACTCCCACCAGGCTTCTGTGATGCAGCCTTACCTCAGCATCTTGGACAGCCTTCTCTGCCCTCCACTTCCTGCCTGTCCTCATTTGGTTTCCAGCTTTGGCCACCATTGGGTCGCTAGAGTCCCTGTACTGCACCACTAACCTAGCTCTTGTTACCTTGAATTCCTCTTCCAAGGATTTTAGGGGCAGCTGCAAGTTGTTGTTGCGCCCATAGAGTGCGATGCTGCTCAGGCTCTTTGGAAACCCAAGCCATCTCCGGAGGTAGTTGCTGACCTTCCTCTCTAGGGTCTCAACTGTAGTGATTGGGACAGAATGGACGAGAATGGGTCACAGGATCCTTGGAAGGATGCCATGCTGGTAGACCCAGGCTTTGTATTTTCCAGGAAGACTGGACTTGTCCATGGATTTCATCCAACTTAGTGCAGGTTGACTGAATAGATGCTGAATCTCTCAGAGAGCTGTCAAAATCCTTGACCAAACTCTGGACTGGCTTCTGTGATTTTTGGAATGGCTGTGCCTGTGATGCAAAACCGAAACCTCCACCTTTCCTTTCCTCAGCACCACGGATCTTGATTTGGCAGGTTTGAAATGCATACTAGCCCACGCCATCAGCTTCCCTCTCGTGTCGCCGCCTCCGATGCCACTCTGCCTGGCGGAGAACTCTGATCTTCTTCCATAGGATGCACAACAACTGGGCTAGGCTAATGAGTTCCTCTTATGCTGGGCCTTCAGTGCTTTCATCTCCTTCATGATGTTGTGGATCTTTGCAGCTCTATGATTCTTTGCATAAGAAGTTCCAGAGCCTTTCTTCTGCTCCTCGCCAAACCGTTCAGCTGCAATGTTAACAATGATCGTGATCATGGCTTGAAGCTTCTGGTCAGCCCCTCCCTTTGCCATCGCTTCCAGAATTTGGTCGACATCATTGTCAAACTGCTTCCACAGTGAAGTCATGGTAGCTGCAGGCCATTTAATCCACCTCTGGTCCGACTTAAGTACGAGAGTTGTCGTCAGCACATGGAGGTTCCGGGCACTGTGGGGTGACTCCAGGCCAGGCTTCTCCTGCGTCTAACCAGGTTGAACACCTGTGCATTGTGATGCTCCTGCTTCCATCGAACATTTCATCTTTGCTTAGTGGATTTTTAAGCCATGGATGTTCTTGCAGACTTTACCACATGTACACTGCTTGCTCATAGTCGTTTGTCTGTTGCCTGGGTCTGTTACCATAGTGTCCGTCAGACTGGGGTGCTCATCCTCCCCCCCTCTCGGGAAACCCCTGGAGGTATCTTTCCATTGAGTACGTCGTAGCTTGGTTGGGCATCCTCCTCATGGTGGACACAGAATGGGTTGCCAGAGTATTCTGCCCGGGTTGCCGTCTCTCCAAGCAGTCATTGTCTCTCCTGTAGTCACCGCACTATTTGTGGTTGTCATCCAGCCTTTCCTGGCTACCACTGATCTCTCAGGGTGCTCACTGTGTAAATACATCTGCTGATGCTTCTGGACACATCATCAGTGATGTTCCTTATATTATTGTCTTAAATTACATGATTGATGTAAGTATTTCATGTTACTTGAGCCTATCCCAGGAAGCATAGTGCACAAGGCTTGGGTGCACCCAGGACAAGATACAAGTTTATATTCAATCCATAAAACAGGGTTTAAATTTATATAGAGCCCAGCTGAGTTCAGCTCTGCCTCCTTATGTCCAAAATGCATCTTAATGGATCGCAGCTCCACCTCTTTAAACTTTAACCTCTTAATTTTTCATCAGCTTTATCGTAAATTTTCATTAGTACCTCAGATTCTGACATTACTTTCTCAAGAGGATGAGATATTCCTATATGACACCTCAATTTCTTCATTTCTGTCCCATGTTTTTGTATTTTGACCTTAACTGTATTTTGCTTACCCTACTGCTTCCAAAACTTCACTTACTAGCTGGACTCTTCAAGAGGTAAAACATACTTAAGAAGCAATCTGTGAATAATTTGTTATTTCAATCAATACCCCAATTTTTTGTTAATTTCATATTAATTTGGTAAAACTACATGGACTGTGATTGTAAATACATATGATAAGCATGTGGCACAATGAGCTAAGCCTCTGTCTGTGATTAGAATATCACTGGTTCAAAATTGGCCTTTGCATGTCTGTAGGCCCTTGACCAAGGCCGTTAACCCTCAGCTCCCTGGGTGCTGCAACAGGTGGCTGCCCTTCACAGCTAGCTTGCTGTCATCTACAAAGAGCAAGTTGTGGGTGGTGTAAAGATTCCCCACAGGGATCAATAAAGCCCCAATCGTTATATAATAACATGCAGTGGCTTATTCAGGACCATCCCTCTGTACCAGGTTTCTCTGTACCTGTCGGTGCTCCCCTTCCTCTCTGATTCTGATTTAACCCATCTCAGTTATTCTTCTGCCTAACAGTTTTGTTCATACACAGAAATGTTTGAACTGATGGCTTAATAGTGTGTGTACATGAAAAGGTGATGCATTCTGGGTACTTTATTTCTCTAATGCAAAAAAGCAAAGGAGGGTAATTTTCAAACTAGCATAATGCTGATCATTGGAATGAGGATCAGTGTTTACATGCTCAAACTCACCTTAGTGTTTACAAACTCAGACAGGTATGTGACACTTTCTTTTTTTGTGACTTTTCAGTTCTTCCACGACCCCTAATGCAATTATGCAGATTCAGGATTCTCAGTTTATTAGGGAGGGAAAGGATGAAGTTTGTGGATTTCTTGCCAATCCCTGGAAGACTAATAAAGTTCCTGAGACATGAGGAGCGCTCAGCACTGTTATGAAGTGAATAATCTGCCATTATCCCCCAACATTAAAGATATAAAATGACTGCTTGTACTAGCATATGGGTGCTCTGTTTGCTATCTGTTATTGAACTTATTTACTTATAATGCGTATACTTGTACTGTTGCAATGAAAATGTCACATTAGTCTATACAGATACATGCCTTTGAGAACAAACAAAAACATTAACTATTTAAAGTGTTTAATTTTTCTTTAAGTAAAAGTACAGTTATGCAATGTTTTTAATGACACTTTGGAAGTAAGGCATACCATGTAATATATGACTAGATCTGACTAAATGAAATAGCTAACTATTAAATTTAATTAAATGAGAATAGATTACAAATGTACAGAATAATGACTAATTATGGGATTTTAAAAATAAAAACTTAACATGTTTTTATGGTCTTTCTACTGGTAATCATGGCAATATTGGTTCATATGAGAATAAGTGTGTATGTCAAAACCTGTATCACTTTGTTGATGTTTGAACAAAATTCACAGTAATCAAATAAATATCAAATATGGTAAATAATAATTAGTGTGAGCAGGTGTGTATGTATTATGATTGAAGACATATTTGAAGTGATTAATCTTTGCATTTTTAGAAACAATATCTTTTTATTTTAACATGTATACAGTGTGTAGAGTGTGAAATTGCACATATTGGAGAACAATAATATTTTATGAGACCAAACTGAAACACTTGCAAAATGTTTCTATGAACTGCCCTGTTTCTTGTCATAATTGTATATAATACAAATATTTGAAGATGAAAATAAAGAGCCACATTCACTCAAGTAATTTTATAAGAATAATCCAGGGTGGTTAGTTTTCTATATCACTCTTATCTTACTAAATTACTTGTCAAATCATGAAAGCTGGATCTGATGTGATTTATTATGTTGTATAAATGGTCTGAATCACAACACCTTTAAATTAATGTGTTTCTACGGTTTCATTTTTTCCTGAATGAAAAAGTACTTTAAATATGAGTAACTAAATATGACATATAAACATGATATATCATAAAATCATGACATGATATGAAATATGACATATGACTACTCACAACGGTAATTACACCAATAAAGAGAATGTGAACCTCTTGCAATTGTGTGGATTTCTGCATGAATGACTCCTGAAATGTGATCTGATCTTAAGTTATGTTATAATAATAAATGAAGATCGTCTTATTCAGCAAACAACACAACATGCATTGCCATATGCTTATTTGACAATTTATTTAAACTATAGCGATCACTGATGTATGTGAACCTGTATAATAAAAAATTAGTAGAAAGATTATGTATATTTTAAAGAACCACATAATTTCTTAGCCACAGAAAACCAGGCAATTCCACAAACTTCCATATGTATGTTTTCATGATAAATAACTGTTTTGCAATCAGAATGAAATATACGGAGACTATTATGTTTTGCTGAAAAATGTGTAAATGTTGTTTGTTTTATATTAAATTTGTAAATTTCAATTGTTCTAGTGGATCAGATTGTGCATGGGCTTGTTTCTCATCAGTTCTATATGAATAATTTTTTCTGTTTTATGCTAAAAATAAAAAATAAATAAACAATCAGTTTTCTTTACCCTTTTTCTTATTTAATATCGTTAATGAGAATTTTTGTTAAAACAATTCACCAATACCATAAGCAGCTCACTATAACAAGGTCTAAATTGTATACAATTTATCCCAGTGGTGCCTCCAATTTATGTAACCTCTATACTCCTAATGTATTTAGGGCTTTATTCTGTAGCTATAATTTTCAATGTTCTGTTTCACCTTTACTTGTTTATTATACATGCATATTATTCAGTAGTTCACCATCAGTCATTACTTCTGCTTTATTGTTGTCATTAGTTACATCTAATAAAACATTTATGCATGATGTAAAGAGGCTATTTTCTCTATTTTGAAATCAAGGGCAGGGTGGCACAGGTGTCCCCTGCCTTGTGCCCTGTGCTGGACTGGTATCGCAACAAGGGTGTTCCCTGCCTTTTGCCCTGTGATGGATTGGCATCCCATCCTGGGTGTCCCCTGCCTTTTGCCCTGTGATGGACTGGCATCCCATCATGGGTGTCCTCTTTCATATACCCTATGCTGCCTGCCATGTACTTCTGGTTTCCTGTAACAATAGGCAAGAAAAATAGTTGGAAGATGGATATATTAAGAATGGCAAGAACTTTAAGTGATGACTGTATACGATGTATATCACTACAGCTTTCAGTTCGGTTGATGAAGGGCACAGCCATTGTGAATTCTGAGGCCAGAGCTGCAGTGGTTCCACTGACGTTCCAGTCTGACTTTTTGGGGGGGGGGGGATTCCAGTTGAAATTTCTGACTACGAGCTTGAAAATTCCAGATCTCCAGTTCAAATGGAACACACCATAAGTTTTGACAAAACGATCAGCACTAATTAGGTAAGTAATATAAAGCGAACTCTCCCAAAATGCACACATAGTAAGACAAAACACACAAAGCCATCTGCCTGCCTGCTGGCAGCAGAGTTGTGATTAAGTGTCAGGTGGGTTTACAGGGTTGTGCTCTGACAAGAAATGGGGAGTAAAGCTAAATACAGGTTTCCCTCACTATCCAAAAGCAAAGCATTCCTAGGAAACCTTTCATAACCCAAAATGGCAATAATTTAAACTATTTGGAATTACTTAGCTAATCATTGTTTAGAATATAAAGTACATGTAGCACATGCTGTACGTAGGCTATGTAACCTTCATAGTAGGGTTCCACTGATACCTTTTGTGCACTTGCTGATAACAAGTAATGGTACGAGTACATAAGGCAGTATTTATACCATTGAAAATAACAATGACCTAACTTGGCATAACCAGACCAATACTCAAATAAGAATATGTCTGGACCCCATCAGTTAATTTACATGTAACCCTATGAAATAAATGAGTGGGATCTTTAAATTTTTAATCTAAAATAATACCAACTTTTTGTTATTGAAATGGTAAATTTAGGGCGGCATGGTGGTGCAGTGGTTAGCACTGTTGCCTCACATCTCTGGGACCCGGATTCGAGTCCCCGCCTACGTGTGTGTGGAGTTTGCATGTTCTCCCCATGTCGTCGTGGGGTTTCCTCCGGGTACTCCGGTTTACCCCCACAGTCCAAAAACATGCTGAGCCTAATTGGACTTGCTAAATTGCCCGTAGGAGTGCATGTGTGAGTGAATGGTGTGTGAGTGTGCCCTGCGATGGGCTGGCCCCCCATGGGCTGGTTTGGAAAATGGATGGATAGTTTACGTGGTTGAGGAGTGGGGGGGAGGGGGTGTCTTGGCAGTTGGTTGCAGAGGCTGATGGCCCTCAGGGAGGTGGGGTGTTTGCAGCAGTTGTTGGAGTGGAGCCCCTTTGATTCTCTCTCCTTGTGAAGCTTTGTCTTGGTTGCAGTTCTTTGTCCAGCTGGGTCTTCAGGCTTCAGGAGGGCTTCTTGTGGGCTTCTCTTCTCCTGGGCTGATGTTCTCTGCCTCTCTTCGGGCTGATGTTTTCTGCTACTCTCCTTGTCTTTGTTCTGAGGTGCCAGGTTTTATAGTCTAAAGTTCATGAATAGGCATGACCAGGAATTCGAAACCTGAACCAATGGCTGACCATCCATTTGGTGGGCTTTCAGAAGGGGGTTTGTATCAGTCCTTTTGGTATTTATGATCAGACTGATTGCCGCTTTACTGATGATTTTAATTAAGCTGGTGTAAGTTTTGATACATCAACTTTCATGGAAACCATTGACCAGATTTGGAAACAAATTGATTAATATGGCTGGGTTTCTCCCGAAGTGTGAGTTAAACGTTTTTGCCTGGTTTGTATGTGGGCAGATAGCGTTACATTCTAATTAATCAGCCCTTACCTTATTGTCTTATCACAGGGTTTCGTGTGTTGTGGCACGGCGGTGACTGCTGCTTCATCTTACGTGGAACCACTGCTGCCCTGCCTAGCGGCGGCTCTGCTCTGCCTTACTGCTGCTGTTTAGTGACGCTCGCACGGTTTCGCGCTTTGCACGTTTTCAGTTTGTCTTGTACTCCGTCTAGCCTGTAGCAGTCCGATTCATCAGCGGGTCCTTAGCTGGGGAACTGTTTGGGGGGGTGTGTGCGTCCACACGCGTGAGAGCGGGAGTTAGAGGGGCTGACTGTTCCCCCGCTTTTTTTGTGTTCCTTCTGTTTTGATTGTATTATGTTTATTTTGGTTTGGTATATTTGGTGTCATGTTTTGAATGGGTAATGTCCTTAGTGTGTCATCAATGTAAATTGTTTTGTATTTTATTTGTTTGGTTGATTTCCTTTTGTTTAGACTGCAGTGCTTTTCCTTTTTGGGTTTTGTGTGATTTGCCATTGTGGTTTGTAGTTATATCTTTTTTTCATCTGTTAGCACAACAGAACCAGGAAAAATCATGCGATGTCTTAGGTTTCAGCGCCCAGTCTTAGTACGGCAAGAAGTGGCTACTGGTACGCGGGCTGTACTTCAGGCATATGGTGTTTTGACGGACCAATCTTTTTATGGCTTTACTTTTAATAAAAATTGTGTGTTTGGAACAACGTCTCTCCGCTTACAAATTTGTAAACTCCCATTGTCATGCCCCGCTCGTCTGCTCCTCCAGTGTGCCACGACCCCTCATCTACCTCGTGTGGAATTCCCATGTTACCAGCTGTTTCTTGTTGTTGTTGATTAGTCCAGTGTATTTAAGTCAATGTTAGGTATGTTTTCCCCAGTCCGGTCAGTAATGTTGTGACGGTACAGTATGTTGCCAGTGTTCCTTCTTGTATCCCGAATAAATCCCTCATTCCCCGATTCTCCATCTCCTTGCTCCTGCTTACCCGGGCACGGTAACCCATCAGCCTCAGCATGGTTTTTGGACTGGTGGGGAATACTGGAGCACGCAGAGAAAACCCTACAATGACACGAGGAGAACATAATAAATAAAAGAAAAAGTAGTGACTTAAATGGCAAAGCAGTGACAAAACTGCATTCCCAACACATTATATATTTGGCAGAGGGGAAGTGATATTCCTATTGCTAACCACTGCACCACCACACTGTGTGCATGCATATGTTCACCAAAAAAAATACGCACTGAACCGGAGAAGAAGAAAAAAAGCTTTCAATAACAATTCAATCAACACAGTACCTATGCAGCAAAACATCCTAATGATTATCAAACAATGGTACAAATGCGTCCAAGTGAAATTTTAAATCACACACTCACAATAAAAGTGGCATATGTGACAATTTTGGTCGCAGCCTGGAGCCCTGCACATCAACAACCGATTATGGCTGGTCCATTGAGAGCAGTGTACTGAGTAAGAGCCTCAGTTATTTTTACTGTGTGTGCACATTTTCTCTCGCTTTTCCAGAATTTGCACTGAAGTTTGCTGTCACAGTCTAAGATATGGTGACTGTACTGGCCACTCCATTATACACAAAACACCAGCTGGCTACTTCTTCTCTAAATTGTTCTTGCAGAGTTTGAAGCTGTGTTTGGGTCATTTTCCTGTTTTAGGATGAAATTGGCTCCAATTAAGTGCCGTCCATGGTGTGTCACTGCAAAATGAAGTAATAGCCTCATTTCTCTGACAAGTTTTAAAAAAAAGTTCTTTGTTTCTGACCATTTTGAGCTTGTAATCAAACCCACAATTGTTGATGCTCCAGATATTCAACTAGTCCAAAGAAGTTCAGTTTTATTGCTTCTTTAACCAGCACAACAATTTTCATCTGTGCTAACATAATTGTACAAAGGTTTTCCTTTTCCTTAAATTAACCTTTTGCCTTTCAGGTAGAACCTTGTGAATTACTGAGAACCCCTCTATGCTGAGTGTTTGCCGATCAGCTTTCTGTGCATCGCTCCTGTTTTCTCCCATGGTTTTCTGGCTCTTTGTCCAGTGTTTTGGATTGGGTTATTCTTCATGTATTTGCGTTTGTTCATGTCTATGTGGCTTTGTGTCTAGTGAGTTATCAAAACTTCATGTAACTGTTTAAATGTCATTTGAAAATCATACTAATTAATTTGTTTGTGTTCCTCTCAATAAAGTGTGTATTTTCAAGAAATGTTCAAAATATATATTTGTGCTTAAGAAAATCACTATACTGTATATGCATGTAAGTTGCACTTTTCATCGTTCACTCAAGATGACCTCTCTAAACCACCTGCATATTAGAAGTTAGACACAGTTAGTAAAATGTGCTTGCCATCGAGCCCCACCCCTAGGCCTGGCTCCAGGGGGGGGCCTGGTGACCCACGTCCGGGCGAGGGAAAACGTGTGTCCATGTCATTTCTCATCATAAGCGGTCTAATAACCTGCACTACGGCTGGTTCCTCACCCAGGACCTGTTTGCCTTGGGTGACCCTACCAGGGGCATAAAGCCCCAGGAAACGTAGCTCCTAGGATCATTGGAATACGCAAACCCTCCACCATGATAAGGTGTCGGCTCCAGGAGAGGCACGATTCATTAATGATGAATAAACATGAGATCAGTATTCAACTTGTGTCATTCATTACGTGTTTATTCAGTAGTTCAATAGTTTCTCCAGTAGTTCACAAATATGGTAACTGCTTGGGGTGAAATATGCATCATGATTTATTAATGAAGAGCAAATATGACATAAGCATTTAACCTGTGTTATTCCTGACTTATCCTTTCAGTAATTCCTTTAGCAGTTAATTCAGAAGTTCACAAAGGATCACAGAATTAACAGAAATCATACATATAGGAAATGCATTAATTCATTAATGATGAATTAAAATGAAATAACTATGTAACTAAGACTTAAGTTTGTGGTTAATAATAAGTAATAGTATAATACTATATTATTTGTGCCCCATCAAGTAAAGTGTTACCAGATTTGTTTACGGATTTTAATATTGTTTTTCATAGTGGACTGTAGCATTTGTGAGCAGGGAAAGGTGACAAACTATTTTTTCAGCATTCTAGATAGTTTTTATTAATGTTTTAAATTTGCAAAGAGGACATTGTGGAGCACACTTTGTTTGATGATAACGTGTAATAAATGTATTTTTCATCATATTCATACATATAAGGTTTTGGGAACAGAACTGGCACCAGTTTAACATAACATAACATAACATAAAACATAACATACAACATAACATAAAACATAACATAAAACATAACAACTGTCCAATTGGCAGAGGGATAAGTGATATTCCTATTTGGCAATCCTTTCATTTGGATTATCTGGCTAATGAAGAAATCCTGCTTTGTGGAATAACACCTGTTCTTGGACTATGAGGCTTAAAGTAATCTCGTGGATCTCCCTGTCAAGTCACAACCAGTAGCTGGAGAGCCATGTTGAGTGTAGGAAAGTAGGAACATCTACTCAAAAAGTCATTATAAAAAAGTCACTGAAGGGTCAGCAAATCTAGGGGAAAATTTGTTATGTTAGGAAGACAGCTGCTGGCTAATTGTTACTGTACTTCTCTCCCTCTGCAGCCAAGTTTAGTTCAGTATATAAATTCAGTGCACTCATGCTTCAGAGCACTGGGAGACATGTTCACTGTTCCTAGATCAGTCCATTTCAAACACTTCTCAGTTTGCAGCATGCTGAAAGTTTCCACTGAAAACATTTGAGTAGACACGCACACAGAAGTCCTGTTTGGGTTTGGTTTAATATTATGTTTTCTGGCACCCTGTCATATTCTAGAAAAAACTGGCATTTCCTGCACGTGACATCAGAGTCACAACATCTTGCAGGAATGTAATGCCCTAAAATTAGGAACCGTTACTCAGATGATACATGTATACTAACTGTATCTAATTTCTAATATGCCGGTGGTTTAGAGAGGTCATCTTGGGTGAACGATGAAGGATCTTTAGATTGTTTACCACATTCCTAAGACTTTTCATTACTTAAACATCACATATATACCACTAACAAATTAATGCATAGTCATATTCAACCCAACAGAATAGTTTATTTATGTATTTTGTGTCATTCAAATAAAATGTTGATATGGGTCTTAACTTTATATTATTTTGTTCTGGCAGCCATACAAATACATAAACCTATTCTGAAATCTAGTTAAAATTCAATTATCGATATAGTATAAATTAACTGAAAAATCAGTGAAAATCATTTTTACACTTACAAAAGTAGCAAAAATGATGTATAATGATATAATTTTTGTTTTTGAATTTTAGAGCAAGAATAAAGAATGACTAATACACAGTGAACAGGAAAGAGAAGGGCAGAAAAGCACAATACTTCAAGAATAATAATTATATGCATTCCTGATCAACATTAGGCCATTGCTTAAAAAAAAATCTGTCTAAAAAGTTGGGGACAGATCCATAGGTACAGTGAAGACAAGCTAACTTTTTGTCTTTGGACCATGGGATACCATGTAATTGGCAAAAACATGGAACTAAGGGTAGGAATGAAACCCAGGTGTTGTGCAGCCACAATGTGATACATTTTAATTTCCCTTTAAAACATTTCAGTTGTTGTTGTTGATTCCATCACCCAAGAAACTGGAGCTAATAGAAAATAAACACACTTCACGCCAGACGTGGGTGTCCAGTTGCGGAAGAGTGAGGACTTGCCTGAGGCAGTGAGTCGAGACAACAGCTGAGGTCTCCAGTTAAAAGCATTACGGTCGGCTTCATCCTCCAACAAGCCGAAGATAGGTAAGTGCCTACCTGCCCCTTTTACCATGCTCTGCTCTTGACCAATACGTTTTACACACTAATCTTCTCTTTTCTATTCACTTTATGTCAAACAACACCTTGATACAACATGTAAACATAACATGGAATTTATACATACAGTACATACCATGGACAGCAACCATGTGCATTAAAATGTGTTTAAATATTTAATTGGATGCTATATATACAAAATTGTTTTTCCACATCGCTTTTTACTACTGTATTCACACAGAAAAAAAATTGTGGAAAATATCTAAACAAATGCCAAATGATGTCACATTTTTAAAATACAGATTCATGCATTAAGGGGGCAGGCCACCCCTTTATTTCATGCGCATTGAAAAAGTTTTCTAACAAACCAATTTTATTTAATCCCATTAATATTTCTTGTTAGAATGCATTGTTTTCTGACTGAAGAACCTTATACATGATTTTTGCTGTTTGTTGGGAGGTGTGTAAATAGCCTGCATCAATAAACTTCTATTAATAGAATGTCAAAGGCACTCACATATGGCGATCAAGTTTAGTATTTATGTATGTGGTAGATTATGACATATATTACACAGGAATAACAAAAAATATGAATGCATTTCTTATAACTATAAATGTAATCAGTTTCTTACATACCAAAATTTTATCCATTCCTCTACGCAATATTCCTTCACTTGTGTAATGTTGGAGGGGTTTCTTGTATTCTTTGTTTTGAGTAACTCAGTCATGGATTCTGTGTCATTACTATGATAAAAGACTCGCTTATGGTTCACCTTCAACATTTTCACACATGGCCTGATATTCTCCTCAAAGATATATGATGTTTAATTAACTGTTGACACTATGATGGCAAGTTGGCCAGGCCCTGAGGCAGCCAAGCAGCCCCAATCCTAAACATTCCCACCACCAAGCTTCACAGTTGGTATGAGGTTCTTTTTCTCAAATGTTGCCTTTTATTGCCAAACATGACATCTGGCATTGAGGCCAAATAACACCGTCTTTCACTCCTCTGAATGAGCACAGTGTTCCAGAAGTGTTGTCACTCTTGTTGGCATTTAATTTAAAACTTCAATCTTGCGGTGATAATCTGTTTTGAGATTAGAGATATCTTCCCTGCTGGCCTCCTATGCAGGTCAAATCTGTGGAATCTCTTTCTTATGGTTGACTCCTGCACTTTCACATGGACTCTGGCAAGAGCTGCCTATAGATCTCTTGATGATACCCTTGGGGTCTTTGAGACGTCCTCATACATCTTGTGCTCGGTTCTTGGGGTGACCTGAACAGATTGCCAGTCTATTTGAGGATTATTTTACAAATAGTGGAGTGACTGATTTCAATTAACTTGGAAATACCTATAAATCCTTGCCAGACTCATAAGCATCAACAACCTCTCTTCTGGGAGCCTTGTGCAGCAGTGTTGGCATGATGGCACCATGTACCCCAATGGCTATGACCAAACAAGACCAGGGGCACAAAACACCTTAAGTTTTCCCCATAAGTATGACGCTTTCTCCTAATGGCAATTTCTCCTAAACTGAGGGATTTATTTAAGGGTGTTGGACAGAATCCCTTAAAATGTTTCCTTAGTTCAGGAAAAATCTTAAGGGATTTACTGCATTGAAAGACATTTTACAGTAGTAAAACTGTACAGTGTCACACCTGCTTATGATTATTAGCAGAAATGTTGACAAAAATATAGCCTATAAAATATAGTGTATCCATATTTCTGCATCGGAAAAATTTGCTCAGTAAGTAATGTACTTCTATCTAATATTGCCGGTGCCCAGGGTGAAACTTGTCCGCACTAATTAGTAGGATATCATTACATCATTTTTTTATTCTGTGAAATCGAAAGATCGATCTGTTAAACAGATTTAATAATTTTAAACACATCACAGGACATATAAAAAGATTAATTGACTGTGGTTCAGGGAAAATCAATTGATCGTCATTAATCTTATTCATTGGGTACTCCCAGTCGCAGGACACTCTTATCAGGATTCGTTCATTTTCTTCATTTATGACTATTATTAAGTCATAGGTGCCTTATGTTTTTTCCTTACTTTGGTTGTTAAGGTCTTTTGTGCAACCATTAAGGGAATTTTAAAGAATTCCTTAAGTATATGACTATATATATTTATAGTTATATAAATTTAAATATAATTAAGTGAACATTCGTGACCCATCACCACGAAATGAGTCTTATGGGTGTATTTATACCAGTGCGATTTAAGACTCATTTCGTGGTGATGGGTCACATTTTAAGGAAACCTTAAGGAGAAGACTTAAGGGTGTTTTGTGCAACCGACTTTATTTAAGGAAAGCTTAACTTGGACTTTATGGAAAATCTTAACTTAAGGTGTTTTGTGCAACCGGCCCCAGTTGTTTATGTAAGGTGACATTGTCATTGTAACTGCCAGCAGTTAGTCTAATAATAATCTAATCATTTGCACCTGATTCGATGCACCTGTTTCTAATTTTTAGGTTACTGTAGTAATGATCGCCGTCAAGTGTGGAAATGGATAATTAAATATAAATTTGAAGTGTAAAATTTTAATATATATATATATATATATATATATATATATATATATATATATATATATATATATATATATATATATACATATATATACACACTAATTGAATGTCTGCTATTGCCATGTGTTTTGCTACATCTCTATGACCTTTCATAGCACAAGAGGACTATCAATGGCATCTGAAGACTACAGTGTTTACAGCGGATTGACGGAAGATGAGCTGATCTCATTGGCTGTTGAACGCAGCCTAACAGATGCCCATGTTTCTGTGGACTACGCTGGTCACAGTAAGACACCGATAGTACAGATGCAGTCAAGGCCACCTATTGCAGATTCCATTTCTGCACATCCACATGTTGCTCCACCAGCGGATGACACACCATGGTGAGCCTAGGTGGGCTGTGGTACATGAAGTACCAAAGGCCAATGTTTCATCTTACTCTGTCTTCAACTAGACATCTGTGCACTTTAACCTTGCATGGTACATGTAAGGATTAATTTATTTACTTATGCATAAATGCATAACTTTTTAACTGGGTGGAAACTTATTTGCTTAATGTAAGAATAATTATGATCATTATATATATTTGCATTACATTTACATATTTAGTACACACTTTTGTCCAAAGCAATGTACAACTCAGCCAAATAGCACATGACAAACATACGACTGTCAAGGAGCTAAATATGCATAAGTGTGGCTAAGCTGAGCTTCCAATGAATGCCCAGTTACAAGTTTATGCAGTATTGGAGCAGGAGCTACCCACCAGCTACACAAATAGACTTATAACTAATGACAAATCAGAATCTAATAAGACTATTTGATGGCCAGTACGTGCAACATTAGAGCATTCAAAGAACAATAAATAGTAGTGGAATTCATGGAACAGTCTTAAGGCGTTTCCTGAAGGTAAAGCAGGAGTTTGATGACCGGATATGGTTTGGTAGCTCATTCCACCACCAGGGAGCGACACTTCTCATGTGCTGGAGGGAACTCCCAGCAGCATTGATCTGCAGACTGTAGGAGGCAAGATGGGACATAGGTGTTCAGGAGTTTTTAAATGGAGATGGGTGCCTGTCCACTGACCTGTAAGCCAGCACCAAGGACTTGATGTGAGTTTCAGTAGGGAGGCACTGAAGAGATACAAGGAGTGGTGTGACATGAGACCATTTTGTCTGAATAAATTACAGACATATTGCTAGGTTTTGAATCATCTGCAGTAGCCTGATGGCACAACCTGGTAAACCTGTTAGTAGAGAGTTGTTAAGTCATGGGGTAACAAGTGCCTGAGCTAGAAGCTGAGCTGTTTCTTAATATAATCTTGCCATTTTCATTTGAAGGGCTGTTTTACAGTATGCCCATTTTCAACCATTTTCTGTAATTGCTTGTCCTACTCAGGGCCATGGGGGGTCCGGAGCCTATCATAGAGGCTACAGGCAGGAAACAACCCAGGATGGGTTCACTCACATGTGCACATATAACACACTAAAGGAAAAACTGGAAACGCATAATAGGTCCCATTTAACATAAACTGTATTACATGTATGATCAATTACCTGGGCCAAAAAAATGCATGACTAATGATAATTTCCCAATTCAGAGAACCAATTTATTAAAATTCTAGTGTATTATCATTCAATTCATATCCAAGTGAATTGGCTTATGAACATGATGTATGTCTCCTTGTAGCATCACTCTGAAAAATGCTCGTACAGACCCAGGTCCAGGAGCAAGAAAGTGCTATTCCTTCATCGACAGTGATGGCCAGCAGTATGCAGCTTGGAGGAGATACGATGGGTCAATGTTAGTCACCCTTGATCCGGAGGAGTAAGTGCCACTTCCGTCTGCTCTGATGCTAGATAAACCAGATGGCTTGTTATTTCAGTTCCATGCAGCATTTAGATATTGCTCCTGCTTATGCTCCACTTAAGAGGACCTCCTTCTTTTCACTTCTGGGGAAGCCTTTGCACTTAGTTCAAATATTTGGTAACACTTTATTTTAACTGCACCTTCATAATGCATTTGCAGAACATTCAGAAGCAGCATGTAAGTACCATAACATTGCAACATACCGATAACAGCTATAAAAAATTTATATATATACACAGACATACACACACACATACAGTCCCTGACAAAAGTCTTGTCGCTTGTGTACAAATTGACCTCAAGTGCCACTGAAATATATTTCTAATCAAGATTTTTTTACAAGAAATGGCTCATTTTATTCCCAACAGCTTTTGTAGTAATGTTTCAGTGCAAAACGAAACTGTCAAAAAGTATTCTAATATTGAAAGCTTGGTAAAGCCCATTGAATCAATTTTTTCAAAGACATAAGTGTTGTCGCCTTGTCATATGAGCTTCACCTGTGACTAATAATGGATCAATTAGGTCTCAGGTGTGTATAAAAAGAACCCCACTACACTAGACCTTCACATCAACTGCAACTAGACCTCTGCAAACATGCCTAAGATTCACCCTGAGACTAAAGTGTTGATCATCAAGAGGCTGAAGACCGGATCCACTGCTGATGTGGCAGACACCTTCAATGTGTCTCAGCGTCAAGTACAGAGGATAAAAAAAAAGATTTGAAGAGACTGGAGACATTTTTGACAAACCCAGGTCAGGCAGACCCCGCAAGACAACTGCTCGAGAGGACCGTTTCTTGGTTCGAAAATCCAAGGCCAGCCCATTTTCCACTGCAGCAGAGCTCCACGAGACCTGGTCACCTGAAGTCCCTGTGTCAACCAGAACAGTTTGTCGGATTCTGTCTCGAAATGGCCTCCATGGTCGAATCAGTGCCCAGAAGCCAGCACTAAACAAAAGACAATTGAAAAACCGTGTGGCATTTGCCAAGGCCCACAGCCTGCTAAAAGGATGGACGCTGGAAAAGTGGCAGTAGGTGGATTTTTCAGATGAATCTTCTGTTGAACTACACCACAGTCGCCACAAATATTGCAGGAGACCTACTGGAGCCCACATGGATCCGAGATTCACCCAGAAAAGAGTGAAGTTTGGTGGTGGAAAAATCATGGTCTGGGGTTACATCCAGTATGGGGGTGTGCGAGAGATCTGCAGGGTGGAAGGCAACATCAATAGTCTGACATTCCAAGAAATCTTAGCTACCTTTTATATTCCCAACGATAAAAGAGGCCAAATTCTGCAGCAGGATGGTGCTCCATCACATACTTCCATCTCCACATCAAAGTTTCTCAAGGCGAAGAAGATCAAGATGCTCCAGTATTGGCCAGCCCAGTCACCAGACATGAACATCATTGAGCATGTGTGGGGTAGGATGAAAGAGGAAGCATGGAAGATGAAACCTAAGAATATTGATGAACTCTGGGAGGCATGCAAGACTGCTTTCTTTGCTATTCCTGATGACTTCATCAATAAATTGTATGAATCCTTGCCAAACTGCATGGATGCAGTCCTTCAAGCTCATGGAAGTCATACAAGATATTAAATTTGGATCTCACAGCACCACTACTGAATTTGCTGACATATTTTTGTATTTGCAGTACATTTGGTCAATTTCTGTATAGGCGACAAAACTTTTGTCTTGCCAAAATTTGACCTTTCTGTCTTGATTAAATGATAAATCTTTTTTCAGTGAAACTACTTCATTTCAATGCATTAAACATCATTTGGTAGGGTTTTAGCTTTTCATATGAGCTATTTGTAACATCAATTGATTAATTAAAAGTCAGGTTAATAGCAGGTGTTTCTACAAAATAGATAAGCGACAAGACTTTTGTCAGGGACTGTATATATATATATATATATATATATATATAATGTGTATGTGATGAATTTTATACAATTATGACTATGGTGCTTGTTGTTCTCATGTAATGTTTGTCACTATGGTTTTTCTCGATTGCTTTGGCACATTTCATGTCACATAATTAACATTCTCAAAAATATAGCAACATTTCTCAAAACAGTTCATACATATATCACAACATTATGGTTTATAGCTACAAAAGCCTGTAACCTATCCAAAACTATTAACTCAAATCAAAGAGCTTTGATGTACTGTCAAAATGTGTGTATGCTTCCCAGCAGGGGTGTAAGAGGGGGCAGGTGCCACCCCCTACTGTATGTCTTGTCCGCCCCAACTGCCCCCCCTTTTCAGTTGCTAAAACTGTTGTCATAGAAACGTGATCGGCACTACATCCATAAGCTGCTCAAATCACTGAAACAAACAGGACATGGAGAGAGATCTACTGTAGCTGTAAATTCAATCTTAGGTCCCGCAAAAACTTTGCTATGGCACTGCGCTAAAACACGCAAGACACAGAGAGCTGACAGCGTGAGCCTGCCTGCATGCAGGGTCAGAGGAGAGGAGCCACTGAACTGCACAGCATCCGAGCTTCGCCGTTTTAAGTTCAGTCAGATACATGAATATAAGTCAAATTAGTAATGACTGTAATGTTTGCTATATTACAGTTTTTCTCCATTGGTTTGACTCATTTCTTGAAACAGAAATGACATTCTCAAAATAACATGGACAAATCTCCAAACCACCTTGCAATTGTTCACAACAGAATGGCATTTCTCATTGATTTCATCAAATTGCAAATGTCTTAGTACATGTCTCAAGTGTCTCAGTGCATCTTTACAAACGGTTATGTACAAGTAGCCTACAGTTCGCACAATGAGCTCACATTTAGCACATTTTCCAAATAAATAGATCTTGCTGATCTAAACTGATTAGTTGATTCTCAGTCTAATGGTTATTCTCTCCAAAACATGTCAGTATGATTTCATTGTGTAAGTCGTCATATGCACAATAGTCTGTTCAATTGTCAAAATTAGTCAAGAACATAATACCATGAAGACCATAATTGAATTCCTTGGAACGTTTGATAAATTCATGACAGTATTTGACAGTCAGGTGAAATTAGAACTTGACTAATGAAGGAGGAGTTTCCCACATCTCAGATGACCAACCAAACAGTTTGTTTAGTTACCTGACAGGTGCTGTCTATGGTTGTGAATGCTGGCAAACATGTATGTATAGAAGGTGTGCATGTGTGAGTGAATGGTGTGTGAGTGTGCCCTGTGATGGGCTGGCCCCCCATCCAGGGTTGTTCCCTGCCTCGTGCCCATTGCTTCCGAGATATGCTCCGAACCCCCCACAACCCAGTAGGATATGCGGTTTGGAAGATGGATGGATGTATGTACAGAGCTTGGCCAGGGCTAGTACCATTTGCAGTATGAACATGGAGGTACCTCGGCAAGTAAATGAACAAGGGCAACTTCCTGCTCGAGGAAGAGGAAGAGGAGGAGGAAGAAGAGGAGGAGGAGTGAGGATGCGTGGTGGTGGAATGGGGGAAGAGGCCGAGGAGCACGAAGACACCATGATGTCCTCGATTAAATTCGGGCCACAGTTATAGACCATGTTGTCAACCATGGCCTCACAATGGCAGAGGCAGGTCGCCGAATGCAGCCTAATGTGCCTCATTCTACAATCTCCCCCATCATCCATACATTTCGCAAGGAAAACAGGTATGTACTCAGTCAATGATGGAATTATTGTATAGGAGACATTACAGTATACAGTACTGTGCATACTGTAAAGCAAGACATGTATAAACTATTCATTCCATGTGTGTGTGTGTGTAGGCCTACAGTACTGTAATTTCTTACCTCAATGTGATGTTACAGTATGATACTATGAAATGGAATTATTGATACAGTTTAGAGTAGTATTCCAGTCACTGGGCAGTGATGCATTACACCTGTAAGTAAAACAGCAATACAATTACATTGGTAACTCATTCTATAACAAATACATAAGGCATACATTACAAATTGTCATACAGTGTTGCCCTTTGACTTCTATGTCTAGGATTGGATGACAACCTCACATGGGTGGCAGAGGAAAACTTCTCAATGAATGACAAGAACAAGAGATCTGTAACATGGTGATTGCAAATAATGCTACCACACTGAGACAGATCCGTGATGCAATCCTTAAAAACAATGACAAATTCCAAAATGTCAACTATCAGTATCTCCACAATAGACCGGGTACTGAAGAAGCATCAGATGACCATGAAGCAGATTTACAGGGTACAATTTGAGAGGAACACTGACAGAGTGAAAGAGCTGCAGTACCAGTATTTCTTCAGTATTTCTCCTTCCTCTTTGTGTCAAATATTCCCTGCAGTACATCTGCATAGGCCTGTACCCCAGGTTTGGAACCACTGGAGTAGTGGCCATTAGTAGGCTATATTGAACTTGTGGAGGAGAACATAAAACAATCCTATGTAATTCCTATTACTGTTGTGTATGACTCCTCTATATGACTGATTAGATTTTTTACTCTATTATAGAGAATAATGGCACTAGAAGGGAATGAAACACCTCACATCCTGGTGTTGGCTGGTTTCAACCTGGCCAAAGGCCGCAGAAGTGGCCGTAACATCATTGGTCAGTGGGCCACGGTGGATGTCCCAGGCCAACAAGGCAGCAATTTAACAATATGTGTTGCCATATCTGAGAATGGTGCGGCCACACACATCCCCAGTTTAGGCCCATACAACACTCAAAAGCTCCTCATTTTCTTGGACCGTCTTTATACTGATCTGGTCCCAGAAAATGAGACAGGTCTCGAAGGGTCTCACCTACCACACTATGTGATCGTGTGGGACAATGTGAATTTCCACCGTGGCCCGCTCATCAGGGCCTGGTTCACTACCCACGGACGCTCATGGAGCTACTACCACCATACTCTCCTTTCCTCAATCCGATTGAGTTTTTTTTCGCTTGGAGGTGGAGAGTGTATGAACATCGGGCTGAAGACCAGAGGTCCCTGCTCCATGCAATGGATGCTGCATGTGAGGACATCACAGGGGATCAGTGTAGGGGATGATTGAGACATTCGCACCGTTTCTTTCCTCATTGCATCACAAGGGAAAATATCCGTTGTGATGTGTACGAAAATCTATGGGCAAACAGAGCAGAACGATGAGGATGGTGGCCAGGAGAGGGAGGGTGACGACAGCGACCAGTGAAAGTCTTACTGTAGTTGTGAAACTTTATTTACAGCACTGTAGGCTAAATATAATTTTTGTTTTTAGTTTGTGTTTATATTTTGTACATATACAGAATAATGTATACATTTTCTTTTTATGTACACTGATGTATGGAAGTTACTTTATGTGTGTAAATAAAAATGGTTACAATTTCCTTGGCAGTATGAGTTCAAAGTGTGTGATGTCAAACTTTGGAGGCTGCTCTTACTATAAAATCCTTTTTTTCAGTTTTATACATAATTGTATTCTGTTAGCTAGACCTCTGCCGTAGTGACGAAACATCTATGCATTTTGACTTGCAGTGCTTACACAATGCCAAAGGGACGATGTATTTTGGGGGCACTGACTATTTATATGAGAAAGGAATTTAGTTTTGACACATGGGTAAACTGTTTATGGAGAGATGTGAGCTTTTTAGGTGAACCATGGTATTTGGGAAAAGCACTAAGTGAATGCAAATGAGACATAACAATTGAGAAAGATCTTTGAAATTTTGATGGTACTGACTCTTTATATGGGAAAGGAATCTAGTTTTGAAGCATGTGTGATCAGTTTTGGGAGAGATATGAACTTTTGCTAGTTAGCTGTAATGTTGCGCAGAACTGCAAGACTGATCTTATAGTTTTAAGAATGTAATTTCTGTTTCAAGAAATTAGCCAAACCAATGGAGAAAAACTGCAACAAAGCATGACTTGTATGCCAATGGAAATTCAGCAGTTAGAGTCCGTTACTGTAATGCTAGCTAAAAGTAGGCTGAAGCCACTCGATAAATGGAGTTCAAAGACGTGATTTCTAGGAGAATTTTAGATTTTATGAGCCAGCTTTCGTTTCAGTGAAGACAAAAAGAGCTGCAAAACACTGGTATATTTAAATCTATAACATTTAAGTAGTGGGTTGTCAGTGGGGACTGTAAGGTGTGAGTGCAGCTTTTTCTAGGGCTGCTGCGATTAGTCGATGTAGACGATGATGTCGATGCTGAAAATGTGTCGACATCGATATTTTAAAATGACGCATCATTTTACATTTTTTTTTTATAAAATTACCTTTTGATTTATACTTCAATTCATTATACCAGTTGTTTTCCTATAATATCACTATGTTAGTATGGGAGTAGGTCAAATTAGCACGAAACAAAAAGGTGGTTTTACGCTGCGCAGTTTCGATGACATACTGAGGCGGTACTAGCACTATGCATGAGATACCTAAGAGAAAGTGCACAAGCGCTATTCTAAACTGGCAAACCACCGTGTTGTCTATTCCATCCATCCATCCATCCATCCATCCATTTTCCAAACCGCTTATCCTACTGGGTCTGTTGGAGTACGCCGACTCCATCGGGTTCGTAGATGAGAAGAGATCACCCGGAGGCGTGGATGAATTGTCCAATAACCTTTTATTCCAATAACCTTTTATTCCATTTTTTATTCCATCAGATCGATCTGGGAAGTCTGTAATACATCGTATCCCAACAGAGTTCGACTTCCTTACTATTCATGTGTGTCTTATACCCTTCTACAAGCAGCCCCCGCCCCTGTCTGTACTTTTCCACTTTCTGGCAATTTCGCCTTATCTGGTACAACATGTTGTTCAGTACGTTATTCTAGCAGCTGCTATGCCTAGCATAGGCTGAGGCTGATGTGGTACAAAGCCTAGCTAAGCTCAAAATAAATAAATCACAGGGCCCTGATGGCATCTTTACCTATAGTTTTAAAAGAGATGAGGGATAATATTAGCCAACCTTTAACTTTACTATTCTAGAAATCCTTATTTGCTGGTATGGTACCTTATGATTGGAAGCATGGCAATATAACGCCCGTATTCAAAAAAGGGGATAGAAGTAATCCAGCAAACTATAGGTCAATCAGTATAACTTGCTGATCGTGTGGGACAATGTGAATTTCCACCGTGGCCCGCTCATCAGGGCCTGGTTCACTACCCACAGACGCTCATGGAGCTACTACCACCATACTCTCCTTTCCTCAATCCGACTGAGTTTTTTCCGCTTGGAGGTGGAGAGTGTATAATAAGGTAATGGAAGCTATAATCCAAGGAAAGGTAATGGAAGCTATAATCCAAGTGAAAATAGTAGATTGCCTGGATTCAAATAACTTTAAATATACAATATTTAAAAATATATAATTTTCAGGGATAGCCAACATGGATTTGAGGAAGCTACAAGAGAAATTTATCACAAAAGGCCTACAATGTGATCTACTTAGATTTCCAGAAGGCCTTTGATGTTGTCCCCCACAAGCGGCTCTTGCTTAAGCTCAAAGTTGCAGAGATTTTAGGAACTGTAGCAGCTTGGATCTACTGGTTAACAGACAGGAAGCAGCGAGTAGTTATTAGAGGCACAATGTCACAGTCAGCCTGCGTTCATAGTGGTGTACCACAGGGTTCAATTTTAGGACCACTGTTGTTCCTAATTTACATTAATGATATTGACACCAATACATATAGTAAACAGGTTAGATTTGCAGACGACACCAAGGTGGGTGGTGTAGCAGATATTGAATTAGCAGCACAGTGGCTACAACGGGATTTTGATTTAATTAGCGACTGGACTGATTTCTGAGTGGATGAAATTTAATGTAGATAAATGTAAGGTAATCCATGCAGGGAGCAGAAATATAAAGTAAAGATATTTTATGGGTTCCACTGAATTAATGGTAACTGATTATGAGAAATGTCCTTAAAAAGGACATTGTGGAATTAGAAAAGGTGCAGCGTAGGGCCACAAAAATGATTCCTGGTCTTAGAGGAATGTCATACGAGGAACGGATACTTGAGCTAAATCTGTTCAGTCTCAAGCAAAGGAGACTGAGGGGAGACATGATCCAGGTATATAAGATTCTAACAGGTTTGGATGCTGTTCAACCAAATAGTTACTTCAGCATTAGTTCAAATACACGAACTCGTGGCCATAGGTGGAAATTAGTGGGAGAACATTTCAAACTGGATTTAAGGAAGCACTTCTTTACACAGCGCGTAGTCAGAGTATGGAATAGTCTTCCGGATAACGTAGTGCAAGCTGAATCCTTGGGTTCCTTTAAATCAGAGCTAGATAAGATTTTAACAACTCTGAGCTATTAGTTAAGTTCTCCCCAAGCGAGCTTGATGGGCCGAATGGCCTCCTCTCATTTGTATAGTTCTTATGTTCTTATGTTCTTAAATACCTCGGTGTGTATATTGATGCTTCCATGTCCCACTCTGGCCAGTGTGGGGAAGCAATAAAAAAAGTCCAATAGGATGTTGGGTTACATCTGTAGGTGTGTGGAGTTTAAGTTAAGGGAAGTGATGCTACGATTAAATTCCTTGGTAAGACCCCTCCTAGAATATTGTGTGCAGGATTCGTCACCATACCTTAAAAAGGACATTGCTGCCTTGGAAAGGGTTCATCATAGGGCTACAAGAATGATTCCTAGTCTTAGAGGAATGTCTTATGAGTAGAGGTTAGCTGAGCTTAATCTGTTTAGCCTCGAGCAAAGGAAACTAAGGGGGGACATGATCCAGGTATATAAGATTCTAAAAGGTCTGGATGCTGTTCAGCCAAATGGCTACTTCAAAATTAGTTTAAATACTTGAACTCGTGGCTATAAGTGGACACTAGCAGGAGAACATTTTAAAACAAATTTGAGAAAGAACTTCTTTACACAGCATGTAGTTAGAGTATGGAATAGTTTTCCTGTTAGTGTAGCGCAAGCTAAAAGCCTGGGTTCCTTTAATTCAGAGCTAGAAAAGATTTTAATAACTCTGAGCTATTAGTTAAGTTCTCCCCAAAGGAGCTTGATGGGCCGAATGGCCTCCTCTGGTAAATGTCTTATATTCTTATGAGTAAACCCAAATTTATGAAATAATATGGCTAATGTCATTTCATATAAAGGGCACTATTCGGTGCATGGACAGACAGACAGACAGACGACAGACAGACAGCCATTATTTATTCCAGAGGGAAAGCAGTATAATGCATGATGTAAGTGTCTTTTTTAGCAAGGGCCTAATGACATTTCCTGTCCAGTTCAGACTTAAGAGCTTTGCTTAATGGCCAAAAACACATGAGTATTCTGCTGAGGCTGAGCACGAACTGGCAAGTTTCTGATCACAGGCTTAGAGACTTAGTCTGCTGACCCATATTCTGTTCCTGGAAAAAAAAACCTTGGCCTAAAGTCAATGGTGCAGTATTTCACTGATATTTTAAGGGTATACTTTGGGACACACTTAAAGTGGAATTAAAGGGAGAAATTATTTCTTACTCTGCAATGATATGAAAGAAGAGTACAGGCCTCTCAAAATTTTGTGACATATTTATAGACAAAATCTTTGCCCCTTTCAAGTGAGGTCTCCAGAAAAATTGACATGCCCAGATTAAGTCTATTTCATTACTGTCACACCGGAGGCTCATAAAAACAGAGGATCCACATGGAGGAGACAGGAGGGGGGGTTATTAGGAAGTAAAGTCAACCAGAATTGGAATCAGCAAGTGATAATTGTAGTGGAGTTATGTTAGTGAAGTTGAAAGGTGGGGGATTCAGTCCTATGAAGACACATGAGACAAGGAACAAGAACACGGGCAGATCAGGCAGGCAGGCAGGCACAGGCAGGGCAGAAGCAGAAGAAGGGATGATGGGAGCAGGAGCAGGCAGGAGGAGAGGAGGCAGGGCAGGAGCAGAAGCAAGCAGGACCGGAGTAGACAAGGAAGGAGCAGACAGGATGACAGCAGGAAGGGCAGCGGTGGGAGCAGACAAGATGGGAGTAGGCAGAGTGGGGGCAGGCAGGGCAGGAGCAGACAGGGCAGGAGCAGACAGGATGAGAGCAGGAAGGGCAGCGGTGGGAGCAGACAAGATGGGAGTAGGCAGAGTGGGGGCAGGCAGGACCGGAGTAGACAAGGCAGGAGCAGACAGGATGAGAGCAGGAAGGGCAGCGGTGGGAGCAGACAAGATGGGAGTAGTCAGAGTGGGGGCAGGCAGGGCAGGAGCAGACAGGGCAGAAGCAGACAGGGCGGGAGCAGAAGCAGGCAGGGCAGGGACGGGAGGTGACAGGGTGGGAGCAGACAGAGCAGGAGCAAAACCATGCAGAATGGAGAGCAGAAGCAGGCAAGGTGGGGATGGGAGCAGACAGGGCAGAAGCAGAAAGTGCAGGGCTGGGAGTATACAGGGCAGGGGCAAAAGCAGGCAGGATGGGAGTATGATATTGGCTTGTCCAAATGTTGTGCAGAAAACTTTAAACGAGCTCTGAAGTGGTCATTGGCTCTTGAATTATTCAGATTATTCTTTTGACTCCTCTGTCAGAAATCTTGCGAGGAGATCATGATTATGGCCGGTTTATGGTGAAATGATGTTCTTTCCAATTACGGATTATGATCCCAACCGGTGTTCACTAGACATTCAGAAGTTTACAAATATATCTGTAGCCAAAGCCATCACTATGGTTTGCAACAATCAGGTTGCGAAGGTGAGCTCTTTGCTTCTACCCATTATGAGTTGCTTCTTGTGTGACACCTTGGTAATGACAATCCTTTTTAAAGGTTTTATGTGGCTTTCCATGCCTTTTTGCACCTTCTTTCTTCATGTATTCAATACTTATTCACTGTGTCATTTCACTTTATTACACATAACTTAATTTATGGACTTATTTGTTTTGAGTTTTTGTATGTGTGGATTACTTAGGTATTTACTGACATCTGGCGTAAATTTTATGTCAATAGCCGCATTAGAAATATATTTACTGAGAAAAACATTGATGCGTTCAATACTTATTTTCCATGCTCCATATGCAAATAGTTTTTTACAATTGTCATTATTTGGTGCAATTTTCAGTTGCTTTAGTCTTGTTGGTCAAAGTAGATTATGTAGTTTTCCACTGTAATAATTTTACACCTAAAACTACACTATATTGTCAAAAGTATTGGGACACATGCCTTTACACACACATGAACTTTAATGACATCCCATTCTTAATACATAGGCTTTAATATGGAGTTGGCCCACCTTTTGCAGCTATAACAGCTTAAACTCTTCTGGGAAAGGCTGTGATTATGGGAATTTCTGACCATTCTTCCAGAAGAGCATTTGTGAGATCAGGCTCCGATGTTGGTCAAGAAGGCCTGGCTCGCAGTCTCCGCACTAATTTGTCCCAAAGGTGTTATATTGGTTTGAAGTCAGGACTCTCTGCAGGCCAGTCAAGTTCCTCCACACCAGACTCACTCATCCATGTCCTTATGGACCTTGCTTTCTGCACTGATGCGCTGTCATGTTGGGACAGGAAGGGGCCATCCCCAAGCTGTTCCCACAAAGTTGGGAGCATGAAATTTTCCAAAATGGTTTTGAATGCTGCAATATTAAATGTTCCTTTCACTGGAACTAAGGGGCCTAGCTCAACCCCTGAAAAACAACCCCACACCATAATCCCCCCTCCACCAAACTTTACACTTGGAACAATGCAGTCAGGCAAGTACCGTTCTTCTAACAACCGGTAAAGCCCAGACTCTTCCATCGTATTGCCAGACAGAGAAGCGTGATTTGTCACTCCAGAGAACACGTCTCCACTGCTCTCATAGAGTCCATAGGCAGCATGCTTTACACCACTGCATCCGACGCTTTGCATTGCACTTGGCTTAGATGCAGCTGCTCGGCCATGGAAACCCATTCCATTAAGTTCTCTATGCACTGTTCTTGAGCTTATCTGAAGGCCACACAGAGTTTGGAAGTCTGTAGTTACTGACTCTGCAGACAGTTGGTGACTTCTGCACACTGTGCGTCTCAGCATGCGTTGTTCCCGCTCTGTGATTTGATGCGGCCTGCCACTTAGTGGCTGAGTTGCTGTTGTTCCCAGTTGCTTCCATTGTGTTATAATACCAATAACAGTTGACTGTAGAATATTAAGTAGCGAGAAAATTTCACGAATGGACTTATTGCACCGGTGGCATCTTATCATGGTACCATGCTTGAATTCGCTGAGTTCCTGAGAGTGGCTCATTCTTTCGTAAATGTTTACAGAAGCAGCCTGAATGCGTAGGTGCTTGATTTTATACACCTGTGGCTATGGAAACAATTGGAACATTTGTGCACGTTACAGGCTTTTGCAGTTAAACCACAGTGTCATGCTATACGCGTATACTGTTTTGAGAAATGCTCTTACAGTCTTAACAATGTTAAATATATTTCATGAAATGCTCCAAAGCAATTGAGAAAATCTGTAAATGAATGCAGATCTATTTTATAGGCCCTTAGATCCTGTTGTTAAAGCAATCAAGACCGGTGCTGTGAGTACTCTGATTGAGATGGCAAAGACTGGAATATGCCTGACAAAACAAAATAAGCAAGGCTGGATTTTTCTACATGAGGCTGCATACCGTGGCCAAACAGAATGCCTCAAGGTTTTGCTAAAACGTGAGTTCATCTCTGTACTTTTTAAATGCAGCAATATGTTTTTTTGGAGGTAAAGAATCAGTGACAAAATATCTCATTCCAAAAAGCACTTACCTGTATCATGTACGGCAAGAGATGCATGATGGTTACATGTCTGTGTATTCTGTGTTTCCCCATATGTAGTCGATCACAAGGTGATCAACGCTCGCACCTTCGAGGATGAGACACCTCTCTTCTTGGCTGTGTCTTTTGAGCATATAGCCTGTACCGAGTGGCTCCTGGAGAGTGGAGCAGATCCTGACATCAGCAATAAGGAGAAAGAAACTCCTCTCTACATAGGTACAATCAGACAGAAATCTTCACAATTTATTTCCTACTGGAAGTTACAGATCAATGTGGATATCAAGTTTAATTATTATAGGGATTTTTTTTTCTTGATGCAAGTTGGTCATAAAAACATTGAAATTTCTCATAAATGGAAAAACAGGGGGGCATGTGTGGCTCAGCCGACAAGGCCTACTGTATGTGCTTATGATAAGAAGCTTTCAGCTTGGCCTCAGCAAAGTAGTCACATGTCCGTGGGCCCTGGAGCAAAGCCCTTAGTCACCCACTTCCTGAGTGCTGCAGGGTGACTGACTCTTCACTGTGACCCCAAGATTGCTCTCACTTGAATATATTTCTCTGTGTCTAATGGGGAGCAAGATGGGGCACAGGGATTACAGTTTTTTTCAATTACTAAGATACATTCTGCAATACTGTAGTCACTTTCTCAAAACTCTTAACACAGTCTAGAATACCAACATGCAGCTTAGTCAAACGGTTAATCTCACCTCCAAAATACACTACAGCCATCAAAACAGTTAACCTATGTCTCACAATAGACTCATACCACCAAAACAGTAGCACTTAATTTCTTTCTGGGAGAACTCTACATCCACACACAAAAGAATGCCTTACAAAACACTAACAACAGACAGCATGGTGAGCTTTGAAGCAAAATTGAAAACACAGGTTGCAAAAGTTAAGCTCAGCCAGCAGACAGTAGTCATCATTTAAACACCATGACTCAAAACTAGCCACACATGTTTCTAAATAAGGGAAGAAGCCAAACTAAAACATAGAATACATTCCAGATGAGAGTGCAAGTACCACAGGTGAGTTACAAAGGCAGTAAACAGAGGATTCTTCCTGCATCACCCAGCAAGAAAGAGCATTTTCTGTGATGCAGACAAAGTACTCTGTCCTGACCCAGCCGTGAGACGTGATGATGAGGCAGAATGAATATTTTTCCTTTACTCAGGCTTGGCAGTTGCACAACATTTTACTGTAACATGCCTCATCTGGATTTTTTTTCTTTGTCCTTTACAGTAACTTTTTCGGAGTACTGAATGCTGCAAACATTACATAAGTTTGGCAAGCAGTGTTTGCTTTTGAGCAAAGGTAATACGGTTTTGGGAATATTGTCTGATTTTGCAAGATGAGTCAAAGGTATTGCGAGTGTAGCTTAAATTTTAGGGTTTGTGTTTAGTGTTTTGAGAAAGGGAGAGATTTTAGGAAATGTATTTTAGCAATTCAGAAACTGTTGTATAATTGTATACAAATATTTTTGGTAGACAAAGCTTTTTTTTTTTTTTACTATAGCCTTTTGCTTTCCAATTTTGCAGCTCAACCTGCATAAGACCACATCCACAGTAAATGTTTCTCAACTTATTTTCTCTTTTTGCTGTAGTGTGTAATGACTGCTCAGTAGTGTTTATGTACCAACTGGTTTGCTGTGTGATCTGTGTGATTTTTCTGCCTAGATGTCTAAACTGATTGCTAATTTCTGTCTCAGTGACCATGGCAATTCTGTTAGCCCATAATGTTTCACCCACATAGCCTGTGAAAGACAGAATCTGGACATTGTGCAGCTGATCCTGAAGTTCAAAGGCAAGGTGAATAAAATCTGCCAGCAGGGCTATACAGCTCTGCATGAAGCCGTGTGGCGTGACAACCTGGAGATCTGTCACGCTCTGCTGGAGGCCGGGGCCGACATCAGCATCCCCAACAAATATGGCATTACTCCTCTCTTTGCAGCTGCACAGGGAGGATGTGTCAATGTGTTGCGCTTCCTCATAAGGCATGGTAAATATACACTTCGATGCTAGTCCAGAATCTCTCCCGTTTGGCGAAGGAGCCCATTCATTGCGCGGTTTGTCATTGAGAGAGGAAGTCTCTTGTTTATCGTTCATTCTTTAGAGCTGTATAAATTCAGTTATAGGTTTACTTTCTAGTGAATCATATGCTTGTTTACAGCACACTCTTGCATGCCTCACTGGCTCTCACTGGCCATAGCTAAAGAGGGGGTGCACAGAGGGAAAAATCTTCTTTCAAGTTACATTTCTGAGGACAAGGAGAAGAACAAAAAAAAAATGCGTATACTTCCCCACAAACAAATTGTTCCCTATTATCACACCATTACTGTCTTTTTGTTTCAGGCGCGGATGTGAACAGCCAGGCAGCTGATGGAGCCACAGCTCTCTATGAGTCTAGCAAGAATGGCCATGAAGAGGTTGTGAAAATTTTGCTTTCACGAAATGCTAATGCTAACATATGTGCCAGAGGAGGACTGCTTCCACTGCATATTGCTGCCAAACGCGGAAATGAAAGGTACAGAGCCTAACCATATATTTGGAGTAAAATGTTTAGGAATAACACAAAATATATATATATAAATTAAAGTGCAACTGTTTTGGGAAGCACAGTAACTCGGTGAGTAGAACTAACACACAGGTTTACTGTTTCAGAGGTGGATTTTATTTCAACCAACCAGTTGAATATAATGAGTCACTCAACTGGTTGGTTGAAACAAAATCCTGGTTTGGATGTTTACTTTCTGGACCTGAAATGTCCGCTTCTGTACGGCTCTGAGTGAAGTGTGTATAGAGTTTGCCCTTTACAGTCAAATCTAGGATTAATGTAAACTTCATTACAGGAAATTAAACATAAGCTAAAAGAAATTTCTTGGCCTAGCAAAACAGAGCCCAATAGCAGATCAATAAATATCTCCTGAATGTCCAGATATCCCACCTCTCCTGCAACTTCTGAGAATCTGCTATAAATTGACAGCAGCTGCCTGACATATGTGAATGATGTGCAGTATCATAGTTTGGTAATCAGTTTTTTTGCTCTGTATGTTTTGCCACTAGCACCTCACCACCTATTTTGACATGTTACTTCTTTCATTCATTTCATGGCTGGGGTGTTCTCCCTCAGCCATTTCCCTGATATCAGTATGCCTATAGGCTTGTTCAAACTTACTGGTGAACCATCCACATTCCTGTATATTCATATGTCTTGCGTAAACTTTCCAGGCAACTGTACATTTTGATGCAAGGCCTGGGGTAGCGCTGTAGAGCAAAGCTGCTCTTAATTCACATCTATGAAGTTTGGTATGGATGTTATATTAAAAATAAGAATTTTCAAGTCATATGCTCCCTCACACATAGTCTCTGAACGCGACCTCGGCGACAAAAATGATGTCACCAGAGCTGTGTGTGGTGGTGCATTTGCATCTAGAATAAGTATGATAAGGTGGGATGTCTGAAGGTGTGTGTATGAAAGTGTGGCCCCTATGAGAATCATCTGGACATGACACTGGTCATTATTTAAAAGCTTGATTCCTCAGCCCCTCTCTTCTCCAACCAGAATTGTGTCCATGCTGATCCCGGTCACTAGCAAGGTCCTTGTGAGGCATAGTGGGATCAGTCCCCTTCACCTGGCTGCAGAACGCAACAGGAATGAGGTTCTAGAGACTCTCATAGAGGCAGGCTTTGATGTTAACGCCATGTTGTCCCACGACCGCTCCAAGATGTACGAGGACCGTCGCAGCACTGCACTCTACTATGTCATCTGCAACAACAACACTGAAGCTGCCACTATGCTCCTAGAAGCTGGTGCCAACCCCAACCTGGACACCTTTAACCCCTTGCTGATTGCCGTGCGTCAGGGCTGCATACGGACAGTCACTTTGCTGATAGAGCATGGGGCCAATGTCAATGCCTACATCCCCACCCACCCCACCTCCTTCCCTGCTGCGATTATGTTCTGCATGAAGTACCTGACCCTGCTCAAGTACCTGCTGGATAATGGATGTGATGCCCAGTCCTGCTTCCATTGTGAGTATGGCAGTGGCCCACATCCTCCGATCAAGACCTACCACAGACCCAGGGATGACATACGCTACAATGTTGATGTGCAGGACTACATTCCAGTGCAGGTAAGATCTCAGATTGCATGCTGTGCATGGCACAACTGCCCGTGTACAGATTCCATTCCAATAAAGATATGAATGAAAACATATGTACAGCACAGTGATGGAAATCATAATTATTGGCTATATTAGTCACAGAAGAAAAACTTAAACTTAACTTTGTTGAGAAAAGTTTTACACAGCCCAGATGCTCAAATTCATATAGCATATAATATGCATAAAAAAATGCATTAATATCAATTTCATATGCATACATACACACACATTTGAGTGCAAAAGTTGCATCCCCTTACTTTGAAAAGAGAAAAGGAATAAAACAAAGAAAATATTCATCAACACAATATTTAATGCATGGTTAGTTTTACAAATGTTCCTGCAACATCAAGTGTCACAAAATGACCAAAGAATACATACAGTAAAAACAAAGTGATACTGAAATAATGAAAATAGAATCAGTCCATAAGTTTGCATCCCCTGTTCTGTAATACATTGTATGTCCTCTCTTTTCCTTTATAACCTTCTCCAACCTCTTTGGGTAACTTCCGCGCAGCTTTTGTATCAGGGCGAATCAGTGCATCATTGCTTGTCATTGTAGCCTATTACATACTGTATGTTCCTACCCTCACATACAGTATGGTCACGAGCTATGGGTAGTGACCGAAAGAACGAGATCGCGAGTGCAAGCGGTCCAAATGAGTTTTCTCCGCAGGATGGCTGGGCTCTCCCTTAGAGACAGGGTGAGGAGCTCAGTCATTCGGGAGGGACTCAGAGTAGAGCCGCTGCTCCTCCGCATCGAGAGGAGCCAGATGAGGTGGCTCGGGCATCTGCTTAGGATGCCTCCCGGATGCCTCCCTGGTGAAATGTTCCGGGCATGTCCCACTGGGAGGAGGCCCCGGGGAAGACCCAGGACACGCTGGAGGGACTATGTCCCTCGGCTGGCCTGGAAACGTCTCGGGATCCCCCCAGAGGAGCTGGATGAAGTGGCCGGGGAGAGGGAAGTCTGGGTTTCTCTGCTGAGACTGCTGCCCCCGCGACCCGACCTCGTATTAAGCGGGAGATGATGGATGGCTTTAGGCAGTGTTGCCCTTTTTTGACCGATTAAGGATAAAATACATACAATGGGGAAAACTGACCTACAAGTTAGCAAGAAAGCCTCCTCCAATGGCCGACACAAAGCTAATGAAATACTAGCATAAGCTGGCTTTTTGACAGGTTAAATCGGTAGAAATATACCATGACACTATGAAGGTATCTGTGATGCTGTTTGTTAAGCTTAAGATTCCAATTACTACCTCAAACATGCAATATTAAAGTAGGATCTCTGAAACATGTTAACTTAGTGTAAGATTTCTTTACTCCGATTTGACAGAGCATGAACCTGACTGTTCTCTCATCGACTGGCCAGTGATCATCTTCGTCTTCCAAAGCAAACAGCGGAGAAATCAGCCACTGTTTCCACTTCCAAAGTCTAAAAACTCAACCTGTCAAGCAAGCAAGTGTTATGCAGATATGAGCATGTTGAGATGGTCTAGTGAGTACATAGAGAGGATGGGTTTTGAGACTAAATTAACACCGAGCAAGCGAGTGTTGTGCAGACACGAGCCCATAATGAGGATGGGTTTTCTAGTCGTGTGTTTTGAGACAAATTAAGCGCCATGTTTGCCTTTCCCCCTCAGTTCTGTGAGATAATTTCCACGCCTTCAGTGAGTCGCTGGGCAGGACCCATCATTGATGTCCTCCTGGATTATGTTGGCAATGTGCAGCTGTGTGCCAGGCTGATAGAGCATCTGGATAGCTATGAGGACTGGAGCGTTATCAAGGAGAAATCAAGTAAGCATGTCGAAATCACCCACCGTTTTATTATGTTTAAATCATTCATTAGGTCCTTGCAGAAACTGACATTTAACCACTTATAACACATTTGTCGCTTCTCACCAAACCAGCATATACCCCATGCCATTTATATACACTGCCGGACCAAAATAAGGTGAAGTCACCTGAATCTACCGAATGGCCAGGTTATTCCATCAATAAATCATTTCTTACCTAAAGGCATGGGCATATTCCAGGATGATAATGCCAAGTTTCAGGGGGATCAAACTGTTAAAGAAGGGTTTAGGGAGTTCAAGGAATCATTTTCACATGTGAATTGGGCAGCACAGAGTTTTGATCTTAACCCCACTGAAAGTCTTTCAGATGTGCTGAAGAACACTTTACAGAGTAGTTCAACTCACCTATTATAAATACAAGATCTTGAGAAATTAATGCAAATCTGGATGGAAAAAAAAAAAGTTTGAGATGTTGCATAAACACATGGAAACAATGCATTAATGAATGTGCACCGCATTCAACGTTAGGTGGGACCGCATTCAAAGGCGGTCCAACAAAATATTAAACAGTACGACTTGTTTTTCAGCCAGGCAGTGCGAAAATATATACACTTAGATACGGTGGCCAACAAGTGTCAATGCGCTGCAAATTCAGACAACGGTCACGAAACAGGTTGGCTCGGGCAGGCATCGGACATGGCATCATGCAGGTGGGGAACAGAGGATGGACGACCCTCTTGTGGCTCACGAGACAGAAGGTGTTCATTTAACAAAAACAGAAAACACTGGGAAACACTACTACAAAAACAAAAACAAAAAACCCATAAGGAGTCAAAATGGGCAGGCAGCCGGGCAATACATCATAAATCTAACAAACATACATTAAAGAAAGACCAATGACCCTAGGAAGAACAAAGCAGGATCAGGAACTTATATACAAAAACTAAACCGGATAACGACACAACAGGAGTGAGACAGACAATTAACCAATCTGGGAGGGGGCAGGGCAACGAGCAATCAGGTAAACACAGAAGGGCAGGCACAAGAACAGGCAACAGCTGAAACTAATAATTAAACTCAGGGAACTCTAACAAAGAAACAAAGAAACAGAATCTACACTAGGGGAATAACAAAAACGCAAGCACAGAGTACAAAACATGAAACTCATACGAATTAAACACTTGGGAACAAAATACAAAAACAGAGGAGGTGGAATTTGAACACAAGACAAAGGAGTTCACAGGCAAGTGCATGCTCAACAAGTTGAGCCACAGAGTGGGGCAACAGGAACTGACCCTGAGAACAACAGAAAGTCTGAAAACACATACAAAACAAAAAAATGCTGCAAGTCCACTCACAACCCAATGGAAGAGAGCCACAACAAAATGGTGTGAGCCAGAATGCAGCTGAAGTTTCAGGGGGCAGTGAAACAAACTGGCTGGGTGGTATATAAAAATTTTATGGTATATTGATATATTTTCAAAATGAGATTTAGGATGATACCTCATATACTTTTATTGAGTGTAAAAATTATTGTCCTATTCTGAATAGATATAAATTCCTTCCTTGTTGCAAACAATGCAAGAGCTGTGAATGATATGTTTGATTCCCAGAATTAACAGCTAAATTGAAACCATTCATTTAGCGACTCATGGGGAAATCTGATGGGTTATAATGACCCAAATACTGAGCAAGTTGTGTAAGCAGAGCAATCTGGTTATTAAAAACACACGTAAACACTTTAATCTGGTTATCACAGGTAAATGTAGTCATAATCAGTAAAAAAAAAAACAGAGATCTTGCTTAGTGACTTAGGAAACTGTATGTCCCTCATCTCCTTGGTATAGTCCATAGGGTTCGGTGATTAAAAACCATATCTTGGTATTTTTAGACAAAATAGTGATATTCAATATTTTATATGAAGTGTGCTAAATGGTCCGTTTTTAAACAAAACCACATGTGAGATATCATAAACAGTTTTATTAAAACAATATTTGGTTAAAATGAAATGCGAAAACAGGGCTTTAATTGCTGTTTGCAAAAATACAGCTATTCAGTACTTTTTCTTTATTCCAAACAGAATAAAGACAAAAAATAAATTGCCGATGGGTTGGCAATATGAGCAATTCAAAAATCTCCATTGTAAATTTCATATGTTAGTTTCATGTCATTTGAAATGAATTTGCACCATTTTTTACAAAAGGTAAGACTGAATGCACCTGAAAATATCAAATGGTATAACCACAAAAGAATGAGAAATATCAAATATTTGAGCCATCTACAGTTTATGTAAGTATACTCAAAAAAATAATTACTTCATTTTAATATGGCTGGGGAAATCATGCTCTGGACACATACAAATTTGGGTCCTCAAACACATGAAATAAATGTTTCTGAAGAATTGGCTTAACATTTAGTGTGTGAATGTGAAAAGGTGATGCATTCTGTATGCTTTATCTCTAATGTGAAAAATCAAAAGGAGTGTAATTCTCAAATTGGCATTAATAGGAAACAGCATAAGACTGATTATTTAAATAAGGATCAGTGTTTTCATGCTCAAACTCACCCTACTGTTTACAAACTCAGAAAGGTATGTGATATTTTCTGAATTTTGTGACTTTTCAGTTCTTCCACGACCCCTAATGCAATTATGCAGACTCAAGATTCTCAGTTTGTTAGGGGCGGAGAGGATGCAGCTCATGGATTCCTTGCCAATCCCTGGAAGACTATTAAAATTCCTGAGACATGAGGAGCGCTCATCACAGTTATGAAGTGAACAATCTGCCATTATTCCCCAACATTAAAGATACAAAATCACTGCTTGGATGGATGCTCTGTTTGCTATCTGTCAAGTAATTAACTTATTTATAATGTGTATATTTCTTCTCTTTCATTGTTGTATTTATTACTCATATATTGTCCATTCATATTTATATTGCACTGCTTTGTCCAGATTTGTCCTATTGTCCCCTGATGTACCTGTCTCCTCCCCTGCAATTGTGGGACAATAATTTCACTGTTTCCCTCCAAACATATGTGACAATAAAACTTTATTTGACTTTACATTTACTGCACCTTCATAATGCTTTTATATTGCATTCATAAAACATTCAGTGCACCTTCATGATGTATTAATGAAGTAGTCATAAACATCATGTATGTATACCATAACATCCTAACATCTAACAGCTTTAACATACATTAATAACAAACATTGCATGATTATACAATTATAATGTTTGTTATTATTATCTAATGTTTGTCATTAATGTATATTACAGCTGTTGAGGGATGTTGGGATGTTAAGGTGTACTTGCATGCTGCTTACGAATGTTCTATTAATGTATTATGAATGTGCACTGAATATTCTACTGTCTGAATGCACCTCTTAATGATTCAGCTGTTTCATTCAGACCCATTGCCACAAGCATATAATATGAAGCACCTAGCCATGCAGTCAGGTTTACAAACATTTATGAATGAATGGGTTGTTCTGAAGACCTCAGTGAATTCAGCTGTGATACTGTCATAGGATACCACCTTTGCAGTAAGTCAGTTTGTGAAATTTCTTCCCTGCTATATATTCCAGTCAACTGTAAGTTGTATTATTACAAAGTGGAAGCTTTTAGGAACAATAGAAACTCAGCCTCAAAGTAACAGAGCAGGGTCGCTGAGCGCTGAGCACAAAAACTGTACGCTGGGAACTTCATGGAACGGGCTTCCATGGGTGAGCAGCGGCATGCAAGCCTCACATCACCAAGAGCAATGACAAGCATCAGATGTGGTGTAAAGCATGCCACCACTGGAAATGTGTTCTATAAAGTGACAAATCATGCTTCTCTTTCTGGCAATCTGGTGGACAAGTCTGGGTTTTGGGCGTGAGGCATAGTTCAGCTGGAAATGAAAGCGACGATCTACTCACAGTTCCACAAAAACACTACTAACAAAATGGGGTACTAAGTAACTAAAAATGATCAGGCAGGGCATCAAACATAGCAAACAGAAGAATAAACATTAGGGAACATAGTCAATGACTCCACTGGGAACAGAGCAGGATCGGGTACTTGCAAAGTAAACTGGGGCATACAAGGAACAGGCGTAAGATATAATCAGGACAACTAGCAACTGAACAAAAGAGCAAGTTAAGGGAGGCGTAAAGGCAATTTGTTGGACTAGGCCCTGTAGCTTCAATGAAGGGAACTCTTAAAGCCTCAGCATGCCAGGACATTTTGGACAATTCTATTCTTCCAACTTTGTGGGAACAGATTGGGGAAGGCCCTTTTCTGTTCCAGCATGACTCTGCCCCAGTGCACAAATCAAGGTCCCTACAGATGTGGCTGGGTGAGTTTGGAGTGGAAAAACTTGACTGGCCCATACAGGGCCCTGACCTCAACCCCACTGAACATGTTTGTGATTAACTAGAATGGAGATTGTGAGTCAGGCCATCACCCATTGTCAGTGGCTGACCTCACAAATGCCCTTTTAGGTGAATGGGCAAAAATTACTACAGACATGCTTCAAACTCTTGTGGAAAGCCTTCCCAGAAGAGTGGCAGCTGCAAAGGGGAGACCAACCCCATATTGATGCTTATGGATTAAAAATGGGATGTCTGCAATACTTTTGTCCATGTAGTGTATAAAGGAATCTTCTTCTCATCTTCAAATAATCTGACCACAATGCTATGCAAAAAGTAATATAATCTCCAAAAAGATAATGTGGAATTTAGAGAAAAATAAAAAACACATTTATATGATGGGCAGGATGGTGTTTCAATGCCTGGTACTATTATCTCATTACTCCATGGTTGGGGGTTCACATCCCATCTTTGCTTCACATGTGTGAAATTGACATGTATTCTGATCATGTGGGATTTGCCATCATCTTACAAGTTTGTAATTCTGCTGCAAAATCACCTCTTGAACCAGTCAAGCAGGACAGCCTGCTCTTACCAAAATTAGCAGAAAACGAATCTATTGACATTTTTAACCACATTTTTCTTCTAAAATTACAGACAGAAAAAAAACAATGACTTTGTTGCTTTTTTAATTAATAGAAGAAGAAATCAGAAGACAAAGACAAAATTTCTGTCATTGAATAATTACAATTTTGTTGCCCAGCCTTGGGTGATAATTGCAATATATTGAATTACTTATCCTGTGTAAGCTATGAAACACTGAAATTAGGTGTATTATTCTGAAAATAATACAGAATAAATCAGAATACAGAATCACCACTTATGTATACTGGCCACATTTTGTACCAAGAACAAGTGTAGTTTGTAGCATTACCCTTAATGTTCCGTATAATGTCATTTGACATTATTATGTAATTTGATAGCTAGGTGTGGTTGAGGAGCTCCTCGATTTTACTTTGCAGCTGATATTACTCAGCATCATTGTTGGCAGGGGATACCTACGTCTGTTCCATCAGGGTCACTGTCTGATCCCCCCCTCTCCGACCTCTTCTCCGCCGGGACTGCACCGCTCTGATGGATTCTAGTTGGTTTGCAGAAGTGGGGTGAATCAACGGAGTGACAAAAGCTCTTGCGTTTGAGAGCAAGGAACCTTCAATGGAGACTGGAGAGGCTGGCATGATGCGACCGAACACTGAGCAGTAAATGGTAAATTGACTGCATTTATATAGCGCTTTTCTACTCCTACTCAAAGCGCTTTACATTTCATGCCTCACATTCAACCATTCACACACCGGTGGTGGAGGCTGCCATGCAAGGCACCAACCTGCTCACCGGGAGCAATTTGGGCTTCAGTGTCTTACTCAAGGACATTTCGATGGCGTCAGGAGAAACCAGGACTCGAACCTGCAACCCTCCGATTGCCAAACGATAGCACTACCTTCTACGCCACCATCTTCCCAGTACGAGGAAAACGAACTCCAAACGAGCCGCCTTAAGTGTCTCTTGTCTTATCATAGTTAAAACACAAATAAAATGCTTAACCATTATGAAGGGACAATATATAAGATTAAGAAAATTAAAAGCAGACAACTAACAAACGACTTTGGGTTACAGCAGCAAGAGTTGGAATCACCAGCAGGGCAGTGCCACCGGAAAATATATAATTAATATAAAGCAATTAACGTCTATGTAATAGAGTTTAAAAACACATAATATTATATGCACTGTCTATCCTTTGTTAAGATTAATTTCATAGAATTAAAGAATTAATCAATGTAAAAGAGGTTGTGGTGGCTGAGCACCCTCTGGTGTTGAATAGTGCACAGCAGATTAGATCCTTTTTATACCTCTGTAATGTCATACCTTAATGTCATACCGATCATAAGGTTGGTATTGCTGATCCTTCACAGATAATCTTTCTCAGTGAAATTCCAACAGTATGGTTCTGCAGTACTTGGGGCTGCAGTTGCAGGACCACAGTAGTACGGCCGCAACTCCAGGATTCAATTTTCACACGACACCGCCATCTAGTGAATATAAGATCGCATTGACATTTGCTATCTTTTTTTTAATTTTATTTTTTTTTTATTGCTCATCACCACCCCCCACTCCCCCCCCCACCCCCAGGTGGGCAACTATATTTTAAATTAAAGTTACAGTGTAAAAATATTTAATTCTAGTGTGGCCACTCCGAGCTCACCCGCCCTAGTACCGTGACTAAATAAATAAATAAATTACAAATAATAATAAAAATAATAATGTTACAAATAGGTATGTGCTGGTAGTTGATGCGGTCGGGGGCGTGACAGTGCACCCCCCCCACCCCCGAGCCCAAGGCGAAGGCAGGGGGAACCAGGCAAGCAAGGCCACCCTGCCACCCCCACGGCATAAGGGCCCACGGCCACGCCTCCCTGAGAAAACCACCCGCCCAACCAGAGAGGAAGCCTGCGAGGGACTAAGGGGGTGCTAGCCCCCGTACAAGAAGGCCCACAAAGGGGAATGGGCAGCGAGCCCCCAGTCCCACCCGCTACCCCCCCACTATGGCAAGAGGGTCCAGGGCCAAAGGGCCCCATCACCCGGGAACCCCCCGGCAGATGGCCCACCCGCAGGATGGATTGCCACCCACCACAGCGACCCAGCATGCCCCCCCCCCAAAACTGCAGGATGATCGAAGGAAGGCCCATACATACAAAGTGCCCTCCCAGCCTACCTGGGAGCAGAGCCCCGGTGATCGGAGAGTGGCAGACCGCCCGCCCGGCCCAAACCCAACCTCCCAATTTGCAGAGAAGGGCCCAGAGCTTCTCAAGATTCCCTGGACTGCCCACCAGGGCCCGACCATGGTGCAGCAGAACCAAGGACCACCCGGCCCACAGCCCATGAGAGGAGGTTGCCCACACCGGCCAGGGCCGTCTGTGTCCCCCACCAGGTGCATCCTTCTTAAAAGTCTTGCATACAGGTATGTCAGTATTTTTGATATCCTGGAACATCCTTTGCCCTGTGTAGTGTGTTCTGTGTAAAATTTTATACTGTATTAGCTGCAGGTTGGAGTTCTGAATCATTAGAAAGGTATTCAAGCAAATTTGCCTCCAGAAGTGTGTCTGGGTTGATGAGTAAATCCCTTTCCCATTTGTGGGTAGGGAGTGAGAGTGTTGTATCAGATTCTGCGAGATGGACAGTAGTTTTTTAGTTGGAGTTATTAGGAAGTTTGCTATTTTAGCTGAAAGCTCCAGATCTAATTGCTTACGGCACCATCTATTATATATTATTGATTTAAGTTGAAGATATTTTAATATTTGTTTTTCTCAATGCCATAAGTTTCTACTATTTTGTAAAATAAGACCATATTGATTGTCTTGGATTATACTGTATATTCGAGGCGCTTGATTCCTTTATTATGCCATGCAAGGAGTTTTATGACTTTTTTATTTAGCAGGATTTAAGGGTTGTTCCAGATGGGTGTCAGTTTGCATGGGACCAGTTGTCAGAACGCTGGATGGGCAGGCAGGCAGCGGGTACGGAGGAGGCAGGAAGGTGAGGATGAGGGAACATGGGTTTATTTGGCAGAAAACAGGATACGGGAAAAGGGGTAGACGGCGACAAAGATACATTAATGACAAGTCTGGGGAATACGGACTTAGACGCAGACTAAATACACAAGACAAGCCGAAAATAACAGGAAATAGCTGGGCATGATTGCGGAAGCACACGTGGATGATCAGGGTACGCGGCACACGAGGATCGGACGAGCTGAGCGTGACACCAGTGAAGTTTGATTCACTTTAGGAAATTCCCATCAGACTGTCATCGATGTGCTGATATTAATGCTCCTAAAACAGCAATGTCGTTAAAGTATATGACTAATAAATGGCAGGTTTTGGATTCGAATATCGTTACAGAAAGTTTGCTCGATATCCAGCTAGTTAAGGTCTTAATTGTTTTGCGTAGTCCTTTTTAGGACATATATCAATCTATTGGCAAGAAAGTAGTTGTACAGATGAAGAAGCCCCATACCACCACAGTTTTTGGGCTTCTGTAAAGCTTAGATATTAATCCATAGACATTTTGAAATAATCCATAGACATTTTGAAATAATCCATAGACATTTTGAAATTAAGGAGTCCAGTGATTTGAACCAAGCCAGCGGAGGTTGACCCAGAACCATTGAGAACATGTAGTTAATTTTGGCAAGATCATCATTTTGATTGTGGCAACGCTTCCCAAAAGTGATGTGGGCAGATTATTCCACCGTGCCAGGTCATTTTAAGCAGAGGACTGTGATTTAATCGCATCAGATCTGACACCTTGGCAGAAATGTTAATACCCAGGTATCTAACGTTCCCAAATTGAAGTGGGACAGTTGGATTGAACTGGAAGTCACAAGATATTGGAAGCATAATTGACTTGTTCTGATTAAGAGTAATCTGAGATGGAGAAGTTATCTGAGTCTTATACTATAGTTTCAGAAAGAGAGCCCTGTGTATTTTGAAGAAAAAGTAACACATCATCTGCATAAATACTAATTTTATGGGTTATATTTGCTGTTTGAATACCTTTGATATTATTTTTCCAAATTGCTGCTGCTAATGGTTCGATAAATATAGCAAATAGTGATGGAGAAAGTGGACAATGTTGTAGTCTATTACGTCAATTAGTCTCCTCATGTTGTTAGTGGACTGTCTGCCTTTAATGAGCACGGATGATCCGGATGTATTATATAAGGTGGAATAGTGGTGCTAGCAGAGGCCAAAATGTTTTGTAGAATTCTGCTGGAAATCCATCTGGATCTGGGGCTTTCCCGTTAGGCATACATTGTAGTGCATTGTAAAGTTCCACTATTGAGAGAGGTAACTCTAATGCCGTTATTTGTTCATTATTTAATTTTGGTAGGTCAATATTGTTCAAGAACTCTTTTATTTCAAAATTGGTTGAATTAATATTACGTGTCCCTAAATATCCGATTTATCTCTCCTGGGGTGTGAGTTGTCTTCCCATTGGGGTCTGTAACTGATTGCTACTTTTTCTTTATTCTGTTTTAGTTGGTTTGCTAAATTGATTTATAACTATGTTCAAAATTGTCCAAGCGTAATCTTTAAGTAAAACAGAGTTTTCTTGTCCTTTAATTTTTGCAATTCCATTTTACATTTTCTCAGCTCATTGAGATGGTGTTTTTTTTTGGGAGGCAACATGTGCTGATTCCAAAGTTTTAATTTTATGTTCTAGTTCTGTCTCGAGTGCTTTTTCCTTGTTCTTTTTTTGTGCTGAATATGAAAAGCATATTCATATCTGTGCCTCCCAGAAAAAGCATGCAGAGATACAAGGCAGGTTATTTGTTTCCATAAATGTTGTCCAATCTTTTTTAATAACTTCTAGAAACTCTGAGTCCGTTAGTAATGATTTATTCACTCTCCACCATTTAAAAGTTGGTCACTGATTGTGATAGGGTGAATTTGTGTGTCACATATATCTTTCATTACTGTATTGCTGGTAAGAAAAAAATCTATCTGGGAGTAAGAATGATGGACTGGCGAGAAAAACATGTATTCTCTGAGCTCCCAGAGCGATATGATGGCAACCCCGAACACTGCAGGGGGTTCCTCATGCAATGTGACATGTACGTGGAGGAACACCCTGAGATGTTTGGGGATCTCGCGGCAGAGGTCCGGTTTGTAATCTCACTCCTAACAGGGAGAGCCCGGGATTGGGCCACCGCCCTCTGGGCAGACCAGAGCCCTTTGCTCCACTCCGCTCTGGACTTCCATCAAGCCCTCCTGAAGGTGTTCGATCGTGGGAAGAGACCTGGGGGACCGGCTGCTGGATTGCCGACAGGGAGCCCGGTCTGCAGCGGAATTCTCCCTGGAATTCCTGACCATCGCTGCTGGGCTCCGGTGGACTGCTTTCGTATTTCGGCACACCCTGAATCAAGAGCTCCAAGAGCTCACGTCTCGAGGGGAATCTGGAACCTTTGATGAGTAGTCCGACTAGCGGTCCGCCTGGACAACACTGTCCGGGATAGGCGCCGCAATCACCATCCCCCTGCTGCGGCCAGACTGCCGCCACCTGTGGGAACCGACCGCCCGGAGCCTATGCAGCTCGGAAGGACTCCGTTGACAACTGGGGAAAGACGCAGACGTGCCCAGGGGGGTTTCTCTCTCCTCTACGGCGGGGAGCCCGGTCATGTCCTGCGCAATTGTCCTGTCAAACTGGAGCGAGAGACGCCCAGTCTACCGGTAGGTGTCTCTGCCTTAGGTGTAACTGCGCATTCCCAATTGACTGTACCTGTGGTCATGCGAGGGGGGGGGGGGGAGCTGATAGCTATGCGGGCACTGATGAACAGTGGAGCGGCTAGTACGTTCATAAATCTCTACCTTGCACGCCAGCTAGGCATTCCATTGCAGGAGCTGCAACACCCCATCTCCGTCCTGGGGGTGACCGGCAAGCGGATGCTGGAGGGAACTATCCGGCACTGCACTGGCCCCATTTCACTAAAGGTAGGCGTGCTCCATCAGGAGATTCTACAGGCATACGTACTCCCGAAGGCCAAGTATCCCTTGATTCTCGGGTTGACCTGGCTCCGACGGCACAACCCGCAATTTGATTGGAGAATCGGTGAGCTGATCCGGTGGTCTCCCAGTTGTTTTACGTCTTGCATGTCTATTCCCTGCATAGCCACCAGGATCGAGAGCCCGGAGTCAGAGAAGGAGAGCCCTATTCCCCCGGAGTACCAGGAGTTCGATGACGTCTTCAGCAAGACGAAAGCATACCAACTACCCCCACACCGGGAGTGCGACTGTGCAATCGACCTCCTTGAGGGATCTACCCTGCCTCAAGGAAGACTCTACCCCATATCACTCCAAGAGGAGGAGTCCCTCGAGGCCTACATCATCAAGCAGCTAGCACAAGGCATCATCCAACCGTCCAACTCACCGGTAACCGCCGGATTCTTTTACATAAAGAAGAAGGATGGAGGTCTCCGTCCCTGCATATATTACCGTGCTCTGAATGCAGTGTCTGTCAAACGTAGAGAGCTGCTTCGTCTCATCCTCTCGTCCCTCGAGCAGCTGAGAGATGCTACCATATTCACCAACTTAGACCAGCACAGCGCGTATAACCTGATCCGTATTCAGAAGGGGGATGAGTGGAAGATCGCCTTTATCGCCAGTAGGGGGCAGTACAAGTACTCTAGTAATGTCGTACGGATTGGCTAATAGCCGTCTATATTCCAGAGCTTCATGAACCATGCTAGGAAAGTTTGTGGTAGTATACATAAATGATATCCTGATTTACTCGCTCCAAGCGGGAGCATGTCCATCACGTCAAGAAAGTGCTGCAGCGGTTATGCGAGCACCGGCTCTACGCTAAGGGAGAGAAGTGTGAGTTCCACCAGTCGAGAGTGAGGTTCCTCAGTTATGTCATTCAACCCGGGGCAGTGGCCATGGATACCCAGAAGGTGACGGCCATTCAGGACTGGCCATGCCCCCGGAATCTTAAGGAACTGCAGCGCTTTTTGGGGTTCGCAAACTTTTATCGCTGGTTCATTAAAAACTTCAGTCAGGTAGCTGCTCACTACAATGACCGGCCGGCCAACCCGATTGCGCTGGGACCCTGAAGCTGTCATTGTGTTTGAGTGCTTAAAGGAGGCTTTCTGTTCGGCCCCTGTCCTCGCCCAGCCCCGACCCGAGCTCCCGTTTGAGGTGGAGGTAGACGCCTCCGAGGCAGGGGTCGGGGCCGTCCTCATCCAGAGAGACCCAGCCACGGGGACGTCGCCACTTCTCGCGGAAATTATCTTCGGCTGAGAGGAACTACGACGTAGGGGATCGGGAGCTCCTCGCGATGAAGCTGGCGTTGGAGGAATGGCGACATTGGCTGGAGGGGGCACATTAGTTTTGTTTATATCCTACATTTTTTTCAGCTTACTTTCAGTACTTTTCAGTACTTACAAGTGCAGCGGATTGGTGTCTCTGAGGCTAGGGATCTAGGCTGGCAATCTGAAGGTTGCTAGTTTGAATCCTGTGAATTCACTCCTGTGAAGCTAGGAGTGGTTCTACTCTCTTGGGCCCTTGAGCAAGGCCCTTAACATGCAATTGCTTTGTTCTGCGTATGATCTCAAACTACATCCAACCCTGCAAGCAGGTCCTCCAACCTCCAGGGAACAGAGGCGCAGCCAGGGCGTTGAGGGCGTCCGGTTCGGTGACCTCAGGATTGGGTCTCTGCTTTTTGCGGATGATGTTGTTCTGTTGGCCTCATCGAGCCGTGACCTTCAGCTCTCACTGGAGCAGTTCGCAGCCGAGTGCGAAGCGGCTGGGATGAGAATCAGCACCTCCAAATCCGAGACCATGGTTCTCAGCCGGAAAAGGGTAGAGTGCTCTCTCCGGGTTGGGGATGGGGTCCTCCCCCAAGTGGAGGAGTTTAAGTATCTCGGGATCTTGTTCACGAGTGGGGGAACGATGGAGCAGGAGATCGACAGGCGGATTGGTGCGGCGTCAGCAGTCATGCGGGCGCTGCATCGGTCTGTCATGGTGAAGAGAGAGCTGAGCCAAAAGGCGAAGCTCTCGATTTACCAGTCGATCTACGTTCCTACCCTCACCTATGGTCATGAGCTTTGGGTAGTGACCGAAAGAACGAGATCGCGGGTACAAGCGGCCGAAATGAGTTTCCTCCACAGGGTGGCTGGGCTCTCCCTTAGAGATAGGGTGAGGAGCTCAGTCATTCGGGAGGGACTCAGAGTAGAGCCGCTGCTCCTCCGCATCGAGAGGAGCCAGATGAGGTGGCTCGGGCATCTGATCAGGATGCCTCCGGGACGCCTCCCTGGGGAGGTATTCCGGGCATGTCCCACTGGGAGGAGGCCCCGGGGAAGACCCAGGACACGCTGGAGAGACTATGTCTCTCGGCTGGCCTGGGAACGCCTCGGGGTCCCCCCAGAGGAGCTGGACGAAGTGGCCGGGGAGAGGGAAGTCTGGGTCTCCCTGCTGAGGCTGCTGCCCCCGCGACCCGACTCCGGATTAAGCGGGAGATGATGGATGGATGGATGGATAAAACATATAGCCGGATTAAGCTAGTGCATAAACGTCCAAAGGGGGTCCATCCGGCCATAGCCACGGGTTGTTAGGAGTAGGCACAAGCACCACGGCGTATTTTAAAAGAAGAAACCACCAAAATGTTTTAAAGAAAGAAAGCTTTAGTGTTATTTTTTTAAAAGAAAGAAAAGCAGGCGGAATTTAAACAAGTACAAACATGCCCAAACGAAACAGAAGAGGAAATGAGTTTAAGCAAGCACAAGCAAAACCAATTAACATACAGCACGTCATTTTAAAAGAAGAAAGCACTTAAACTCATATTTAACCAACATGTTAAAAAAAAAGAAGAAAAAACCTTTAGCGGTATTTACCAGTTTTATTTTGTTGTTAGGCTGAAGAAAGCATTTAAACAGCAAGTTTTTAGGAGGAATAACCTTTAATTCCGACGGTAGCTAAAAGGCGAAATGAGCAAGTCACGCAGCTCGGAAATATGCGACCGACCTGTTTGAACAACGCAGCTGAAATAATTATCCGAGACGGCCCCTATCTTGCATGCACACTCACGCAGACACACATTTAAAAATGGCGACACCAACGGGTACACATTGTCGGCCGTCCTGGAACCACCTCTCCACTCTAGGTACAGGTCCCTCCGGGGAGTCCCATGGAAAGAGTTTGGGCTGGTAGCCTAACACACACTGGAATGGGGAGATATGCGTGACGGGACTCACCCGGGAGTTGAGGGCGTACTCTACCCATACCAGGTGGGTGTTTCACTTGGAGGGCTCGGCACGCGAGACATAGAGCCTTAGCCACCTCCTGGTTGGTCCGCTCGGCTAGACTGTTAGACTGGGGATGGTATGCGGACGACAGACTAAGAGAGATGTCGAGCTTACGGCACATCTCCTTGAAGACCCGGGAGTTGAACTGGGGTCCCCGGTCACTGACGATGTCCTCAGGGATTCCGTAGTATCGGAAGAGCTGTTGGATGAGAATGTCGGTGACTTCGGAGGCAGAAGGCAATTTAGGGAGAGTTACGAGTCGGCACATCTTCGAGAATCTATCTACGATCGTAAATATAATGGTTCGTCCGGCGGAGCGTGGGAGATCTGTAATGAAGTCCATGGCCAAGTGGGACCATGGACGGGCGGGGACTGGTAAGGGGTACAGCAGGCCGGTGGGCGCCTGAGGCGGAGTCTTCATACGAGCGCATTCGGGGCAGGACTCCACGTATTCAGTCACCTGCTTCCGCCAGTCGGGCCACCAGTATTTACGAGACACTAGACGTAGTGTGGCGGTGATACCTGGATGTCCGGTTCCCTGTTGAGCGTGGATCCAATTAAGCAGGGCCCCCCGATGCTTCCGTGCGACAAACTGAAGTTCCCGTGGGCAACCTGGAGGGGGAGTCCTCACCTCGTTCTCGCGTTGGATGTCCTCCTCCAGGTCCCAGGAAATGGTAGAAGCAAAGCAGGTAGGGCTGAGGATGGGCTCTGTTCGTTCAGCACTGACGGGGGGGTCGAACTGTCGAGAGAGTGCATCTGCTTTCATGTTCTGGTTTCCCGGGAGGTAACGGACCTGGAACTTGAATCTGGAGAACCACTGGGCCCAGCGAACCTGCTGAGCGGAGAGGCGTTTGGCTGACTGAAGGTACTCGAGATTGCGGTGGTCCGTGAACACCACGAACGGGTGACGGGCCCCCTCCAACCAGTGTCTCCATTCTTCTAGTGCCAGGCGGATGGCAAGCAGCTCCCTTTCACCTACAGGGTAATTATGTTCGGCGGTAGTTAGCTTCTTAGAGTAATACGCACACGGGTGACGTCGTCCGGTTTGGGGATCTCTCTGAAGAAGCACGGCACCTACCCCGGACTCGGAGGCATCCACCTCCACCTCGAAGGGGAGGTCAGGCTGTGGCTGAGCGAGGATGGGGGCGGAGCAGAAGGCTTTCTTGAGCCTTCTGAAGGTGGCTTCTGCCTCTGTGGTCCAGACCCATCGTGAGGCTGTTCGAGTCAAGGAGGTTAGAGGTGCCGCCACCTGGCTAAAATTATGGATAAACCGCCTATAAAAATTAGCGAATCCAAGGAAGCATTGCAGTTCCTTCAGGTTGTGAGGAGGGAGCCAGTTGCGAATCGCGGCTACCTTCTTCTCCTCCATGGCAACGGTTCCTTGTCCAATGAGGTAACCTAGGTATTGAATCTGGGTTTGGTTGAACTCACACTTCTCGAGCTTCGCGTAAAGGCGGTGTTCCTTCAATCTTTGCAGGACCTGTCGGACGTGTCCTTGAACACTTCATTCATGAAGGCCTGAAATATGGAGGGACTATATGGAGGGACTAGACCGTATGGCATCACGAGATACTCGCACTGCCCCTTACTGGTGACAAACAAAGTTTTCCATTCATCCCCCTCCTGGATACGGATAAGGTTATAAGCACTGCGAAGGTTGAGTTTGGAGAAGACGTGTGCCTCTCGCAGCTGCTCTAGGGAGGAGGGAATCAGCGGAAGGGGCTCTCTCTGTTTTACCGTAATGGCATTCAAAGCCCGGTAGTCGATGCAGGGACGCAGCCCTCCGTCCTTCTTCGTTAAGAAGAAACCCGTGGAGTAAGGAGATGTAGATGGTCGGATGATCCCAAAAGATTGATGATCCAAAAAGATTCCTGTTCCTGGAGTGAGATCGGGTACAGTCTCCCTTTAGGGGGCTTAGCACCCTCTATGGTCTCGATCGCGCAGTCACACTCACGGTGGGGCGGTAAGGCGAAAGCTCTGGCCTTACTGAAGATGTCCTTGTAATCCTGGTAAGCCTCCGGGAGCTGGCTGAGGTCCTCTGGTCTGGGGCTCTCGAAGTTGGAGGTCCTGCACGGAACAGTCATACAAGTGGACGCTCTCCTTGCGGTGTCTTGTTTTATGAAATCTGCTTGAAAACTCTGTTGGTTACCTTCCATATTGGAATGTTGAAGATGTTTTTGATGTATGTTGCTAAATACCACTTAGTAGTTCCTACAGCTATTAAATGTAAATAAATAAACTGGGAGCATCTTATTTAAAATAAAACTAACAAAATAAAACTAAATTTTTTTATTCATAAAATCTTATTGATTTTAAATTTATACAAATTTGTCATACAACCGTTTAAGTTACGGCACTTTATCCTTCTGATTAAACAATTGTAGTTAGATACTTTACCCAACACCCCAGACCTGCACCGGGGGCGTTCGGGCCTATGCCAGAGCACCAGAGCTGTGGTGTTTTCTTTAAATTAGAAATATATTATTTTATACTATTTACAAATAAGACAGATTAATAAATAGAGGTAATCAGGATTTCCGCAGGGCATTAGAAAGCATTAAAAGTAATTAAATAAATTTTGCAAAAATTAAGGCCTTAAATGACATTAAAGAGCATTAAATTTGATTCTCAGTAGCATTAAAATTTCTTCTGTAGTTTTCAAGAAAAATACTTATATAAATTTCAAATGTGAATCGCTGTCAAACTGTATTATTGTCATGCCCGGCTCCTGCTGTATCCGATTACTTTGATTAGTCCTGTAATGTTTTAAGTCTTGGTCTTACCTGTTTGCCCTGTCCGTCATTGTGGTTTTGGTGATGTTAGTTGGCGTTTGATGTTTCCCAGTCCGCGCTTCCTTATTAAACCCCCAGTATTTCCCGTACTTGCCCGTCTGCCTGCTCCTTGCACGCCTTACCCGCACGATCGCCTGTCTGCTCAACCCTGATCGTGACAATTATAATATGTACATCGGCGTAAGTTAAACATGCGGAACTATTTCGGTAATTACTTCCTACCAGTTGTCGGAAAAACTGGTAATGTTTGTAAAGAAGCGGCGGGCGCTGGACCGGGAAGAGATAAAGTTTGGACAGAAAATGGGAAAATGCAAATAAAAATGGCTGGAAAACGAGGAATTCAGGGTATGGCTGCAGCCCATTGATGGTCAAGATGGAGAAGGATTTTGCACTATTTGTAAAAAAAAAAAATAAATAAGCTTGGTACAATGGTGTCAATGCCATGAAATCTCACATGCAGTCAGACAGCCACAAATCACTTATAAGAGGCAGACAGCAGTCAACTGTGGCTAGTTACTTTTCCGTAACCAACAACGAAATGTCTATAGCAACTACCGCGACCACCTCAAACAGCACAACTGCAGCTGTAGTGAACACTATCGTCAAAACATCGAGCAATCTTCGAGCGTCATTTGGATGGAGTGCGACACTGCAGGCGGTGGTTCTCTGGTGTCTGAGCAATGCTGTGCAGCACCACTTATACGCATCCAATGAAGGTGTGTCTGAGTTGTTCCAGGCAGTGTTTATGGATTCTGAAATAGCTAAATCTTTCACCTGTGGAAAGGACAAAACTAGGTACATTTTAAAGTTTGGACTTGCCTCACACTTCAAAAACGAACTGATTTCTGCAGCTAACAATGCAGGACCATTTGTACTGATATTTGATGAAAGTTTCAACTAGTCAACATAAAATAAACAACTAAATGCCCATGTTCGATTTTGGGAGGCTGGTGGATCACAGTTCATGGGACATTCAAAGGCTGAAGTTCTGCAGCACTATTTCAAAGTAAGTTTAGTTATAGTTTTTGTTAGTGGAATGTTATTTGGATGATTTAAAGATACGAGATGTGTACATTTAATTGAAGCTTATTGCTTTTAGATGGAGCTTTAAAATATTTCTAAAATCATAAGCAAATTTGCAATCAAACATGGTGTAATTGTTTCAGTTTTTCTTTCTCACATCAAATTGTTTAAATAACATTTTTCTATTCTTAGGATTGTGTGTGCCTACTAGACATGAAGATTCTCCTTTCCATCAGTATGGATGGGCCAAATGTGAACTGGAAGTTTCTTAATAATTTCCAGCAAGAACATGCTGAACTACATGGAGGTTGGCAGTTAATTAATGTTGGAAGTTGTGGATTGCACACGCTTCACAATTCACTCAAGACTGGCTTCTCTACATGGAATATTGAGAAACTGTTGAGAGCAATGCACTTTGTTTTTCACAATGTATCTGCAAAAAGAGAAGATTATACAAAACTTAGAGGCTCATCTCTTTTTCCACTCCCATTCTGTGGACACAGATGGCTGGAAAATCTGCCTGTTGCAGAGAGAGCCTTTGAGTTATGGCCAAAGCTTAAAGAGTAAGTGGAGGCAGTCCATAGAAAAGAGCTACCAAACCCTGGAATCTCCTCTTTTGATACTATTCAAGCAGCAAACGAAGATCCCCTGATTTCAGCCAAACTTCAGTTTTTCATGGCAATCTCCAGAAAGAGAGACAGGGACAAATGCGGTCAACTGAAAAATGTTGAGTCAGAATTGGAATCAAAAGCTAGTGAATTAAGGCACATGCATTAATTGTCTTCTGTGTTAAAACAAAAAAAAAACCCTGTGCAGTTGCTGTAGCATATTCCATAACTAGTAACTTATGTAGCACTTGTTTCTATATTCACTTTGTTTCAGGAATACATTTTTTCTGTATAGTGCCAAATCATAAACTGTATTTACCTCAAGGCACTTTACAATACATTGAGTTTCCAGAGTTTTTTTAAATATACATATCCGTGGATTGGCATGTATGGTTGTTGATGGCATTAAAAATATTAAAAATGGCATTAAAAGGGCATTAAAAAGCATTATATTCGATTTGCTGATTTCTGCAGAAACCCTGGTAATGTGCTTTCTGCCAGGATGGGACTGCTGGTTATCTGCTTCTCACACTCAGGACCAACGGTTAAACGAGATATTACAGTCACTCTGCAGGCACCCTGCAACAATTTGTCAACCGGTGGCCATTTTGTTCCATTGATGCATCCTTCTCATGGGCTTATCGCTCACGACTCCAAAAGCTCTTGCACCGACGCCCCGTTCCCCAAGGCCGCGGACATTAGCTGAGCGACATGTCTAGACATGCAATACGCATAAATCCCCCCTAAAAACAGGATGGCTGTGTTTTACCGATATAAAATAGTGCATTTTGTTTAAAGAATAACCCTTTAACAATACATAACTACTGCTTTTACCATTTAAAATTGCCATACCCTCTTTCCTCTCCAGCTAGAAAAGCTCGACGCGTCCGGTGACCCTGTTAAGATTATTGTTAAAAGTTTTATTATGCCTTAAAACATACTTAAAATATCACATCAATAAATCAATGTAATGTATTTTCTTCTTTTAAAGACTACTGATTCCAATTTGGTGCCATATGCTTTTATCTTGTAGGCCGCAGGATAGCGCCATTTCTACCAGCTATACGTCGGGGTGCGTGTGGGATATTATGCTTAAATTCTCGTTGGCTATATGCTTTATAAAACATTTTATACTTATTTTACACACATTTACTTATTTTATACATATTTAAAAATTCAGAAAACAACTTGCCTCAGCTGTTTTCAATAAAAAATAGTGGTTTGTGGGGATCTACACACGAACGTGACATGGAGAGAGAGCGAGTCATTTTAACAAGGATTGCCTGCGTTATTCCTTGATTCTTGTTGTTGAAATGCTTAGGATGTTTTATTTTAAATAACACATTGACCGAAAAAGAGTTTCATTACTTAAAAAACGTTATGGTGAATTTAATGGGCAACATGTGTACCCGATGGTGCCGCCATTTTTAAATGTGTGTCTGCGTGAGTGTGCATGCAAGATAGGGGCCGTCTCGGATAATTATTTCAGCTGCGTTGTTCAAACAGGTCGGTCGCATATGTCCAAGCTGCGGGACTCGCTCATTTCGAAATTAAAGGTTATTCCTCCTAAAAGCTTGCTGTTTAAATGCTTTCTTAAACCTAACAACGAAATAAAACACTAGCAAATACCACTAAAGGATTTCTTCTTCTTCTTTTACCATGTTGGTTAAACTCATTATATTTAAGTGCTTTCTTCTTTTAAAATGAATCGGAACTTACGGGTTTTCGGCCACTTGGTCGGTGAATCAAACGAATGCTGAGTTTGCTTAAACTCAGTATTTACTCTTCTGTTTCATTCGGGCATGTTTGTACTTGTTTAAATTCTGCCTGCTTTTCTTTCTTTTTAAAAAATAATGCTAAAGTTTTTCTTTTTTAAAATATTTTGCTTTCTTCTTTTAAAATACGCTGTGGCGTTTGTGCCTACTCCTAACAACCAATGGCTATGGCCTCACTGGACGTTTATGCACACGCTTGCATTCATCCCACCATATGTTTTATTATTCCTTAAAAACGTAATTAAAAATAACACAAATAAATACATGTAATGTAATTTTATTCTATTAAAGTTTAACGGCAACCCTTATCTCCCAAACCATATTGCCCCCTATTGGCAACATGTACTGTAGCATAAGCATGTATGATATATGGAGACAAACCCTCAACCAATCAGAATAAGGGATACTCCCGCTTATGATATCAGAAGTGGAGCCAAATTTAAGCTCCACCCATTGGGCCAACTAATATTTTTTTAATGTGAACAGTATTCATGAAATTGTGGGCACTTGTACACAGTGTGCACAAAGTGATGTCAGGTGGAAGTCCGGTGGAAGACCTAGGGGCACTGAGACTTAGGAGCCTTATGACCTGGGGAAAAAAGCTCCTCTTTGACCTTTCAGTTCTGGTTATAAGGCTGCGGAACCATTTACCTGATACCACTAAAGGACAAAACAGAGTTATTGGGGTGGGATGGGTTCTTGATTTTTGTTCCTCTGGTTCTACAGCGGCTGGTGTAAATGCAATGCAATTTTATTTATATAGCGCATTATCACAACATTACATTGTCTCAATGCGCTTTACATTTCTGCCACGTAAAGACCCCCCAGTGAGTAAGCCAAAGGCAACGGTGGCAAGGGAAAAACTCCCTAAGAGGAAGAAACCTTGGGAGGAACCAGACCCAAAGGGGGGGCCCATCCTCCTGGGGCCGGCAGAAGAGTCAAACAAAACAAGATTATATAATTTAAGCTAATACAGGGGTTGAAATTTCAGTCTCGATGCAGGGGCAGACCGGTGCAGGCACGGGGTGCTTAATGCATGATGGCAAGATCAACAGTGGCACAGCAGCAGGGGAGGAAGGAGAGGCATCCGTGAGCCAAGGGCAGGCAGGCTGGAGGGTAGTTGCCAGAAGTGGAGGTAGTGGTCTTGCAGGCAGCAGAAGCATAAATTCCTCGATGTTATGGTTCTCCAGGCAGCACACCCCAGAAGGGGTGGGGGAGGAAGTAAGAAAATAGTGTATTAGCCAGAGTCTAGGAAACTAGAGGCAGTGCAAGCAAAATGATTGAGTGCAATTCCGGCAGATCTGGCCCCGGCAGATCTGGCTATAGCAGCATGAGAAAGAGGGAGAGACAGGCGGGAACACAGGCATGGGGACTCCCTGAACATCAGCACTCTAGTGTAAGGCTAGAGTGACAGCACTGACGCATCAGTTTATCCAAAGCCAAGGACACCGATCCCCACCCAGCTCTTCACCTCATACTGTTAGTCTAACTGGGAGTGACCGACTAGCTGGAACTAGAACTAGGTTTCCTATACGCTAAACTATACAAGTGCATTTTTAATATAGACTTGAATAGTGAGAGTGTGCCTGAATCCCTCACATCCGCCGGGAGACCATTCCACAGCTGCGGAGCTCTGTAAGAGAATGCTCTGCAGCCTGCCGTAGTCCTGTCTACTCTAGGAACTAATAGATATCCTGCTCCTTGTGATCGAAGCAGGCAAGAAGGGTTGTAAGGGACCAGAAGATCATTAAGATATTGTGGTGCAAGGCCATTCAGAGCTTTGTAGGTTAATAGCAGTATTTAGTAGTCAATCCTAGATTTGACAGGTAGCCAGTGCAGGGAGGACAGTATAGGGCTAATGTGATAAAATTTTTTAGTTTTTGTGAGAACTCTGGCTGCTGCATTTTGTACTAACTGAAGTTTATGTAGGGATCCAGATGGACAACCTGAAAGGAGGGCATTACAGTAGTCCAATCTGGAAGATATAAAGGCATGTATTAGTTTCTCTGCATCTTGAAAGGAAAGCATCTTCCGAAGCTTGGCTATGTTCCGTAGATGGTAGAATACTGTACTGGTAATGCCATTTATGTGAGCACTGAAGCAGAGGTCGGAGTCTACCAGGACACCAAGATCTCTGACCACTGTTTTAAACGGAGTAGGGAGGCCGCTAGGGTTGGGGTTTACAAACTTATTACGAGCATCCTTAGGACCGATTAAAAGAACCTCAGTTTTTTCTGTATTTAACATGAGGAAATTCCTTGCCATCCAACAACGAATGTCTAGCAGACAGTCGGCTAAAGAAGAGAGCTGGGATGCATCGCTAGGTTTGACAGATAGATACAATTGTGTATCATCAGCATAACAATGAATATTAATACCGTAATTTCTAATAATGTTACCAAGTGGTAGCATATATAGATTGAACAGTAGTGGGCCCAACACTGATCCCTGTGGGACACCATATCTTACTTTAGTGGCTTTGGATGACTCATTGTTTACATGGACAAACTGGTAACGATCAATTAAATAGGAACGAAACCACAGGAGTGCTGTCCCTTTAATGCCAATCAATGTTTCCAGCCGGTCCAGAAGGATATTATGGTCTACAGTATCGAATGCTGCAGTTAGATCCAGTAAGAATAATAGCGATATACAGCCACGGTCGGAAGCCATAAGCAAGTCGTTCATGACTTTGACTAAGGCCATTTCTGTGCTATGATTGGGTCTGAAACCAGACTGATATAGTTCGTTAGCATTATTTTTTTGAAGAAAGGAAGACAGCTGGCGAGCAACAACTTTCTCCAGAATTTTAGAAATGAAGGGAAGATTTGAGATGGGTCTATAGTGTCCTAAGTCACTAGGTTCAAGATTTGGCTTCTTTAGGATAGGTCTAATAACAGCCATTTTAAAAGATATAGGAACATATCCAAGCCTAAGAGATGAGTTTAACAAGTTTAACAATGTAGTGCTAATCAGTGGTGCGATTTCCTTAACTAGACTGGTGGGTATTGGGTCTACAAGGCTAGTACTGGGTTTGCCAGAGGAAATTAACTTAAGGAGTTCTGTCCGCACTACAGGAGAGAAACATTCAAAGGTGTTATCATTAGTACTAATAGCACTAGCACTAACAGAAGATTGGTGGTTGTGTGCAGCTGTGGGCGTGCTAGTGATGGTATGTCTAATAGTACTTATTTTATTATTAAAAAACGCAATAAAGTCATCACTCCTAAGAGCTTCTGGGACTTGTGAGTTTAACATTGAAGGATTCTTTGTTAACCTAGATACAGATTCAAACAGGAATTTAGGATTGGTTTTGTTCTCTTCTATTAGTTTAGAGAGATACACAGACCTAGCAGTCACTAGTGCTTGTCTATACTTAGACAGGCTCTCTTTCCAGGCAGATCTAAAAACTTCTAGTTTTGTTGACCGCCATTTGCGTTCTAGCTTGCGTGAAGCTTGTTTAAGTTCCCGTGTACGGTCAGAGTACCAGGGGGCAGGTTTCTTATCTCTATGTTTTATTTTCTTGAGTGGCGCTACATGATCAAGAGTGGTACGAAATGATTCCACCATGTTCACGGTTACCTGTTCAAGTTCATTTACACTTGACGCTTCAGAGGAAAGGTTGAAGGACTGTGGGAGCTGATCGAGAAAAGTTGCGGCGGATAATGAGGCTATGAAACGTCTAGTATTGTACCTCTGACCTGGGGCCTTAGGGGGGTTATGTTGTATTTGAAATGTTAAAAGGTAATGATCCGAAAGTAGAGGATTCTGAGGGATAATTGATATGTGTTCTACCATGACACCATGACTAAGGATCAAGTCCAGGGTGTGGTTACAGGCATGAGTCGGCCCAGTTACATTCTGATGTACACCGGCAGAGTCAAGAATGGTAGTAAATGCTTTTGTTAATGGATCACTATCATTTTCCATATGAATATTAAAATCACCAACAATCACGGCCTTGTCGGTAGTAACCACCAAGTTTGTTAGGAAATCTGCAAATTCCTTAAGAAAATTGCTATAGGGGCCAGGCGGTCTATACACAATAGCAATGATGATTGGAGGTGTAGAACTACACTTAGATATGCTAGCAAGACTAAGAATAATAATTTCAAACGTGCTAAAGCTATAACCACTATTTTCATGCACTCCTAGGTCGGTCTTAAATATTGCAGCAACCCCGCCACCTTTGCGATTGGGTCGAGGATTATGCTTATAGCTATATTCAGCTGGAGTGGATTCATTTAGTGCCAAGAACTCGCTTGGTTTAAGCCAAGTCTCAGTAAGACATAGGGCACCAAGATTAAAATCAGTAATGATTTCATTTACGAGCAATGTCTTAGGAGCCAGCGATCTAATGTTCAGGAGTCCAAGTTTTAGGTTTACATTACACCTACTATCCAGAAGTGAATTAGGTCTAATTTCTCTAAGGTTTTTAAGACATGCACTACGGTGGAATGAACCCCCACGATTAAAACCGCGGGGAACAGACACAGTCTCAATAATATGAACCCTGGGTGACAACTTTAAGCGACTAGCAGGCGGTCGGTTAAGCCGGTTTGCCTGCCGCCTTGGCTTGGCTCTGGTTAGTCAGCGATCTGCCCTAAGACTATGAGCTATGCTTTTTGACAGGAGATCGGCGCCAACCCATGAGGGGTGAATACCGTCCCTCTTCAAAAGCCAAGGCCTACCCCAGAACGTCCGCCAATGGTCTATATAACCCACACCATTTATCGAGCACCATTCCGACAGCCAGCGATGCAGCGACGATAATCTGCTGTACATTTCGTCGCCACGTCTAGCAGGGATGGGGCCAGAGCATGTTACTGACGCGGACATCTTCTTCGCAAGGCTGCACACCTTTATGAAATTTGCTTTAGTGATCTCGGGGCGGCATGGTGGTGCAGTGGTTAGCACTGTCGCCTCACACCTCTGGGACCCGGGTTCGAGTCTCCGCCTGGGTCACATGTGTGCGGAGTTTGCATGTTCTCCCCATGTCGTCGTGGGGTTTCCTCCGGGTACTCCGGTTTCCCCCCACAGTCCAAAAACATGCTGAGGCTAATTGGAGTTGCTGACTTGCCCATAGGTGTGCATGTGTGAGTGAATGGTGTGTGAGTGTGCCCTGTGATGGGCTGGCCCCCCATCCTTGGTTGTTCCCTGCCTCGTGCCCATTGATTCCGGGATAGGCTCCGGACCCCCCGCGACCCAATAGGATAAGCGGTTTGGAAAATGGATGGATGGATGGATGGCTTTAGTGATCTCCGATTGCCTCAATCGGACATCATTAGTGCCGACGTGGATAACAATATGCGAATACTTACATTTACTCTTAGCCAGCACTTTTAAGTTTGATAAGATGTTGGTCGCTCTGGCACCAGGGAGACAATTAACTACGGCCGCTGGAGTCGCTACTCTCACGTTTCTTAACATAGAATCGCCGATTACCAGAGCACTTTCAACAGGCGGCTCAGTGGGTGTTTCACTGAGTGGGGAGAACCTGTTGGAAACGTGAATGGGTGAATGGTGCCGGTGTGAGTCCTGTTTGGACTTACGGCTATGCCGCCGGGTCGTCACCCACTCGCCTTGCTGCGAAGGCCCTGCTGCCGGAGCGGGGGGAGACTGGCTCACTATAGCGGACATATCCGGAGCCGCTAACACTGCGTCAATAAAACTCTCACTCTCCTGAATCTCCCGTAACGTCCGGATATGTCCCTCTAAGTCTGCGATCTTCTCCGTCAGCCTGGCAACTAGCTGACACTTATCGCAGACAAACGTACCACTAATGACGGGAGAAGAATAACTAAACATACTGCACTCGGAGCAAACGACAGGAGCCATAGTGATATACTTACGCTTAGAGGGGAAAAACTCCGGGGGCGGAGGTGAGTAATCCATCGTGGTTTGGAAGATTATCAGGAGACTACTAAGCTTGCCAAGATTTTTCTGATTGCTTAATTCTAAATGTCTTGTAGGGAGGGCAAGGCAGATCTGGTACAGCGCTGAGCTGCTCTAACCACCCTCTGCAGGGCTTTCTGGTCCTGGACAGAGCAGTTATCGAACCATAATGTAATACTACAGCAGCCTAGTAGAAGGCCTTTAGGACTGCAGGAGAGACATTAAACTTCCTCAACTGCCCCAGATGGTAGAGCTGCTGCCTTGCTGACCAGAGCACGTGTGTGTGGACCAGGTGAGGTCCCGCTGTAAATGGATGCTGAAGTACTTGAAAATGTTCACCCTCTCCACTATAGCACCGTTGATGTAGACAGGTGGGTAAGAGCCCTTCTGCCTCCTCTAGTCCACAATCAGTTCCTTTGATGACATTCAGTTGGAGGTTCTTATCCTGGCACCACTTTTCCTGGTTCTCCACTTACTTAAAGTAGGCTGACTCATCATTGTTGGAGATGAGGCTGAGCACTAATGTGTCATTTGCAAATTTAACAAAGGAATTTGAGCTGAGTGTGGCTACACAGTCGTAGGTGCAGAGGGTGTACAGCAGTGGGTTTAAAACGCAGCCTTGTGGAGCTCCCATGTTGAGGGTGATTGCACTAGATACATAGTTGCCTATGCTCTCCACCTGGGGTCTTCCTGTAAGGAAATCCAGAATCTATCCGCTCAGTTGGTCACTTAGTCACAGATACCTCAGCTACAGTAGGTGAACAGTCTGAGAGGGACTATGGTGTTGAATGCTGAGCTGTGATCTATAAACAACATTCTCACATAATCCCTCCTCTTTCCATCCTCATGAGTGAGGGTAGTATGTAGGACATGAGAAATGGTGTCCTCGGTGTATCTGTTGGTGCGGTAGGCGGACTGGTGTAACTGTCCACAGGAAATTGCATGTTTGTGTGTTGTACTATTTTTACACATTGGACCACACACACAGATTTGTAAGTATCTTGGGATTCTTCATTCATTTCTATGTGGAAAACTCTAATCCCAACATGACAACATTTTAACACCTACCCAGCCCTATCCCTGACCATAAGAAACCAAACAAATATGAGACTGTTGATATTTTTAGCTTTTGGATTGCATTCACATATCTTTTTGAGGACCTGAAAAACTTGACTAACTTGGACATTGAATGGGTGTTTTTTCCAGTTTGTACCTTGACTAATATCTTGGAACTCGACCATTCCTGCTAAAACTTGTATGGGTCGAGATGTGTTCACCTCTATCAATTCAGACCTTGAATGGGCTTGGTGGAGAAAAATCTATCCTCAACTCTACTGAAAAGTCGGAACACAGCAAAAAAACAGACCTGCTGAAACTTGTACAGATACCTTTTGTTTGTGTGCTTTATCAAGCGTGTATTAGTTTTATATTGATCGTCAGTGCTTTTTTTACCACTAGTTAAGTAGGTAAATAGATTTAAACAGGCAATTATTTGGTGGTCTGGAAAGGATTAAATTCATTTACATTATTGCTTATACCATTTTTTTACTAATTTCTGAGTCTTTATAGGAATTTTCAGTCACTGTCACTTTTCCCCTTTGCTTCCTGTTGGTAATTCAATACACTTCCTTTGATAAATTGTCAGTAAGTGGTCTGTTCTGCACGAGGAACCTTAAAGTAACAAGAAAACACATTTTCCTAATATCATGAATTCATTTATTTACCCCATTAAGTAACAGCAAAAAAAATCTCTTTATATCAGGCAATCAATAAGACGTAAACATCAAAAATGACAGCACTTCATTTATTTTAAAGAAACCTATTACTATTGTAAATATTTTCTATTTTGAAACTTAATGATTTACAAAAGATTAGTAAAATATGTAAACATATTTTGTATATATATTCTTGTAAATACACACAATCTAACATTTTAAGAACATTTTGTACATCAGGAGAAAGAAGAATACTATTGAGAGAAAAACATGCACAATGAAAGCAGCTTTAATACAAATACAGTAGATGTAAATCATACACGAAAATGATATTAAATTAATATTTCTATGGGATGTTTATAATAATATGGAACAAAACTCAAAGAAACAAAAGAGGTAAGCATTCACATGTAGGGCTCCAATTTTAAGTAGTGGTCATATGTGGGAGGGGGCAACTATTTAAGCTGACTGTAAACAACAGACAGAGGAAAAACAAAACACAAATAGATAAAGGAACGCAGGCAATCACCCAACCTGAAATTTACTGACGCATTCAATTATTTTCAATGTTTTCCGTAGCCACTACAACTGAATTAGGGAACACTCACTTCTCAGTGAGAACACCATTGAGGAAAAGAGAGATAATCACAGACTGTAGATTGCTTTTAGCCCATTGCACTACACAGGCTTGTCATCACCAAAGAAGCTGTCAATACAACTGAGCATGAATAATGGCTTATAGATTCTGACAAATATGGTCAAAATACAATCTATCAAATGTGATAATAGATCACAAATTTGCCTATAATGCTTGCAGTTGCAGAGGTCACATGTTGTACTGTACAGTAGCAACACAATATAAGGCTAGCAGTCCATTTCACAGCTTCACAAACATCACAGAAATAAACAGCATCTTTTAATCATGTAAATATATGTAATAGAACTTTAAGTCAAAATGGGAGCTCCTAACTATTCAATTAACTAATATTTGACACCAATTTTACTTTACACACAATTATTTGTAAAAGAAATGTGTTCAACGTATTGACCTTTTTATCATTATTTAACATAAATAGTCCTTGAGATGGTTTGGTAAAGCAAGACGATTGTCGTCACAGTATGTCTTTACACATACTAAAGACATTAAGTTGTAAGCTATGTAAACCACTGGGATGAAAAACGTTTCTGCTAAGCCAACACTTTTATAAAGTGTTTCCCAGGCATTTATAAATGTGACATTCCCAGGCTTTTTGGGCATGAGTCTATTCTGCAATTATGGATCACTCTTAACAAAGGAAAAACTTCTTGTCTTCCATTTTAATAAAAACTGTACAGTATAATGTACAACAATCAGTTGATTAAAAATGTCTGTCCATGACATAAAAACTAATTGAAAGGCAGATTTTTTTTGCAGACCATTTCGTGTTGCAACAAGGTTTAGTTGCAAATCTAGTATATATTTTTTAGTCTTGCACAAGCATCACCCATGCCACTAAAATAGTATCAGAATATGATAATGTACATGGTGCCATTTGTAAAGCTGTGCTTGTAAAATGATTCCCTTGATTTGTACGGCTTCTTGATAAATCATACATGCACTCACAGGCTCCTCACAGGTCAGGGAAGCAGCTTTATACATGGACCTGAGCAGATAACCCTGAGTCCACAACTTGTCTATGGCAGCTTATATCCATTGAAGTCAACAATCACGACTTATCAATGGTTCTCTTATGTTCACATATAATAATCTTATTAAAATTTTAATCTGTGAAAGATTTATGCTTTATGTTTACAAAATTTATTGATAAAACAGACATAATCACTTAAAAATCATCAAATTCAGAGAATGCCTCATTATTTTATATTCAAATAATGTCTTATTATTGCATCAGTGTTGCCATAAGAAACTAAACATATACCCATAGCTACCTCCCACGCACAGAGCCAATGAGGCATATCCGCTACTGCAGTGTAATGGCCAGGTGTGTGGTTATCTAGACAGCAGCTGTTCCACTAAAATGCCACCACAAAAATGACATGCAAACCTATTTGCTGATGCCAAAAAATTCTGGTAACTAAGAAGCATGTTCATTGCACAGTGCCGCTAAACTGTGTGTAAATCAAAACTAATGAATAGCAAGCTTTTTTAGGCAATGTAATGGAGAAATACTTCATGTATAAAACAAATTAACTGCACAGTATGACACTGCAACTAAAACATACTCAAACAACATAGCTAAAATATACTCAAACATTATTTGTACATGTAGCTATCATTGACATAATTAATTTGTGCAAAATGTCAATATATTAGCATAATTTCTACAGAGTTTTCGCTAATGATACCCATCACTGACAGATTTCCCAACATAACCATCCATAGAATATTGCCATCCATTTGTTCTATGTTATCATTTTTTTGGAGAAATGATCACACTGATTTCATTATGTAAGGCTGCATGACCAACATAACTCAAATAGCTTTATTTTACAGCAGGATGAAGAGTCTTTAAACAAAAGCACTTAAATCTGTGGTAGTTCCTCTGTTGCATTTGACAGAATGGTGCTAGTTTTTTTTAATTTGTATAGCAGTTTTCACGAACTAAACATGTAAAAGCAACAGGGTAGCTGGTCATGTTTTGATGTCTGATAAGATGAGCTACCATAAATAGATCATTAAATATTAAATGTATATATTTACATCTTCTTGTAATAAATATTAATGGTCATCCATTTTCCTGCGATTATCATGAATTTCACATGGCAAGTGCCTGGGAACAGGCTACCAAGGAACCCAATTGGGCTCCACCTGAACTCACTATGTGCAGCCATACTAAGGCCTCACCATCCACATGATGAATGATGGGAGTCATTGTGGTGTTTTTTGGGTGGTAAGTACGAGAGGGGAGGATGCAGACAGACCAGGCCTTGGCAATAGACACTGGCTTTGGGAAAGTGGAATATTACCTCTGGAGGGTGAAGGGTATCAGCTAGTCCACCTTCCATCTACACATAGCATGGGTTCTAGAACAAAACCTCTCAATTACAGATGGAGTCCCAGCTATTTTAGAGTTCCCCATATTGAAAGTCCTATAGAAAGTATGGCAATAAATAAAAATTACAGGAGTCAGTAGCCATCCTGGAAAAACTAGGTAAGGTGCTTGAATGTGGGGAATAATAGCGTTACTTGGAGGGTGTGACTGAGAAGAGTGGTCTCCTCAACCGTTTAGGTGACTTCTGACTAAGCAATGGGTTGTCTATAACAAACAACAAGTTCCAAGAATAGGATGCTCAAACAAATTTGCCAACCCATTCTTATGTGGTCCAGATTCAATTCATTATATGGATGATGATAATGGTCATTTTTAAGTGATGTATGACATCTGTTAACTATCTTCAGGAAAATGGTGAAAAGGTGAGATGAGGTTAAGCAAACCTTACAAAATGCATTATATCACTATCAGAATGTTTTCATATTCATCAGGGAATGTATTTGCTGACCTTATTTCTATAGAACATATCTACTGAATTATGTCTGGAGTCCTTTTTTTCTCTGAGTATTGATTATGCAGGTCAGGTTAAGATGGCAGTTATAACTAAACAGGTTGCTGCATTACCTGCCAACAACATTAACAAAACCATTATGCTTTTCAGCACCGTAAGCAGTAAATTTAGGGTATCACAATAATTTACTATCATCATTAATTTATGGTCTATAAATATGTATTTAAAGCATCGCACTCAATAAGCCATTTCAAAAAAGAACAAAATATATCCCAATGAATCCTTTGTAATAAGCTGGCAGCAGAGTTTAGTTTGAAGAAATGAAGAGTGGTAAAAGTGAATGTTTGTGTTTCCTCACCAATGCTTTCATTTATGCAATACTGCCTGCGGCTTAAGTTTCTATCAGGAAGAAAGTCTTTGCTAAATACAGATATTCACCATCATCTGTAATCATCTTATCCTTCTCTGCCGAGCCACTTAATGAGGCTGTGACTCCAGTCTTTGCCTTCCCCTTCTCTGCTAGGTGGTTGTCACTGCACTATTTCTGTCCCTATTTCTCTCTCTCTCCTTTGCCTTTTTCTACCCACTTCTTAGATCTATTTTACTTAGATTTACAAATATTGGTTTTCTGTCTTCACATTACTGTATTTAAATTGTATTTATTTTGAAAATTAAATTCAAACTGCATACGGATACGGAATTTCTGTTAGATAATTCTAGAATGCTATCTTACAGCTTTTTAGCCCTCTAAATAAATATCCAATAATTACTGAAGTAACCCAAGTATAATACTCAAGGCAAAACATCTAAAAGATTCCAAATCTTCAGTTTGTCACTAAAATGATTTCTTCATCTGTATTATACTCATAATTTTAGAATGTCAAACCACATACCCACATAGATATTGACCGTATTGTAACTCAAAGTATATGACACTCCCAGTTGCATCTAGAAAAGGTTATGCTGGTCCTGCCCCCTTCTCCTGTCCCCCTGATTTCCCTGACAGAGAACATAGAAGGCTACTGATATCCTTTATCTTCCGTACAACATAAGTTCTCTTTATAAAATGTGTCCAGAAGAGACAATATACGTATTTTCAGTTGGCTCTGAACACAAGTTAAAATCTAAAACTGAAGGCAGAATATCCTGTGAATCCATGAGTGTCTGGATTACTTATAAATAAAACATTAAACCAATAAATATTCAAGAAGATCTAAGAAAAAAACATTAAAATTGGCTCGATTCCCAAAAACAGACACTGTACATTTAACCCTGTGATGGAAAAAGAAGTTTTAAATAAGCTCTACAATGCCCATATTCAACCGGAATTCTGGATGAGTCTACCTTGGTTCTATTACGACGGTGCCAAAAGACTTTTCCTTCTTCCCACTCTGGATTAGCTCATATCAATAGTGTTGAAGACCCACTCTGTGAACTTTTTGAGCTTAGCTGAGGCCGTCTGGGATTCTTGCAGCAGACGCTGGTTTTCTTGACGTAGACTTTGGATCTGGGTCTGCAACATCATCTTTTCTTCCCTCTCCTGAAAACATTAAGATGAGTAAGTAACACCTATATGATCCACTTATGGACAGGGTTCGATATTGAGATTCCAAATTAAAAATGATTAAAAAAATTTCAAGAACTGGGAAATCAATAAAATGTAAATCACAGTTCTACTTGTCAAGTCCTTCTTGCACTTATCGAGTCCTTCTTGTAAGTGAACTATAGGGTTAATGCACGATGACATTTTCTTTTTTTTTGCCCAGCAACCACCCCTCCCCCTTTGGAGGACAACTTTATTTTTAATGACAGTTTCAGTTACAAAACTTTAGAGAAGCTGTACCTCACCCACCCACATACTCATGACATGATTCCCCCCTCAGCACAACACATAAAACAAAACTTTTGACAATAAATAATAACATTAAACAGGAAAGGAGAGAGAAGAGAGAGACTTGACAAGACGTACACAGACACACAAATGGACAGACAGACGGACAGACAAATAAGGTGTCTGTATATTTGTATCAGCTAAATAAATAAATAAATAAATAAGTAGATGATGTGTGGGAATGTTGGGAATTAATTAGATTAGTTAGTTAATAGTTTTAAGATGGAATGTAATGTACAGTATGTGTTTGTTGGGAGTTCACAAGCAAGTCTAGAGGGGTGATAAAAGAACCCAGGAATTCTTGGAAATGTGGAAGTTGATGCTGTAATGTTATTTTTTCCATTAATTAATGTGAGAAGACTTTTTGCCAAAAATGTTGAGTTGGGGGATACGACCAGATGGAGTGCAAATACTTATCTACAGTTTTTAAAGTACAATGTGAACAAATATCACTCTCTAAATCCCATGTTGTGCATTTTGTGCTGGGTGATGTGTACTCTGTGGAACACCTTATACTGTATAAGTTGAACATTAGTGTTATTAGTCATTGTGAAGGTGTTCTGACAGATTTGGAGCCAGAATTCATTATCAGGAGTGAATGACGGATCTTTTTCCCACGCTTCAATTGGAATGGGAATCATTGAATTTGCCATAGATATTAGTTTATATAATTTTGAGATTTTTTATTCTGATTTGTTATTTTGAGTATTTCTTCTACTAATTGGGATGGCTGCAGATTGTATCACGATCGCCGATGAGGCGGGTGAGTGCACGGGCAGGCAAGCAGGCAAGGAGCAGGCAGACAGGCGGAATTCGGGGAAAGACAGGGATTTAATGAAGGATTGAGATGGGCAGGACAGAACACTAGTACAAACTTCTACTGACATCAATGACGTACCAAGAACTAAGGCAAGACATGGACTCAAATAGACAAGACAGAGCAAAATAACAAGGTACAGTTGGATACGATCGGGGAAGCACACATGGATAATCAGGGGGGCGTGGCACACACGAGGATCGTACGAGCCAGGCGTGACAGATTGTCATGCCAGGCTCATCCGATCCTCGTGTGTGCCACACCCCCTGATTATCCACGTCTGCTTCCCTAATCTTGCCCAGCTGTGTCCGATTATTTTCGCCCAGTCTTGTCTATTTCAGTCCATGTCTTGCCTTAGTTTTTGTCCGTCATTGATGTTGGTTAGCGTTAGTCGATGTCTCCTAGCTGGTTATCTTACCTTCCTTTAATAAATCCCCGTCTTTCCCCGTATTTCGCCTCCTTGCCTGCTTCCTGCCCACTTGCCTGCCCGTTCGCTTACCCGTATTACCTGCTTGCCCGGCAAAACTCTGACAGAATGACGGACCTCACGACGGAAGCATCTTCCGTGACCGAAGAGGAGTACCTCGGTCTCGTAGGTCAGGTGCTGTTCTAGGTCGCCCAGCCCGGCATCCAGGAAAATCCCAGGACGTGGGAGCTCGTGAGCCAGAGCCGGGACATTCTGGAGGGGCTGTGCCTCGAGGAGGATGCGCACCTCGCGGAGGAGGTGTGCGAAAACTTCCGGCAGCTGGCCCAGCGCAGGACGGAGCGGTGGGTCGCGCCGCGAGTCGCGGGGACTGTCCTCCCGCTGTCCGCCCTGTCGGACAGTGCGCAGCCTCCCTCCCTGACCATGACCCGAAGGCGAAAGAAGCGGAGAAAGCAGGCAATCGCCCCGACGATCGCCCTGGGAGCGTGCATGGTTGTCCCTGCTTCGCTTCCTACTGGTGATCGGAAGTGCTTCCCGGAGGTCACCACCGCTGCTAAGCTGCCTGCACGGACGGCTCCCCTCGAGCGGAATTTCTTCCGGCCAGCATGGCTGGCCAATAAGGGGGCCAGCGAGGTGAGAGACTCCATCCCCTGTGGTAAAGGGACCACGCCTGTCTCGCCTGCGTCTGTTCTGCCAGTCCCACTGCCTGCAGCAGCTACACCCGAGGCGCTGCCTTCACCTCTGCCTGCTACAGTCGCTACCGTTGTGGATCAATTCTTCACCCTCCAGGGACTTTACTGGAGGGTGATGGAGGAACCGGCCACACAGGGTTCCCCGGAGGGGGACCAGCTCTCCGCCCAGCTGTGGCGTGACTTCGCCGTGTTCTCTTCCGCCTCTCCTCGGGGCGGCTTGGAGAGATTAGCAGAGGGCCTGGGGAGGCTGCTCTAGCTATGGAGCCTGAGCTGGAGGTCCCTGCGCCCAAGCAGCCGCCACTGATGGCAGCTCCTGCGCCCAAGCAGCCGCCTCTGCCGGCAGCTCCTGCGCCCGAGGCACTCCCTCTGCCACTGCCTGTGACTGTAACCCCTGTGACTCCTGTCCTTGACCCCACTCCAGTCCCTCCAGCTCCTGTCCCTCCTGCCCCAGTCCCCGAGGATGTCCCGGACAGTCCGACCACCGCTCCTCCCTCCTTGGAGGTGGAGGAGCTTGAATGGGACCCCTCGGGGACCCTTCTGGTGATGTCCTTGCCCTCGCCCCGGCGAGGTCGACCCCGCATGTCTGGGTCCCGTACGGGGAGAGGACACAGGCGCAGGGTTAGGGTCCCACCCGCCCTGCCCCCTGGCTCGCCCTCGCTCGCCTTGGCTAGGGCTCGGGGGGCGCCTACGGGTCCGGGGACTCCAGGTTGGCGGTCGCCTGTAGGTCCCCCTCCGAAGCCTCATCACCCTACCTCGGTCCCGCCTCCAACTCCTTGTCGGTCGAGTGCGGGTTCCCCTGCTACGGCTCCTCCATCGCCTACGGGTCCCCCCACTCCGGCTCGTCGGAAGACGTTGCCTAGGCCGGCTATGGCTTTGCTGTCGCCTGTTGCAGCTTCCCCTCCCTCCTTGCCTTCACCAGTTCCCCCTCCGGCTCCCTCAGCGCCTTCTTTGGTGCTCCCTCCGACTCCCTCCTTGTCCCCTTCGCCTGTCCCTCGCCCTGCCTCCTCAGTCCCTCTGAGGTCCCCTCCTGCTCCGGCCTCCCGGTTGCCTGCGGCCCCTCCAGCTGCTTCCCGTCGCTGCTGGGGCTCCCTCGGGCTCCCCTTTATTCCCCCTCCTTCTCTCCTTGGCCTCCTGTCTCTGCCCCTCCTTTTTTGCTCCTCGTCCCTTTGTTCCTCCCGTCCCTGCTCCTCGTTCCCCAGTGTCCCATCCATTCACTCCTGGCCCTTTCGTCCCGCCTGTTCCCTCCGTGTCTCCCTTCCTGATCTGTCTGTCCGCGTTTCCCATCCTGTGTCAGGTCTTGTCGTGGCTTTTGCCCCTGTGCCAGTTTTGTCTGTCTGTTTTGTTCCCTGTGCCCCGTTGATGGTTTTCTTCTTGTTTTCCAGGTCCCGTATCCCTCGTCCTGTCCGTCGCCTCCCCTGAGTTCTGTCTCGCTAATTGTAATGTGGGGTGGGTGGTACGCTTCTTTTGGGGCAGGCTGGTGTAGAACCCCTGTCTTCTTCAGGCTGACTTCCAGTCTGAAGAGCTGTGCTGCCTCTGCGAAGCACGACGTTACGCGTTGCAGTGCAGTCTCTGTGTGGGCTACAAGGGCGGCATCATCGGCAAAGAGTAGCTCCCGAATAAGTTGCTCTAGGGTTTTGGTGTGGGCCTGTAGGTGCCGCAAGTTGAATAAGCTGCTGTCGGTGCGGTATAGTATATAGATGCCAACTTCATTTCCGAAGCCATCTGTGGCCCGCTGTAGCATCATGCTGAAGATGATGGTGAAGAGAGTTGGCGCGAGGACACAGCCTTGCTTCACTCCGTTGAGGATCGGGAAGGGCTCTGAGAGGTCGTTGTTGTTTCTGACCTGGCCACGCTGATCCTCATGCAACTGCATGACCATGTTAAGGAACTTTGGGGGACAGCCTAGTCGTTCCATGATCTGCCATAGGCCTTTCCTGCTCACGGTGTCAAATGCCTTAGTCAGATCGACAAAGGTGATGTACAGTCCCTTGTTCTGTTCACGGTATTTTTCTTGTAGTTGACGGAGCACGAAGACCAAGTCTGTGGTACCTCTGTTGGCTCTGAAGCCGCACTGGCTCTCAGGGAGGTGGTATTCTGCAACAGCAGGTATCAGCCTGTTGAGAAGGACTCTTGCTAGGATTTTACCTGCAATGGAAAGGAGGGTTATCCCCCTGTAGTTGGAGCAGTCAGACTTTTCTCCTTTATGCTTATAAAGGGGGATGATGACTGCATCTCGTCATGCGGTAATTTTCCATGTTCCCAACAGCATACTAAGAGTTCATGAAGTTTGGAGTGCAGTGTTGTACCTCCGTGCTTCCAAATTTCTGGCGGGATGCCATCGGCGCCTGCAGCCTTGCCACTCTTCAGTTGATCTATGGCTTTGATGGTTTGAGGGTTGGCGCCAAATCCAGCTTTTCTTTCAAAGGCTGTTGCTGGATCCACTGGATCACAGGGTTGTCGACAATGCGATCGGTGCTGAACAGAGTTTGGAAATATTCCGCCCAGCGGTTCATGATGGACACCTTGTCCGTGAGGAGTGTCTGGCCATCAGTGCTGCGCAAAGGACTCACTACTTGGTGGGAAGGGCCGTAGATTGCCTTTAGAGCTGCATAGAAGCCCCTGTAATCACCAGTATCGGCGCAAAGCTGAGTTTTCTTGGCAAGGTTGCTCCACCATTCGTTCTGGATGACTCGCAGCTTGCGCTGGAGGTTGCTACAAGTGGAGCGGAAGGCTGGATGGTTGTGCAAGGTGTGCCTGGTGGGCAGCTCTCTTCTGCGCCAGGAGCCATTTGACTTCCTGGTCATTTTCATCAAACCAGTCTCTGTTCTTCTTTGTAGAGAATCCTAAGACCTCTTCAGAGGACTGCAGGATGGTGGTTTTCAGTCTCGCCCAGAGCGTTTCAGGACAGGAATCCGTGATGCAGTCTGGGGCTTCCAACTTCAACTGGAGGTTGGATTGGAGGTCAGCTCTTACTGCAGCTGACTTTAGGCTGCCAATCTGGAGTTTCTTTTTCAGAGGACCTCCTCGTTTAGGCTTGGGCTTGAAGTGAAGGTTGAGCTTGCATCGCACAAGGCGGTGGTCTGTATGACACTCCGCACTGGGCATCACTCGGGTGTGCAAAACGTCTCCATGGTCACGCTGCCGCACTAGGACATAGTCTATGAGGTGCCAATGTTTAGACCGAGGATGCATCCATGTTGCTTTGTGCCTGTCCTTCTGCTGAAAAATCGTGTTGGTGATGGTGAGTTGCAGCTCAGCGCAGAACTCTAGCAGGAGATGCCCGTTGTCGTTGCAGTTTCCAACGCCATGCGTCCCGAGAACACCTTTCCAGGCTCCTGCATCTCGACCCACTCTGGCGTTGAAGTCGCCAAGGATAGCAACCTTGTCGTCTGCAGGGATGCTCCGTACTAGGTTGTGTAGTTCTGTATAGAACTTGTCTTTGTCTGCAGGATCCGCCTGAAGAGTCGGGGCATACAGGCTGAAGAGGATGACATATTGCTTCCTCCTCAGTGGCAAGCACATGGAGATGATGCGGTCAGAGTGTCCTATTAGTAGGTTCTCCAGCTTTGAGGCTATGGTATTCTTGATCATGAAGCCAACACCCGACAAGCGTCGTTCTGACTGTGGCTTGCCTGACCAGTAAAGGGTGTAGCCTGCGCCCTCTTCTTTGAGACTGCCTGTGCCCGGGAATAGGACTTCGCTGAGAGCAGCAATGTCTATGTTTAGGCGGGAGAGCTCATATGAGACTAAAGCAGAGCGACGTTGAGGACGGTTGCTGTCTGTGGAATCTAGCATGGTCCTGATGTTCCAGCATGCTAGTTTGATTCTAGTATCACCTTTAGAGGCAGGTGTAGAGCCATTTTTCTTTGCTGTTGTTTTTGTTTTTCGACAGCTTAGGTAGATGCCCGTTGGCCGCGGCTGGCCAACCGGGTGGTATGAAGATGAGCTTTGTTTAGGCCACCTTTTCTAGGCCTGTCTCTATGTGGAGCAAGCAGCGCTGTCCCTAAAGAGGGCTGCTTAGTCGTTCAGGGTCCTGCCGGGTGATGTTGTCATCTTCGGGTCAACAGTCAGACGACCAGTGTCCTGAACCGCCTGCATGCAGGATTGGGACTGCGGCTTCCAGTGGCATCTTCCACCTGCTGTTTTTGCCCCTTTCCCATCGCTGCAGGGCTTTCGAGAATTTGGTTGGGGAGGACGTGGACTTTCCCCTTGAGCCTACGCAAAGGCTTTTTAAGGTGAGAAATGGTGCGTGCAATACCGTTCCCACCCTTTACACCCGCGGTTCATCTGCCATGGCCTAGCAAGCTAGGACGGTGATAGTAAGGTCCGCAGGTTGTAGGTTTTACATCGGACTGTCCTTGTCCTAGATGGATTGCCTTCCAAGGTTAACGAACTCCGTCTGTCCGTCTATTTACCCATAGATGGGACTCAGTCACCTTGAGTTTGAGGGTCTATTCCAGATGGCCGTTGGCTCATGAGTGAGCTCATCCGCCCTTTGATAGATGGGCCTTGTTTTTACTCCCATCAGGGTGTCTGGCCACCCTCCTCAGCCCAGTTCAATCATATCTTGAACTATGCTGGGGGAAACGGTTTAGTAGCCGTTTGCTCAACCCATGGAACAGGTGGTACTGGTTTACAGGTTACCAGTAGCAAGCCATTAACCCGGCCTGACCTGACCTGCTTGAAGCCCTACAACCCTTTCTAAGGCGGCAATGTCCTTTTTAAGGTATGGTGACCAAACCTGTAAACAATATTCTAGGTGGGGTCTTACCAAGGAATAGTATAATCGTAGCATCACATGCCTTAAACTCCACACACCTAGAGATGTAACCCAATAACCTACTGGCCTTTTTTATTGCTTCCCTACACTGGCGAGAGTGGGACATGGAAGCATCAACATACATACAGAGTTCTTTCTCATAATCAGCTACCTTTATTTCAGTGGAACTAGGGCTGAATGATATATCGGGTTTTCACGATATATCGATATATTTTCATACAAGATATATGATGAGACAATATCATTTATATCAATATAGTTTGTTGCTTTAAAATTATATTCATAGCGCCACCATTTTGCCTATTTCTCCTCACCCTGTCTGTCTCCTACAATACTGCGCCCTGCCTCAACCCTCTCCGAACACAACCCACCCCTCCCACTCACTCACTCACTCACTCACTCACAAGTCCTGCATGCAGCGACAACATGGAGACAGGCACAGACAGGATGGCCTTCTATGATCCAGGGGAGGCCCCGGGCCCAGGGGCGGTGGCCTTGCCCACCCCTCCTATAGCTCCGCCCCTGATGCAGGCCCACTGTGACATTGTGCCTCTAATAACCACTTGCTGCTTCCTGTCTGTTAACCAGTTTTCAATCCAAGCTGCTATAGTTCCTAAAATCCCAGCAGTTTTGAGCTTAAGCAAGAGCTATTTCTGGGGGACAACATCAAAGGCCTTCTGGAAATCTAAATAGATCAAATCATAGGCCTTTTTGTGATTAATTTCTCTTGTAGCTACTTCAAAAACCTCAAGTAAATTAGTTAAATAGGATCTACCTTTCCTAAATCCAGAGACAGCAAACTTTTTTCCTTTTTTTAATGTTTACTAGGCAATCTTCAAAAGAAACATATCAATAATATTGCAAAGCTTGCTAAATTTTGTTTCCTACGACAGAGGAAAAATGTTTTAGTGAAACCTAACTCCCTTGAGCTTAGTCAGCTAGTGTCTTGGCAGTGCAAATGCAGAGCAAACTACAGACACACCAGTGCACACAGTGCTCACACAGAGCTCACAGTGGTGTAGGCCAAGGCGTAAGCTCTGTGTGGGCTCGATGTACTGTACTGAAGTATAAAGCATTCTTAAGCCATTGTGGAAGATGTGTTTTAGGTTTAGCCAGGAAGGAGCCAACAGTTAGCCTGATCCGTTCACTTCAGCCACTATCAGTCACAGAACCAAAGTTTTCAATGTCACAGTTTGGCCAAGAAGTCCAGACCAACAACGTCCTTCAATAAAAGAGTAAATAAGTAAGTAAAATTTATTTATAGACTGCCTTTCACAGACAGCAGTCACAAGGCATTGAACAATATAAATGTGCTAAAATGTACAAAGACCAAACAAAACCAACATCAGAAGATAGATATCAAAATAACAGATAAACTGTACTAGTCACATGCAAAACCCGAACACATAGCATCTATGTCTCAACACATGCAAAAAAACAGGGAGCACTAAAAACACTCATTGCTCCGTCTCTCAAGGGCCCCAATCAGAGCCTCTATTGACTCCGTGGAGATTACAGCATCGTCAGTAAAGTGAAAATTGGTAAATTTTCCCTACCAAGAGATGCCCCACAGCCATTGCACCCAGAGTAGGACCAAGAACACTCCTCCTGATGAATCCCAGAATTTGCTGGGAAGACCACAGAAGTGCGGCTCAAAAGACACCTATGAAGAAGAAAATTTTGGACCCACAATTTCCCTTGCCCGGACGTGGGTCACCGGGGCCCCCCCCTGGAGCCAGGCCTGGGGGTGGGGCTCGATGGCGAGCGCCTGGTGGCCAGGCCTACACCCATGGGGCCTGGTCGGGCGCAGCCCGAACAAGGCACGTGGGTCCCCCTTCCAATGGGCTCACCACCCATGGGAGGGGCCATAGGGGTTGGGTGCGAGGTGATCTGGGCGGCGGCCAAAGGCGGGGACCTTGGTGGTCTGATCCTCGGCTGCAGAAGCTAGCTCTAGGGACATGGAATGTCACCTCTCTGATGGGGAAGGAGCCTGAGCTGGTGCGCGAGGTTGTGAAGTTCCGGCTAGATATAGTCGGACTCACCTTGACGCACGGCTTGGGCTCTGGAGCCAGTCTCCTTGAGGGGGGTTGGACCCTTTTCCACTCTGGAGTTGCCCACGGGGAGAGGCGCCGAGCGGGCGTGGGCATACTTATTGCCCCCCAGGCTGTACATTGGGGTTCACCGCAGTGGACGAGAGGGTAGCCTCCCTTTGCCTTCGGGTGGGGGGACGGGTCCTGACTGTTGTTTGCGCTTATGCGCCAAACGGCAGTTCAGAATACCCACCCTTTTTGGAGTCCTTGGAAGGGGTGTTGGAGAGCGTTCCTCCTGGGGACTCTCTTGTTCTGCTGGGGGACTTCAATGCTCACGTGGGCAATGACAGTGAGACCTGGAGGGGCGTGATTGGGAGGAACGGCCCCCCGGATCTGAACCCGAGCGGTGTTTTGTTATTGGACTTCTGTGCTCGTCACGGATTGTCCATAATGAACACCATGTTCAAGCATAAGGGTGTCCATATGTGCACTTGGCACCAGGACACCCTAGGCCGCAGTTCGATGATCGACTTTGTAGTCGTGTCGTTGGACTTGCTGCCGCATGTCTTGGACACTTGTGTGGAGAGGGGCGGACCTGTCAACCGATCACTACCTGGTGGTGGGTTGGCTCCGCTGGTGGGGGAAGAAGCCGGCCAGGCCTGGCAGGCCCAAGCGTATAGTGAGGGTCTGCTGGGAACGTCTGGCGGAATCCCCTGTCAGGGAGAGTTTCAACTCCTACCTCCGGCAGAACTTCTCCCATATCCCGGGGGAGGCGGGGGACATTGACTCCGAATGGGCCATGTTCCGTGCCTCCATTGTGGAGGCGGCTGACCGGAGCTGCGGCCGTAAGGTAGTCGGTGCCTGTCGCGGCAGCAATCCCCGAACCCGCTGGTGGACACTGGTGGTAAGGGATGCCGTCAAGCTGAAGAAGGAGTCCTATCGGGCCTTTTTGGCCTGTGGGACTCCAGACGCAGCTGACAGCTACCGGCAGGCCAAGCGGGATGCGGCTTTGGCAGTCGCTGAGGCAAAAACTCGGGTGTGGGAGGAGTTTGGTGAGGCCATGGAGAACGACTTCCGGACGGCTTCGAGGAGATTCTGGTCCACCATCCAGCGGCTTAGGGCAGGAAAGCGGTACAGCATCAACACTATTTATGGTGGGGATGGTGCGCTGCTGACCTCAGCTCGGGACGTTTTGGGTCGGTGGAGGGAATATTTCGAAGACCTCCTCAATCCCACCGACACGTCTTCCGATATGGAAGCAGAGTGTGGGGACTTGGGGGTGGACTCGCCTATCTCGGGGGTGGAGGTCGCTGAGGTGGTCAAAAAGCTCCTCGGTGGCCGGGCCCCAAGGGTGGATGAGATTCGCCCGGAGTTCCTCAAGGCTCTGGATGCTGCGGGGCTGTCCTGGTTGACACGCATCTGCAGCATCGCGTGGACATCGGGGGCAGTACCTCTGGACTGGCAGACCGGGGTGGTGGTCCCCCTCTTAAAGAAGGGGGACCGGAGGGTGTGCTCCAACTACAGGGGGATCACACTCCTCAGCCTCCCTGGCAAGGTCTATTCGGGGGTCCTGGAGAGGAGGGTCCGCAGGATTGTCGAACCTCGGATTCAGGAGGAGCAGTGTGGTTTTCGACCCTGGCCGTGGAACAGTGGACCAGCTCTATACTCTCAGCAGGGTTCTGGAGGGTTCATGGGAGTTTGCCCGACAAGTCTACATGTGTTTTGTGGACTTGGAGAAGACATTCGACCGTGTTCCTCGGGGAGTCCTGTGGGGAGTGCTCCGGGAGTATGGGGTACCGGGCTTCCTTTTAAGGGCGGTTCGGTCCCTGTATGACCGGTGCCAGAGTTTGGTCCGCATGGGCGGCAATAAGTCGGACTCGTTTCCGGTGAGGGTTGGACTCCGTCAGGGCTGCCCTTTGTCACCGATTCTGTTCATAGCTTTTATGGACAGAATTTCTAGGCGCAGCCAGGGCGTTGAGGGTGTCCGGTTTGGTGACCTCAGGATTAGGTCTCTGCTTTTTGCGGATGATGTGGTTCTGTTGGCCTCATCGGACCGTGACCTTCGGCTCTCACTGGAGCAGTTCGCAGCCGAGTGTGAAGCGGCTGGGATGAGAATCAGCACCTCCAAATCCGAGACCATGGTTCTCAGCCGGAAAAGGGTAGAATGCTCTCTCCGGGTTGGGGATGGGGTCCTTCCCCAAGTGGAGGAGTTTAAGTATCTCGGGGTCTTGTTCACAAGTGGGGGAACAATGGAGCGGGAGATCGACAGGCGGATCGGTGCGGCGTCAGCAGTCATGCGGGCGCTGCATCGGTCTGTCATGGTGAAGAGAGAGCTGAGCCAAAAGGCAAAGCTCTCGATTTACCAGTCGATCTACGTTCCTACCCTCACCTATGGTCATGAGCTATGGGTAGTGACCGAAAGAACGGTACAAGCGGCCGAAATGAGTTTCCTCCGCAGGGTGGCTGGGCTCTCCCTTAGAGATAGGGTGAGGAGCTCGGTCATTCGGGAGGGACTCAGAGTAGAGCCGCTGCTCCTCCGCATCGAGAGGAGCCAGATGAGGTGGCTCGGGCATCTGATCAGGATGCCTCCGGGACGCCTCCCTGGGGAGGTATTCCGGGCATGTCCCACTGGGAGGAGACCCCGGGGAAGACCCAGGACACGCTAGAGAGACTATGTCTCTCGGCTGGCCTGGGAACACCTCGGGATCCCCCCAGAGGAGCTGGATGAAGTGGCCGGGGAGAGGAAAGTCTGGGTCTCCCTGCTGAGACTGCTGCCCCCGCGACCCGACCCCAGATTAAGCGGGAGATGATGGATGGATGAATGGATGGACCACAGAGGTTATGCCTCCAGCAACTTCAGGAGGATTCCACAAAATCTCAGGATATCCCACAGTGCAGCTTGAACAATCAAGTCTGACACTTTATGAAAATCACCAAAGGTTGCAAAGAAACCCTGCCAATATTCGCATTTGCACCCAACGCGAACCTTCAGTGCCAGGATGTAGTCAATGGGGGACTTTTTGGGATTAAAAGCAGACTGCTCTGCTCACTAATAGGTGAGCAGGTGACCATGGATCCTGTTCAGGATGACCCTATCAAGCACTGAGAGCAGTGTTAACTCCTTGTAGGGGACAACAAGTCCTGTTTTCCAGTCAGTAAAGATAACGACTGTCTCTCAAATGAAAGCAAAGGTTGCTTGCAACATCAGGAGGACAGGCTTACCACCAGTCCGGAGAAGTTCACCCTGGATACAACAGATCCCTGGGGCCTTCACCCCCAGCTATTTCACCATTCAAAATGGGAGGATCAGCCTCAAGAACATGAACCCAGAGATGTCCAGCTAAGATATTGCGGATTTAAATGATCTTTTTTTTTTTGATAGACAGACATTGGGTAATAGGAGTCAGTGCTTCTGTTATGGCATCACAGTAAAGTTGAATATGATGGCATATTGGGAAAAACAACAGGTAACAGTTGAACACAATAAAATATTGTGAATTAGAAAGATGCCAAAGGACTTAATAAAAATATCTTTTACCTTTTTTAGATGTTCCTGTAGCCGTTTTACCAAAGACTCCAGCTGAGTTACTTTACCAGCCAGGCCAGCGGAGGCATCACAACTAAAAGCAAACAAAACAAGACCCTGGTAAATATATGACTCTGGCTGTCTTCTACCCTACATGATTGTATAAAAAATGTAAATCATACCTAACAAAATTTAAAATATAAAGAAGACTAAAACAGTGAATTGTAAAAATGACAATAATTTTGTGACTTTATGAGGTACACATGTTTATGATGATGAATAGTCTCCTAGCAGCAAATAATGCGGTGAGCGGACAGGGAACAGAGATTGGTGTGATAGATGAAAAATATGCAGTCAATGGCAGTTTTGTGGGCAAAAATTGCCTTGTTAGTGAGAGAGGTCAGAGGAGAATGGGCAGAGTCATTAAAGCTAACAAGAAGACCATGACTGCAAAAATAAGAGTAAGGCTTCCCAGAGTCTACTCTTAAAGTAGATCTGGAGACAAAAAGGTACCAATAATATGTAGACAGAGGTGGATAGTTTGGGTCTAGAAAGTAAAAATGCAGACTAAGATTTTGTTTCAATCAACCAGTTGAGTACTCTGTCTGGATTTTTACTTTCTGGACCTGAACTATCCACCTCTCTATAGAGGTGAACCCAAAAACAGTGGCCAATAAGTGTATTTCATATACGCATTACAATAACCCCTTCACATTCACACATTTGGTATTCGTGGTTTGGTTATTCATGAACTGGCCGTGAACAATTAAATTGGAATATTTTTGGACCTTGCTGAAAGATCTGAGAAACTTGCAGATGACGTGTATGCCCAAAATAAAGCTTTGGATCACATGAAATCACGTAATATGTAAGTATTAGTAATACATAATATTTTTAGTGTAAGTGTTATTGTTGTTGTCCCCCATATATTGTTAACATTAAAAGTCTTGGTTTGGAGATGTCACACATCTCAGTAACGAGCTTCACTCATGTGTTAGCTGTCTTTTTGAACGTGGAATCTTGGGTTTCTTAAAGTAAATTTTTAATAATGGGTACAAAAGTTGTGCTTGCAGTGCATGCATTAGTAACTTTGTATATACAGTGGCATAATTTAGATGGTTTGTATATTATAAGAGGAGGGTAGGAAATGACATGGTCTTGGTAGGAAATGACAAAGTAATTTGATATGCAAAGTGTACAGTACACTACTGTTTGTTTTATAAATTAGTAATAAATGGGCTTATGTTTAACCAGGCTAGTAGATTGCTATGATTTGAGGTTAGCAGTGCGCTAAGTATTATTCACGAATTTGCATGGAACTTCCATCACTAACCTCACGAAGTAAAGAGGTTATTGTATAAGGTATATGTCATGACCTGAAACTGTCACAAATATGTGGAGAAACCTTTGGAATGAGAGAAAAGCAGCACATTTTCTACTCCTTGGTGAAGCAAACCTGGCAGAGGAGCTCGACTGCAGGTCCAGCTGCCGTTCACCGTGCTTGGGGCTGGAGGATGGTGTCTCTACTCTGATGTTCGACTCTTGACTCGGAAAGAATGCAGAACTCCGGACTGAAAGTGAAGAGGCAGAGAACATCACTTGAATCAGGCTTATCAAAGACAGGTGATTGTTAGATGTTTAATCAGTTCTTTTCTCCTCACTGTCAAAGACATCTGCGCAGTCGACCAGGCTGGTCCATCCTAGCCCACCGCTGGAGTGGGTAGCTGGGAGCGGCATCAAAGTCGGCCCCAGGTGCTGTGGGCTCCGACGATCATGCAGGTCCGCCAGGGAGGTGTCAGAGGCTGAGAAATCACCTGCAAATAAGCAGCATGAGAGGAACAACGGGCAATACATCAGAGAAAGTCGCAAAGGTTTGCAAACAACACCAGTGTCTTGACAAGCTTGTTTTTGACGAGATCAAATAGCTACAGTATCAATACCAGCAGCTCATTATTCAGGTAGGAGTAACTATATAACAATAACATTAAAATCTTCTGAAGGACTTGCAGGGCGCACCGTGCAGTTTCACGCCCATCTTGTAGGAGGGCCGGCGGAGGGGTGGCCCGCGGGTCGTCGGGGAGCGCGGCATAGTGGAGCAGCTGAAGAGGACATCACTAGGCGATTCGGGCTCCAGCAGGGGGCTGCCCAGTGCCGACCTGCATGTGCCTCGGTAGATGCTCTCATCTGACAGTGTGCGGTGCAGGGAGTGCCGAGCTGGCGAGGCATGCGGGCTGGATGAAGTCTACAGAGAGGTGAGCAGAAAGCGGATGCTGTGAGGGCAGTTTAATTGCATTGTCCCAATGATTTTTGATTAATGATACGAGATTAATTCTTATTCTTCTAGGCTCATTCCTCTAGGCTCACAGCTAGGACACTGTGTATACATTACTTTTATTACTTTCTTTATCATAAAAAATAGATACAAATCCATCCATCCATTTTCTGTACCCGCTTGTCTTATTCAGGGTTGTGGGTGACCAGAGCCTATCCCAGAAGCTATGGGAGCAAGGCAAGGAACAACCCAGGATGAGGCACCAACCCATCACAGGGCACACTCACACACTATTCACACCAACGGGCAATTTGGAAATCTTTTTGGACTGCAGGGGGGAAACCAGTGTCATGACTTGCTCATACAATCCTCCTGTGTGCCACGCCCCCTCATTTACCACGTGTACAATCCCGATTGTGGCCAGCTGTTTCCTGTTATTTCTGCTTAGTCCTGTGTATTTTAGTCCATGTCTGAGCCTGTTTCCCTAGGTCTGTCATTGAAATCTCTCGTGCTGGTTTGCCGTCCCTCTTTTGTTTTATGTATTCTCCGTCAATAAAGCCCTCGTTTCCCTGACTACCTAGACTTCTCCTGCTCTGTCCCCGCAGGGCGTGACAACCGGAGTGCCTGGAGGAAACTCCATGATGACACAGGAAGAACATGTAAACTTCACACACATGGAGCCATGGAAGAAACTCCCAGATGAGGCAACAGTGTTAATCACTCCACCATAATGCCACCCCTAGATACAAATCACACTACTATTACTAATTGTGACTATGACAGGCAAAAATATAACCAGTTCAGTGTTTCAGCTTATTAGAGTACTTTGGAGTGCTTGTGTCTAGGAGGCGAGATGTCCAATGGGATAGCTTTCTCTTCTGTGGTGGCTATGACAATTTCCCTAGGGGAGGATCTCGACTGAGGTAGCCCACCATCCTGTCCATCATTCTGGGGTCGCCTACACAAAAAAAATAAAAATAAAACAACAACCAAAAAGAAGAAATGTCAGCAAAAAACAAATAGCTCTAATGCAAAGCACTTAAAGAGCAATGATTTCCATCCATACGCCTTCTATAACCACTAATCCTACTCTGGGTTTCTGGAGTTCTGGATTGAGGCTAGGGGCTTAAGGCAGGGAACAACCCAAGATGGGGCTCCAACCCATCACACGGTACACTCAGACACCATTCACTCATATAGGCACACCTACAATTTGGTAATGATTTCCAGATATTCTGATAAAAAATTAAATGAATACACAGAATACACAACCTCCATTCAGTTTATCATGCTAAGAAATTCAGTATAAAAGAGCATTTTCTCGGCCCTAATGTACATATTTCCAGTTCAGAATCATGCAGCGCAGTTTTCTTGGCAAAAAGGCCTCTGTTGACCTTCAGCCCGTCTGCCCTTACTTGCGTGTGTCCCCAAAATCCACAGAGTTTATGGTGCCACCTGGTTTTTTCCAGCCAATCAAGTACTTGCTGGTAGCACCCTGTCTTGGATAAAAGGATTTTGGGCCCTGCATGGCAGAGTTTTGTGAAGAGGAGGCAGCCAGAGATGAATCTTCACGAGTGCTGCGGCTAGATTTCAGGACCAGGGGACTACCACAGCGTCTGGAACTGTGCAGAGAGGCAAGAAAGTATGAGTCACCAACATGTATAGCTCACACAATCGAATCAAATACAGGATGCAGAAACGGGATTCAGGTAAGAAAATTTGTGCCATAGTTGAATTGGGGATCACTGTGATTATATAGTATGTAGAATATATGTAACGGAGTGGAAATGCATTTTGGTTTAGGATGTTATCGGCTTTGAATATTTTGTACTAGTTATTGAACAGTTTTACCGCCAGAGGAAGATTTCCATGTCATAGGAACACATTTTCAGCTGTTACAGTCCCAAATATTTTCAGCTTTGGTTTGACATTAGGAAAAGAAATAAGGTATTCTATAGACAATACAGGAGTATATAAATTGCAGCAGATAACAATGCAGCAGTCTAAATAACAGGAAAAAATAATTAGAAATAATTAGAAAAAAAAAACATTTTAAATCTGTGCATTTTAGCAACAGTAATATTTTGTATTTTATCACTGTGAAGTCATTTTATGAAAATGATTTTGAGATAATCTTTGCTCATGTTGAATAGTTGACTGAAGAATTATGAATGTGGTAAATATGATGATCATACCTTGACTGGGAGGCCATGCTGATGAGGCTGGATGGAGCTCGGGATGCAGGCTCGATTGCCCCTGGAGGAATCGAGGACTCTGCAACCTGCAGGGACCGCTCTAGCTGGCGACGACTTCCCTCTGAGGAGCTGGGCTGCCAGGCTGAGGAAGGTCTCTCTTTTGGGGGTACAGACCCAGTGACCAGGATGGAACTAGAAGCGCCATGGATGGCCCCACAAGATGTACCATCAGTGCCACCGTCCTGCAGGCCATCGCCCCCATAGCCGCTATGGTCGGGGTCAGACTGCTCCCCCATGCTGCCTGCTTCATACCATTTGTCCTCACTGTGTGTGCTACTGGATGTGTTGCTGGACATTGTAGTGCTGCTGGAGTGCCCGGAGTACGATGCTTCACTCTGAAAATGGTAAAAGGGGCAGCAATGAGACCAAAAGTGTAGACTAAAATACTTTCATAATCAAAGCGCATTCTACAACCAGAGTCCTTTTATTCTCCAAAGAGAACAGGCAAGCAAAAATATTAGGGCTCCAACCAGTATATAAATTTTATTTTTAACTCTGGTAAATGATAAAAGGAAACCTTAATAAAGTGCAGTAAAATGAATGAATGCTTGGGAACAGGCTTGTCACTTGGTCCGCCCAACTAATCCATATCCGTTCCACACTTCCACCCCAACCTGTACAATTTAAAGAGGTACTGGATGGATCACCTGGAAATGTGAAAGTTGATAAATGTTTTTACTTGAATACTCTTGTTCCTTCTTGTGGTATGTAAATCTGAGATTACATATATTCCTTTATTGCACATACCAAATACATGGCAATTTGCAGAATCTTTCCCCACCAATTAGGTGGTTGCTTGTATTCCTTAGTGCATGTTTTAATGACCATATCTGAAAATGTCATTTATATTTTTTATATGTTTAAATGTTGATATATTCTATTTATTTCTCTTTTACTCTGTGACCAACAATTTCCATGACATAACAATAAGAACTGTAACAGATACATTAATGGTATATACAGATCCCGGGAGGGGCCATGGACAAGTTTTTTTAATTTTTTGTCTGGGTGTATGATGTACATCTAACTCATTTAGTCATGGAAGCAGAACTTGCCTCAGGCAAATGCCATGACAGAAATGATTATGAAACTAGTGTAAGTAGATATAGGCAAGTCACTGATAAAGGAAGCAGTGACTCAAAAGAACATTCAAAAATAACATCACATTAGTGGTTGAAGAGGTTAATGATCACTAAGGGTATGACTAAATAACCATTAGGGTTGATGGTTATTTGCAGCTGTAAATCGACTGGCAGGATTGATCAAAGATGTTCTAAAAATGTATCTTGTGCAACAGTGAAGAACATTATGGTGGAGGCAAATGAAAGTGCTAAAAATGTTCAAAGCAGAAAGAGGAACAGGACAATAGCTTCTAAAGGATTCACAGGAAAATACTGAAAATATAATTAAATAAGCATCAAGGCCTACTCAGAGAAAGCTGCCTGAATGTCAATTCAAACAATTGCTACGTAAGCAGCAGGAAGATTCCAAAGGCACGCAAAGACAAGGCTGACTGGCTAGCGATGCCATCAGATGGTGTACACAGCAGGGATAGTGAAGATCCACACACAGACAGGCAGCACTGCTGGTCAGCATAATAAAATAAAAGTAACACAACAAAAAGGAGCATGAACATGGTTTTATATGTCAAGTAGTGATTTTGGGAGACTATAGGAAGATCTACTTACCTATGAGGTAGAAAAAGCAAGTTATCAAAAAAGTTGCAGTCACAGTACTAGTATTAGTATTGTCAGATTCATGGAAGCTTGAAAAGACAAACTAAAAATTGCCAAAGAAAATAAAATGTAGCAGATGAGCTGCATCTCCTGGCAATGTCTGGCAGATTCAGACATGGCAACTTTGTTGAAAGCATGAGTGACATCGATTTCACTTTAGCAGTTGACAAGGAGGCATATGAGGCCCAGGTCAGTCACCCAAGGCAAAGCGTTCCATGAAAAGAGTGCCAACTGTCTTAGCCATCTTTATACAGTACACTAGCTATTTCTGCTTGGATGCAAATGAGAATTGTTCCTGAAACAGATGATTAGCCATGCTGGTATAAGCTTGTATCTAAAACAGTGGCAGCATCATACTACTGAGAGATTCCTTAGCAGCCTTAATTACCTTACCTTCATTACTTATTATATTGGTGAGGGATACATGACAAAGAACATGTAAAGAGTGGCTGAATGGAAAGGAATGAACTTGTCTAGTCGAGGAAACAAAGCCTGCTTTAATGATACCCAGTCCATGAAGGACATAGTCCTCTTGTTCACAAAGCTGATGGTGATGTGAGAAAAATATTCTGCAAGGACTAGCAGCATAATAGCAAAGTATAAAAATGTATATACCAAAATCAAAATAATGATATGGTGAAAGAGAGCTGCCATCTGGGATACACGTGTTAGTATGTCTAAGCTAGAAATATACACAAGCTTGTAAGTCTGCAGCAGTGACCACCCCTTAAGAGAGAGCCAAATTTACTGGACCAACTGTACACCTGGAATCACATGGCTATGTGCCAAACATGGGACCAACTCACTTATACACAAGTCACAAGTAAGTCATGTTACCATGAATAAGGTTAACTATCTGCAAGCCTCACAATTACTGTGCAACACTTCATAATCAGGTAAAAATTAAATTCATATCAGAAAGAGCACTGGGACATCTAATATTAAAGTAAAATGCTAATTGGCACTTTGAATAAGTTTACTTTATTTTTATGGGTCTGAAATTTGAAGGTAAAGTTATTTTTTTATTTCATCTATGTATAAATTTGAGTAACCAAAATGTATTATTTTTGGTTTCAGTGCTGCTAATAGATACTTCATGCCAGTGTGGTAAGTACATCTCTGGAAATGGTATGTGTTGATATGTTACACACACAGCAGGGATTCGGGTGCTGTAACAAAAATGATTGTTTTCCAAAGGGAGAGACTATAGTCATGAACTAACTGATCATGGGTTTTAAGTATAACCTTGATTGTATCAGTGGACATCCTGAATAAAAGAGCTGTTTTACTTTGTCAGACAACAATGTAGTCCCTTTTTGTGTGTAAAGTTTTTTTTTTTTTGCAATGTAAACCAACAGCCCAACCTGTGAATCTTCACTTTTTCTGCTTGTCCCAAAAAACTGAAACTGTTGGTGAATATCTAGTGTCATATGGTGTTTCCCTGAAAGACGCGGGGAGTTTTCACAAGTCGTGCTAAAGTCCTGGAGCAGCAATGTACTGCCAGACATCAGGACCAATTCTGAGCCAGATCCAGGATTGACATCAACTGAGAGGGACAACAAGACTCATTCATCATTTGGCAAGAGCCGCAGTGGGAAACAATGTGCTATCTCACAAACCGTGCTGCTTTGCAGGCGCTGCTGGCCAGCCCTGACAGTTCCCTACGCCCATGCCTGCATAAAATACAGCTTTGTGCATAGGCATGATTGTGTAAATCATGGGGGGGGGGGCTGCCCCCCCACATAGGATTGTGAATATTAACTAGCAATTAACACACTGCTAAACTCAGTTTTCGTCCAACTCCATTCAATCCACACAAAAAAAAACAATCCCATAATCCCACACTCCACTTCACCCTCCGTCACAATAGAAGTCTCCTCCCGCCATACATTGTAAGTAATTAATACAAATGCATGAATTAGCTAAACAAAGGTAAACAAACATTAATATTTGTATGTACATATTTTGTATCAAAAGGTTAGCAGTAAATGTAACAATTTCATTTCAAATAATGAAATAATATGTACTGAAAGCACTTGTGCAAATTCATCCATCCAACCTGGAGGAAACCCACAATGACATGAGGAGAACAAACAAACTCCACACACAGAGCTGGTGCAGACACTGAAATCCATATCCCAGGGGGTAAAGCAACAGCGCTAACCACTGCACCACCATATTGCCCCGCTTATTCAAATTATAAATGCAAAACAATGCATTTTTAAGTCTTGAAAGACCCCCTTCTCCCTCACAGTGGTTTGGACCACTGCCTTCTATCTTTGACCCCATTATTACACACATTAACCCAGTATGAGTGTCCATGGCTCACCACCTACGAGTAGTTACTGTGTCAGTGTTCACTTAACACACCAAATGTGTCCAACCATGTCTCTTTACTTCTATCACTCAGTAGAATAAAAGATAGTAGAATAGTAAATCACTTAATGGGTGTTGCTTCTTTCCTACTGTAAATAACTTCCATGCTGTGTGTGTTTTGTCAGCCAGTAAAAATGGCTAAAAAATAAAACGGATACACAATTGTTTTGTAGTGCAGCAAAACATCAGGTAAGTAAAAACAAATGTCCCCAATAATGTCGAAGGCAATTTGATAAGATCTTAAGAAAAGAATGAATGTAATGACTTCATAGTGTCTTTAAAACATTTGAAAATTCTATCTTTATGGTATTTACAAATCACATATAATAATAGTAAGGGTTTCCTTTGTATATATTTAATACCAGTATTTTTGTCGGCATCTTTTGTGTCCTCCTCAAGGAATTGCTCTCGAAACATTTTTCAGTTTATTATCCCCCCCGACAGTGAAATGAAAATTTCGCTCATGACTTTGCTTGCCAGTGGCTGTGCACCAGCGGAGATGTCAAGATATGGCATTCTGTCCAGAGAAATCCAAGAGGAGGCCAGCAGTGTGCCATCTCTGACCCAGATCAGACATCAGTGAGCCCCACCCACACCCCAAGAACAACAAACAAAATTCAAGTAGGCTTTCACAGACTGACCTGGCTAATTTTCTTGGGGGAGATATGTATGACCTGCTCCTGTCTCTGAATCCGGGGGGCACCAGAGTAGGGCTGGCCGGACTTACTGACTGGCAGGTCTGAAACACACAACACAGCATTCAGCACATATTTCTGTCACATACATCTTCAAATATTGCTCCATGCCTACCGTCATTTCCAGTTGTACTGTAAGTGGTCACTGATAGAAATCATGAGACAATTAAACAGCATCATTTTGCTTCTGATAAAAAATATGCAAAAACATTAAAAAGTAAAAAAGGACCATAAATAAAAAGAACCTCTCCTGGAGCTGACATCTTATCGTAATGGTGGGGTTGGCATGTTCCAATGATCCCAGGAGCTATCTTGCCCGGGGCTTTATGCCCCTGGTAGGGTCACCCAAGGCAAAGAGGTCCTGGGTGAGGAACCAGACGAAGTGTGGCTCACTAGACCCCTTATGGTAAGAAAATCATTGGATCCACAATTTCCCTTGCCCGGACGCGGGTCACCGGGGCCCCCCCCTGGAGCCAGGCCTGGGAGTGGGTCTCGATAGCGAGCGCCTGGTTTCCATGCCTGAACCCATGGGGCCTGGTCGGGCACAGCTAACCTTATGTGCGCACATGTGCGCTTAGCATCAGGACACCCTAGGCCGCAGTTCGATGATCAACTTTGTAGTTGTGTCATTGGACTTGCAGCCGCATGTCTTGGACACTCGGGTGAAGACAGCTGTCAACTGATCACTACCTGGTGGAGAGTTGGCTCCACTGGTGAGGGAGGAAGCTGGCCAGGCTTGGTAGGCCCTTAGCATATAGTGAGGGGCTGCTGAGAGCATCTGGTGGAATCTCTTGTCAGGAGGAGCTTCAATTCCTACAGTATCTCCAGCAGAACTTCTCCCATGTCCCAGGGGAGGCGAGGGACATTGAGTCCAAATGGGCCATGTTCCGTGCCTCCAATGTCGCGGGAGCAATCCCCGAACCCGCTGGTGAACACCGGTGGTGAGGGGTGCCGTTAAGCTGAAGGAGTCCTATGACTTCCGGACAGTGTCGAGGAGATTCTGGTCCACCATCCGGCGTCTCAGGGCAGGAAAGCGGTGCAACATCAGCACTGGGGAATGGGGCACTGCTGACCTCAAATCGGGACATTTTGGGTTGGTGGAGGAAATAAGACCTCCTCAATCCCACCGACATGCCTTCCAATGAGGAAGCAGAGTCTGGGTAGTTAGGGGTGGACTCCCCTATCTCTGGGGCAGAGGTCGCTGAGATGGTTAAAAAGCTCCTCAGTGGCCGGGCCCCGGGGGTGGAAGAGACCCACTCAGAGTTCCTTAAGGCTCTGGATTCTGTGGGGCTGTCCTGGTTGACACGTATCTACAACATTGCATGGACATCGGGGGCAGTGCCTTGAATTGTCGGACTGTCAAACCTTGGATTCAGGAGGAGCAGTGTGGTTTTCGCCCTGGCTGCGGAACAGTGGATCAGCTCTATACTATCAGCAGGGTCTTGGAGGGTTTGTGGGAGTTTGACCAACCAGTCTACATGTGTTTTGTGGACTTGGAGAAGGCATCCGACCGAGTCCCTCAGGGAGTCCTGTGGGGAGTGCTCTGGGAGTATGTGGTGCCGGGCTTCCATATAAGGGCTGTTTGGTCCCTGTATGACCGGTGCCAGAGCTTAGTCCACATGGCCGGCAATAAGCCGGACTCGTTTCCGGTGAGCGTTGGACTCCATCAGGGATGCCCTTTGTCACCGATTCTATTCATAGCTTTTATGGACAGAATTTCTAGGCACAGCCAGGGCGTTGAGGGTGTCCGGTTTGGTGACCTCAGGATTAGGTCTCTGCTTTTTGTAGATGATATGGTTCTATTGGCTTCATTGGACCGTGACCTTCGGCTCTCACTGGGACAGTTTGCAGCCGAGTATGAAGCGGCTGGGATGAAAATCAGCACCATTCAAATTCGATACCATGGTCCTCAGCCGGAAAAGGGTGAAATGCTCTCTCCGGGTAGGTGAGGGGGTCCTTCCCCAAGTGGAGGAGTTGTTCACGAGTGAGGGAAGGATGGAACGGGAGATCGACAGACGGATCGGTGCGGCATCAGCAGTGATGTGGGCGCTGCATCGGTCTGTCGTGGTGAAGAAAGAGCTGAGTCAAAAGGCAAAGCTCTCGATTTACCAGTTGATCTACGTTCCTACCCTCACCTATGGTCATGAGCTATGGGTAGTGACCGAAAGAACGAGATCGTGAGTACAAGTGGCCTAAATGTGTTTCCTCTGCAGGGTGGCTGGGCTCTCCCTTAGAGATAGGGTGAGCAGCTCGGTCATTCGGGGGAGACTAAGAGTAGAGCCCCTGCTCCTCCGCATTGAGAGGAGCCAGATGAGGTGGCTCGGGCATCTGCTTAGGATGCCTCCTGGATGCCTCCCTGGTGAGGTGTTCCGAGTATGTCCCACTGAAGAGGCCCCAGGGAAGACGTAGGACACGCTGGAGGGACTATGTCTCTCAGCTGGCCTGGAAATGCCTTGGGAATCCCCCAGAGGAGCTGGAAGAAGTGGCAGGGGAGAGAGAAGTCTGGGTTTCCCTGCTGAGACTGCTACCCCCACGGCCTGACCTCGGATAAGTGGAATATGATGGATGGATGGATGGATGGATGGATGGATGGATGGATGGAAATAAAAATAATATTTAAAACCTGATTTCAATCAGACACACAAGCAACCCTTAAAAAATTTCAGTCTACGTGTCCAGAAGTACAGCAATGAAAAGAGATATCATTCAGAAATCATATTCTGGTCACATTAGGGTTACTTAAGTCAAATTTAATGTAATATACTAATGGAGTTTTCCAATCTAGTACATGTTCAAGAAATATCTATAAATATTTATATATTTCATATTTTCACATCTAAAATATCCACATGCAGAATTTTCTAATATATAGATAGCTACCAATAAAAAAATAAGTTATAATTCCTGGGTTAATTTAGCAAACATCCATTCAAGCAAACGGTAACGTTTGAAAATGCTGCACAGGCACAGCTGTCCTCCATTTTAGTCACCATATCTACGTATGAAAGGCGACCACAGGGTGTGAGGGACCAAGCAGTAAGGCGACAAACACAGGAACTTAATTAAAGAAATAGGGCTTTTTTGACCCCCAAAATGCAAACAATAACAAACACAAACCTTAATAACTGGGCCGATAAAAGAGGTCAACAAAAATATAACATTACAAAGCAAAACAGTAACTGAAGCAAACTGACATTTTTAATAAGGAAACATGGGGGAACATATATAGCGGTTTGGCCAAACCAATTAACACACAAGAGGGGTAAACCAAATAAGCACTACATATAACTAAACAAAGCAATACACAGCTAAACCCCAATTCCCCCCTCTTAACATGGCAGCACATGGTTCGCTCCTACTCCAGGGGTTGTCCTTTGAGACACCTCCGCCCTCAGTCACACCTTTATGTTGAATAAAAGACCAGCCCCCACAGCCAAAGTAACTACAAACCAAAAGATTAAACAATCACTGCACACAACCCTACAATAATCGAAATATACACACACGCACTATACCTAACACAAGACAAAACATAACTAAAACCTATGAATTATTACTGTAAAGCAATTATTTGGAAAACATACAGATACTAGACTAAGGTCTTACTGTGTGGCTGTAGCCATCACACAGAGATTTTGAAAGCACGGTTATTGCTCAGGAGTGAAGATGGCAAATTTGGATGAAAGCACATTTTCCTTAACTGTGATGTCCATAAGATGTATAAAAAATATGACATGTAAAACAAAGAAGATCAGTAGTTCTGAATGGGGCAACTGAAATGATATTTCCTAGGCTTCAGAAGGTTGTTTCCTCTTGGATTTCTGCTGAAATCTGAGATATATCAAAAAATGATTGAAGTAAACATTAAACCATTTCTCTGATAGCTGAACCTGTACCCTGTTTGCTAATAAACAAGTTCCTCTTGAAATTGCCAGCTCTGGACTAATGACACTAATTCCTATAAACAGTTAAGCTTGTATATGTATTGTGCAGTTATATTTTTATTACTATTAGCATTATTGGTAATACACCTACTGAGAGACTAACTATTGAAGTGATAGAAATGAAGAGGATAGTGTCAGCCATGCAGCATGTGTACTTGCTTACTGCAGTTTTTAAAAATAATGTGAAGAAAAATCATAAAAGCTTAGATCATGTCCATCCATCCATCCATTTTCCAAACCGCTTATCCTTCAGGGTCGCGGGGGGTCCGGAGCCAATCCCGGAAGCAATGGGCACAAGGCAGGGAACAACCCAAGATGAGGGGCCAACCCATCGCAGGGCACACTCACACACCATTCACTCTCACATGCATACCTACGGCCAATTTAGCAAGTCCAATTAGCCTCAGCATGTTTTTGGACTGTGGGGGGAAACCGGAGTACCCGGAGGAAACCCCACGACGACATGGGGAGAACATGCAAACTCCGCACACATGTGACCCAGGCAGAGACTCGAACCCGGGTCCCACAGGTGTGAGGCGACAGTGCTAACCACTGCACCACCATGCTGCCCCTTATATCATATCACATAGTGTTTATCAAACTTCATATTTTTAAATATTTCTAAAATGAGAAACTCGTATTACACTTCATAAATCATTTCTGTCAACTTGTCAAAGTTGTAGAATTTTTTTGAAAATGAAGTCAAACTGAACTGTGCTGCATGGTGGGTTAATCTGTTAAGGTTTTTTATAGTTCATCTGTGTCAATTATGAACAGTGAAAATGAGCATGATAGGGCCCATTTAACATATGTGCTTAGTGGTAAACTCAACTGGGTCCATCAAACTGCATCGTCTGTGTATGGTTGCGTAGAGCTAATCTTTAAGCTTCAAACTAGATGATTCAATTGAGAAGATATGTGAGATACTGTAACAGTAGGAGTGATTTAATTTTAGATTGCATTTAAAATCACAATTACTACTGTGTTTTGTATATCCGCCAGATTCCAATCAGTGAGTCTTACCTGCTGAGCCTCTTTCTGCTGCAGGCGCCGCCCCACCCTCCTCCACTCGCAGCCGATTGCCTGAGGTCCTCCCACCACCGCCTGTCTCTCCAGTGCTTTGTGTGTCCAGACAGAGTGAAGATGGTCGGTTGTTCACAAATCTAGAAGATACAGAGGCAAAAAGCAGGTAAGAGCTAGAAAGGATTGTTACAATTAGCAAATAATCAAACATAATGACATAAATAATTTAAATAATTTCCCACTCTTTTGTAATACTGTAATTAAATTACTACAACAGGATCACACACTGTGCTGTATTTTGCACCTTAAGAACTTAAATGTACTACTATGCAGATGGCAGTGAGACCACTACACAGTTTTCTGAGTTATGTTTATTTAAATACCTAAAAATGGTGGACTACGTAACCTTTAAGGCATTCTTGAAAAGAACTGTTTTCCCTTGAACGTGAACATTGGAATATGAATATGTCATGACCAGGTAATGTTTTTGAAGGTAAACATGCTATTAAACTTCTCATTCTGACCTACCTGCCTTGTACTTCTTTAAGTACAAGTAAGTATTACAAAAACAAATGCTACTTTTGATTGTTCCAATCACATTTTCTTTGGTTCAAAGTAAAAAAACCTCACTTTTTTTAGCTTAACCATATTTTCAACCAATAACATAAGGAAAGGTATTCTATATTGATATTTTCTATTTTTGTGAACACTATTATGAATTATTTCCAAATATTTGTGGCAGACTGATGCTGGGTCTCACTGTGTTTCAGAACAGCCCTTTTTGGCACAATTCAGGCATAAAATGGAATTTTATTTACTCTCTATGAAGGATTTTGGTTTCTCCTGGAATCTTCAAACATTACATACTTAAATATCCCTTCCAATCATATAAGATTCAACATTTTTATTGGCCGTGCATAACAGATGTACTTGAATGCTTAGTTGTTCAGCCTCACTTGGTTACAAAATACTAAAGGCAGTGCTAAACAATGCAGTGCAGATGTCTCACCCTTCAGGCATAGACTTTTGGCGCCAGTGGGCAGAGCTTCCAGAACTGGCATCACTGGAGAAGGAGAGGCTACTGGGAGACAGGCGATTATGAGACGAGCGGCCCGCAATCATGGCTGGGGAAAGGCCATAGGAATCCGAGCTTGGAGAAATCCTGAGTATGAGGAAAAAGGAATACAATGAAATTTTGAATCCAATGTGCAAGGACGGAGAGGTCAGTGTTAGGTGGATTGAGGATTGAGCACCTTTTGGGGTCAAGAGGTCGTCCATCGCTGGAAACGCTGCGGGGAATGGCAGCTACCCTCTCTGGGCGCTCCGCAGACAGGGCCTTCCCCATGCTACCCCCAAGGCTAACGGTACGGCTTGGTGTGCCCCCGTGGCTCTGCGGGGAAGCCGTGAGAGACTGCTGGGGGCTGTTGGAAGTTCGCTGCCACTTGTTGTTGTTGCTGCGGAAGGGGAACTTGCATTCATATGGGACTCCCTCCGTGGCCTTGTGCTCGCCAGCCGTATGGGCCATCTCTGTGCAGCCTCTGCAGGCAGTATGGGACATTCAGAAGTTCTTTCAACTTTTAAGAGCTTGTTGCAAAAATGACCAAAAACTGAAATTCCTGCTTGTAGCATAATATCAGGGCCAGCTCAGGCTACAGGCAGAATAGGAATCCATCTAGTCGCTGTGTTGTGGAGAAAGTGAGATGATCATTAATAAGGTGGGTAGGGGGACCACCCAAGTAAAGATTTGCCTAGGACCCCTGAAAAGGTAGAGCTGGCCCTGCATAACAGAATTACATTTTCTACATATCAGACTGTAGGTACAAAGAAAGATAACATAAAGGCTGATACCAAAGATGCATAGCACTGAGCATCTCCGTACCTGCGTGGTGTAGTGTCCTCGTGTGGAGGGATGACCACGACTTTCACTGTGACTGAGGTGCGCAACAAGTCGATCATCTGCTCGTGGGACAGTGAGGCCACTCCCACCTTGCAGATCTCCACTAGGCGGCTGCCCTGCCGCAGGCCTGCCTGCCAAGCGTAGCCGTAGGGCTCCACCTCAGCCACGATGCCCTCGTAGTTGACGTGGAACCCCAGCTGGCCCAGACCGTTCCGCCGCAGGGTCAGCTCCATAGTTCCACAGCCTTTGGTCAGTAACTATAAAACAGGGGGATATAGAGGAAAACCCAAACTATACGGGGCAAGGCTCAATTCGCAGATAAAAGAGGGGCTTTAAATATACAACCAGCAGGGATGAACCAGGCTCCGAACTGCATCCGACACTTTGCATTGCACTTGGTGATGTAAGGTTTGGATGCAGCTGGTCGGCAATGGAAACCCATTCCACAAAATTCTTTACGCACTATTCTTGAGCTAATCTGAAGGCCGCGTGAAGTTTTGGGGTCTGTAGCTATTGACAGTGGCGCCTCAGCATGTCTTGCCCCCACTTTGTGATTTTACGTGGCCTACCATTTAATGGCTGATTTGCTGTTGTTCCCAATTTGTTAGAAGCAGTCTGCATGCCTAGGTTTTATAATCATGCATGATTTTATACATCTGTGGCTATGGAAGTGATTGGAACACCTGAATTCAATGATTTACCAATACAGACGATCCTCTACTTACGAACGAGATACGTCCCGAACAGCCGTTCGTAACTTGAAGTGTTCGTAAGTCATCATTATTTTAAAGGTATACGATAGTACGAATAATAAGGTTGTCGGGAGTATGCACGCTACGCTGCTGCGTGGCAGGAGTAGCGGCCAGAAGTCATACTAGGTGGAATTGGGGCACAGAAAAAAAAACTGATGTTGCAGACAGGAAACAAGACCCCAGCGAACACATTTTGGACTTACAGTCCTCTTCGTTTGTATGTCTTATAGTTCATAAGTAGAGGAGCGTCTGTACTTTTGCCAGTTTAGTGTATATGCTTATCACTCATTGGCCGCTTTTCCTTCTCTCTCTGGTCAAACTCCTCCAAACCAATTCTACTGTGTTTAGGACAGGTGACCAGGTTATATGATATGACACTCTATCACTGTCCTTTGTAGGTGTTCAAACAGATTACTTGTCATTTTATTATTTAATTTGTATAATTACATATTTTACTATAATTAAACTTTAGAGCTATTTCCACTATGATATTTGTAGTTCTGTTTTCAAAAAATAAATATATCAAAAATATACTGTATCGCTGTGTTGCATTATGTTCCAAACATAAAATTTGTATTTATTTCATTAAAATTACAAGCGTCTCTTACATAAATAGCGCAGTTTCATTTTAACATCTCCAGGTGTCAGTAAAAGACCACATCGATTATTTTCTGCTATCCTACAACTTACTTTCATTCTTTGTGGGAATCATGCATGTAATATCTGCACATTAATTTGTTTCAGAATTTATTTAATCTATTTGAATGCATTTTCTTTGGGATGCATGAGATACCCCATGCAGCCCTTTTCCAACTGTATTTGAAGTACAGTATATTACACCTACATTCGTGTATGGGGAGCCTGGAGTCTATCGCAGGAAGCACATGTCACAAGACACTGGAACACGCTGGAGAGGATGCCAGTCCATTGTAGGCACACACCCACCCACACTATAGGTCTAACTGCATGTTTCTGAACTCTGCACACACCCCAGAGCACAGAAAGGAAACACACTCTAACACGAGGAGATTATCCTAACTGACAGATGTTGGATTTGGGCACGTATAACTAAGAAAAACTTTTAAATGATGTTTGAGGCTTTGCTGTTACACTTGCTATAAATAAAGAAGTTGGTGGTGTTGCTGAAAGTCACTTGCTTTAGCTCAGTATCTTCTCTATGAAAACCATACAAAATATTTCCATAAAATGGAAGATTAATGTCTTTTTGCAGCCAGTTCTTGTTCGCTTTTCTGCTCCTCGCTCATTTTTGTTAAAATTCTCACAAACACATAAACATAGAGCCCAACAGGAAGGATGGAAACGATCGGCTCTGACAGAGCATTCAGAGCTTATGCCAACGCAGTGACAGTAAACTGATATTTTTGTTAACATATACTAGATACTTTTAAAAAATGAAATATCCACAAAATTGCAGAGCTTGCTTAGTTTTGTCTTCTGTTAAAGATTGTCTTAACCCAGCTGACTACCACGGTTTTTCCAATTTGATAATTGCATGTGCATTATATGTCTTGCCATTATTAGTTTTGCATATTGTGCAGTAATCAGGGTGGCACTGTGGGCACACACCACCGCTTTTTGTGGGTGAAATTTGCATGTACGTAGATCCTGTGTGTGCACAGGTTTACATCAGATCCACCGGTTTCCTCCCACAGTCCAAAAGCATGCAGCTTTAGTGAATTGAAATGCCTAAATTCACCCTATTTGTGATGTTCGAGTGTGTCCCCAGTGCCCAATCCAGGGTGGGTACCTGCCTGAATTGCTATATACATCACATAAACAATTACAATCGATTAATCATCAAATTAATCAATAGATTACTTGAATTAATATAATCAGTAGTGACAGTCCTAATTACTATCAGTAAGTAACATTGGCTATACATGCAGCCTTCTCTTCTTTGTTAAAGGTACTCAAGCCTCTCTGCAAGTGGTTCTCAAACTATAGTAAACATACCACTGCTAGCAAATGAGCTCCCTCTAGTGGTATGCTGATTTATTTGCTTGTGTGACATCTGTCGCAGTGATGGTATGTGAAGAGCTTAATATTCTCTGAGGTAGTATGTGGTGTAAAAAGTTTGAGAGCTACAGTACTGCTCTACCCTCTCACTCATTACTCCCCCATCAGTAGCTATGTCACCAATTGTAGTTCATACTGTAATCAGCATCTCACTGTACAATGTCTTACTCATCCACAAAGAATTGCAGTGACATTTGTGATTTATATGCATGAATTGTTCAATATCAATCACTTTTACGCACAGTTGTAGGACTAAACCTGAGTCCATCCAAGCCCACAGCCTGTGCCTGCAGCCTGTATGTTACTGTAGCCCATTCCCCACTTCTCATATTAGCTTCAGTTTGTTTTTTTTAAACATTGTGCTTGCACGCACTCATGGCCTCATCATGTCTGCAAAGTCATTCAATTATCCAGTTAGTGTATATAAACTGTAAGGAGTTTCTGTGCAAGACGTCCAATAAAAAGAAGCACACTGTGGAATGCAAGTATTGCAAAGCATTGATGTGAAGTGGCTGTCACAACTTCCAATTTCTATCAACATTTGAAAAGAAAAAGAAATTTGTATGTAGGATAATTTCTGGTGATAACTATGCAGCTAGCAATGGTCTAATAATAATAATAATAATAATAAACTTCCGAACAGGGTCAGTTTAGGCTTGGGTGGTATCTAATTTTTCATCCAGGTGATCGTGGTGGCTGGGCCCTGGGGGTGGACGAGATCCGCCCGGAGTACCTAAAGGCTCTGGATGTTGTGGGGCTGTCATGGCTGACATGCCTTCTCAACAGCGCGTGAAGGTCAGGGGCACTACCGCTGGATTGGCAGACCTTATTAAGAAATAAGTGTTTCAACTATAGGGGGAAAGTCTATTCCAGAGAACTGGAGAGGTTTTCCATGCATGTCCTACAGGGAGGAGGCCCCGGGGGAGACCCAGGACACGTTGGAGGGATTATATGTCTTGGTTGGCCTGGGAACGAGCTGGTAGAAGTAGCTGGAAAGAGGGAGGTCTGGGTATCCCTCCTGAAGTTGCTACCCCCGCGATCCAAACCCCGGATACGCGGATAGTAATGGATGGATAGATGGATATCATCCAGACATTATGCTATAGTATAGTATACTTTGAGTAGTTTTAAAATCAGTGCTATTCTGGTATTTTGAAATCTTGGTGATAAAATGTGAGCACAATAAATTTTGCGGATACGTTTCCAGAAATAAATATGGCCAAAATGTTACATCTTTGACATTACATTTTTTAAACATCAACCACAATAACAATTGTCCTTAGTGTCCCCCTCAATCATATATCAATAAAATTTATTTTGTATAGTGCATTTTCACAATATTACATTGTCTCAAAGTACTTTAAATTATCCCTGCCCAAAGCCCCCGGTGAGCAAGCCAGAGGTGACAGTGGCAAGAAAAAAACTCCCTAGAACAGGGGTGTCAAACTGCAGTCCTGGGGGGCGTAACCCTGTGTAGCTTAGTTCTTTCCCTGTTCCACCACAAATGATTCAGCTCAAGAGCTGTGTGGTAATTACAACCCCAAATCAGAACGGTATGTAAAATGAAAATCAAACTGAAAACAGTACTTTGTGTAATTATCTTTGACCTGTATTACATTGAAAAGAATACAACAGCACATTATTTATGTTTATATTATGCACTGTTGAAGGTGAAATATCCAAATCTCTTCCTATCTTTCTTTGAGGAACATTATTTTCAAACATCAATAATTTTCTCATGTATTTGTTGGCAAACTGACAATCCTCGGCCCATCTTTACTCCTAAAGGACTAGACCTTTCTTGGATGCTGCTAGCAAATAATAATTACAATCACCTGTTGACATCACCTGCTTTAAATCACATCATTATTTAACCAATTCACCTCATTACTAGCCCTAAATTGCTCCTGTCCCAACTTTTTTGAAATGAACTTTCTGATTTGGGGTAGTAGTACAAGGAGTTGAATCAAGTGTGTTAAATGAGGGGAAACCCAAAAGTGTGCAGGGCTCCGGGTCTCCAGGACTGCAGCTTGACACTCAAGCCTTAGAAGGAAGAAACCTTGGGGAAAAACCAGACTGAAAGGGGGAGCCCATCCTCTAGGGGCCAACAGAGGTAGTCAAGCGATGATAAAATCGCCATTAACAATGTCCAAATTTTTGATTTGAGATTTGAGTGTGAATGATCTGCCAGGAGAAGAATCAAACCAGTAATTTTTCAGACACATGAGTCTGAAACATGAGTGCAAAACATTCATTATCTTGTTCTTAAACCATTACAATGTAGCAGACCTGCTACTATGTTCAGATAAAGTGTGTTTAATTGTCTTCCTGAATTACTTCATTTTGTGACGTATATTTGGCATGTGCTTTTTTCCAAAGTGAAGTATAAATCAGACTGAAAATTTATAAGAAGCTTACAAGCTGTCAAGGAGCCAAATTTGGTGCAGTTCCCGCTAGGCTACACTTCTAATGATTGCAAGAGAGTTATGGGGAAATGAGCTATAGGAAGACTTAAAATCCTGCATATATAACCAGAAATGCTATAAAATTGACATTAAGTGGTAAGACTCAGAAACAGTATAAAATCCAAGCAAATCTCTCAGGAGAAAACAGTAAGAAACTAACTAAAGTACAATATACAAAAACAATAAGCATCTGGTAGTGCCCAGAAAATCACTTCAATGGAACAAATTAGCGGTAGACACAGAGCCAGTTAAGTTGAAGGGTGGGGAGTGAGATTAATTTGAGATGTTCCTAATGGAGATGAATATTAATTTGCATCTTAAAGGCAGTGATATACATGCAGATCCACGTACACTAAAAAGAGCAGATTATACATACACAATTCTGCTGTGAATAAAGTTTCTCAGTGTGAGATTATATATGATGCCAAACATGAATAAAGTATGGTGGTTTCAAATAAAAAATTAAAAACAATAATTATTCAGGTCAATTTGTCCATTGTAAAAATAAAATGAAATGACATTCTTCTAATTCTATTTAATGACATAAGTTCCTATTTTTGTATTTTCCTAAAATTGCATATATTGGAAAAATATCAATCTAAAACAAAAGGAATTCCCCCACCCCATACAAAGACAATATCATGTCCTATTTATGGAAAACAATACCAGAGATAGTAAAATACTTGCATCAGGTACACATCCTGTTACATAAGCATTTTATATATTTGCAGGCAAATTTCTCCCCTTATCAGGACAATATTGCATTATTCCTTTAGATCTTTATAATCCCCATTATTATTGATTCAGTGGTGCTAGGAAAATGGCAGAGAAACATCCAGAGTGATTTGTGTATATGTTATTAAAATCATGGTAATTATTCAGATCAGAAATAGCACTATCCATTAATGAAATCATTGTAACTATGGTAATCGACCTAACAAAAACCATCACAGGTGTTACCTGCACCAGTATTTGGCCACACATCAAAATGATTCAGTGTTTATTCAGGCTGGCAACACAAATGAAAAGAGCGTAAAATTTACTATCAGCAACAGAAATTTTCTTTCAAGACCTTCAACTCCCCTGAACAATATGAAGTCCCCACTGGCTTTTTCATCAGTGAACTATAACATTTTGAAAAGCACTAGAAAAACCACATGAATGAGGCAAAATTAATGAAAATGCTGTAAATGAAAGTGCTACAGTTGGGCTTCGATGAGATGCATCACTGTATTTTCAGTAGAGCTGAAGCTCAATTCCATTAAAACAGGAATGGCTACATTGTGCATCTGAAGTGCATGCTCTTGTTGCACTATTGTATTTGCCTTGTGCAATTTGAGGAAACATTAGTTCTTATTCTTATGGTTCAGTTAGAAGGAGCTGCAAACAGTCCAGGAGACATTTTTTTTGTGACAGGCATGCCAACCCTCAGGCTTGCAGCTGAGATCAGGAACATTTTCTGCAAAGCTGTTCTGCCTTCCTGCAGCCCAGAGATGGCAATTCTGTGGAGGGCAGCTGTTCCTAGTCAATGTATGCCACTGTTTCACCCAGTAGCCAACAGACAAGTCAGGAAATGTCCAAATCAAATTTCGACTCACATGAGATATTGCATGAAAATACATCTTAGACAGATGTGGGTACATGGGTGAAACATTTGGTGACTGAGAGATTATTTGAGGAATGTGGCTCTTTATATAGCAAAGGAGAACGGATCCTTAAAAACGGGACTAAGCTGCCATGGTGTGTTACCAGCATGACTAGAGTATCAGCTATATATTTCACAAATGCAGGACCAAGAATAATGTGTCGACGCTCAATACTGCCCAGTACATAACTGTGGCTATTCCTGAAGGAAAGGAAAAAGCATGCAGTTCCATAACTGCACAGAATTTGGAGCAAATATTGTGGTCCAGATGGCATGCGAGGATTCTGTGATGGTAACTGTGCCTGGGTGGCCAGTGCACGATTTACATCCTGGTCCTTCCTGCACTGAAAAAAATGAAAAACGTTTTTTTTTTTTCAAGTTAATGCATTCACTTTTATTCTGAGAACAGAATATAGTTGAGTTAATCTTGCTAAATTTTCCCATGTCTTATTAAACCAAGTGAATTGGTTGCTAGACTGCATAACATTAAGTATTTATCAGAGCTAAGAGAAGATGAGAGCTCCCCCAAGGTGCATTTTCCCTGAAGATATACTGGGTGGAGGCCTTATTGCTTTTACACTATGACTTGGGATATAAGAACAAATTAAATAATTTTGCTCATTTAATATTCAGATATTTACTACACTTAATTTTAGAAATCAAGGTTTAATATTTAGAAGCCCACCATGATCAAGGATGGTATCCCACGGATATTAGTCTCTACCACACTTTATTACTAGTTGCTTTAGGATTTTTTGGTTGTCAGTCTTGTTTGGGTGATTGCTAATTTAGCCCTTGCCTTCAGTACTGTACTGTAGTGGTTCTATAAAATATCCAGGATGATTTATTTCATGTGTATAGTTGATGCTGCTGTGATCCCTTCCATACCAAATCCCTGTTGATCGAAAGAAAACTGTCTTTCCAGATGCATTATGGTTATGTTCCCTCTTGCAGCACCACAAATTTCATTTCGAACATCTAAGAGAGCAATGCCAGTTTAAAACCCTTGCTTCAAAGGCTTATGCAACAGGTGGCACCTGGCCATGATGTAACAGGTGAGAGGTGTTCCTACCTCCGTTTACAGCTCTATATATATATTGATTAGGCAGCAGGTGAAATGGCTTATGAGATGGCACTCACTATGGCAAGCTTCTGAATTTTATGATTGCATAGCATGAAAATGGTTCATTTCATAAGTGCGAACGAATGACTTGTGTGTACTAAGTACATTGGAAAGGCAAACCATTTTGGGGCATTGCTCAGCATGCCTGGTTGTTTGGAGTAAAATGCTGTCAGAGGAGACAGAGAAGACATTTATTATCCCGGAGGAAATTGTGTATAAAACAGGGAAAGGACACAAAGCACTTGTAACACATTGCAGCTAGCCTTAATGAGCACAGAGCCAGTGTTGCCAGACGTCCGATAATTATCGTATTTGTACGATAATTTTACCCTCTGTACGATATACGATCAATAATTCCAAAAATCCCATAATTTATGATAATTTTACCTCTCCATTTTATGAAAGTTATTTCATTAGCACGACAAGGTACAGATCTCTGTCTTCACCCGGCTGCGCAGACATACTTGGCTTGATTATGTGCCAATCAACGCACAATGTAACACGTGGTGACACACAAAGTAAACAATGATGAGCGGTTTAAGTGCGGATTTGCATGGCGGAGTTGCAGTTACGGAAGACGCAAAGAATGAGCATACGCAACATCGCCATCAGACCTACAGAAATGAATGGGAGAAAGACCCCAGTTTATTGTGCTAGAGGTGCTGTTCTGCCCAGAGGTGGTTTTTACAAACGTTCTGTAGGTAAAAGTTGCATTACACACTATAATATGCATAGTCTATGTTACTGAAGCAGATTTTCTGAGCAACGTCAGAATGGAAATTGCGTGTGCATAATAATTTTTCTCAAAATACAATAATTTTAAGCTGCTGGTATGATACTTCAACATTTAAGATCTAGCAACACTGCACAGAGCACTATGATGTGATTTTTCTTGGTGCATGTGGCTTAATTTGAATTTTATTGTATAGGCAAGCAACTTATTACTACCTTGGAAAATAGTGTGTTGATGCATCTTTGGATTGTTACGCATAATTAGTCCAGTTTAATATAAGCATTCAATTTGTATATTTTTTCTTTTGTGAACTATTATAGGCTACAATTTGCAATCACAGGCCCTAATCCTTTATTCAAGTTGGTTGTATCATGTTGAACAGCAACATTTAGTAGTACGTGTGTCCCAGTATGGATACAGACTGGCTGGTTATGAAACATTTTAAAATTTCTTAATTCCCTCCCATTTTTTTTATTTGGATATTAATCACCAGTATTAGGGTCAGTAATATCTTTTAAGGCAAGGTGGGAATGTAAGTTTCAATCTTTATATGCTTTTCCATGTATCACAGCTCTGATATGTGGACACTGGTACGCTGTGTAAACTTGAAAGATGTGATACTGTATCTGTGTGCTTTGGATGAAAGTCACAAGTGTATTTGATGTGAGCCCATTGTTCCCTTTGTAATACTGTAATAATTTAATAACTGTCATAATTTGTAATATTTGTATAAATCAAAACTGCTGCACCCAGTAGTAATTTTATTTTAACATGATTGTTTTATGTGCAATTGTTTGTGTTCGACCACCATCTGTGCACCAATAAAGATATTGCTGATATCTTTCACCTTGGTTGTTAATTATTTCTGAAATGTTTAGTATAGTATGGTGTGCCCCCCACCCCGCTTTTAGTGGGAGGTGTTAACTGCACTGTTAATGTGGCACTTTGATTTTCTGTGGATTTTCTACTTAAATGATTATCACTGCATTTAGTCGTCTTAAACTGTGACATGTCAGATGTGGATTTTCAAAGAGTTCAGTATCTGGATTGTTTCTCTGCATATTACTGTTTGAAAAGATGCAATGGTAACTTTAAAAAATCTCAATGCAAGGCACTGCAAAATGATACACGTTCTTATCTTTTGTACAAAAGCGCAAGTGCCCCACACATATCGCACACTACCACAATTCAAAATAGACTGACTTCTATCTTTTATCCTTTTATAAAATGCTGAATGATCAGGGAACTGTTTACCTAAAAGAGCTTATTAATCTTATAATCTCTCAGACTGTAAAAGGTATGCCTCCACATAAAGAAATATAATTTAAAATGTTTTACAGTAAAACCATCTGCCAGAGGACTACTACAATATAACGCTGCAAACAAAGAAGATCGAAGCAAATATATATATTTTTTTTTATTTAGACAAAATTCTAATTTCTTTAATAAACTGACTAAAACACATCTTATGGACAATTTGCTTGCATGTAAGCTTATTTTAAGAAATCTTACAATTTTCTTACTGCAATGGCAGATAATTTTGCCAATTTTAGGCCATCTTGCCTCAAAAGAGAAACAATTTATCTTAAATATCACAGGCCATTTTTTGCAGTGGGGGGGGCTCATCTTAATCTTAAATAATGCAGTTGTGTTGCTTTTGGAGTCAGTAATTAAACCAGGGGAGTTTCTAGCTATGAAAAAGATCAGGGGCTAAGTGAAGATTATCCGGGGCTTGACTTTTTTTGAAGGAAAATTGGCATTAAGGCTTAAAATACTCGAGGCTACAGTACAATTAAACCCAATATCTTTCTCTGATTCAAGATCAGGTGCTAAAAGGTGACAGAAAGTGTGCTACAGTACAAGGGCTGTAAAGTCCTATGGGTATAAACCAGGGAACAACCCAGGATGGGGCCCCAACCCATCATAGGGAAAATTCACACACTATTCACACCTATTTGCAATTGGGCAGCTCCAATTAACCTCCAGAGAACCCTGGTGGAAACTCAAACTCGTATTCCAGAAGTGTGAAGCAACAGTCCTAACCACCGTGCTACCATGCTGCCTTTAGTTATGAGAACAGTGGTTCTCAAAGTCGGTCCTCTGGCCCCACTGCCCTGCTTGTTTTCCAGCTATCCCTGCCCCACACACAAGTCCCAGCTGTCTTTCAGCTTCTGATTGACTGAACACACTTGATCCAGGTAATCAGCAGTGTGTAGGGCAGGGATAGCTGGAAAACAAGCAGGGCAGTGGGGCCTGAGGACAGAGTTTGAGAACCACTGAGTTATAACAACAACTATATATCCATTTCATCGTGCACAGGGTTATAAAGTGAAACTGAAGTCTATCTCATACCACAGCAGTGGACTCTTGTAGGAAAACATTGAATTTTCAGGAAGAAGGATCCTAGATTTTTAAAATGCATTATTCTCCTGTTTTACCTTACTGGAGCCCAATGTTTAGGGTTCTTAGTCTATCTCCATAAAAAGCACTGACACAATGAAATGTTTTTCAAAAAAGAGAGAGAATATTCACTCACCTCCAGACGCAAAATGACCTCACGAAAGTCTTCTGTGTTATTGTTGATGGAGCGCAGAGAGATACATTCACCACGTTCATAGAAGATCTTCATGGAGGTGGCATTGACTTGTGTCCAGCCAATCACATCCTGCACTAGACAGTTGAACACAAGTAGTTTAGCATCAGTGTCCAGGAGGACGAGAAATTCATTGGATATAGCCAACAGGCAGTCCAGCTGGCCACCCGTGCTATGGTCCTCTGCAAGCACAGACCATGTGACGGCACCCAGACTTCGAAGTTCTGCCCCATTGTAGGGCCGACTCTTCTCTTTGCGCTTGTGAGCCAGCGAGATGAAGGGGAATTTGCCAGAGGAGTCAATAGGCGTGCTTGTCACATGGTGTTCTGCGAGGTCCCGCAGATACTCCTGACGCGTTCGTGTGGCCATGGCCCGGAACTTCTCCGATTTGTGGGCAGCGTTTTCGGCATTGATCACTTTAGACAGCAAAAAGTCCCGGAACACAGATGACTTGGGAAAAGTCACACCCTTGGGTATAAGGGGCCCAAAGGGGGGTACATCCTTCGATCGTGTGACAGCCACACTGCAAATAAAAAAAAGAAAGAACATTTTTTTTAAGTTTCCAAACTGCAATATTCACTCAATCCCTAATGTAGCAGGACCGACAGAGATAATAGAAAAAGTTGTCATTTCTGTTTCATTTTTCACTTATATCTTCAGATCTTTTTCTTTGTATTTTGGATCAGCCAAATTGTATGTGCTGTGCAAATTTAAAAAATAACATGACACACACCACTGACTGAATGCCTTTAGCAATTAAAAAAGAAAAACAAATAAGAACATACATAACCTCATATTGAATTAAATGACAATCAGAAATATTCTTATTTCTTACCACATTTTATTTTAGCAGGTTGTATTCCTGAATAACAGCCTCTAGTCACACTATTTTATTAAGAATAATAATACTTTTTACAAAACATGCATCATCGATTGGCTGATATTTGTGCCACAAGAAACTGAATATAAATAGTGTATATTTAAATTGCAATTGTTGCATTAAAAACTGAGTCTGAATTTCAACTGAAACTGCAGTTATTCTACTTGGAAAATGTGACGCTCTATACTTACAAATTCACTTCTGCCAATTCAATTTCAGCTTGCGAATTCAACTGAAATTTATCGAGACGCACAATCTGGGTCCTTCAGGAAAAGTAATCGACCGCAAGTTCACAACGTAACTCATTTCCATGTTTACGACCGTTCTGCAGGTCCCGGTAAATTGGACGCGATTGTCGTGGTGTCGCAAGCGCAAATACGAGATCATATATGCAGTCATCATATACGTAATAAGAATTAAGCAGTACAGGTGTTGTGCCAAAAAGTGACTGTCTACCAGAAACTGATTACGATCCGCGGGAGCGCGCACAGCCTGTTCGGGACGCACTGCATAGTTTCTATGCTACTACAGCGGCTATTTTCAATATCAAATCGTCTAAAAGTGCAAAAACCATACAGTACATGTATCCCCGAGCTAATAGCGAAGGTACAGTATGTCTCTGTCAGATGTAAGGGTTTGGTGATTTTTTAAATAAATTGTAATATGAGTCAGAGGAAGCCATTCTCATGTAAAACCCTTTAAAGCAGCCATTGGTCGTAATTGTGTTGTAAAACTGTAACCTTATGCCATGAAGCCATGGAAGTTCAAATGCGACACGTTAAATTAGATTTATATTTATAAATGTTCCTACGTCTAAATGAGTTTCACTACACAACCGATGTGGATTACTTCTGGAATAAAGACGATTCTTCATCTTGCAGTCATATTAAATCAGTGGATTTTTCCTGCTCTGTGCTGCGGTATCAACCATCCAGTCCTTTATACCACTTTAAACAACTCTATAGGACCAATATAACCAGTACAATGCAGTTTTCCTATTGCCAAAAAGTGATTACAGTCAATATAGTTTTACTGACAGGCATTTTCTGCCTGACTTTAATTGTTTTGCACTCTTCTGGGTTATATTTACAGTATTAGTAAACATGTAACCCATTTGTACCACTTTAAACAACCCAATTAGCACCAGTATAACCAGTACAGTGCATTTTACCAATTGCCAAAAAGTTGCCAGTAGTCTGCTACTCAGAGACAAGCGTCACGTGAGAGTGGCGGGTCAGCGCGCACAGTACTTACAGTGTTGTTGAGGCGCTTCCGTTGTTCCCCACACCCCCACCGCACCCCCGCCACAGTTCTCACGGTCAATACAGTAGCAACACTTTTATTTCTCCACTTCGAGCACTGCTTATACAGATCACCATATTAAACGCCAGTTCAACTGATGCTCCCGGTTATTAGCAGAGTATACAGAGAGCGCTGTAGACATGCAGCAGAGCAGAAGCACAGCACTTCAAACCCGCTTTATAACTGTACATTTAGATCGACACATGGGGTACATGTATCGATGCACTCGTGTTGTGTTTTTTTCTTCCCCGCCAATTGGGAGTCAGGAGCCGCTTGTGTAGATCTTCAGATTCAGCCTTTATTGCAGGAGTGTCAGACTCCAGTCCTGGAGGGCTGGAGCCCTGCTCATTTTTTGTTTACCCTCATTTAACAAACCTGATTCAACTCCATGTGCTAATTATCACATAGCTCTTGAGCTGAATCATTTGTGGTGGAACAGGGAAAGAACTAAGATACACAGGGCTCCGACCCCCCAGGACTGGAGTCTGACACCCCTGCTTTATTGCCACAGTGAGGTTACAGCCAAGGCTGGACACCCTGCAGGAGTGTGTCCAATACTGTTTTACACTAATTTTTATACATTTTATTATCGTGTGACAAAATCTTGTCTCTTAAGCATCATAATTTCTTCAACCATTCACCATCGTTGTTGTCTCCCTTGATTCACACCCCTAGATGATAAGTTTGTCAATCATCTCTTTTACTGTTCGGTCCCCCGGCTAAACATAATGGTGGCGCGACCATCTATGTTTTTTTTAAATACCCAGCTGTAAACTTTTGATGAACTCAGGGGAATCCCTTCCTCCAGTAGCAAAGCTTGTCAACTTCAACTTGTTGCACATTGTTTGCTAGAGGGTTAATAATATATTTGTCCTTCAACATAGTGATAAGCTGCAGCACTACTAAAGTACATATTCATACATCAAAGGCTAACAAAATGGCTAACAGATACAGAAACTTCCAAGCCAACACTTCTAAGCCACAAGGTGCTAATTCATACTTGTTTTTTGTCACATTGTACACAGCAGTAATTGGTCTGCATTCTCTGAAGGTTATAAAGTGACTCTCTGCACAATTTATATCAGCTTCTTATAGAGTCCTAATGATTACATTCTCTATGCATTATGAAGTACTGAATAATATTCCATACTCGCATAACAGAAATTAATACTGACGTCGCCTCATATCAGCAAGATGCATATTCTAAAAGATATTTAGCATAAACTCTGCTAGAAAGCCACATGAGATGAACAGCTGAGGAATAACTATAAGTAAAATTCATATCCCTAGCTAGTTTTGCGTTAGTCGACCATATTAACATAAACTAGCAGTGCCAGAAATCGTTCATTTAACCACATATACTACTACTGTATACTAACCAGACCACCAGTTAATGTTTATGCCATTGCTTGTGTATATAAAGCTTATTCTCATATATATCGTAAGATAATGCTCTTCCCGGCACACGCCTCCACTTTATCCCGACTAGCAGAACTGTCATAAACATGGAATTGAAGTGCGTTGTGAACCTATGGTCGATTTTTTTTGCCTCAAGAGCCCGGATTGTCTCAATAAATTTAAATTGAATTTGCGAACTAAAATTGAATTGGGGGAAGTGAATTTGTAAGTATAGAGCGTCTCATTTTCCAGGTAGGATAAATGCAGTTTCAAGTTAATTGGAAGCCTGGCCAAGTGTGAGGAGCAACTGCAATTTCTACTACCGTCGCTAAGAACCGCAAATGATATCCAAAAGCTGTCAAGCGTTCACTGACTGATCCAGCTGAAGCCGCAGCAACATCAACAAGCAATCCCAGTGTTGACAGCTCTCAGTAGTACAGTCGAACCTCATTACTACGTACCCCGGATACAACGTTTTTACCTTTTCAACGTACAGGTTTCTAATTCCCATTTTTAGCCTATGTATTATTCCTATAGCAGCCATTGTTTACAGCGTACACCCTTACAGCGTAAACTTCGATACAACATCCAAATTTCTAGAGAAAATACGAAAACTAACAATCGTTACAACGTACAGCGCTCTCCCCGCCCACCACAACTTGTGTCGCTACATCTACCTGTATATACCTGATCTTCACCCGACAATGCAACAAAAATAACAGACTTTTTCAAGGCATAGACTGTCTACATTTAAAGTAATATTCAACATTCCTGCGTCAAATGAGTTTCCTTGACCGATCGCTACTGGACTGCGTAGTAATGGCTTAAGTGTTGTGTGTGTATTCTTTGTTTATTAAACCTTGTGAAATACCGGTCATGCCGGTAATTGTGAATTCAGAATAATAATGGAAGTAAAGGATTTTATGATTTAATTTGACCAATATTTCATTAATATTTTCAGGCCAAATGCCAATTTGGATGCGAATGTTTATTTAAAAAATCCATTTTGACCAGCCGTTGTGTATTTTCGTTGCCGTTTATCGCCGGCCGGCACTAAGTAATCGTGAGTAATTTAAGGAAAATTTCAAGGATCCAAAGAGCTTTGTCGAATTATTTTACAAGTAATAATGTGTTCGTTTGTTTTGTAGTCAATTTAAGGGTCTGTTCTATTAAAGTTTTATCATTTACATGGATATTTCGTGAGTTCTTTCATCCATCTTGCACTAAGTGGTTACAACGTTCTATGCTTATAACGTACATGTTTTTGATATCCCGTCTTGTACGTAGTAACGAGGTTCGACTGTACCACTGAAATGCTGCTTGCTGATAAACACAAGACATTTAGCACAAACACTGGAACAGTATCTAACAGGTGCATATCTCTTCAACATATCATGGAAGATTAGGTAGTACTTTCTTGACTGGAGAAGGGAGGATTGCCCTCTCCTGGTGGGGAATGAGTTGCTGCCCCAAGTGGAGGAGTATCTCGGGGTCTTGTTTACAAGTGAGGGAAGAAGGGAGCCAGAGATCAACAAGCGGATTAGTGCAGCGTTGGCAGTAATGCGGATGCCATACTGTTCAGTCATGGCAAAGAGAGAGCTGAGTTGAAAGGTGAAGCTTTCGATTTACCAGTTGATCTACGTTTCTACCCTCACCTATGTTCATGAGATTTGGGCAGTAACCGAAAGAATGAGATGACAGATACAAGCGGCGGAAATGACTTTCCTCCATAGGGGGTCTGGGCACAGCCTTAGAGATAGGGTGAGGAGCTCAGAGATTCAGGAGGGGCTCAAAGTAGAACCTGTGAACTCCCATACTGCTGTGTATAACGCAGGACTCACCACTGGCGATATGAGCACTTATAAAGCGGGTTCATACAGAGTACGGCGTGCCATCAAACTAGCAAAAGAATGTTATAGCAAATGTGCTCAGTGTTACTTTCACCAGAGTGACGCACAATGACTGTGGCATGGACTACGCACTATCACAGACTTTAAAAGAAAATCCACTGTGGTTTCGAGCACCGACTCTGCTTTAGCCGATGAAGTCAGCGCGTTCTACGCCTGCTTTGAGGCTAATCATGCTAGCGCTGGCTACTCAGCTAATGCTAGCTACAGCCTTCTGGTGGAGCACAGTGACGTCATCAGCTTTGCAGAGTGCAGGGTGCTGAGGGAAACTGCAGTGACTCAACACCAGGATAGTGCTGGGGCTGGACAGCATCTCCAGGCGCCTGCTACACTGCTGCGCCGACCAGCTGACCGGATTCTTAACCTCCATTTTCAACGAGTCTCTGGCTCAGGTCGAAAATTGTACCGGTACCTAAGAACAGTAAGCCCTTATGCCTAAATGACTACCGGCCAGTTGCACCAATGTCAGTGGTCATGAAGGTTTTCCAGAGACTCATTAAAGACTTCATGATATCCTCCATCCCAAGCTCTTCAGACCCACTCCAGTTCACCTACCGCCCCAACAGATCTACAGAGGACGCAATCTCCCACGTTCTGCAAACCACCTTCAGCCACATGGACAAGAAGCAAGGGAACTATGTGAGACTGTTGTTCATCAACTACAGTTTTGCGTTTAACACAATAGTTCCCCACAGACTGTACACCAAGCTGAGGGAGCTAGGACTGAACTTCCTCACAGGCAGACCACAGGTGGTGAGAGTAGGTGCCTGTGTCTCCAAAACCATCACACTCAACACGGGGGCTCCTCAAGGATGCGTGCTCAGCCCTCTCCTCTACACACTCTACACTAGAGACTGTGTGACCACACACAGCTCCAACTCCATCATCAAGTTCGCTGATGACACAGTAGTGCTGGGTCTCATCTCCAACGATGAAGAGACAGCCTACAAGGAGGAGGTGGATAACCTGACATTGTGATGCCAGAACAACTGCCTCCAACTTAAGCCTCTGGAGTCGACGGCATCGTCGGCGCTACCCCATGTCATTCTTGTGTATTTCAGTTCATAACCTGCTGAAATCTTATTGTAGAAACATGAAAAAAACACTGACTAAACCCATAATCTGTCTTCTTTTCAAAACGTCAATTGTCAGAAGTATTAAAGTTTTTAAAATTAGGTTAAATTAGCAAAAAAGTAAACCATGTCACCTTTCTTTGTTTTAACTGCATTGGGGGTGTGTAGTGCCACCCTCAGCTGAAGATCACTATTCGCATTCTAAATAGCCGCATTTCCGTGTATTCTTTAATCGCATTCGCATAGTAATTAGATGAACAACGCAGCACTGAAACGCGATCCAGATACATCCCCATCAGCGCCATAAAGGGGCCAGGTGTGAATGGCTCATGCATACACATGAAAGTTGCTACATATTCAATGAAAGGAGGCCAGAAATAGTGACATGAGTTCGATTCATCTTATTTATTTATCCATCTGAATGTTGAAACTACACCATTTAGTCATCTTCATGTAGCCAGGACTTTGGTGATCAGATATCTGGGATCAAAACAAACTGCCACCATTGCTTACTATGTCCTTTTATAATGTATAAGTGTTCCAAACTGCATTTTGCAATGTCTATACTTTGATGTAAAATTACAAATTTCACATAAATCTGACATATTTACAAAGTACACTTAGATTAAGATGAGTTTAATGCCAAAACAAATATATAAGAAATAATTTATTTGCCATGAAATTTAGTTTATGATATTGAATGAAATGTGCGATCATGCCCCAGTCAGTGAAAGTGTGTTCCCTACCCCTAGACCCCAGAGCGTTAACGTCAGCAAAACCAAGCAGCTGGTGGTGGACTTCAGGAGGAGTAAGGAGCGCTCCTACTCCCCCCTCTACATCAACGGAACTGCAATGGAGAGAGTGAGCAGCTTCAAATATCTAGGTGTACGCATCACTGAGGACCTCACATGGACAGAACACACGCAAGCCCAGTCCAGCAAGGCGAGGCAGCACCTTTACCACCTAAGACAGCTGAAGCAGTTTCGGGTTTCTTCAGCGATTCTTAGGATTTTTTACTCCGGCGCTCTGGAAAATATCCTGAGCCAGAACATCACATCCTGGTTTGGAAACAGCTTTATACAGGACATTAAGGGACTACAGAGAGTGATTCAGACAGCAGTGCTGCACCAGATCTTCTCTACTGTCTCTGTGGGACATTTATACCAGGAGATGCCGAAGCAGAGCAACCAGGATCATCAGAGACTCCTCTCATCCCAGCAACTGTCTGCTTGAGCTGCTGAAATAAAGCAGGTGCTTTAGGAGTCTTACGGCAAAAACATAGAAACTCAGGAGGAGCTTCTATCCTCACGTCGTAAGACTTCTTAATCAATCTGTAACAACATTTCCATCCACCCTTGCTGCTTATATTTATATTTATACTGCGATAAGGCACAATGCACTTTAAATCAAAGTTCTAGCATCACATGTACAGTTTTTAACCTTGATTATTTTCTATATTAGAACAACTAATACCTCTCCCATCCATCCATCCATTTTCCAAACCGCTTATCCTACGGGGTCGCGGGGGGTCCGGAGCCTATCCCGGAAGCAATGGGCACGAGGCAGGGAACAACCCAGGATGGGGGGCCAGCCCATCGCAGGGCACACTCACACACCATTCACTCACACATGCACACCTACGGGCAATTTAGCAACTCCAATTAGCCTCAGCATGTTTTTGGACTGTGGGGGGAAACCGGAGTACCCAGAGGAAACCCCACGACGACATGGGGAGAACATGCAAACTCCACACACATGTAACCCAGGCAGAGACTCAACCCCGGGTCCCAGAGGTGTGAGGCAACAGTGCTAACCACTGCACCACCATGCCACCCCCTAATACCTCTCTATATTATATATATATATATATATATATATATATATATATATATATATATATATATATATATATATATATATATATATATATATTTTAGTTATTGTAACTTTAGTTACTGTAACTGTTGTCTCACTCTAAATTCTATTTTTGATTTGCACAGTCAAAAGGGTCGTTCAGGGTACATTTCAATACATATTGTACTTGTATAGCCATGTATGTGACGAATAAATTATGTTGTATCGTGTATCTTGTACATAATTTAGAATGAAAAGGGGAGAACTGATTTAGTAACTCCCTGTCTCAAAAAAAACAAGTTTGAAATATTTATTTTGGCCCCTTCTCCACATAACAATGGTACAGACAATTGGAATAGACCAAGCATGGGACTAAGTCATATATACACAAGTCCTAAGCATCAAGTTTTGAGTCAAGTCTCAAGACATGCTTCTTAGAATTCAGCAAGTCAGAGACCTTGTTAAAGCAAGTCATGTCAAATCTTGGTCAATCCTTAGGTAATTTCACCATCAGTAACTATGATAAATGTAATAGTGATCCATTTAATAATAATTTAATACATTTAATAGTGATTAATTTAAGCAATGGTGAATGCATTGCCATGGCCAAAGTGAAAATGACACAAATTTTAATTTTCACAAAGTCTGCTGCCTCAGTTTTTATCATGCCAATTTTGCATATACTCCAGAATGTTATGAAGAGTGATGAGATGAATTGCTAATAATTGCAAAGCCCCTCTTTGCCATGAAAATGATCTTAATCCCAAAAAACCCATTTCCACTGCATTTCAGCCCTGCCACAAAAGGACCTGCTGATATCATTTCAGTGATTCTCTCGTTAACACAGGTGAGAGTGTTGACGAGGACAAAGCAGGAGATCACTCTGTCATGCTGATTGAGTTAGAATAGCAGACTGGATGCTTTAAAAGGAGGGTGGTACTTGAAATCATTGTTCTTCCTCTGTTAACCATGGTTACATGTGCAGTCATCATTGCTTTGCACAAAAAGGGCTTCACAGGCAAGGATATTGCTGCTAGAAAGATTGCTCCTAAATCAACCATTTATCGGATCATCAAGAACTTCAAGAAGAGAGGTTCAATTGTTGTGAAGAAGGCTTCAGGGCCCCCAAGAAAGTCCAGCAAACACCAAGGCTGTCTCCTAAAGTTGATTCAGCGTGGGGTCGGGGCACCACTAGTGCAGGGCTTACTTAGGAATGGCAGCAGGCAGGTGTGAGTGCATCAGCACGCACAGTGAGGTGAAGCCTTTTGGAGGATGGCCTGGTGTCAAGAAAGGCAGCAAAGAATCCACTTCTCTTAAAGAAAAACATGACTGACTGATATTCTGCAAAAGGTACAGGGATGGGACTGCTGAGGACTAGGGTAAAGTCATTTTCTCTGACAATTGTTTGTGGCATACAGAAAAAAGATTACCCGGAGAAGAAAAGGTGAACACTACCATCAGTCCTGTGTCATGCCAACAGTAAAGCATCCTGAGATCATTCATGTGTGTGGTTGTTTCTCAGCCAAGGGAGTGGGCTCACTCACAGTTTTTCCATGAATAAAGAATGGTACCAGAAGAACGACTTTTTTGATGAAAAATGCTTTTTCCAGCATAATGGAGCACCGTGCCATAAGGCAAAAGTGATAACTAAGTGGCTCAGGAAACAAAACATCGACATTTTGGGTCCAGGGTCAGGAAACTCCCCAGACCTTAATCCCATTGAGAACTTGTGGTCAATCCTCAAGAGGAAGATGAACAAGCAAAAACCCACAAATTTGAACAAACTCCAAGCATTGATTTAAGCAAGAATGGGCTGCCGTCAGTCAGGATTTGGCCCAGAAGATTGACAGCATGCCAGGGCTAATTGCAAAGGTCTTGAAAAAGAAGGGTTAACACTGCAAAACTTAATGTAATTGTCAATGACAGTCTTTGGCATTTAGGAAATGCTTGTAATTATACTCCAGTATACCATAGAAACATCTAACAAAAAATCTACAAATGCTGAAGCGAAAACCTTTGTGAAAGCCAATATTTGTGTCCTTCGCAAAACTAGAAATAGAAACTAGAAATATTTAGAAATAGGCATTTTTACCATTGTTCAGCAATTGACATCTAAAACAATTCTAATGAAAATACGCACTTTAACTTGCAGAAAACTGAAAACGTGCTTTAAAATCACATACTCTACTGGCCAAAAATGTCTCTTACCTGTAGCTGAATACTAAGCCTTAAGTACATTTCATAAATGTAAAAGTAACACTAAGTAAGTCATCTCCTGTTACCATGGATAAGCTAAGTACTTGCAAGCATCACAATTAGTATGCAACACAGCCCAGTAAAAATTAGATACATGATCGTAACACTCATATGCGACTCCAGGCTTTCCTCCCAGTGGGTGCAAAGTGAGAGAGCCCAGTCAGTCCTTCATTACAGGCTAAGCCAAACTGAGCTACACATGTGTATACACAGTGCATGACATTTGCAATTCATTATTATTACTCATTGATATGACTAACACAAACCACATTTGCAAATATAACTTTATCATATAATTAAATTTTATTGAACCTAATATGTTCAATAGCATAATTTTCATCTGACTAGTAGTGAGTACCATTGCAATAAAATCATCCCAGATATGTAACAGTAATTGAGCAGTAATTTTGTAACAGCACAAGGCTTTAAACCAGCCCTACAGAGTTTCCTTCCTGATTGTAACTCAAACTAATAATACCCCCCAAACCCCCGTTTGGCAAATTTTACTAAGCCAACAACATCTGTCAAGGGGAACCCCCCAAGGTTAAAGTATACTCCTCATCTGTTTATAAACTGGAGTAATCAAAGTTTATCATTTTTGGTATTGATGCCACCATGGTTACTTCATGCTAGAGCACTGAGCTACGTTCACTAATAAATTGCTCACATTGCCCGTCTTGTGGGCGTGTTGTTGCATCTGTTGTTTATGGGTTCACATGGCACATACATGCTGCATTTTCCAGGTTCTGATAGAAGCAGTCAGGAACACAATTATAAAGCCAGTGACAATGAAGGGAAAACCCAAGGAGGAAAGTAATATTAAAAATTCTATTGACAGAATGTGTGACAAGTCATTTATAATACATCTAAGTCAAGTCTCAAGTCAGCAACATCCAAGTCTATGTCAAGTAGATTCTCTCATAAATTGGAAAGCAAGTCATAAAAACTGAAACTCAAGTCAAATCACGTGACTCCCTCTTATAGCCTAATCTAGACATCACACTAACTGTTGCATATTTCACAGGTATACTTTGCTAAATAAGCTCCACAAACAAGCAAATAATGTCAAGGCTTAACTTTGTCCTTGCTTATGCATAATAAACCTCTATTACTGCAGTAAACTCAGTCATTACCTACCATTATATGTGTTACCAACTGCATCTGGCTTGCTATTGGAAAAGAATGACAACTCAGATAAAATTCCACTTTATAGCTTACAGAAACATAGTTTTCCATAATTTTGGGACCAAACAAAAATAATTTACATGATTAAATCATTTAATTTTGATACTGACAGAAATATAGTTGTAAGATATAAGGTAAAAGTCTAAGATCAACGTCACATTGCAAATGGTAATATTAATAATAACATTGTAAGAAAATTACAGGAGATACAAGGAATACAATACATCGACAAAACAACACAGGCAAGGTAAACTAGGAACCAAGGTACAAACAAGGACCAAAACTGGAATACATGAACAGGAACACAATTAACCCAGGGGAAACAAAACAGAACCTAAGGACACCAGAAAACCAAAATGTCTAACATAATGTCATGAGCAGCGCGTCCAGTCCCCGTGTGTGCCACGCCCCCTGATCATCCACGTCTGCTCCCCTGATTGTGCCTAGCTGTTTTCTATCAGTCTGTGTATTGAGTCCGCGTCCGAGTTCGTATTCCCCAGATCCATCATTGATGTTGTTTGCTGTGTTCCCTCGTCTGCCCTTAAATAAACCCTCGTATCCTGAATCCGCACCTGCCTGCCTCGTCCTTCCCCGCTTCCCACCTGCCCATCTGCCATCGGCCACTACACATAGCTGAGGCTATTTCAGGAATACCGGCTATTCTCTTAAAAGAATCCTGATTGAGAATATGATCACTAATTGATTTTAACAGTTAAATATACTTCCTTCGGCATATATCAGGATATGGCAACATGATAAAGAAGGTGCTTTTCAGGCTTGAGACAAGAAACATATAATATGAGCAAAATAGCAAAACTGCTAAATTTGTATGTATCTGGAATGGTCCACCACACAATAACAAACTGTCAACAGCAGATCACTGATCAAAATGGATATTTGATGAAAGAGGTTGAAGGAGTATTGTATAAATTATATACATTGATAGACAATTTACAATTAGCCAGCACACAGTTCATCAATGAAAATTTTTTTTAAGAATTCTTAACTCATTTTAGTGTTACACAAAGCGGTATGGAAACCATCAATCCACATATTTCTCAAAAAAAAAAAGAAAACAACATTGCCGTTCTTTGAATAAGCCAAGGATCAAGAACATTGGACACCGGAGATTTGTAAACAATGCCTGGTTCGATAAGGTACAAGCGTTTGTCATTCTGTGTGATAAATGAGACATGACTTTCACCTTAATGACATCAATATATCCATCTGTGGCTTGCTGTGGTTCCAAGAGCATGTTTGTAAACTCACATTAATGTATCACCCCACACACCAGGTCTCAATTCAGAATATCATCTGTAGAACATGATTTCAGGAGCTATTCAGAGTCGAAGGTCTATGACCAACCAGCTAAACACAGGGAACCTTTGGAGTCAGTATGGACCAGCAAGCTTGCCTGAAACAAAGGAGGTTGTCCTGAGAGCTAAAGGCAGTGCAATGTAATATTAAGAGGCAGCTACTGTATGGTGTTTTCTACACTTCACCAATAAAGGTAAATCCTAAGCATCCAGTTTAATAACTGCAAAATTAAAGCCAGTCCTCTAAATTACAACAAATCTTAACATACTTAGCCTAATGTCATTTTAATTGAGCAATTCATTTCAACAGCAACTCAATCAAAACAAAATAATTATAAGAAAACCAATGTAGCAGCAATTATTCATGGACCACAGAACAACGTATGTGCAATAATAAAATATATTAGTTTCCTCACACTGAGAAAACCACTAAATTGACTTTGAAATGCTTTCCTCTACCATCCATCCATTTTCCAAACCGCTTATCCTATTGCATCCCGGGGGGTCCGGAGCCTATCCCGGAAGCAATGGGCACGAGGCAGGGAACAACCCAGGATGGGGGGCCAGCCCATCGCAGGGCACACTCACACACCATTTACTCACACATGCACTCCTACAGGCAATTTAACAAGTCCAATTAGCCCCAGCATGTCTTTGTACTGTCAGAGGTGTCAGAGTACCTGGAGGAAACCCCCGATGACATGGGGAGAACATGCAAACTCCACTCATGTGTGACCCTGGTGGAGACTTGAACCCGGGTCCCAAAGGTGTGAGGCAACAGTGCTAACCACTGCACCACTGTGCTGCCCCCAGTTGTGTAACAGCTACACGTTAACCCAATACTTGCGTTCTTCGGCAAACATTATACAATAACAATATTTACAATTAATTTAAATACACAAATTCACCTATTAATTTACATTGCTTAAAGATACATGCAGTGCAATGCAAAGCATGCCAGTAAAGGCATATTAAGTCCTGCTGACCAACCCCGCAGTGGGACATTATGTCAGCCAATTATGAACAGCGGGTGGGATCGCTGCTCTTTCGACGTTGTATTGCTAAAATGACAACTACATTTGGCGTATGCAGCCACCTTTAGGCACGAGGTGGATAATTTAATCCAATTCCAGTTGTATGTGTATAATGACATAATTAAAAACACGTCTTTAAGTGGATCTACTACATCAAAAACATTCTGCACCCTCTAGGGTTGTGGCATTTGTGATATTGATTACCTATCCCCCCCCCCCCATAATACATTTGTTGATTGGAATGTTTGCTGTTTAATACACCTATTATAATGCAATTGCCTGTGGATGCTTTTTAACATCAATATGGTTCTTATATGTTTTTGTAAAAAGTGTTTTTTTATTTATAAAATTTGTTTTTCGAAGAACAGTTGATGAAAGAGGACCAGTACAGTACTTGGTCATTATTTCAAGACTATCGTTATTTTGACATACTGTACAAAGTCATTACAGTAAAATCTCTGATTGCGAATAAGTTGGTTTGCGAGTGTTTTGAAAGACGAGGAAACAATTAAAAAAAAAATTCAACTTGATAAACGACTGAGGACTTGCAGTATGAGTATTATGTATTTGTCTGCCTAGCATCATGTAATCACAAGTCCAGTTCTAGGGGTGTGTACAGCGGTCCAATCAATTTACTAACGTATACTGAAGCAACTTCAGAGCTAATTTTGCTTAAAAGCATTTATCTTTAGATTTGTGCAATTTTGTGACAATCCATTGTCATGACTTGCTCGTATGATCCTCCTGTGTACCATGCCCCCTCATTTACCACAGGTGAATTCCTGATTGTTCTCAGCTCATCTTTGCATTTCCGTCTTGTGTATTTAAGTCCACGTCAGAGTTTGTATCCCTAGATTCGTCATTAACATGTGTACCCTGTGTTGCCTGTCTGCCATAAATAAACCCTGTCCTTTGGATCTCTGCCTGTTTGACTTGTCATTCTCCCCATCCGGTTTGCTCACCAAACAGTGATAACAACAGAATGACAGATCTCAAAGAAGACTCACTTCCGAGAGCCAAGAAACAACACCTCGGTTTGCTCCAAGAGGTGATATTCTGGCTAAACCAGCTCGAGGTCCGAGAAGACACCATGGCGCTGGAATTAGCCAGCCAGAGCGGGACCCTCCTAAGTAAGATGCCTCCACCCGGGATCACGCACCTCATGAAAGAGGTGCATAAAAACCTCCGGCAGCTGGTGGAGAGCCTGACTGAAGGAAGGACCCAGCCAGTTGCGCTACGCATGGCAGAGGTTGCTGAGCCACCGTCCATCCACCTCCACTTACAGTAGCCAACCAGAGAAAAAAGAAGTGAAACTAGGAAAGGAGGAAGCCCCCACAATTGTCCTGGGGGCTTGCTCTCTCTCTGCAGACTCTCTTCCTGCCGGAAATTGGGAGGAACCCCTCCCGATCTAGGATACGGCAGGGCTCATCCCGGACATCACCACTTCTTCACTCCCGCAAGTACCCAAAACCCACATCGCCACCACAGAGCCGCCGCCGCTAGCAGCTTACCACTTCCAGGAGGAATGCCTAGCTAATAGAGGGGTCAGGGCCATGTGGGATGCTATCCCGAGGGTTCTTAAAGGGGCAACGCCAGCTCTTACAGCGCCAATCCTGGCGGCTATAACAGATGTCCCTGACCTGCCTGTTCTGCTCGAGCCTGGCCTGCCTGTATTGCTCGTGCATGACCTGCCCTGACCTGTGTTGCCAGACCCGCTAGTCCCAGTGGCCAGTACGCTGCCTCCGCCTCCTGCTCCACCCGTGCCCCAGGTCCCGGCTCCTCCCGTGTCTGACATCCCAGCTCTGCCTTTGCCCGAGGCTCCGCCGCCTACTCCAGCTCCACCCGAGGTCCCGGCTCCACCTCCTTTGATGGAGGGAGAAGAGGAACTATAATGGGACCCCTCGGGGATCTCCCTGATGGCCCCATGGGGCCCCTCCAGAGAACTGACCCTTCCACCATCGCCCCAGCGTGGTGGATCCTGGCCAGGTCCTCGCCTTTCAGTGTCCCAAATGGGGAGAGGACACTGGCGCAGGGGCCGGGGCTCTCGCCTTGGCTGGGGCTCAGGGGGGCACCTGCAGGTCTGTCGGCTCCTGTTAGGCTGTCACCTTTGGGTGACCGACTTGTCGGTCGCCTTCAGTCCCGCCTCCGCCGCCTTGTCGGTCACCTGCGGGTTCCCCCACCTCAGCTCGTCAGTCACCTGCAGTTCCCCCAACTACGACTCGTCGGTCGGCTATGCCTTTTCCGACTTTGGCTGTGCAGTTGCCTGCTGCAGCTGCTCCTCCCTCCTCACCTGCCGTCCTTTGGATCTTTGCCTGTTGACTTGTCATTCTCCCCATCCTGCTTGCTCACTGAACAGTGATCACAACATCCATGATCAGATTCGGGTTTAGGAGAATTTTTCCACCAAATATGACATCACAACCTAAAGGTTCACGCGTCATACAATTGGCATTAATTTAGTCATATTTTAAATTCCACCATACATGTTACTTATTTGTATCAGTATGGAATGTTATATTGCACATCACCAGATATTGACACTTTTAGATAAGTTTTTACTGAACTTCTGTTCCAAATTATGGACAGCACATCTTCATTCTAGGTCGGTTTATCATTAGCTTCGTGAGGTAACTCTCAATTAAACATTTGTAAGTTATACAATTTTGTGGTTAACTTGGGATTACTACAACTTGATATTCGTGTTTTGCAACACACATATTGATTCATTAATTTGATTTAAAGAATAAACGAATGTAAGAACATAAGGAAGAGACAATAGGGAGGCCTATTTATGAATTCCTCAGGAATGTGGACGAGGGGGGGGGGTGTCTCTCAATCAGTTTAACCAAAGAAAGTACTCTTCTATAGCAAGTTGTCAGGGTCAAGTTCCATATGACCCTGTTCTTATGTTTCTTCCTGTTGCTGGCCATTCTGTTCCCTCCTGTCTTTGTACTAGACCCTTTTGTGTTTCCCCTGCTCCCTAGACCGCCACATAGCTAAATGGGCTGAATGTGTGTCACAGAGGCTGCATCCTGTAGTTGTAGTTTTGAGTTGTGGTTGTTATTCTTGGGTTTCCAAATTTGAGCCATAAAACTTGGAATGCTGGTCTCCCTTTTACCTTGTTATGTGAATGTCTTGAGTGAGTGAATGTGTGTGTGTGTGTCTGTGTGTGTGTGCGTGGTTCAGATATACCTCACTTTGTGGGCATCAAATGTCTCCACAACGTGATTAATACCCATTTCTTGACCTTATGGGGACCCGTTTTTTTGAAAAATTCATGACTGCAATCAAAAAACTAAAAATGCAAAAACACATGTATTTTGTTTGGTTGGTTATGGTTAGGGGTGAGTGGGGCTTAAGGATGTCATAGTTTGTATTAGCATTTTTTCCATAGAAGTGAATGAGAAGTTCCCACAAATATATGATTACTGGTCTGAGTGTGTGTGTGTGTGTGTGAAACAGTGAGATCTTACAGATCCTACCTAGACATCTGCAAAAGTTAATGATGATATTGTAAACACCTTACATTTCACATTTAATTATATAAAATATTTATGTTGAAATGGAATACGCACTTATCTAAAGCAATAATAAGCAATCACCTGGGTGTGATAAGATTAGCTGTTGAAATGTATGAGCCAAGTCTGAATACTACAACAAAATACCAAGAGAAAGTTTGGGTAGAACTGGTACACTTGTGCTTCACCATTCTTGGAGGGGCTTTGAGCAATGTTTTTGAGTTGCTGTAGCAAGGAAGGGATATGGCAAGGGAATATGGAGCAGGGATTAGTTGTAGGACAAGACCGAAAGGAAGAAGTTGTGTGCTTATCATAGTTAAGGATGTCCTATCCTAGGGAAAGCAGTGGGCATCTTGTCCAACATATCCAAAATCTATTCTACACATGAATATCACTGTCACCATGTCATGCCCCAGTCGTCCGATCCTCCCGTGTGCCACGCCCCCACATTTACCTCGTGTGGAATCCCCGTGTTCTCAGCTGTTCCTAGTTGTGTCCAATGAGTCTTGTCTATTTAAGTCCACGTTAGAGTATGTTTCCCCAGTTTGGTCATTAGCATCTTGATGCCGTTTTCTTGTTCCTGAGTGTGTTTCCCAAAGTAAACCCCATGTTCACCCGATTTCGTCGACTCCCCGCCACAGTCACAACACACCATTCATATCCGTTTTCCCATTTTCATTAAATTTCAATTAAGTGAAGGTTCTACAACAAAACATGGTTCATATCTTCTGGTGAGTATTCAGCCTCAAACATGGCAATAAGAGGAGTACACTATGGTAAAGTATCTTATTCAAAGCACAGTAAAATATTTATGAAAACAGCTATATATAATTACTTAGCCATTTAATAATGGAGGCATTTGTGAATTCAATAGCAATTTTACATTTTCATGGAGCAATTCTAACTTCTCATACTTGTGGCCACCCAGATTTTTTTGCAGATTCTAGCTGAGAGGATAGACCATGTTTGGACTGATAGGACAGATGGTTCATGGCGAAGGCAACATTCTGAAATACAATTCATGTTTCATTTTTCACAAACTTTGCACAATGTGTTACAGACATGAAATTATGATGGCCCTGTCTAATTTATGCCCAGTTTAAACAAGCAGCACATCTGATGATATCCATTTGGTCAGATTTTCATACTCACAGCAAAAATTTAGTTCCCTTCTCAGGATGCATGTGTGTATGTCTACGTTCTTAACATAGGATTACTGCTAAGTGCAATCTTTGCCTTTGCAAGGTGTGTGTTTTACAAAATCCTGGTTTGGAGTTTTTTACCATCACAAAATTGAGTATAATATTTTGGAGTGATATGCAGTTCTGTACTGATTTGTTGATGGTAGGTTGGTTGAGCCTAACAGGCAAAAAATTCTAGTCCAAATAGTTTTAAAAAGGAATCACCATTGTGTTCCGGTAACAAAGCTGCTAATATGGTACTCACATCATTTCAAGCTACGAGGGCAACAGAAACATCCAATGGCTTTCAAGTATAAAAGGGTTTTGAAGTATTACTGGAATGAGTGATCCATTAGCTGTCAGACAAAGTTTAATCAGGGCAGCTTTGCACATCTAATGCAAATAGAGATCTTCACTTAAAAGTGCCACACTAAATATTCTGCTTCATGTACGATACAAAGCCAACTTGAGGGTCTTGTTCACACTTTATACTCACTAGATAATACTCAATGTTATCGAATGTGTACTCACTAGATCATACTCAGTGTTACGGACACTGCATATGCACTAGATCATGCTCAATATTACAGACAGTACATACTCACTAGATCATACTCCATGTTATACACAATGTATACTCACTATGTCATGCTTAGGGTTATGGAAACTGCATACTTACTCGATCATACACAGTGTTATAGTCTCTATACTCAGTAGATCATACTCAGTGTTACAGACACTGTTTACTCACTAGATCATACTCAATGTTATAGACACTACATACTGACTAAATCATACTTGATGTTATGGACACTACATACTGACTTGGTCATACTCATTGCTTAAGACACTGTATACTCACTAGATCATATTCGATGTTATAGACACTACATACGCCCTAGATGTCCTCCCCCCACAATTTTTAATATGGCTTCATTTGTCCCCCAATAAACAATTTTTGTGTTTAAATTATCAAGTCTCCCCAATATCAAACTCTCCCCTAGCCACTGATTGTGACATATACTACTTGGTAACTGGGATGTGGTTAATTTACTATTTGTTTGCCCAAAACCTCAGACAGTGAGGGGGAGTGCATTTGGCAAAATCTCACTCTCCTGTTCCCTTGAGCACTAACCTGTAGCAGGTGCTTTCAGAGCAGGGGTTGTGCACACGGACAATGACAAACACGTGCTGAAAATGGGAGCGGATGTTTTTAGGGGTGAAGGGCTGGGCGCCGGGCTCCTGGAACACGATGGTGACAATGTCATTCCCAATATGTCGCTTCCTCAGGAGCTGCCAGACAGGAAAACAGAAAACAGCATGTCAGACTTATATAGCGACATTAGATAAAACCATGTGCTCTCCCGGGGCTCTGTAATTATCAAACATTGCTGTTAGCAAGCAATGCAAAATACTGTTAAATATTAAAGCAAGTGGCCTGGGGATTGTTTATAGCTTTTATGTTAGCCTGAAACAGAAAACCAGTAGAACATAATGCCTTACTTGCTGCTTGTTGTTGGGCGTGTAGGGCAGCATGGTGGACACATGGAACATGATCTCATAGTCCTTGTAGGTGGTGAAGAGCGAATGTGTGCCTGTAGAGTCTGCTGTAAGGAAACATCAACAGCATGTCAGATTCTCACTCACCTCCCAGAGAAAAATACCGCCTGGCTGCTTCTACAGAGCTGGAATCCAACATTCTTACCATTCATCTGTAACAAAAGGCTTTACCAGGACAAACAAAGGCACCACTGAGCAGTTCTGACTTTGATCTTCAGTTATAAAACCTTTTGCTTTGTGACCAACCATATTCTGTTCTGGGTTCTGTAATAATTTCTTGTTGACGCTTACAAAGAAATTTTGAAATAAGTTTATCAGGCCTACTATGCAAGGATGATATTTTTAAAAAAAAGCAAAGCAGTGCAAATATAACTAAACCCCATTCATATGTTCTTGCAATTCTACAAGTAGAGCATTATGCTAACCACACAAAGTTTGTGGGGTTAAATCCCAAGGTTTACACACACAATGAAACCCTTCCCTCTACTGCAAGTTGGTCTGGATAAAAAACATCAGATAAATTAGTCAAATGTCAGAATCTATCATTGCAAGCTTTTGTTCAATAATACCTTAACAAAGGGGCTAAAAACATCATCTCAGAAGTAAATTCCATGACATACTTCACATGTTTGTAACAAAAACCTTGAGGGAGCAGGCCTATCAGTCAGGTGATTCAGAAGTATATGCTTAATTCACTGAGGAAAATTGTAAAGTCAAAAAGATCTACCCCTTCTTCTCCCAGAATCACTGGTTTCAGCATTTGCAATTATGAAAAAAGCTGGGAGCCTAGAGTAACATTGCCAGGAAGAATACAGTGGCCATTACTTCATATCCAAACTCACACCCAACAAAATTTAAAAAAACGTTTCTTCCCTTTCAGCCCTCCATTTCTCAGAAGTTATGCCCCGTACAACTTATAAAATCATCGAATTATCATTTTTAATTCTTAACAATAAAAAATTGGAACTAAATCAGTATCATATTTGGCTCACTGATGTTTCTGTACAGGTACGCGACAGACACATTTCCCAACGCACCTATTGCTGGCAATTTCTGTGCAACTTTTGGTTTCTTTCCAAAAAGAAACTGATTTTGAAGTTTCGGTTAGGCCCAAAAATAACTTTTTTTGTAAGCTTTGTAAACATCCATCCATCCATCCATTTTCCAAACCGCTTATCCTAATGGGTCGCGGGGGGTCCGGAGCCTATCCCGGAATCAATGGGCACGAGGCAGGGAACAACCCAGGATGGGGGGCCAGCCCATCGCAGGGCACACTCACACACCATTCACTCACACATGCACACCTACGGGCAATTCAGCAACTCCAATTAGCCTCAGCATGTTTTTGGACTGTGGGGGGAAACCGGAGTACCCGGAGGAAACCCCACGACGACACGGGGAGAACATGCAAACTCCGCACACATGTGACCCAGGCGGTGACTCGAACCCGGGTCCCAGAGGTGTGAGGCGACAGTGCTAACCACTGCACCACCATGCCGCCCCCACTTTGTAAACATCAGGTACTGAATTATTTCCATAATTTTAGGGAAACTGTACTCTACTATCAGTCACATTACTGAACAAGAAAGCTTTTACTGAAGATAATTCTGTTCTGTTAAAGGTACAGGATATATATATATATATATATATTTAACTCTAACACATACTCATACATACAGTGCCATGCACAGACACTACATCCATAACTTTATGTAGCATGTAACTACAGTAAGTAAGCATCTGGCAATGGCCAATTTTATTTTTTAATAAAAGTAATCATCCAAAAACAAACACGCTGATATCTGCTAGGGAAGTGGCTATGGATCATCTGCTTACCCATGGCTATCAAGAACTTATACTCTCGACTAGAGGTGGTATATCGATATACAGTGAAAACCGCCTATAGTGATCACGTCTGTCTGGGTGAAATTGATTGCTGTAAGCGGATGATCATTACAACCAATGTTTTCTTTATGTCTCAGGAAGATAACATAAAATTGTTATTTGTATTTTTATTGGATGAATATAAGGTAATAAAAGGGACAGAATTGAAGTTACAGAATTTATTTAACAATTTCTTAATACAGTACAGCTGTTTTAAGCGTTTTTTAAACTACAGTACTATACAAATTAAATTATTGAAGTGTGCATAATTCAAATATGCTATAATACAGTACAGCACTGTATATAAATATTCAGTTCAATTCAAATTTATTTACACAGCGCATTTTCACAATGTTACATTGTCTTATTGTAGTTTCTGTGCTGTATCTCATTGGCTCGTTTTTGGCAGTTTATTGTAAGCTTAGATAAGTCTATATTTTTCATTGAGAGAAAATTACTTTCTTTTGTCTGTCATGTTTTCTGTGTCTGTAGCATTAGCCTCAAGTAGCTAGCCAGTAGCAGACGGGTTACCACAAAGCAAAGTAGAACAATCAAAGTAAAGAAAAAATACAATGAAATAAATAACGCAGTTTTATTTTTTCTATATGTTGTCATGTTTAAAAAGATCCTAAATTAACAGTGTAAGCAGACTACTTGATTAGTATAAGTGAATTATTTGAGCAGTATTTGTACCAGAATGATTCTGTCCCAAGCTGTTTGATCCATATAAGTGGTTGATCACCATAACAGTGAGCACATTATAGCAGTCTCCCAATCTTGCAGATTCCCAAACGGTTTCCACTGTATTTTCAAAAAGAGGTATAGGATGACACCATGCAATTTATATCGATATACCTTCTATTGGGTGTTACAATCAATAGTATTCTTTCCTGGTTGCAAACAATGCCAGAGCTTCAGTTAAGACATTACACAGACTCCCAGAATTCATAGCTAAAATCAAACCATTCTGTTTTTTTCAAACATGTTGGCACAAGGTGGTGATTACTGTATGCATTGTAATCTGGGGGTATTTCACATTAAAAATAGAAACTTTATGCATTAATCACAAATTTTAAAAAGCACCCCCAAAATTTTGTAAATACCACCATTTTTTAGACAGCGGGGGCACAAATTGTCCCACAGATATTTTTTAAATCTCCTACACTGACAGTAAAAAAGATGAGCAAACGTGTATTGCTGGGGAATAAAGGTGGATTTTACCGAAGATGAATGTACTGTAGTAAATGTGTGTTAATAGATAACAAGAGCACATATTCTGGGCCACTGGATTGATTATTCAGGACGTGACACAACAAGTCCTCATACTTGTTGGGTATATCATTCCAAGTGGCTCGGGATGCAGGGATACTGAAATCATATCAGATAACAACCACTATTCCCCAAGGCTCTGTCCTTGGTCCTTTCCTCTTTCAGTCAGTAATGTGGCAGGTATTTTCCAATTTTTTTAGGCCACCTATGACTCAGGGGCCCTTGGTATCGTCCTACCTCTCCCCCCTTACGGCGCCCCGCCTACCACTACTATGCTGAAGACATCCAGATCTACTTGACCATCTCTCCTAATGGCATCATGGTCTCTACACGGCTCTCTGCGTGCCTGGCTGACATTGCAGCCTGGATGAGGGACTATCACCCCCAGCTTAACCTATCCAAGACTGAGCTTCTTGTCTTCCCTGCCAGCCCTATCATCCATCATGGCATCACTGTTCAGCTTGTATCATCCACACTGTCTCCATCAAGGTCTGCCTGGAACCTAGGGGTAATGATAGATGACCAGCTGTTCTTTGCCGAGCACATTACAGCAGTCTCCCAATCTTGCAGATTTATTCCGTATAACATCAGGAAAATCAGGCCTTTTCTGTCTTAGTTTGCGGCTCAGCTTCTAGTCCAGGCAGTTGTTGCCTCATGACTAGGCTGTTGTACCTCTCCTCTACTACCAGCTTCTGCAATCACAAACACAACGTGTCACAATGATTCAAAATGTGGCAACACATTTGACATGTCACACCCCTGCTTATTTCTCTTCACTGGCTTCCTATTGGTCCTCACATCAAGTTCAAGTCCTTCTTACAGGTTCATTAATGAACAGACACATCTCAGTCAAAAGACTCCTCAAGACCAATATCCCATCTCGCTCCCTTTGGTCATCAAACCACTGTGCTTGGAGCTCCTTTCACCACACAAAAGTGTCACTCCAGGTGTTTTTTTTGTGTGGTTCCCCAATGGTGGACTGAGCTCTTGAACCACATCTGGTTATTAGACTCCCTCTCCACCTTCAAGAACCACAAGACCCATCTGTTCCAGGAATTCCACTATCAGCCTGATGTCTCATTATGGTCCCTGAATATTTTAACCTTAGGTCTATGTTAGCCTTCTGTTCCTATCGCGTATGTTAAACATGTCGGTGCCGACCCGTGTCTTTAATCAGCCATAAAATACCCTCAAAACAATTATTTATCATCCAATTTGCTTCTTACCTCTTGGTCACCTTGTTATGCTTCCTTCTCCATGAAAAGATTGGTTTTAATATTTTTGGTGTGGCTTTCTGGACCTTTCTTTTGACAGCATACCTCTCATTTTCAATAAAATTATGGTAAAATAAACCTCAAGAGAATTATATATATATATATATATATATATATATATATATAAACTGTTGTTTTAATTTATTTAGTTTAAATAGTGATTCCTGACACAGTCAAAAAGCCTTGATGCACTGCATAAATCTATGTGGTGCTTTTATGCATTTTAAACTTAAAAACGGGTTGGTGCTAACCCAAACACCAGAGCTATTATAATCTTGACCAGAGCATTTACAATTTAGTGAATTTTTAAATTTTATTTTATTTATTTTATAGTATGTTTGTTTGCAATGTTCTATTTGCCTCGCTTGCTCATCGCTTTGGACAAATGCATCTGCTGAACGTAAATACAAATATAAAGTGAATTGTGAACAAAGAGCATGATTTTTCATCATATAAAATTCACTGCAGAATTTAATGTTATTGGTTAATATATATAAGTATAAAACATCCAAGGTAGAAAATACGATGGCATGATATTACATCACAATGTTATGCGCTATATGCGTGTGTGCAATAATCACCAGGGCTTTAGAAGATGGATGTAAAATTTTTGGGACTATATGGACGTTTACTTGCTCCCATGATTTGATGAGCAGATTAGTAATACGCATCAAATATTAATGAGAGGGATACTGTCACACCCAAAAGTTAGTAATCTGTATGAATCTGTCTTCACCCTCACCCCTTCTTTCGTTCGGCACTGCAGTCGTCTGCCCTTCACTCTCCTCTTCACTGCTGCTGTGCTGATGAGCAGTGCAAATGTAGTCACAACTCAGCTGGCTATAATATGTAAATCGGAGAAAATATAATAATTTATATAATATATAATAATTTTTACAGAGACCTGGGAAGGCGTGGTGACGATTTACTACAAAAAGTATATGAAAGAATCCCAATAAATATTGAAACGTACATCCAATCTCTGGTCCTAAAGAAAACTCCAGAAAGCATACCATTTGACCAGAGATGTAGTCTCGTCAGGGAGAATTACTTTGAGGAAGATGTAAGTGATGCCATTAAAACATCACAGAAGCACGTGATGGACCGCCTCATTCACATACAGCTAAAGAAATATCTAAATGAAAAATAATATTAACCCATAAATAATTTATCTTTACGAAAGTATTATCATAATTATGTTAAGACGTGAAAATGTGAATGCGGCTATCGTTCAAAGAGCCGCGTGTGGCTCGCAAGCCGCAGGTTGCCGACTCCTGCACTAGGGTAACAACACCAAGGAGACTAGGACCATGATACAGAGAAATAATAAAACATTGCAGAAGTGGGGAAAACCTAAAAATAGGAAAATGCACCAAGTAATAACCCGCAAAACAAAAAACCTAATAAACATACAACAGGTGAGACTGGCCTCAAGCCAGCCTTGAATCCACAACTGAAGGGTACAGCCTACGAGCTATGCAGCAGCCGTTCAGCTCTCAGCAGCCTATGAGCTCTCAGCAGCCTATCAGCTATGCAGCAGCCTATCAGCTCTCAGCAGCCTATCAGCTATGCAGCAGCCTATCAGCTCTCAGCAACCTATCAGCTATGCAGCAGCCCAAAAACCGAGATGGTGCACAAGGACTGAGGTCTACAAGAGATTGGTTTTGGGGCATCACAATATGCCTCTCATTAAAATATACTACTAATCTTCTTATCAAATTGTGGGTGTAAGTAAACTCCCTTATAATACTGAAATGCCGGCATCAAGGCAAATTTTTATGCCTGTCATCTAAAGTCTTGTAATCACATCATATTTGTGGACACTGATTTGCGTCTGTTGACACAACTTGGGACAACACCACCAACTAAGTTAACACTGCATTGGTACATAATAATTTCTGTTTGACTATAGTTTATTTCAAGTAAATTTCCTCTCCTGTTTTGTTTTATCGACAGTCCAAATATTTCAAATAGTCATTATGTGAGAAAGAAGCAGCAAGGAACAAAGATTTTTATTTGATAGCCTGTCTGGGAAATGCTCTGATGGTAGTATGTGATTTCATTTTAGCTTGTAACAGCAGATATGGTTTCTATGAGTTGCTGTATTACAGTATAAAATGAGTTACTGCTGGTGCCTCATGCATCCCAGGACATACTTTTTGTATCGAGCTGAGCGCGGTACTTGGTGAAGCCCTTGAGTCTTACACGCTCCCCCAGCAGCTGCAGGAACTCTTCTAAGGCTGGTCCTGCCGCTTCATTGTTGTACATCTCCTCCTCGCTGCCCTGCCCTGCCAGGCAGTACATCACCCCAACCTTTAGCTGGAAGTTAAGCTGCAGGCAAACGGGAAGAGCATCAGTGGAGGGTGCAGCATTGTCATTGTGATTCGTACAAAATGAGTCTTAATAAAGTGTGATGCAATTGTAGAACATTGTGGTAGAATTCACTGAAGTGTGTGAGATCCACTAGAAAGTAAACATACCCCCTGCTCATCCAGCTTCATCAGTTGCTCGGTGACCTTAGGTGTGTTAAGGGCCAGTCGCAAGCAGTGGGTGTTCATCTCCGGTACTAGGTACTCCAGAACCTCCTTCAAAGGTAAGCCTCGTGGCATACCATGCTTGGAGGACGAGGGTACGGCATCTTCAAGGATGGACCCCCGTAGTGTTGTCAACTGCAAAGCAATAGAGAGAAAGGCAAACATTTGAGTAATATGAGGACTTGTAACACAAGGATATGTGCTTAACCTAATCAGGACCGTGCAGGTTCAAAATAAAAACATGTTTTTCTGCACTTGAAAACAGCAGCCTTTATTGGAACAACCATATAAGCTTTAGGCAGATATATATGTACACATGTTTCCATCTACTTGCATCTGGGTTTCATCCCCAAAGTCAGGACATAAGTCAATCTGAATGTATTTTGATCATTATAGGGGAGAGGTCAAAAACACTGTATAACAAGATACAACATCACACGCATTTAACTGACCCTTATAGCTGCAGCATGATTGGTTTGTTTTGGTTCTTGCCAAAACAATGCCCACTACGTTTACTTTGGACATCTCTCGATTTTATTAAAGCTTATATGGGATGTACGTACAATCAGACGATGCTCAGTAGGACATATGTCGATGGACGACTGTATTAAATCTATAGCTAATATATCATATAAGGGTGATATTGTGGCTCAGTGGTAATCCTGCCCCCGTTTGTGTGTGTGTCAGCTTGCATGTTTTTTAACATATTGCAAGGGTGGCACAGGAGGTAGTGCTATCGTTCGGCAACTGGAGGGTTGCCGGTTCGAGGCCTGGTTCCTCCTGACCCCATCGAAGTGTCCTTGGGCAAGACACTGAACCCCAAATTGCTCCCGGTGAGCAGGTTGGCACCTTGCATGGCAGCCTCCGCCACCGATGTATGAATGGGTGTGTGGATGGGTGAATGTGAGGCATAAAATGTAAAGTGCTTTAAGCACTCGTAGGAGTAGAAAAGCACTATATAAATGCAGTCCATTTACCATTTTACCCCAGATACTGAGTCGCCTCCTGCAATCTCAAAGCATGTTAAGTGATTTTGTGTCTCTAAATTGCCCTACGCCCTGCTACTGTATAAGCACACTGAAATCCAGTGCTGGATAAACAGATGCAAAATGGATTATATCCCATAAATTAAAATAAATTCCTGTCACCAGGGGCATCAGAAGCATTTTAAATGTGGGGGGGACACACTGGCGGGGATCTGGGGACCCTTCCCCAGAATTTTTTTTTTTATGAATTAAATGCCATTTCCTGCATTCTGGTGTATTTTTTAACAGGTTGTTAAACACTTAATTTTACCTACAAAAGTCACTTAACTCAATGACTATTTTAGAGACTCAACAAGAAGTCCTCATTCAATTAGTACATATTCATCAGCCTGTTTTTAACTGCTACCCAATGCTTTGCCTAAGATAATGAAATGAATGTGACACAATTTATCACCAATGAGTTTATGGGTGGCCCATTCGGCATTTTACTTTTTATTTTGCGTATTCCCTTTTTATAGAAGCTCGCACAACATGCCACTGTGCTGAGCAATAGTGACCCTCAACTGTATGTTTAAACATAAGAATATTCATTATTTCACACATTTAACAGGCATGACATGGCCTGCACTGACGATTCACTTCACTTGTGTGTGGTGAGTTGTAGGTAACCCAGAAAACCCGGAGTGGTCTTTCAGTAGTATGTGTATTGTCATATTGATCAAGTAGAATGTATTCTTTCGTGAAGCAAAAGAAACAGCGCTGGGTGAACTAATATTTTATGTTAAATGTGGGAGGGTCCAAACAAATAATTATGAAATGTGAGGGGGGCACGTTTCCCCTCAGATTTTATGGCGGCAACACCCATTACATAAATCTTATTTAATAAAACGTACAATTTATGATTTCACAAAGTGATTCAACAGAACACCAACAGTTTTCAGTTTGGTCTGCAACAAGCAGGGTTAATAAAGCCAAATATATCCAGAGAAAGCCTTCCGCTGCGAGAGCGATAAGCTGATCCACACAGCATGTTTCATAAGTGGGCCGCAGGCACCGAAACTGACTTTCAGTTCAAGTCAGAAACACCCACACTGTGAATGGCAGCGGGTGAGCTGGCTGACAGGAGACAGGAGCAGGCGCTTGAGTAGCTCAGCAGTGACATACCTCACTGGTACGGAAGATGATGCGGTAGTTATACTGCGGACCATGGTCTTTGTGGTCCTCCAGCTTCTCCCTGCGAAGGCTCACGGCCACTGGTCCTAGTGTCTCATCTATCCCGAAGTAGTTCCAGTGCTCTAAAATGATTAGATAGATTAACTTTCTTTCAAATATCATATTTTTCTGTTTCAAAAGTACATAGAGTCATTTTACCTCAGTTTTGTGATATGCGTGACTAACTCTCACATGTTTGGCATGAGAACTCACCTCTTAAGTAGAAATACTTCCTATAGTAACAAGAGCCCAGGTCCACGTGTTCCAAGAAGTAGCGCTTCCCCCACTCATTAAACATGCCCTGACTGTCCTTGGGGGCCTCCAGGATGGCTAACGCAGCATTTGGGCAGCGGGAACTGAGCGAGGACTCAAAGGGGCTGTCCTCTCCGCTTGCAGATCCCCCACTGCCGATGCTGCCTGCTTTGGAGGGACTGATATCTCGCTCAAGCTCGCCCCCGATCTCATTGCGAAAGCAGGGACAGCTGAGCAAAAGCTCGTTACTCTTGTCATCACCGGGGTCCAGGGTGGGGCTGTCCTTTAAGCTGAGCTCCTCCTGGCTGCCACAGGGGGAGCTGGATGCCCCACTTTGGACAGAGGAGGCTGATGAGGTAGTAGAGGCAGAGGCAGCTGCAGCGGCTGAGGCGCCAGTGGTCATATTCTTGCGCTTGATGGCCGCTTGTCCACTTTGAGTGGCTGAGTTCAGGTCAAAGAAGAGGCTCTGAATGTCAAAATGTGCAAAGCCCTTCTGGCAGACCCACGGCTTGGCAGGCGGGCCGCCATCCTCAGACCGGCCGTCCTCTGCGTCCGATCCGGCTCGGGAATCACAGCCATCCCCTTTAGCGCTGCGTAATTTCCGGAATATGGACTCGCCTCCTGTTTCTGACTTTGATCGCTTTTTGAGGGGCTTCTCCCTCTCCTTTAAGCGACTTGAGGGGCTACCTCGCTGGACACCTATTGGTCCTTCGGGAAGGTCTAATCCCGCCAGTTTGGGGGCTACGCTAAATAACTCCCCCAGTTTTTCAGATACTGAACTACGCTGGTCTGGTAGGTCACTATGGTAACCCTTGAGCATGTCAAAAAAGCTTTCACCGGAGCCATGCTTGTCGATAGAGGATGTGCTGCCATACTCCCTATGCATGGGGGTCCACCCCGAAAAGGACCATCCTTCAGCCCCATCTCCATCCAGCTCACTGATGGTGATGTCACTGTTGCTCCGTTGTCGGATGCGCCGCATGCCTTTGCGAGGGGACCCAAGATAGCCATCGGGAGACAGGAAACGGTTGTCCTTCCCACGGCTGGCACTCTGCATCTTGCTCTTCAGCGTATTTTGGATGTTGCGCAGCATGGACGAGTCCTGAGGGCTGACTAAGTGGCCAAGTTTAGATGAAAGATTACTCGGTGTTCCTCCGACGGTGCTGGGGGAGTCAGTTTCCACGGTAATGTGCCACACGCCTCCTCCATCCTTACGTGGAGGCCAGTCAGCCACTCGAGCCCGTACACCCATTTTCGGCACCCCAGGTGTGCACCCAGACAAGTGGGCACTTTCGCTGCGAGGGGGCGGTGCCCCTCCATTGGGCAGGCGCAGGCGGCGAGTATAAAACTCATCCGTGGCGGGGACGGAACCTCCGACAGATCGTTCTGTCTGTGATCGCTTTAAGCTTGTCATGGCTCTGCTTTGCTAGGATGATTAGTATTCGAACATGGCAGCCACCGAGGCTGCCTGCCGCTCAGCCTGGATGCTGCTCTACAGAACCATGGACTGGGCTTTCAAACAGGTCAGTCACGAGGTCGGGGTGCCACTGAGGCTATTCAGTACTCCGCTGGACCTCATGTCGGCAGACAGAAGAAGTCCTTAGGAATTAACAAAAGAGAAATGTGAAAGCTTACTTCTTCAGAAAGAGTCATGATTCTGCACAGCAGACTGAACAAAAATGATTATATTTAGCTTTTTGTAGAAATGCCAGGTTTAGAACCTTGAAGATTTTTGCTAGTCTTGATTGCTACCAACACTCTACAGACAGAATATGGTAAGTTCATGCAAAATGCTCTTCAGTTGCACAGTTATATTTACTGTTTCAAGTTAACATGATAGCTAATACATTTTTAGTGGTTATATATTGAAACATTGATATTCAGTTTGTTGGCACTTGAGTAATAATCACAATGTCAATGGAAATGCCATGTTCAGGTGTATATTCTGCAAGATTGTACAAGGGCTTTGGCCCGGAGCAACTTCACCACCCTAAACTGTTCAAGAGAGCACCTAATCCTGTGATAGTACAGGCCACAAGTCGGCAACCAACTTCTGAAAATTATATATCTAAATGGGAAGCAAGTGATCACTTTGCTGTCTACACAATTTAGTATTTTTTTAAGAGACTTTTTCTCCAAAACAACGAACAACTGAGAAAGCTGGGTCAGCCAGATGCTGGTGCAATTATAGTTAAGGGCCTTGCTCAGGGGGCCAACCCATACTGCCACCCATACTGTAAGATTTGAACTGCCAATCTTCCCATCACAGGCCCAGAGCACACAGAAGAGTGGAAGACTGTCAAAACCCTATCAATAAACAGAAGATTCTAATTACTTTCATACAACAATTTATGAGAAACAGTATAAATCAATGCATGTCTAACTGTTAATTGTCTATTGTCATGGTGTCACCAACTGTAGCTGTGTCAACACAAATTTCCCCCAGCCTTGGTCTTGTGGCAATAAATATTCTGATTGTTTATAGATGAACTACAAGAATGACAATGCAACACAATTAAGTTAATCCAACTGTAGTTACTAAGGAACGTTTATGTTATTATATCATTTATTTTAATTTTCATACTATATTATTTTCTATAAATTTCACACTATATGTCATTCCATATTTAAAGTGATCCTCAACACAAAAATCCCCTTTCTCTATTAGTACAACTACTTACTGGTATCCGGGGGCATGTCTTGACTGCAAACTATATAGGCTTTTTAAAGAACAAACATTTCTTTCCTTGATAAGTACTACATATGCATGCATATACATACAGCCTTTTCCTTAAATGTTTATGCAGTACGGTGGCCACACAACTTGGGGCCTATCCTGAGAAGTATAGGGCACAAGGCAGTGGGACACTCTGGACTACCATCCTTCATAGGCCCCACAGGGCAAATCAGACACCAGTTTGCCAAATCACATGGATACCCATGTGCCACAAGGAAAATGCAAATTACACAGAAGAAGCAGGGACAGCATTAGAATTCCAAACCCAGAGATGCAGAGGGCACAATGCTACCCACTGAGCCTCCATGCCACAGGGATTCACATTTATATATATATAAATTTAGTAATGCATTATATATTACAGAAAAGCACTACCCATGTACTATGTGCTTTTAGAGACATTTTTAGTTTGAATTTAAATTTATTCATCTATTATTTGTGATTGTTTGGTTAAGAAATTAGTTTTACGTTTTTAATTTATATGAGAAAGTATACTGAAATAACAAGCTTGATTCACTAATATTTTTTTCAATTGGAATGGAACTCCATTCTATGAAAAAAAAAACATACAAACTGAGCCTGATACTATATTTTCCCCCTAAATTAGCAGTATTGTATGTTGTGAACTTTATATCAATATTTGTTTTGCCAGTAGAGTATCAGCATAAATTAGTATACCCTGGCAATGCACTTTCACTTGGCTGTAATTTTTTGCTCAGGTTATTTTGAGACTTAACTGCTGTTCTCAAGAGCACCTTCCAACAAATTTATGAACAACCATTAAGAGCTAAATCTGGATACAGGGAGCACATTATAGCCACAATATATCTACACATTGCAGGCTTTGCATTGACATTCACCCATGCTGTCAACAGATTTTGCTTTGATTTTAGTTATATTTATATTGCATTATTAATGTTTTAATTTAATTTTATTCAAGCAAAGACACACACTCATGCTCACACCCTTCTATACTAACAAACACAGGCACACAAAAGGGGATGCATTCTTGATTTGGTGCAGATATGTCTTTTTCATTATGCTGCAGGCAGTTTAAGCATCTCAGAATGAGAAACTGAAGACCCTGTATCATGGTAGCCTCACAACAGAGGTAGCAGCTTCAAGCTCCAGCTATACTGTGCAAATTTATGCTCTAAAAAAAACAGCTTTTGATGTTTGCTACATGCATCTATATCTGCCCTGGGTAGGATATATATGTCATAATTTCAATTTTTGATGTTCTGATGTTTTAAAAATGAGCACAGCAACCCAGATTTATGAAAAATATCTTGAAAGACACTGGGTTACTAATTTGCCAACAGGGATTTTCACAAGCACAGGCTACATTCATGCAGTGCTTGACAGAGGAAGCTCACACACACACACATACTGTATGGGCTGAGCGGAGGCTCTATGATTCACCCTGCGTATAAACCATGTGCCTGCTGTAGGAGGTGCTGTCAGAGGATTCATCACAGAAATGGAGAATCACGCTGGGCATCCAGAACTCCAATTTAATATTTTTGCAGGTAGATTTGAGTCACTACCATAGACTGGGAAACTGCATATTATGCTATTAGGTGGCCAGAAATAGCCCAAATCAATGTGTGACGACATGTGATAAGTATGCTTCCCCAGAATTATATTGTAAAATACTGGTAAGATTGTAACAGTGTGGCATGGTGCAGGTAGGAAAAAGAAGGTGATGATCCACTTAGTGGTTCACGAGACAAGGGATTTATTAACATCAAAGGGAAAACCACAAGAGGTCAGAACTAAATGAGCAAAATAACAACTAAAGGGGAAAATAAATCAACATGCTAGGGAAACCAGGCAACAAAAGTAACAGAAACTAAAAAAATCCAAGCAAAGAGACAACACACAGTAATAAACAACTAGGGAAATGAACAAAGGCAGGCACTTAAATATATTGATAGCAAGTACTAACAAAGGGCAGGTGTGAATTATCAAAAACAACCAATCAAAAACGGCACAGGACAACGAGACACAGGTGAAGCAACCAATCAAAGTCAAAGTCAGTTTTATTTGTCAATTCCTTCAAATGTACTTGACATACAAAGGAATCGAAATTACGTTTCACACTGTCCCATGCGTAGACATTGACAACAATAAGTGCAGATGCACACAAATACGAATGAACACTGAACTAAGGAACTAGAGAACTGAAACGAAGGAAACATAGTGAAATACTGCACTAGGAAAACAAACAAGAAAACAAAGTACAATATAAAACCAGAACAGTACACAAGGAGGGCAAACCTAGAACCGTAAACTCAAAAGGAAACATAAAACACTGGGGAAAAGAAACTGAAATAAAAAGAATGAAATAAGGCTGATCATTAGCCAATCTCAAACCCATGACTGAGGAAGGTAGTTCCTAAGCCACACACTCAACTCGTTGAGCCATGCAATACGGAGAGCACGGTGGGGCTGAGGGACAGGAGTCGGGGTGGAGAACAGGATGGCCAGCAGCACCTGCTGGCCACATGTGGAGAAGACACAAAGGGCAGGGTTGGACAGGCTCGGACCCTGACAGTAGATATTAAGTACTACCAAAGTAAGAACAAGGAGAATCTGAGAGTAAGGCTATCCGCTCAGTGTGTTTAAAGTCTCACACACACTGTTTGGTAAATTTTTTTGTATTTTTTTTAATATACATATCTTTTTTTGATCTAGTAATGATATTTCTTTTCCTGTAAAAGTTTATGTCTTTGATTTTAGATGCACCCTGGACCACCTGGGATTGCAACTAGAAAATACGATTCATGTTCTCTTATAGTGTTAATATAAGAAATGATGACTTTCCAAGTCTTGCTCATAATACAGCTGCTAAAATATGCAGCAATAACCCTGAATGTCAACTTAATTTTTTTTCAAATTCAACTCGTGTTGGTCAGCTCCACACAGATCACAGATGAACAGCAATTGTAGCATGTTCAACTGCATGTCAGATCTGCATTCAATAAACAAAAGCCCATGGAACTACCTCTGTATGCAGACACTGGCACTACAAAGACAATTTCATGTTCAGCACACTGGTTCTAACCTTAAGAAATCCAGCTAGCTGGAGATCACAGGCCAAGGCTTGACACACCTGCCCCCTTAAAGATGAGTTGATGCCTACCAACCACTCAGAATACCAGCAGCATGCCCTGACTAATGCGGCATTCTCATGTGCTCCAGGTGGCTCCCGAGGTGGATTTCATCTGTTCTGCTGCCATTCTGAGCCGTGATCCACACTAAATGTTTGTTAGGCTGTAGGAGGTGCTGTCAAACGAGGCAGAAGAGAGAGGGAGATATGCTGGAGCATGGAGATTTTATAAGCATTCTCTGCCTTCTCTAGGAGGATCTTTAAGAAAGTATAGAACATATTACATGTGAGATTAGCATGATAGAGGGTTTTGCATGGTTTAACAATTTACAGTATATATACATACTTTATGCTGCCTGGATACTGCTGGCCAACACTGTTTTGTTGACTTCGTGGTTAGCAGATAGAGGTCCAGAACAGGGGTATGCAACCCTGATCCTGTTGTGCCGGTGTCCAGCAAGTTTTCTATCCTACCGGGTCTCTGATGAACCTTATCTGATCTCAGGCAGACAGTTATTCATCAGAGACCAGCATTCCAGTTCAGGGTTGCCTACCCCATTTCCAGAGCATGAGATCCTGGTAGGACCTCCTTTGACATACAGTAAAGACTCTGAACTATACTGTAAAGACTCCCAAAGAAAGGTGCCAAGAAAAGTATCCAGTCCAACATAGCATTACTAAAACCAACTCCTTGAGCCAGGCCTGGGGGTGGTCTTCACTGGAGGCCAGTTCATCCACAGTCTACAGTCCAACCTGGCCAAGCTCACTGTTAACATGAGCCAGGAGGTTGTTCTCCCCTCCCATTCATAGCACTCTACACATCATCTTTGTTCCCAAAGTGTGCATCAAAGGCTTCAGTAGGACCACAGGTCCATAGGAGGTCCCACCATTTCACCCATTTTCTATAAGCAGGCAGGCTACAACTCTCAAGCTGAACTATACCCAACCAACCATCTTTGAGGAAATGAGCCCATAATATATAACATTTATTTGTCCCTAGACGGCCTTAGATGTATTCGTACCTCTCCAGATTGTGTATTTTGAATATAAATTATCTATCCATCCATCCGTCCATTTCTGTAACCACTTATCCTATTCAGGGTTACAAAGGACCCCAGAGTTTTAGCTTGCTCTACACAGGAACAGGAAGACTATTCCATACTCAGACTACACACTGTGTAAAGAAGCGCTTTCTCATATCCACTTTAAAATGTTCTCCCACTAATTTCCACCTATGATCACGAGTTCTTGCAATTGAAATAATATTGAAGTAACTATTTGGCAGAACAGCATCCAGACCTGTTAGAATCTTATATACCTGGATCATGTCCCCCCTTAGATTCCTTTGCTCAAGGCTGAACAGATTCTGCTCAGTTAACCTCTCCTCATAAGACATTCCTCTAAGACCAGGAATCATTCTTGTAGCTGTACATTGAACCCTTTCTAAGGCAGCAATGTCCTTCTTAAGGTATGGTGACCAAACCTTTACACAATATTCTGGGTGGGGTCTTACCAAGGAATTGTATAATCTTAGCATCACGTCTCTTGACTTAAACTCCACACACCTAGAGATGTAACCCAACATCCTATTGGCCTTTTTAATTGCTTCCTCACACTGGCGAGACTGAGACATGGAACCATCAACCTACATACGAAGGTCTCATAATCAGCTACCTTTATTTCAGTGGAACCCATAAAATATCCCATAAAACTTTATATTTCTACATTAAATTTCATCTGCCAGGTATCAGCCCAGTCACTGATTAAATCGATTATATCTATATATAATCATAGACACTGGATTTGTAATAAGAGTCGGTATATTACTCGTGTCCTCTACAGTGAATACCTGTGCAAAACAATTATTGAACTCATTAACTACATCAATGTCATTTCATTTTCAATTATAAAACCCTTACTATCTTCCAGATTAGTGAATTCAGCTTTTTTTTTAACATTGTGAGTTAACATTTTGGAAGAAACTTTTAATGTCATCCATAGCCTACAATGCAATCTTCCTTCCAACATTCCTCTTAGTGAGTCTAATGTGATTTTTTTTAACTCAAACTGTAGACTTGATCTCTATATTATTATATTCATACATTATCATACATTAAGGTAGTGTTTACAAAAACTGCAGTGACAACTATGGAAAAACCATGCTTGTTTTGAAAGTCAATTACACTTACTGTAAGCCCATTAGAAGAGAGTTTGTGGCCAAACAGTAAAGTCAAATACAAAATTAAAAATCAGAAGGCAAAACCCTATAACACTGCCAGAGGTAAAGAATAAATCACTGGACCAAATGGGGCCAAATATTTATATTTACTTTTATATTAATATATTTATATTTATATTGAGCAGGATAAAAGGTCTTTTTGCCACTAGTGCCCACTGTCACAAGGCATAAAATGCAAAAATCTTCTTATCTCAAATATTTTGAACATTTTTATATAAACCTAGTCCCAGGAAAAAAAGTTACACACTTACTGTCATGACCTGCTCGTCGGCTCCTCATGTGTGCCACGCCCCCCTGATTACCCACGTGTTCTTCCCCGATTGTACCCAGCTGTGTCTAGTTACTTTGATCAGTCCTGTGTATTTCAGTCCGTGTCTTACCTGAGTCCTTTGTCTGTCATTGATGTTAGTGAATGTTCGTGCTTTGTCTGTTGAATAAACCCCAGTTTGACCCGTTTCCCGCCTGCCTGCTCGTTCCTGATCGCTCGTGCTGCCTGAGCGATCTTCCGTCCGGCACGTCCCATGACAGAATGACAGACCATAAAAAGACAAAGAGGAAGCAGAGGAGAGGAAAGCCCCTGCTTGAGCCCATCAGCCTGGGCACATGCTCCCTCGCCAACTCCTGGTCTCTCGCGGAGGACGAGAGAGAGGAGCTCGTCCGGGGCTCTGACCCTGAACCGCTCCATATGGGAGTTTACTTCCTGGCGAGGCTCTGGGCTTCCAGCGACGACGAGGAGGGCACTCCCTTCTCGTTCCCGGAGCTGGAGCCGATCGCTCCGGATCAACTACCGCCCCTGAACTGGTATGATTACCGGCCCGAACGTCTGGCGAATTGGGGAGGTATCAGGGCTGTTAGGGACTCGATCCCTCGAGTGCCCCGGGTCCTGAAGAGGACCGCGCCCGTCTCCCCTTCCCGGGACTTGCCAGTCCCGCCTCCAGCAACTGTCCCTCTAGAGGCGCTCCCCTTGCCATTGCCAGAAGAAGTGACAACTCTGGCAAACAAATTCTTCACCCTCCAAGGGCTCTATATGAGGGTGATGGACGACCCGGCGGCGTCAGAGGGACCTGAGGCCGAGCAGCTCATCGCTCGACTAAACAGAGGCTTTGACACCTTCACTCCAGCCTCTGGTTGGGCGGCGCTCGAGAGCCTCACCGGGGACCTACAGCAGCTACTCCGGTTCCGGAGGGCTGCGGACCCCGCGGCGGAGCCACCGCCCCTGCCGGCGGACCCCGCGGCGGAGCCACCGCCCCTGCCTGCGGGACCCGCTTCTGAGCATTCGCGGTCACGGCCGTCTGCGCTATGCGCACAGACACCGCCTCTGCAATCTGCGCAGCCGGGACAGCCGCCTTCGCTGTCCACCACGCTTGCGCAGCTTCCTCTGCCCACGGCTGTGGACTTCGTGCTGCCGCCCAGACCCGCGCTCCCTCAGCACATACAGCCTGCAGCTCCCGGGCCGGCGCCCCCACTGCAGCAGCCTGCAGCTCCCGGGCCGGCGCCCCCTCCACGGCTCCCCCAGTAACTCTGCCCTCGCCCCAGCGACTTCGACCCCGATCGAGGGTCGTTATGTCTGTGTCCCGCAAGGGGAGGGGACACAGACGTCGGACTGGGGTCTCACCCGCCCTGCCCCCTGGCTCGCCCTCCCTGCCCCCTGGCTCGCCCTCCCTGCCCCCTGGCTCGCCCTTCCTGCCCCCTGGCTCGCCCTCCCTGCCCCCTGGCTCGCCCTCCCTCGGCTGCGCACGGGCTCGGTTGGCGCCTGCGGGTCCTGGCCCTCCGGGTCGGCTGTTGCCTGCGGGTCCCCCTCCGCTGCCTCGTTGCCCTGCCTCGCTCCCCCCTCTGGTGCTTGGTCTGTCGCCTGCGGGCTCCCCGACGGCGGTTCCTCCATCGCCCGCTCCACCCGCTCGTGCGCAGCGGAAGACGTCGCCGCCGGCGGCGGCTCCCCCCCTCACCTTGCCCTCGCCAGGGTCCCCTTCTGCTCCCTCGTCCCCTTCCCTGGCGCTCCCTCCTGTTCCCTCCCTGGCCCCTCCGGTGGTCCCTCGCCCTGCCTCCTCTGCCCCTCCGAGGTCCCCTCCGGCTCCGGCCTCCCGGCCGCCTGCAGCCCCTCCGGCTGCCTCCCGTCGCCCGCTGGGGCTCCCTCGGGCTCCCCTTTCTTCCCCCGCCTTCTCTCCCTGCTCTCCTGCCTCATCCTGGGTTGTTCCCTGCCTCGTACCCATTGCTTCTGGGATAGACTCCGGACCCCCCATGACCCAGTAGGATAAGCGGTTTGGAAAATGGATGGATGGAATATTAACCAATTGAATATTATATAAATTAAATTAAAATCAATTTTTTTTGGGGGAATTTTGTTGAATTAAAACAGAATCACCAAAGTCTAACTTATATTCTCACATAATCTTATGCAGAACAATTAGAAATGACTATACACATAGCAAAATAACAGCAGAGTGGGTAATGCTGTAGCAGTGCACCTCCAGGAAAGGGGATTCATATTCCGCTGTCTCTAAAATGCCCCCCACCTCATGCTCAGTGCCTACTGGGCCTCGCTCCACAAGCCATCCCTGAATAAGTGCTATGGTTATATGGATGTATTATGTGCCCCCAGACTGGGCTGCAGAGCCTCCTCAGAGCAGATAGATGAATCGTAGGTAAGACACGTCATATTCACATTCGAAGGACAACCACTGTATGGATGGATATGTTCAGCGAATCAAAAGAGTGAATAAATCTATTTTAAAGCTGCTTTCAGGGACTTCAGGGTAACTTATGATTCAAAATTGCCCTTATTATTGTCATTATTGTTATCCAGAAAGGGCCGTTGTGTATGGGGGTTTTCACTGGAGTGATTGGCTGAAGAGTCCCTATACCTGGGTTTGAATAGCTGATCTAAAGGCTACCCCTAAGACTTGCATACTTACTGGCCCACCCCTCTTCTATATAATTATTTAAAACACACTTCATTGCCAACTTCAGTTGAGTAAGAGATAGCTCTTATCAGCTGTGATGGGTTGGTGCCCCATCCTGGGATATTCCCTGCCCCCAAGACCCTGCATAGGACAAACTTTGATGTATGGATGGATAATTTTATGAATGGATGGATGGGTAATGAATGTATTTTTGGATAGATGTGCTTACATTTCTGTACAAAGTTGCATTCTTGCACCATTTTCTTTGTATTATGAGTGGCCAAGTGACAACAGACATCACCCTCACACTGCATTATCGTGTTATACAGGAATTATACTATTGTACCGTGTCTGTACACTGCGATTTGTAATGCACTGTGGGTATTTTATAATGCACTATATAATGAGTCAGATTTGGCATTAAGAATTTGAGCAGCAGTACTTACTGATGGATATATCACACTCTCTAAGGAACAGTACAAATCTGAATACCGCCTAGGTGGTCAGGTTATTAGGCACACCTGCTCATTAATGCGTACAGACTGATCCTTCAAACAGCGAATCATGTGGCTGCTTCAACATATGCAACACACACAAGGTCAAGAGCAACTGTTATTATGAATATCTTTCAAAATACAAACTGACATGCATATGGTTTTACATATCAGGACATAAAAAATCATCTGGTCTTTACCAGGTTCTAAAATGATTTAAAACTAACTCCAGGTGTAACAACACACAACAGATTCCACTGTGTCATTATTTATTTAACAAAAATGAAGCCAAAAATGAAAGCTTGGGATGAATCCTGGGAAGATTAGCAACTGTCTTGAATGTTTTCCACTTGTGAATAATCTTTCTCACTATAGAATGATGAACTTCAAATTGTTCGTAAATGGCCTTATAACCCTTCCCACATTGATGGGCAGCCACAATTGCTTTTCTAAGATCAGTGCTGATGTCTTTCCTTGACATTACGTTAACACACTGATGAATGGTCCAACTGACAAAATTTCTGCTTTTATAGAGGTAATTATGATTGTTGATCAGTTAATCAAGTGCATTTGATTAGAAGCACCTGGCTGATACACTCTTAATCCCTATGGAAGCATTAAGCGTATTCTTCATTTTTTACACACAGTTTCTGCTTTTTGGCTTAGTTTTTATAATATAATATAGTTTTTATTATATAATGGTAGCATCACCTCCCTTGACTTAAACTCCACAGCGAGATCTTTCTCGTAATCAGCTACCTTTATTTCAGTGGAACCCATAAAATATCTGTACTGTATATTTCTGCTTCATACATGGATTACCTTACATTTACCTATGCTAAATTTCATCCACCAGGTATCAGCCCAGTCGCTAATTAAATCAAAATCCCGTTGTAGCCTCTGTGCTGCTAGTTCAGTATCTGCTACACCACCCACCTTGGTGTCGTCTGCAGATTTAACCAGTTTACTGTATGTATTGGTGTCAATATCATTAATGTAAATTAGGAACAATAGTGGTTCTAAAATTGTACCCAGAGGTACCCCACTATGAACGCAGGCCCACTGTGACGTTCTGCCATTAATAACCACTGCTTCCTGTTGGTTAACCAGTTTTTGATCCAAGCTGCTACAGTTCCTAAAACCCCTGCAGTTTTGAGCTTAAGTACATCACATCATAGGCCTTTTTGTGACCAATTTCTCTTATAGCCTCCTAAAAGAACTCAAGGAAATTAGTTAAACAGGATCTACCTCTCCTAAATCCATGTTGGCTATCCCTCAGAATGAGGGAATAAAGGCAATCTACCATTTTCACTTGGATTGTAGCTTCCATTACTTTTTCTGTTATGCAATTCAAGATGAGAATGTTTAATATTGTTATGCTACTATTTCATAAGTGGGAAAGGAAATAAAGGCTTTGACCGCAGGAATGGCAACTAACATAATAGTAAAGAACTTGCATATTTTCTGTGACTTTTTATAGATGTCGGTCTTGTAGAAGACCATACAGAAAACAAACAATTAAATTCTTGATTTAATTAAGCCTGATCCTCCGCTTGAAGAGCAAACAGTCTAGCTTATTTTAAGCATGTTCTGATAAGACTCCAGTGCATAGGAAAAGCTGAAGGTGAAAAAGAATCAGAAGGACCAGAAAAAATGGGCCTGCCATTGGGGGCCCACAGAACCAGATGAGGAAGTCCTTGCCGTTGGCATATGCCTTTATATATATTTTCAAAATATAAGTATATATTTTTACTTCATTGGGACAATTTGACAGCAAAATACAGTATTTTGACAGTACAAATATCTATAGTATAGTATTAATATGTTAAATATGTATATCAAAATTGTATTTGAAATTAATATGGTTTGAAAAATGGATGGATGGATGTCCATTTTATTACATGTTTATGCATTTTCTTTTATATTATAGACAACTGTTTTAAGAACAATCAAATAATGTGGCTACAAAATGCTAATAAACTTCCTATACTATGAGTCCTAGTGGCATCAATGATGTTCAACTGTGACAATCAGGGATACCCAAATGTCACTTTAAGTCACTTGCACAACAAGTAAAAGATGCATTGATCAGAAATAAACTAGTCAAAGAAGGGACAAAGCACACAGTAAAAAAAACAATGAACAGTCTGGTAGGCACGGCAGCTGCCCCAGGATGCAGGCCCCCCTCCAGCTACAAATCTCATATATGAACTAAAGATTCCTGAGGATTAAAGCACTAATGTCATGGACATTATATAAATGTGTGACATACTACTTTTATATCATTTTTATGTACACAGTTTTATGTACAGCATCTCATTATGCCGGGAGTAACAATACTTGGTACAACAATTTTGAAATGTAATACAGTGGTACCTTAGTTTGCGAGCACAATTTGTTCTGGAAATGTGCTTGTAATCCAAAGCACTAGTATATCAAAGCGAATTAATCCCATTAGTAATAATGGAAACTCGTTTCAATTAGCCGACGTAATCGACGACGTCGACTACAAAATATCGTCGACGTGGATTTTGTATTGTCCACGCGTCAGAAACAGAACCTTCAATAGAGGCTCCCGTCACAAAGAACCACATTGGATTTTGTACCTGAAATGCACTATGAACATCTGGGGGCAGTATCATTTGTTATTGTTTGTCAAGACTCCACACAATTCTTCCAACGAAAAAGAATGTCTGCAGAGAAGAATAATGCAAAGAAAAATAAACGTGGTTGCAATGGCGAGTTGGAAAAAGGAGAAGGGAGATGGACAAAAAAATCAAGACAGAAACTTTCTAAAGTGTGGAAGCGGAACTTTCTTTTCACGGCAGCACCACTGCGATGCTTGAGCATCTGAAACGCAAGCATCCTGGAGCTGTGATACCGCCGTACGTCTCTTGAGAGGTACGTTTTAGCAACTAAAGTTAGTCAAATATTAACGTCGATGTTTGTACTATAATGTGTATATCAAGGATTCGACAATGATAGTTAAGTGAAAAATAATTTCAGTTATGTTTGCTAACGTGTTTGGAGCTGTAGTAAACGAGGGGATAGGAATACCTGAACCGTCCTGGTTTTTTTTTGTTTTCCTTATTTTTTCGTATAATATTTGAGTTCATATGAATTTTAAACCATCTCTAACTAACATTAGGTAACTTGTGTTTTGGAGCATATCAGTAATTAGTTTCTTACATATTTTAGTCCGTTATTTTCAGGGTATGATTACTTCAAAATGTAATCAGTTACTGATTACAAATTATATAGTCTATTTTGTAATCAGTAACATAATCAGTTGGATTCCATAAGAAATTTAACGTAATCTGAATACTTTTGGATTACTTCAAAATCATTTAGTAAAAATGATGCACATACTAAAGAAATTAACTCAATCAAAAATATATATTTTTCTTTTATAACAAATACATTAAATTACACAAGAAAACAAAGTGTTTCAAAGCATCTTTTAAATTAGACGTTGATGTCTTTGGGGTTGAAAGTTGCTGTATGTTTGGTTTGCACAAATTGCACTTTAATATTTTTGTCCTATATGATTATAAACTTGAAATGATGGTGCTATTGCCAGGCATGGTAGGCTGTTTTAATTGTGATGGTCACACTAATATAAAAACATCTGATTATTTTCAGATTCATATGTTTCACGGGTTATTTTAATTTGATTATTATAAATTTGAATCGTCTTAATGCAGACATTCACAGGGGGACAGACATGAGCAGATGAGGTAAGACATGCATTGGAGCCCAGAAAAGGATGTGCAACCACGTGTCGCCGGTATCAAAATAGTCATGCATGAAATAATCATGACTAATCGACAAAAATTTGAACGATCTAGTCGACTACCAAAATAATCATTTGTCGCAGCCCTATTCACAACCCAAAAATATTCATATAAAAGTGATTAATACAAAATATAAAGTAAAAGTTAAAACAAGTTAACCTGCACTTTACCTTTGAAAAGAATCATGGATGGTGTGAGGGAGACGAGAGAGAGGAGAAGAGGTGGGTTATTTTGTAGGATGACTTTCATTATAACGGAATCACTGCTATCCAGTTGGCTCACTGGAATCTTTTTCTTTTTGTGCGACTTTAACAAGTAACCTATTCAATGACAGTCGCTTTTGCCTCATTTTCGATTTCGCAGAAATGTGGACATTGCAGTGTCGTTAAACAGATTCATCGTTCGCACCGCTATGCCCTTATTTGGGTGGTGCTTTTCTCTTGTATTTTGACTACAGTAAGCCCTCGTGCATTCGTGATTCGTGAATTCACAGATCCGCGAAAATTTAATTGGAACCGAAGTCTCTTTCTACATTATATTTAAGTAATCTGCACTTACACTCTGTGCTATAATATGGCAACTGTGAGATACTGTGCAATATTTGACTCTGTGCAGTATTTGATTCTGTGCAGTATTTAACTGTGCAATATTTTGACTCGAAGCAAATTTTAACTTTTAACTTTGTGCACTATTTACTCTGCGCAAGATTTACCTCTGTCCTGAATAGTAGTCTCTGTGTATTTCTGTATTGTATGTAGCCTGTAGTATTGTGTTTTGTTTTGCACTTTGAGCCAAGAGAAATGCAATTTCGTTCTACAGTACTATGCACTCTTGAATTGTATGGTCCGAATGACAATAAAGTTACTTTGAGTTTGAATTTGCATCTGCAATTTTTTCGCACATTTGCAAAATCCTTGAAAAACCCCTTTTAAAAAGTTTTAAAATCCCTTAAAAATGTGGCTTTCTTCTGGAAATGTTCCTTTTTATGTACCTACTGTTCTGTACCTTTACAAGATGTGAATCCCATTCGCAAAGTTTATTCCCTTTGGAACTGTCATGACCTGCTCGTCCGCTCCTCCCATTTGTCACGCCCCCTCATCTACCTCATGTGGGATCCCTGTGTGATCAGCTGTTTCGAGTTGTTGTCATTAGTCCTGTGTATTTAAGTCTGTGTTTAAGTATGTTTCCCAAGTCCGGTCATTAATGTCATTTTGAGTTTGCTGCTTGTTCCGTTGTCCTGCTTGTCTTTACCTTTTGATTAAACCCCGTGTTCCCCAATTCATTGCATCCTGTCCCTGCTTCCCCGGTCCGTGTCCTGGCAGTAAGTGACAGGAAAACTAATGGTTACATAAATATTAGAAAATAGCTAATTTACTATTTTCTAATAGCAAGTACACTTTACGTAAATTCAACACACAAAAATTATACATTTTTTAAAGATGCTAATGTTTACGTACGTAGCAAATGCATCTCAGGTTTCCCTCTCAAAACGCATTTGCTATAAACACTGAAATAGTTTGTTTACTCATTTTACTTTACTGTGAATGCAAAAGAAAACAGTAGCCAGTGCCGTGTTCTATGAATTAGTAGGGGTAACACATTAGTATACTGTACTGTAAAATGTGCTAGTGTGACAAATATCCATTAGGCAATACTGTACTCTATTTTTACATCAAACATTTTTTAAAAAAAAAAAAAAAAAAAAAAGGTAATGTATTAAACAAACTTTTATATGAGATTAAAGTGTTTTGGGAGCATATTTACTATAGAAATAAGCACATATTACCATTTTTAGTGACTCTACCAAACATCCGTGAATCCTACTCAATCGCGATGTGTTCTGGAATGTAACCTCGCGAATGTCTGAGGTCTTACTGTATATGAGTGAGGCACTCAGACCGAGACCGAGCATGGGAAACAATTACTCACAATCCTGCAGCGAGAGAGAGAGAAGAACCATCGGCTCAGTTGTGATCACGTAACGCTAGGCAGACAAAGCTCGTAATGCTCGCATTGTAAGACCTAACCTCGTTTTTCAAGTTAAAATTTATTAAAAATTTTTGCTCGTCTTGCAAAACACTCGCAGACCAAGGTACTCACAATCCAAGGTTTTACTGTAGTTTGTAATTTTTTATAGTTAAAGTATGTTGTCAAGGCATGTATTTAACGACTGTCTTACTGACCAAGCTCCCATACATAGAATACATCAAAAAGCATACTGTAGCATCCTGAATCAGACATAAGTGGATGTAAAACAACCACCTAACGACCCACTTACCACACAGTCAGTAAAATTTTCAAGCCAGTGCTCTTATTTACATAATATTTAAGTATCAAGGCCTAACAAGTTCTACTAGTGTATTTTTCTATACAGTATTAAAATTTTTAAAAGTAAAAGTTTTAGAAAGGGGGTGGTATGGTGGTACAGTGGTTAGCACTGTTGCCTCACACCTCTGGGACCCGGGTTCGAGTCTCTGCCTGGGTTACATGTGTGTGGAGTTTGGATGTTCTCCCCATGTCGTCGTGGGGTTTCCTCCGGGTACTCCGGTTTCCCCCCACAGTCCAAAAACATGCTGAGGCTAATTGGAGTTGCTAAATTGCCTGTAAGTGTGCGTGTGAGGGTGAATGGTGTGTGAGTGTGCCCTGCGATGGGCTGGCCCCCACGTCCTGGGTTGTTCCCTGCCTCGTGCCCATTGTTTCTGGGATAGGCCCCGGACCCCCTGCGACCCAGTAGGATAAGCAGTTTGGAAAATGGATGGATGGAAGTTTTAGAAATTGTACAAAAACATGGCGATATAAATATTCGTGTGTAGTATTAAAATCTAGATTGTGAATGTTGTCCGACACTTTTATACCTGAACAGTACAAACAGTTCTGTATTGTCACTAGAGTACTGTACAGTATTTGGTACAGTATGGTACAGTACACTATAGTTCCCTTCACATTCTAGAATACTTCAGCTACATTTACTTGGGGTAAATGTAATACTTTGCAATGTTTTGTATTCAAAGTATGTTGTCGAAGCATGTATTTAATGAAAAAAGCATGTTTGTGTAATTTTGTAACTACTGCAATGCATGATGGGTGTGATATTTGGAGGCTACTTAAATTTTATCATCTGCAACTGATCTATGCAGGCCCTGCAATGATACAAAATCATTGTGAGTGTCATCCGAGACTTTTATACCTGTACAGTACATACAGTTCTGTACTGCCACTGATATACTGTACAGTATTTGGTACAGTACGGTACAGTACACTACAGTTCCCTTCACATTCTAGATAATTTAAGCTTCATTTACTTGGGATGGTCAGATGTAATTGCACAACTTACCACAATAAAAAAAACTTAACAAAAATGTAATGTTCTCTTTTTCTGTTCATTTTATATCGAATATTGGATTAGCTACAGTCAACAATATTTTTGGACTAGGGCTAAGTGACACAATTAAATACCTCCATAATAAATTGCCCATGATGAATTTCATTTCCTGAGAAGTTATGAAAAAGATCCAAGGAATTCATTTCGTTGGCAGATGACTGCGTTCACAAGATGGAAGTTGCAAACCTCCATTTTTGCCCTTGGCTGCCCTCTGTCATTGTTTTAATTTTGGAGCAAATTTTATGATGTTTATCAAGTGCATGTATTTAAGTGGAGATTTTCATCCATATAATATTTTTGTGAAATGGTGATAAGATCCATCAAAGATGAAATAGAGTAAATGGAGTAATAATATCTGATTTTTCCTCTGCAGAGGGTCAAGTGTCTAATCCCTGTTACCCTTCTGCTGGCCATCACTACATGGTGCTGCTTCAATTTTGGTGTGATTTGTCTCAAAATTTGATGAGGCCTAGCTCTTCAACCACACAACATGTCTGCACAAGTTGAAAAAGACCTGTCAGATCCTTTTTGAGTTATTGTGTCATATGTATGAAGTGCCTGAAACTGTCCTTTGTTTTGCCATCACTATATGTAGCACTGCTTCAGTTTTGGGGTGATCTCTTTCACAGTTTGATCACTTTCGGATTATCACCCATAAAATGTGTCTGCAAAGTTTGAAAAAGATCTGCAAGAAATGTTTAGAGTTACTGTATTCACAATACAATATTCTACAGTTTCCTTTTCCTTATTTTACTGCCACATAGCTCTGCTGCTGCATTTTTTTGGGCAATTTGTCTCAAAATGAAATAAGGTACAATAATTCACCCATAAAATCTTTTTCTAAAACAGTAAATAGATCCATCATATGCTTTTTGACTTATCACGGTCATAAGGTCATCTGCTTTGATCCTTCCCATTGCTACCACTAAGTAATTCCAAGTATTAGTTCCAGTTAGTCATGAATAGAAAAATGCCTTTTTGAGTTGTTTTGTGCATGGGATCAAGTGTCTGAAACTGCAAGTTTTTTGCTATCACAATTTGGTGCTGCTTCATTTTGCAGGCAATCTGTCTCAAGATTTGTTCAGGCCCAGCCCACCACCCAGACAATGTGCCTGCAAAGTTTGAAAAAGATCAGTCAAAGAGTTTTTGGGTTATTCCATTAACAGAAAGCATCTGCTTTGGTTCGTATTCCCCACAAGGGGAAAACAATAAATGTCAAAGCCATTTATTATGTAGGTAATGCCCACAAATACAGAGTGACTGATAACATCAAAACTATTCATATATAATACTAATTTTAGCCTTTAGAATCACAGCATACTCATCTAAATTGATGTCTTGCTGAAGCATCATTCAAAATAAGGATGTTACTGTTGAAGAGAAATACATCAGAAGTCATCACTCTCAATAATTTGACAGTGACTTAGAGCACATTTTTATGAAACTGTCTAATCATCAAAGGACTGTGTGAATGAATACATCTGTTTGCATTGTTGAAGATGCATTTCCATAAAAGAACACTCACCTTATAGGACTGATTATCCTATAAGGCGGCCTAAAGTCAGCTGTAAGAGAAACCTAAAAGTAATCAGATCAACCATAAACTAAGCAGCTAAAACATTCTAAGACAAATACTAAGGTATATAACCTGGAGTCAAATCTAATTTGTTTGTATTTAAGGAGTAGGGAAGGACCTAATTGCACACAGAGCCTTGAGCTGCCCAGCTGGATTCCATCATCAGGCCTCTGGATAGTTACATTCTATGACCATCCTAATCCCGTATGTTACAATCACTTATGAGAAATGTGATGTATTGAGTTTATGTTAATAGTTTTCTTAATGTGGCAAGCGGTATGTGCTAATGGCTCTGTTGTAGCAGGCGCACTAGCACATGCGCAACCTATTTAATAGAAGAGACGTTTAAAAAAGAAAATGGCCAGCATGGTTCGACATTAAAGACGTAAAGTGAAATCATGTCTCCGAATAATTGTGCCCAGTACATCACAAGAATAATCTTCTCAAAGTCAAATTTGTCACAAAGCCAGCAAGTCATTCATAACATATGTGAGAAAGGCATTTAATAGTAAAAATCTGAAAAAAGGGGAAAGCATAATTTCTACCCATTCATCCATATTCTGCAACCACTTGTCCTATTCAGGGTTGCAGGGGGTCTGGAGCCCATGGGTGCAAGGCAGGGAACAACCCAGGGATGTTACACTTACACAATTAACTACAGCATGTTTTTTGGACTGTGGGGGGAAAGTGAACCACCTGGAGGAAACCCCACGATGCCACGCGGAGGACATGAAAATCTACAACACATTAAATCACGGCAGACTGGAACTCAGGTCCCAGAGGTGAGAGACAACAGTACTAACGACTGTACCACCATGTCGCTCCAAAGCTGCATTTATTATTATACATTTCATTTATATATATATATATATATATATATATATAATATATATATATTATAATATCTTTTTCATACTTTCATCTTCCAACCACTTAGCTTGGTTAAGGTCCTGTGGTTAGTTTTTTTTCTAGTATTTATTATTACTATTATTATTATTTTCCAAACCATGAACCACCCTATAATAATAATTCTTTACTAAAACAGTAAATACTAAATTACTAAAATAAAGACTTATAATGGAATATAGGCTTTACTGCTGAGTGATAGGACTGGAGAATTAACTTGCTTAATGTGTTTGTCACAGCTTTCCATGAATGATATGCCATAATTACATGATCTAAAACTGAAAAGCTGAAGAACCACAAATCCTTGCTGGCTTGCACTGGAAGCTACTCACCAATGAGCTGTAATTGCAAAACCACCCACGTACATGGGCTGTAAACGATAACCTGGCCAAATACATCTACTACCATTTTACAACAAAATGCAATGACAAACACGGAACTGCATAGGAAGATTTACCCTTTAGTTGAATACTCCAATTTCAAATTATAATTCTAAACAAATGCCATGCAAAGTGAAAGGATAAGAATTCTACACACATACTAATAAGTAATGTTAACCTAGTGTGGATAATAATAATAAAAAAATAGTCTGTTACTTTCTAATTCAATGAATATATTTCATATTAAAACTCAATAAACCTCAATATAATTATTCGAAACATCTCTACAAGGTAATTGACATTTTATGTACTTTAGTCTTATTATGAATTATAATGAAACACTGCAACACCTGAATATCTTATAATACCTGAATGAATTAAAAACAAGCAAAGATCTAAAAGAGGTGAAGCCCGGTGTTCTTGTCAATGGTCAGCGTTTCCCCAGTCTAAAACTAGGTTATTAAAGACCTAACTGGTTTCACTTCAGTGCAGTTCAAGAGTGATGGGAACTATTCTCTTCCATCCATCCATCCATTTGCCAAACCACTTATCCATCTGGGCTAGTCTCTTCCATTCACTTAAAATGTGTTTGATTTTCATAAAACCTAGTCTCCTTCAGTAAATTAGTCCTCATTTCCAGGCCTTAGCAACACTGACACAGCAACAAGCACAGGGAGTACAGAAATAGTACTAAAAGCACAGCATGTAATTAAAAGGAGCTGAGAGGCTGTAATTCTACTTTGGAACTGAAGACGTGGTGCAGAGCCACAGATCAGAATTTGCACAAGTTTCGAAATATCTACCAAAACGGGGGCAATTTAAACTGTCCAAAAACAGATGGTTATGTGAACTCAGTTCTCCTCTAAATTGTCTACAGTGTGTGATTCTGGGCAGGGGTGTGTGCCCTATGTTGAACATATATCTCTGAGCTTGTTCTCTGCTGCATGGGACAGGCTTGTTACAACCCTGTGCTGCATAAAAGAAATATTTTTTATTATAATTCCGTTCAAATACAATTTACGGATTCCAAGATTATAAAAAAAACATACAAGGTTTATTCATCTAATCCAGGGTTGTTAAGCATATTTCTCTAGGGCTTTGAGCCTGGCATCGTCGGCACATAGCATCTGTAAACATATCCCAAACAACTGCTTTGCTCCTACCGCCATAACACTCACTGCTGGTACAATCTCTGATAGTCTCTGGGACATCTGTAACCCTCTCACACAATCCTACCAGTATGTGCCGCTTGCCCAGAAATGCCTGACTACTGTTCAACAAGACTAACAGTAAACACATGCATGAACATCTAGCGATTCTGGACCCCTAACAAAATGCCTCCCTGCCCCCCCCCCCCCCCCCCACTTCATTTTATGTATAATTTTTACGTATTCAAGCAAGGCTGCCACCATGGGGCAGCTGGGGTGGCCACAGCCACCCTTGGAAACCTCTGGTCGCCCTGCAGGCAACTCCAAATGTGACCATAGAGATTTAATTTCAGAAACGAAACCTTCAAAAGCTGCAGTGCACCACCGGACCAATAACTGTGCAGGCCTTGCCCTCAGTCCTCAGGGTTAACTCGCTTGCACTGCGGTGCACCACCGGACCACTAACTGTGCAGGGCCTGCCCTCAGTCCTCAGGGTTAACTCACTTGCACTGCGGTGCACCGCCGGACCACTAACTGTGCAGGGCCTGCCCTCAGTCCTCAGGGTTAACTCACTTGCACTGCGGTGAACCGCCGGACCATGAACTGTGCAGGTCCTGCCCTCAGTTTGCAGAGTTACCTGTTTGCACTGCAAAGCTCCTGAGTGAACATGTTTGTAAAACCAGGTTGATCAATTTTAAATGTAGTTTATCCTAATTAGTTCTGTTGCATTTTTAAATGAATTTTCTATAAATTACTTACCTATATTACTATGTTAGCAATGTTCTACTTCATACACATTGGAATGGAACAAACAATTCTAGCTAGATAATAATGACCATAATAATAATGTTATTATGATTATTATTGCTATCAGTGTCATCATCTTCATCATCATAATGTTTGGGTCAGCCAATGAAAATCACTGGCAATCCCACTGAACATGTTCTGCTAGTGCCCCTGTATTCAAAGTGCCCTGTAAAGCTCCTCTGACTCTGCCAGGGTATCCTTGACCCTGTTGCATCACTCTTTGTGTCCCTACATACTACAAGTAGAAGCTCAAGTTCAGAAAGGATGAAAAGGACAGAGCTCCATCCTCCTTTAAGATTCACTCTTCATCAAGTCTGGCATTTCATCATGAACAGCATCATCTCCGCTGTTTTTATACTGGAGCAATAAAGTAGAGTACTATCAAGGAAAAGTCACTTGTGCCGAGGAATCCTTTATTTACGATTGTGCCCAAGAGCCCTCTTAGAGTGGACTGAAGGAAGACTTCTGAGGGACTTTAAAAACATATTCATCAAAGATGCACTAAGATCAAACAGCAGCACGTGTAACAGTGGTTATCTACCTCCTTGTTTTGTCTAGGGGTGAGAGAGGATCAGCACCATTGGGGCCCTTTGATAACTGAAACTTCTATATACCAAAGAGCCTAAGAATCATGTATCTTTTCTGCTTCCAGGGTACCTTGCTCAGCCATAAGGTACCATAAGCAAAACCTCTTGGGGACCTCAAACTTTTATACAGGCTACAAGGGAGTCCTATGTAGCCCTGTTAAAACTTGTGTATCCCAAATCACTTGTCCAAGCCCAAATTTCTTTTGCATCCCCAAATCTACTTACACGGCTGTAAGCTTGTAATTAACCTGCATCACCTGTACATCACCTTAGATAAAGTGTCTACTAAATAAAGTGTAAATGTAAATACAAATAAGATGTCAAATTTATAATGTAATTTCCAAATTACATTGAACATAAATTTCCACACTAAACATGCATGAACACCAGTAAAAACTCAATGCTTCAAGTGAATGATAAAGAAATCAATTCAAAGTTAGACTGGTATTGAAGCTGACAATTTCGTTTGACATTACATGTCTAAAAGCTTTGAAGCACCTAAAAAGAGTCCATTAATTACATTTATAAACAGACTAACTCTATGAACTCTGACATTAACAAAGTGAGTGAAAGAGGAGCTGTGTGAACTTTTACTAGATTAAACAAATGATGCTGAATGCTAGTCTACCTAAAAATATAAAAAGGTAGAACATGTTTTGGCCTTGATGTACATCTGTGTAAACTACACTTCTATCTGATGGCTGAACTTATTTAAACTGCATGGATGTGATTATTTTTACATCTTTTTGGAGGAGTCAAGGGAAAAAATGAACAATGTGTTAAGATGTTCCTAACACATCATGCTCACAAACTGTTCCAAAATGGTGACTCCTCCATAACAGAATCTTTATTTGTGTTCCAAACAATAATATTGATTAAAAATATTTAAAACAGATAGAGAGAATAAAGAGGAAAAGTATAAATGACCCACAAGGTGGCATTAGCAGGCCGCTTGGGGGATTCTGCTTTCTAATGCAGAGGTGCAGCTCTCATCTAATGCAGACGTGCAGCTCCCATTTAATGCAGACATGCAGCTCTCATCTAATGTAGAGGTGCAACGCTCATCTAATGTAGAGGTGCAGCTCCCATCTAATGCAGAGGTGCAGCTCTCATCTAATGCAGACGTGCAGCTCCCATCTAATGCAGACATGCAGCTCTCAACTAATGTAGAGGTGCCACGCTCATCTAATGTAGAGGTGCAGCTCCCATCTAATGCAGACGTGCAGCTCTCATCTAATGCAGATGTGCAGCTCTCATCTAATGCAGACGTGCAGCTCCCATCTAATGCAGAGGTGCAGCTCTCATCTAATGTAGAGGTGCAGCTCCCATCTAATGCAGAGGTGCAGCTCTCATCTAATGTAGAGGTGCAGCTCCCATCTAATGCAGAGGTGTAGCTCTCATCTAATGTAGAGGTGCAGCTCTCATCTACTGTAGAGGTGCAGCTCCCATATAATGCAGAGGTGCAGCTCCCATCTAATGCAGAGGTGCAGCTCCCATCTAATGCAGACATGCAGCTCTCATCTAATATAGAGGTGCAGCACTCATCTAATGCAGAGGTGCAGCTCTCATTCTATGGGTACAAATGCCATAATGAAGATACATCAGTTGACAGATAAAAGGTGAAGACAGATTTTTTTATATATATTTTTTCTCATCATATTAATTATAGTTAGTAAATGTGTGTCACACTTAATACTATTAATTAATCCATCTGCCTTCCAACTGCTTGTCCTGAACGGGGGTGGGGGTTTGAACCCTATCTGAGACAGCACAGAGCTCAATGCTGGGGTTCACCATGGACAGGATAACCTTCTGTGAACATCAGGAAAACTGAACACTTTGAACCTTTCCATACCTTAACCGTAACCGTTACCATTTGGTAAACATTCCTAGAACAAATAATAATTAGCAGGGTAGGCTAATAAAATTTTGCTAGGGGCCCTGAAAAGGGTAAAAATATAAGTTTGATACCATTCATGGTTTAGTAGGACAAGTCACCAAGAACAGGGTGATCCATGTTTCCAGGTAGAAAACTTCACACACTATGTTAAAGGAACTGATGAGTCAATTTCCAGGATGCACATTTTAAGAAACAGACAATACTGTAAGTACATCAAACCATCACTACATTAGTCAGGCTGATTTTTTTTCTGATATCTTTATATAATACATGGTTACACTTGAAACCAGCTCCCTTATACTTACTGCAACCAACCATTCATTTTTTGATCATTTCGTGATAGAAAGTAGTAGTTAAGAGACATGCTGCTGTCAATTCAACATGGCTGTGAAAAATATGGGAGATTCCATAACCCTGGTAAGGTGCATCTGTAACATATGGGTAAAATTAATATATATATATTTGTTAACTCATCAATAAAAAGGGATGTCCGTAAATATCAGCACTTTGAGTGACAGTATCTACTCAGAGTCTGCTCTTAGACATCCATAGGTATCAGTACTCGAAGTGACAGTGTCTACTCTGAGTCTGCTTTTAGGTATCCATAAGTATCAGTACTTTGAGTGACAGTATCTGCTCAGAGTCTGTCCTTAGACATCCATAGGTATCAGTACTCGAAGTGACAGTGTCTACTCTGAGTCTGCTTTTAGTCATCCATAAGTATCAGTACTCTGAGTGACAGTACCTGTTCAGAGTCTGTCCTTAGACATCCATAGGTATCAGTACTCGAAGTGACAGTGTCTACTCTGAGTCTGCTTTTAGGCATCCATAAGTATCAGTACTCTGAGTGACAGTACCTGTTCAGAGTCTGTCCTTAGACATCCATAGGTATCAGTACTCGAAGTGACAGTGTCTACTCTGAGTCTGCTTTTAGGCATCCATAAGTATCAGTACTCTGAGTGACAGTACCTGTTCAGAGTCTGTCCTTAGACATCCATAAGCATCAGTACTTGAAGTGACAGTGTCTACTCTGAGTCTGCTTTTAGGCATCCATAAGTATCAGTACTCTGAGTGACAGTACCTGTTCAGAGTCTGTCCTTAGACATCCATAAGCATCAGTACTTGAAGTGACAGTGTCTACTCTGAGTCTGCTTTTAGGCATCCATAAGTATCAGTACTCTGAGTGACAGTACCTGTTCAGAGTCTGTCCTTAGACATCCATAAGCATCAGTACTTGAAGTGACAGTGTCTACTCTGAGTCTGTTCTTAGGTATTCATAAGTATCACTATTCCGAGTGACAGTGTCTCCCCTTAGGCATCCATAGGCATGAGATGTTCCACCATATCCAGCTACATCCAACAGCATGCTTTTGTCCTGTATCCAAATCTGCTAACACTGTTCTGAAAAGACTCACATGTGTCAACTGACAATTTACTAGAAGAAAAGTGAAATCTTTGTACAAATTTAAGTTAATGTGGACTTTCAGGATGTACAGTCTAAGGACATATAGTTTAACTGGACTAGTGTGTGTTGTCACTGCAGTGTTACTCAACTACATTCCACTGACGTAAAAGCTATACAATAGCATTAACAAATCTCAGAAATCAAACCATCATGTTCTGGTTTCACATTTATATTGCAAATGCTTTCAAAAGAAATGGATAAGGTACTCCTGCTTCACTCCAAACTGTCTATATAATCACTGCTATGGCATATTACTGTACACCTGTACTCTCTACATTATATAAACTAGCAGGACTTTTTTAACAATAACAAAACTGGCATTTTATATGCCGTATTAATGCAAATGCACACTTTTCTTTAAAAGACTGCAAAAAGTTAAGAAATGTTTTCAGAAATGCTATGGATATATAGTGTCAGAATCCACATGATATAATTGTCTGGGAGTTCATGTTGAGGCCTCTCTCTTTAAATGGCCTGTAATTATGATGATCACCATTATGATGATGATGATGACCAGGTCTTCCTGACTGTCCTGGTGCCTGAAGGACAGTTTTTGCTCCTTCATCAGGCTGCATGCTGTATGGACTTATGAACTCTTATGTGAACTGTAGTACAGTCCTGACTGACTGAACTGCACCTACCCTGCCTACTGCCAGCAGAACCTCGATTAAACCAGGATTTAACAATGCATATTTAGCCAGAATCAGGCAGGTCAGTCTAGCAACTAGAATCTTCTACTAAGGAGCCATGCTGTAGTAATATGTGCAGAATGCAGTTTGGCGTTGTCTTGCTGAATTGTAAAAGACCTTCCCTGGGAAAGATGTTGTTCGAATGGCAGAATACGTTTCTCCATAACACACACACACACACACACACACACACACACACACACACACACACATATATATATATATATATATATATATATATATATATATATATATATGTTATGGAGAAACGTATTCTGCCATTCGGACAGATATATATATATATGGTCCATTCTCAGATGTACAAGCTATCCAAGACATGGGCACTAATGCTCCCCCATACCATCACGAATGCTAGCTTTTGAACTGTTTGCTGATAATGATCTGAATGGTCCCTTTCCTCTTTAACCTGGAGAACATGGTGTCCATGATTTCCAAAAAGAATTTGAAATTTTGACTCTTCAGACCATATGACAGTTTTCCATTTTGTCTCAGTCCATCTTAAATGACCTCAGGCCCAAAGAAGTTGGTGGCATTTCTGGATCATGTTTAGATATGGCTTCTTCTTTGCATTGGTGGATGTAACGATCCATATGATAATGATTTTTGGAGGTGTTCCTGAGCCCATGAAGTGATTTCCACTTTAGAATTGTGTCTGTTTTTAATGCAGTGCCACCAGAGGAGCCAAAGATCACGGCAATCCAATATTGTTTTTTGGCCCTTATGTACAGAGATTTCTCCAGATTCTCTGAATCTTTTAACGATATTATGTACCACAGATGATGTTCTTTGCAATATTATGTCAAGGAACATTATTCTTTAATTGTGGCACTATTTGCTCATACAGTCTTTCACAGAGTGGTAAGTCACACCCCATCTTCACTGCACAGAGACTCTGCCTGTCTGAGAGGCTCTTTTTTATACCCAATCATCTTGCTGACCTATTGCCAATTAAACTAATTAGTTGTGAGATATTCAACTAAGCTACAATGTGCTGCCCCCTCATCCTGGGTTGTTCCCTGCCTTGTGCCCATTGCTTCTGGGATAGGCTCCGGACCCCCCGCGACCCAGTAGGATAAGCGGTTGGGAAAATGGATGGATGGATATTCAACTAGGTGTTTTCTTTTAGTATCGCCCAACTTTTCCAGTCTTTTGTTGCCCCTGTACCAACTTTTTTACAAGTGTTGTTGGCATAATTTTCAAATTGAGCATATACTGTTGTGGTCAAAAATGTACATGATTATACAACATACACCTTCAATAATTTTTAATAACAAGAACTGGATGCACATGTTTGAATTTATTTTGGATTTTATGTAATCCACACAGTGTCAAAATTATACATACAGTACAGGCTCAAATATATACATACATTCACCTAAATCTTTTAATAAATGGTGCTAAAGGTTCTAGAATGTCTTAATTTGACAAGGCCAAGGCCTGTTGACTTCTCATTAGTGATCATGATTGACTACAGCCGGTAGTTTCTCTTTGCCAGCATAAAAAGGATTTGTTTGACAGGACTCATTGGATTCACCGATACTCATAACAATGAGGAAGTCCAAGGAACTTATTGAAGATCTAAGAAGGAAAATTGTAGATTTACACAAGGTGGGAAAATCTTTTGGAGCCGTTTCTAAACAACTGCAAATTCCAAGATCATTGGTTAAAACAATTGTATTTAAGTACAAGTTAATCGGACGTGTCACCACTGTGCCAAGGTCTGAAAGAAAATTCAAACTGTCTCCCTCAGATGAAAGGAAATTGGTTAGGATGTTCAAGAACAATCTAGGAACCGCCAGGGCTCAAGGTTGCCATGAACTGGAAACTGCTGGAACACCAGTGTCAGTGTCCACAGTGAATTTTACATCGCCATGGACTGAGAGAGGGCCGCCCAAGAGAGAAGCCCCTGCTCCAAAGTTGACACCTTCAAGCTCAACTGAACTTTGCAGCTGCCCACATGGACAAGCCCGATGCCTTCTGGAGAAAACTTTATTATTTATTTATTTATTTTTTTAATGGTTAGATGAGACAAAGATTGAGCTATTTGGCCATAATAACAAGAGGTATGTTTGGAGGAGTGAAGGTAAGGCTTTCAAGTCCAAGTACATCATCACTGAAGATGTATGTCGTATAATCATACCACCTTGAAAAAAGAATGGTTCAAATAAATCATTAAAAGCCCACAATTAATGTCATTCATGCCCCTGAGTGTATGTAAACTTCTGAGCACAACTGTATTTCTCATAAATCAAATTTTCTCAGTTTCAACATTTTGATATATTGTCTTTTTTGTTTTATTTCTCATTAAAAGACTGATTTGCAAATCATTGTATTCTGTTTTGCTAACACTTCACACGGCCTCCAAATGTTTTTGGAAACAGGCTTGTATCTAGTAAAAATGTGCATGTCAACGTCTGAGATATTAGATGGTAAGATAACATTCAGTACTAGTAGTTGATGTAGAAATTGGTGTTAAATGGGCAGGGATAAAGATTTGAGTGACTTTAACAAGGGCCACATTATTATGGTCGCATGAGTGGATCAGAGCATCTCCAAAACAACAAGGCTTTTGGAGTTCTCACAGACAGTCGCGATGAGTACCTACTGAGAGTGGTCTGAGAAGGGGAAAGACCACTAAAAAGGTGTTGGGTGGCCAGAACTCATTAATATGAGATATGAATGAAGACTATCCTTTGTGATACAAACCAACAGAAGAGCTACTGTGGCACAAATGACAGATCATTTTAATGATGATTACAGGAGTGATGTGTCACGACACACAGGGCATGGAGCCCTGCTGAGTAAGGAGCTCGGCAGCCGCAGACCAGATTTGTTGAGGTGTCAAGAAAGTGGATGCTTTTCCAGACATATGTCTGAGAAAGCAGTGCAATTTTTTTTGCTTAACTCATATCTCAGTTTATGGGTGTGTGTCTGAATTGCTTATTTACACACACACACACACACATATATATATATATATAACAAACTGCAACCTGGTTATTTCCAGTATTTCACCAACGAAGGGCTTCTTCCTTGCTTTATGGGTCTTCAGTCCTGCTTATGAGCAGGAGTCTGATACAAACTGTCCTAGCAGAGCACTTAACACCTGCACTTAATGCTTCCCATTCCTTTAGAAGGTCACTTGTCATTCTCTGCTTCATGAGAAACCTTTGGATAAGTTAATGCTCATCTCTGGCATTAGGAAATCACTTGCCCTCTACCTGGCTGGTTTCTGATCATTCCCAGTGTCTTCTGCTTCACCTTATTCTTATGTACTGCTTAGAAATTTTGAACCTGGAAGCAACCTGCTGCTCAATGTAGTGTTCTGCTGGCAGAACAAGGATTAAATCAGGTTTTAAAAATGCAAATTTATATTAAAATGTATAAAGTGATCTCTTAATTGTTTCTGGAGCTGTACATATATCCATACATCAAGCCTCTTAATCCCCACTGAGGTTGTGGGGGGGCTGGAGCCTATCCTGGGAACAATGGGTGCAGGCAGGAACCAACCCACACTGCAGGGTGCACAGACTCACTCAACCGCACAGCCAATTTAGACATGCCAATCAGCCTACCCTGCATGCCTTTGGACTCTGGGAGAAAACTGGAGAATGTGTGAACTCCACACAGAAAGGACCTGGGATTGATATATATTTGAGGTATATTGATATATATTTTTGACATATTTTTTGAATTATCTTCAAAAAATGCACAGTGGCCCCACATAAATGTCATTTTCATGATGAAAAGGATCTGGGATTGAACCCAGGACTTTATAGCCATGAAGCAGCAGTGCTAACCACTGCAGCACCACATTGCCCCCACTTACGCTTATATTTAATATATATTTTTGACTTAATATATATTTTGACTTATCTTCAAAAAATGCACAGTGGCCCGACATTTTCATTTTCATGTCATTTTCATGATAACCATATCTGGTACACAAATTCTTGTGCATGTGTATTCTCATATAATGAGATGACCATCATGAATCTTGAATTGAATTTTGAGTCTTGAAAATAAAGAGAAAACTAGTAAAAAACCTAAGCATGTGCAAAGCCATGTTGGAGAGCCCAGGACTCAGTCACTGAGCGTGGAGAGCAGGGAATGGCATGAAAAATGTGAGAGTTTCACAAGTCCAGTAAGAAGCACAAATCTGTACCGCATTCTCTGGTGCCTTGCCCACCCCCAAATACTTGAAACACCAATTTGCATCAGTAGTTTCTTTAGAGAAAATTAACATCAATATAAAGTCTTTGTAAACGAGAAGCAAATTTTAATGTAATTCATAATGTAATGTAATTTTAATTGTGATTGTGAAAATCTATATGTTCAAGATATAAGATAATCATATTAAGAAGAGCGCTTTATAGTAAATTGATTTTAATGTACCAAATCTGCAGTACCTATATAATATATTGGTATTAGCAGTAGTATTATATGAAATATTTTCCTATGTGTATTAGCAGTATATTAATATTAGGTATATATTAGTTAACGGAAGATTACAGGCAAAACTTTTGCAACAAAGACTAGATAATATTCACATTACTATCATTTTTACTTCATAATTTAAATTTCCAACCCAATACTGCATTTAAAAAATGTTTCTCATAAGGTCTCCAATTGCATGTGCCGAAAGGAGCCTTTGGACCGATCCCAGCCAGGCACTGCATTTGCCATTTAGTTGATTTTTTTGGTAAAAGCTTTTTTAACACCAATTTCAACGTTAAAGTCTGAATGCATGCAGCCCACACATCCTCGCCCACGCACAGTAACACAATGGCACATGCCAGATGAGCCCATCTCCAGATTACTTCTCCTGCTAATGTGACACAAAGATTACATGTTCTCCCGAATCAGCTCATCGCAGGCCACTCAAACTATTCATCAACCCAGGGCAGCCCCACGCAATTACACATCTCAGGGTTCAGAAGCCTACAGACAAAACCAGGAGGACACAAGAATCATCTTTCAGAGCAAAGGTCTTCAGCCGAGGCTCAATGACCCCTATTGCTGGGGGGTTTCAAAAAACATTGTCTTCAGCACAAAATGCAGTTTTCATACAGCAGTCCCCCAGAATCTGTGATTTCAGTAACTGCAGTTTCAGTTATTCTGTTTACCTTGGTCAGAAAAAAAATAGTAAAATGTGTAGCAGTATGATTTTTTATTGTTCCTTCATCCTTTAATGGGTATAAAAAGCATCATTTTCATTGCTTCGTCATCCTTTGATGTATGATATTTTTTCATTGCTCTATCATCTCCTTAGATTTACTAATGTCTTACTGTGTCTAATTTATCAATTACCATATGTATGTACATGAAAATCATGGTATATATGGGGTCCATAAATGGTTCATTATTATCTGCAGTTTCGGCTCTCCGTGGTAAGTCTTGGAGCATATCACCTGCTGATAAGAGGGGAATAATATAGTCTTACGTGTTTTACAAAACGTGTTATTAGCCGCCATACAATCATGATACTAACCCCATTTCCTCTATTTCCTGTTCTCTACGAAACACTATTTAAAATCCCTTAATTAGCATAATTATCCATCATTTCATACCTGCACCGCCATGTTCATTGCAAGCTAAACAAACACTCTTTATGCACAACTGGCTGGTTGAAATAAAATCTTGGTCTGAACCATACTGTAACTATCCACCAAATACTGTATATACATCAGACAGTCATAACAATGAAACCACCTGCCTATTGCTGTGTAGGTCCCCCTTGTGCCACCAAAGCAGTCAAGTCAAAACCTTAAACATTTTCATGCTCCTCAAACCATTCCTGGACAATTTTGCAGTATGGCACGGTACTTATCCCGCTAAAAGAGGCCACTGCCATTGAGAATTTTATTTTTTTGCACTTGAGGTTAGGCATTCAAATTTTGTTATATCTACAATGACAATAAAGATATATTCTATTCTATTCTGTTGCCATGAAGGGGTGTACTTGGTCGGCAACAATGTTTAGGTAGTGGTATGTCTCAAAGTAACATTGACATGAATAGCAGGACCCAAGGTTTCCCAGCAGAACATTGGCCAGAGCATTACAGTGCCTCCACTTGCTTGCCTTCTTCTCACAGTACATCCAGGTACCAACTCTTCCCCAGGTAAACTACCCACAAACACCCAGTTATTCATATGATGTAACAGATGTGACTCCTCAGACCAGACCACCTTCTTCCATTGCTCCATGGTTCAGTTCTGACACTCACATTTCCATTGTAGGGGCTTTCAGCAGTGGGCCGGGGTCAGTATGGGCACTCTGACTGGTCTGCAGCCATGCAGCAAGCTGCGGAGTATTGTGTGTTCTGAAACTTTTCTTTCATAGATAGAATGAACTTTTTTATAATTTTTTTGCTACAATAGATCTCCTATAGGATCAGACTATAAAGGTTAACTGTCGTTCCCCATGCACATTCATGAGCCTTGGGCACCCATGACCTTGTTGCCAGTTCAAATCCTTACGCATGCCCATTTTTCCTGCTTCCTACACAACTTCAAGAACTGACTTGCCCAGTATATAATGGCAACCCTTACATGTACCATGATAAAAGCAATGTTATTTCCTTCACCTGTCAGTGGTTGTAATGTTACAGCTGATCGGTGTATGCTCTTAGTTATTTACAAAATAATGCCTTTGTTTTTTTCTGTTATTTTTTCCTGTAACAAGCAAGTTAATCCTCATACACAGTGGGGATAATAAAGCTAATCTTGCACCTGCACTAGTCTTTTGCTAGCTAGCTAATGTAAGGGAGCCCAAAATGTACCAGTTTTTTTTTAAAGAAGGTTAACCAAAAAACAGCACTCACAGTAACAGCTGCATGACCTCCAAGAGTGGACGCAAAAATGATTTTACATGTAGCTTCAGGAGTAAAAAAAATTACAAAAATAATCGGAAGAGTATCTGAAATATGGGTTTATTTATAGAGAGTCAACTGGAGAAACGTGTATAACCCAGTGTGTATTAGCTGTTGTATAACCCTGTTGAACAAATCAATAACGCCATTAAAATGAATAGGACATCTTGGCACCCATCACAACCATTTAAAAGGAAAAGTCCTCCTCATTCAATGGCCAGAAGACATTTTTTGGAAATATGTCGTGAGTGCAATCATATTGCATCACATCAAATGGGATTTCACATTGCCTGAATGGGGTCATGTAGAGTATAAGAACTCATATTACCAGCGGCAAAACATATCTACAACACCATGTTAGTAAATAGGCATAAAGACTTGGGATCATTCCATTGTCTGATTCTACAATACACTGAAACCCCAGTATAGAATGGGGGGTTCCAAGTGTGCCAGGATGATTCATACACCAATGGGTGGACACGCATAAGAGACCAGGCTGTCAAGTGGCTCAACTTAGCCAACGGCAATGGTTCTAATAAACAATAGCTGGTGGAAATATTAGTGGACTAGCATGGTGTTCTGAACAAAAGCAGGGATTTCAGTCAAGTCACTCCACATCAATTTCCTGATACAATCTGTTCAAAAACATTCTCCTCAATCAAGGTGAACCTCTTTAGCTAAGATAAGTGCAAGATGGGATGTCTATTGTGCTGGAGAAGTACGCCTTCAGTTGTTGCCTGAAGTCACTGGGAAAAGAGTGCTATCACTTAATCATAACTGGGTGCTGAAGGCAGCAAGCACCTCTACCATACAGAGAAGGTCATTGTGTTTATCAAGGCAGAGGAGAAGCTGTAGTTGCAATCAACAAATGACTGGTGGATTTGTCATAACTGTACAGCAAAGTCAGGTTTCTGCAAATGAGTCCAATACATAAACACTTCAGTCAGATGTGGTCCTGCTGTCAGAAATGCAAGACAGGTGGTTGTGTTGGCGCTAGGGTGAACACCTACATGACTGTTAAAAAGGTGGACACCTGTGACCAAAAAAGGACAGAGGATCAAAAAAGTAGGAGGGGGGTTACATCAGAAATATACTATGGAAGTCAAAAGTTATCTTGTTATCTTGATAATGGCATACAAAAAACTGCAAGCATGACCCTTCTCAGCTGATGTAGTCTGTGTGCGGGGGTTTCACATTTTTTTGCCAACCAGGGGTGGGGGAGAGTGGTGCTAGTTGCTGCCGGAAGGCGGGTGTGGGGAGGAACAAAGGAAGACAAGAGGGCTAAAAGGAGGTCGCCTAACAGCAGTCTGGACAAAGGGCTGGAAAACCGGACCGTCCAAATGAAATCCAGACGAGTGGTCATCCTCATCACAGCTGATGCTTCACTAAGAAGGTGGAATGGAGAAGGTATGTGAAAGGAACAGGAACAAGTGGGCAGGTGAGTAGCGGGGGCAGTCACGTGTGCCTTGTGTACCTGTCAAGATGGGCGGCATGATTTCAGAGGTCTGCACAGGTCATGAAGGCCATCACAGAGACCACAGAAAGGGCTTCAAGATGGCTGACGGACAAGGATGCTCAATTTCTGAAAAACCCGAAACACTGTATGACCTCTGGTACAATCGCTGATGATGGGTCCAAGTGGATCATAAGGCATATGAGTCAGCTGATGATTGAAAGAACGAAAGCTGTATATGGATTAGTAATGCAGCTGGGTGAATCAAGTGACATATTTAAAAAGGCGCAGCTTCTTGTGTTTGTGCGTTATATTGAGGACAACGGCTATATTAAGTAGTTCTTGTTTTGCAAAGTATTACCCAGGCACACAAGAGGCTCAGAGATTTTCAATGCACTTAAAACAAATCATATTCATTAGGCAAAATACGTGGAATCCTGTGGTGATGCAGGCACATAACCCAGGAATGGCAGTCAGTGGAGGCTCACTGCGCCTCCTATCCTTTGTACTCACTGCTTACTACACAGAACCTCCAAATTGGAATACTGTGCTTGACACTGTGGTAAAAACAAATGCATGAAAGAGCACTGAAGACACGTTTCTTTGCTTCTTTGTATGAAGTCATGTGGGAGGAATCATCTCACAAGTTTCCCATTTCGAAGTCAGGCGGCTTTCACATGAGCAAACAAGTTTTTGAGTTGCAGTCAGCCATTCATAATTTTTTTGATTTCAGGAAACTGGGAAGACACTGAAGCTTGTTTTGGTGACTAAGAATATATAACAGGAATGCCTTGTGGATGTATTCAGAGAGTTAAAGAAGCTGAACAGCTCAGTGCATAGACACAGTACAAATATCAGCTTGGATGGCATCATTAGCAATATGAGGCAATGGGGAGATTGCATACCTTATGGAAACATTTCAGTGTTTGAATGATGAGTGATAGTGGATGAAGTCAATGAAAATGCTTACAGTAGACCTTATCCGTTAGCACCTGGAAACTGCTGAATTACTGTTTGAAAAGTACTTTACTGAATCAGGATACTAGTGATGTGACAGAACACAGATTCAGGTCCAATTCATACAGTACAGTTCTGAGGGACAAACCTAACAGCTGTCAAGAAAGTCCAGTTGATAGAGCCATCTACAGACATCCATCCATCCATTTTCCAAACCACTTATCCTATGGGGGGTCCAGAGCCTATCCCGGAAGCAATAGGCACGAGGCAGGGAACAACCTAGGATCAGGGGCCAGCCCATCGCAAGGCACACTTACACACCATTTCATCTACAGACATTTGACACTGAAATGGACATGAGTCCAGCTCTCTAGAGTTTTGGATTAGCAGACACAACTGGCCTGAACAGCTGGGGGTTGCCTTTTGCACCTACTTTCTAGTGCAAGAGTACATTTTCTGCATAGACTTACCTCAGAAATAAATATTGCTCGCTACTTCAGCCAGAGAATTACTGTAGACGACCTGTATGCCATCTTGTGTGAAAGTATTCATCTGCGTACCACAGGCCAGCTGCTGTGTACTCACTGAGTAACCTGCCTGAACTATTTACCTTACCATAACTCAGAATCCGATATGTATGCAGAACAGACTTCACAAAGTATATATTTAAATACTGAAGCAAGAGAGGCTTTGACTGATTCACATGCTCAAGTACGCTTACACATGCACATTTTACAAACACCTAATCACAAACACACCCATCTGTTTACACATACAAATGCTCATACAATTGTTAAATATTGATCGGTGCTGATTTGTTCCATCGCTACTAAATACAGAAAATATAGAAAAATGTACATTGAAAATTTTGGTGTAGTGTGGGGTCTTTGGCTGTATTCTCTTTTCCATGGTCTATTTTCCATGGTGGTCCATGGTTCCGTAAATGTTGAAGAACCCTATCCTATACGCAGCCATTCCTAAGCATAACAAAAATAATGCACACAGGCATTACAATTGCAGCTGACCACTTCCTTTTCAAGGTAAAACACCACTTTTAGTTTTAAATTGCACAAGAGTTCCAGTGTTTGGCACAAGCCAGAGGGATTATCATGCATGACAGGAGACAAAATGTTTATTTACAGTATATTGGCTAAGGGGTAAATCAACCCAATTGCAGATGTGCATTAGGGGAGGAAGCTGCTGGACAAAATTATTGAAGCATTTAAGTATAAATACAGAGGAAAATGGTTTTAATAATGAAATATTTTATAATAAAACATTAAGCAAAATTACGTAAATTACCGGGAAATTACCCTATTGGGAGCTGGGAGGAAGCAAAAATGTGGACTGTTTGGTAGGGACCTGAGAAGGAGCAAAAACTTAGACTGTCTAGGGGTCCCTGCGGACCTGGCTGAGAAACACTGATGTAATAAACACATCGAATCTGCACTGGATAAGAATGATGGATGGCTTAATGGATGGATGGAGCCTAACACATTTCACGAAACTAGAATGTTTTATAAATTATATTGTAAATCATTGTTCAAGGGAGGCTTGTGTTTTTAACCAAACATTTGGCAGATTGTGTTAAGATTTATTTACAGCTTCAGCAGTTTTTCACATTCTCCATTTGATGTTCCAGCATCTGCTACCTCACAGAGGCTGGAAATCCCAGGACTTCATATCAGAAAGAAATCCATAGTCATGAGGGTTTATCCTCCATATTTACAATGTGGGGAAAAAATCTGTTAAATTCGACATTTATAATACATGGTATGCTGACAGAAATACATGAGTATTCATTTGAGAGCAGTACTATAGCATAACGTCAGAAATTAATATTAGATATATTCAAGGTAATATAGACATTAAACGCACTAGTTTTTGTGCTTGTTTTTTTAAGGATGTGTTCATATCTGAGCCAGGCTGATATTTATATACAGCAGATCTCTATAGATCTCTAAAAGCATCAGTTACAGTCCTGTCCAAATGAAAATTTCTGAGCCATTGCATGTGACTGGGAGTGACCTTTGTCAATTTCATTGTTAAATTGGCAGTTTTTCTGCCTCCATAGTAAACCTCCCAGGACCCCAGTGCCCATTCTGGCTCCTGTATCATAATACCAAGGTTCCCCACCCCCCCCCCCCCCAAATCGCAAAGTGACTTCAATATTTTGTGTGTCGCCTTCACTGTTACAGTCTCCCTATGGCCCCAACCAGACCAGATTTGCAGTTATGGTATGCAGTTTAATTCAATGAATTAAAGAGGAGATATTGTAATTAAACAAGGCAAAAAGGCTTTGGTGGGTGGCAGTACTTTTTGCAGTTTAAAGTCCAATTTTTGGTAAATAAAGCTTTCATTTTTATTTAGTTTCATGAATATATATATATTTTTAATTTAGTGTTCGTTTTCATTTCAACCTTAGTTTACAATAACACTGGTCCCACCAAGCCCAACGTGCATGAACACATACACACTGGCACTGTCAAAACACAGAATAAACCCAGATTGTAGCTTAAACAATTTCTCTAACACTTATTCAATGAAAATTCTAATGTAGCATTCTGACAACTTTATGACTTTAATAATGAGTGTATTTAGCAGCTACAACAGCAAAAAATACAAAAAAAACTCTCCTTACTAATGGTAATTTAATAAACCTGAATAGACAACACTTAAGGTGGTTTGGCTTATTCTGGCCGTCCGTCATTCAGAACAGCACCTGGGCCTTTCCTCTTCAGCTGCTCCTGCACAGCACTAGTACCACCGTGGTATGCCATCAAAACCACACAGCGTAAAACTACCTTTCGTTTTGCGATAATTTGAAGTACTCCAATAATTACGTAGTGATATTAAAGGAAAACTTTTGTTGTAATGAATTGAAGCTTTATAGAAATCAAAAACGTAAATGTATTATAATAATTTTTTTAAATGATGCGTTGATTTAAAATATTGGCGTCGACACATTTTCAGAGTCGACGTCATTGACTATGTCAACTAATCACTGCAGTCACTAGTACTGTACATACCATACACATCAGCTGGTGATCACAAGTGTCTGGTGTGTTATACTTTGAGAGACTCTCTCAGCCCTGCTCTCCAAACTAAGTAAAATCATGGATTTGATCAGCTGGTCTCTCAACGCAATTGACACCATCTTCTCGACGAGAAGCCTAGGTTTGGGGGAACCTGACTGTCCTGCAGGAACATACGCAGCTGGCTACACGATGGACGGATGGGAGAGGTGGAGGGTTGTGTGCCTGGCAGCTCTTTCCGTGGAGGACATTGAAGACATCTACCTATTCGGAACCATGATTACAGGTATTATGCTGATTGGATTAGGCATTGCCCTGGTTTATCGAAGATTGAAGAAAACGGTGACAGCCGCTCAAAACCCCACTAGGCTGGCCGGAATGATTGATGGAGTGGGCAGAGCTGTTAGCACTCAGACTGTGACAATTGATCGCAAACTGGATAACATCACTGTGACTATGGATCGCAAATTGGATAACATCATGGAGAAGCTTACGGCTTTGCAAAAATTATTGGATGGTGGAGACCAGCGTGGACATTAGGGGAGCTGGAAATTACAGCTTCTCGCCCGGAAACCCAAACAACCCTATCCTATCAGGTTTTGGCTCCTCCCAGTCAGCACTGGCCTCGGCCAAGGCAGCTGCTGAACTAACAACTCCCCCAGAAGAACAAGGCAGTGAGACTCTCTTGCATTCCTCTCCCCCAATCCCAAGGACTCACCGCACCCTCCCCCCATCCAACGCCTTCGCCGCTTCATACCCCCAGCGTGAACAGGCGGGTCTGTGACCAGCGCCCTCGTGGCTGCAGGACGGGGGGTTGGGATGGCTGTCTGTCTCTGCTGGACTACCTCCACCTCCCCATTTCCCTCACCCATTGCAAGTCGTGTCATTTTTATGTTGTAAGGTGTAGTGACCATGTGCTTATGTTGCTGAGGTGTTTTTTTCGGTTTCTACAATGTACTCCCCACTGGAGTACAGTCTGGGGGCTGTTTTTTTTATTCTCCTCCTCTCTCCTCATGTTATTCTGTTTCTTTTCTTCTCTCTGCCCCTGTCTCCCGACCGGTCTACCCCCTACTGTGATGTTTGTGTATATATATGGTCGGTTGATGGCCAGTTTTTCGCTGGTACTTGTGACTAGTGACATGGTGTATTGCAACAGCAATAAAGGGTTCTCATCATCATCATCATCATCACAAGGCAACACAATACAAACAACCATAGCCCCTGTCTGTAATACATGGATGTCTGTTAAGATCCTCTTAAACTTTTTATATAACTGTTTATAGAACATTCAATGTTTAACATGAAAAAAATACATAACAAATAATTAGGATCAGAGGTGGGTAATTCAAGACCAGAGAGCAATAATCCAGACCAGATTTTGTTTCACCCAACCAGTTGAGAACAATGTGTCAGTCAGAGTACTCAACTGGTTCGTTAGAATCAAAACAGATACTTGATTTGCAAAGAATGACAATAGAATCAGTGGCAACAGAGCAGTTTCATACTGAAATACGAGGCAATGGTTCATCTGTTCTAGTACCACTCTCAATCCTAAATAATTTCATTGAAACTATTTCCGTATTTCTGTACTATTTCAACAATATACTGAATTTTAAAAACTGTATGTCACTTATTACTGACTACTTACAGCATGAAAGTGTTAATCCGATAATAAACGGGCAGATACCGACTATTCTATTGTTTCAACCTAACAATGAAAATCAGTTTTATTTAGGATAATGGTTTTCCTGAAATCCTAGTACCTTTAATAGAAATATATACGTACAAATACATTATAGTCCAAAAACATGTGGTTAGGTAAACTGGTGTCTCTATCCATCCATCCATCCATTTTCCAAACCGCTTATCCTACTGGGTCGCGGGGGGTCCGGAGCTTATCCCGGAAGCAATGGGCACGAAGCAGGGAACAACCCAGGATGGGGGGCCAGCCCATCGTAGGGCAGACTCACACACCATTCACTCACACATGCACACCTACGGGCAATTTAGCAACTCCAATTACCCTCAGCATGTTTTTGGACTGCAGGGGGAAACCGGAGTACCCAGAGGAAACCCCACGACGACATGGGGAGAACATGCAAACTCCACACACATGTGACCCAGGCGGAGACTCGAACCCGGGTCCCAGAGGTGTGAGGCAGCAGTGCTAACCACTGCACCACCATGCCGCCCCCTGGTGTCTCTAATTTGCCTAAATGAATGTGTGCCCTGTAGTTGACTGGCATTCCATTCAGTGTGTCCCCAGCCTTGTGACCACGACCCTGCCCTCGATAAATGATTAAAGTACAGATTGCTGAAAGACAGAAAGATGGACAGATGAACATACATCACATGAACACATGTGCACATGCAAACACAGAGAATCCTCCAGAAGAAGGTAAAGGGGTAAGGAACTACATAACTAATCAATAAAAAGTATAAATAAATATGAAATCATTAAAATTTTAATGTAAAAAGTGCATTTCAGTTATATAACCATTAGTCTGACACTGTTATAGGGGACTTGAAAGCAGCCAGGTCTATTTCCATGGCACACCCAAGGGTCTCCGTCCCTTGCAGGCTGTGTAAGGGAGATTTGCATCCTTGTCTTGGCCACGGAAGGGAACTGGCTGAGGTATCCTTCAGAGAGACAACTGTTTTACTGTAGTCACCTGTCCAATATAATTCTGTAAAATCCTCTGGGGGGTTGAAAAAAACAACACAGAAATGGATGCTGTAGTATTGATAGGTACTACATTCTGACATCTTTCACCATATATATGGTTCTGGAGGAGTTTGACCAGAGAGTGAATAAAAAGTGGCAAATGAGTGTTCGGCATATGTAGAACCTTCTGGACAGCTAGAAAAGCTTCCAAGGAGACCACCTCATGAATCTGGCATACATGTAGAGGAGAAAGTAGGATCAGCCAGTCCCTGGAATAATTGGGGTAAAGGGCCTTGTTCAAGAGCCCAGTGGTGGAATCACTCTGCTGACCTTGGGATTTGAACCAACAACCTTCTGCTTCCCAACCCACAGAGCAGCCCCCCCAAATTTATATGGTACTGTGTGTGCACACGCACTCTCATACACAGTCTCTCTCACATACACACACACATACAGTACACACACACATACAAACACGCGCACGAACTTAAGCAAAACATAAAAAGCTTACTTGGTTAAGCCTACATAAAGTATGAAGCTGAAAATAATAAACATATATTTTTACATCTACCTGATGCTACCTATTAAATCACAGCCTTACCTGATCAATGACCCTGGTAATTTTATATATAACTAGCGACACAGGTAGAAGAAACCTATTTCTATATTTAGACATTATATATAATAATCAGTCCTTTCGATTTTCCAGTCCTTCATTTTAAAATGCTTTTAGCACAGTGAGAAATGTATCTATACAGAGCAACAAGTGGAGTGAAATTCAGTGCATATATTAATAAACACTTCTGCATCTTCCCAAACATTGAACACAACTGTTGGGCTACCTTATGAACAGAGCTTGGCCATTAAGCACCTCAACCTTTCACACTCGTGGATGATGGAGAACATTACATAACTATTCATGCGACCTACATCTGACAAAAGCACACGTTTCCTAACCTGGACACATACAGCATATGTCACGGCTCATGATCATGCTCTAAAACATCCTAAGAACATTTAGTGTGGGTTATTGTGCTTAACGATACAAAAGCAGTGTGAAGGCCACAAAGACGTAATGAAACAACCACAAATAAAGCAACTGCATTTTTATTGTCTCTTTTTATTTGAAAAGTCAATAACACATATGCCTAGAATTCATCAAAATGTCTGTTTAACTAAGAGTTTCCATGAAGACACATGTGGACACACACAGAACGCCTTTCACATATAAACTCACACACTCATCCTCACACTCCCAGAGAGCTGTCCAGGTTGCTGTACACTATTGCAAGGCTGGTTCTCATGCTTAACTGTAGGACTTAATGTGCAAAATAAAAAAGAAATCTATTTATTTCCTTCAAAACTTTAGCTAGATTATGGTTTCTAAGCCTTTCACCATACTAACTACATATTGCTATTAGCTTATTGTCTTATGGGCTGCAACAAACAGGTATCTTAAATACTGTAACAGTATGACAATCAAAAATGCTGTCAACACAGATATTACAAATTACAAATTTAGACATTCTAATGACTGAATCACATCTCGTCAGTCTCAAATACATGTGGCCCAAAAACACCCCCCCCCCCCCCCCCCCCAAGGTCTTGGTAGTCTTATAAAGTTATTACTCTACAAAACATTTAAGTTACCACATATACATTGCATTCCCTTGAAAAAACTTTCAAAATAATTTATTATAAAAAGCATCATTATAGGGTCTATTTTAAACAATACTTACATCATCTATACTCACAATGTGCTGCTATTATAGAGGCTCTCTGTGGGAGGGGGGTGTCCTGAGTTTCTGAAAGAGAATAACAAAGCATTTTGGAGGTACTGTCGGTAGAGATAAACATGTGCATGTGCATTGAGCCTCTGAACTTAATCTAAACTGACCTGGTAAATGTGAAGATTCATACTGGAAAAGCTGCAATGTATCCACATATTACACTTTAGATATAAGAATCCTGGGAACAGGGAGCACAAATAATGTAGTAGTTTACTCTTGCTTAATGTATTAATTAACCAGAAACTAACTGCCAGCTATGTACTGATCCCATGTTCATTCATCCATCGATCCTTCCATTTTCCAAACTGCTTATCCTACTGGGTCAGGGGGGTCTGCAGCCTATCCCAGAAGCAATGGGCATGAGGCAGGGAACAACCCAGCACGGGGGGCCAGCCCATCGCAGGGCACACTCATACACCAGTCACGTACAATTTAGCAAGTCCAATTAGTCTCAGCATATTTTTGGACTGCGGGGGGAAACCGGAGTACCCGGAGGAAACCCCACGACGACATAGAACATGCAAACTCCACACACATGTGACCCAGGTGGAGACTCGAACCCAGGTCCTAGAGGTGTGAGGCAACAGTGCTAACCACTGCACCGCCATGACGCCCCCTATTCATAATCATATCATTGTGAAAGTGGTATACACATCTTTACAAAATATACTGTGAGATAACATTTCGATACTCGTGACAGTGACAGACCATGGCTTGCAAATGCTTTTGCTTCTCCTAAAGAAGTCTACAGTAATAGTTAAAGACTCTACGTTTAAAGTATAACTGCAATAAATTTAACATATCGGTCTTATCATCGAAAAAGAATTTACCGTTTATAAAACATTAACACAGCATAATCAGCTGGCAAGGTGAGTTTTAGAAGAGACAATTGCAGACAGGAGAGGAGGCAAAGCAGTAAAGCCTTGGACATGTGCAGATGGTGTAACGAATATGCACGCCAGTTGGAATGACAAGCATTCACACCAAGATTAAGAATAACAAGCACAAACACACGACATCTTTTAACAAGATTCCAGTAGTGATTTAGTAACCAGCTAAACACATTTCGTAACACAGTTTTTATACAGTCAGAACAGTTTTCTTGGAAGCTAAGATAATGGAATACAATGCGAGTCAATGTCATCTGTTGATCAGTGCAAATGTATACAAATGACATGGTAATATAAATGTGGTTATAATCCATAAGTACATTACGATAATAGGGCATGCCCATAATCCCCATAATCACAGTCATGAAAAACATTCTATGTGTTTTTACTGACAGGTGGGTCCCACTTACAGATTTTCAGAATTTTTCAGTTTCTGTCACTATACTGTACATTGGGGCTATCAGACTGAGAGAAAAATCTAAGAATGCCATGCCTTTAAGAATCTATGAACACCATAATAATACATTATAATGCATCATAAAACATTATAAACATGACCATAAATATTTATAGAAAGGGCAAAATGCTTCCTTAATTCTTATACTGACCGTAATAATGCATTATGAAGGTATCAATAGTGCATTATAGATCTCATCCTCACTCACACACCAAACCCATTCAGTCTTGATGGCAATGGATACATTTTACCAGTTTCATTCTACTCAGATCTTTAACACCGGTTCTTCTGATTTTTTTTTTTTTGCAATATCATAACTAAATTCAATACTAAGGGTCTTCATGTCTATACATTCATGTCTATTGCTTGTACCCAGACGTTTCTCTCACACAGATGTTTCTTTTCTCAACAATTCCAACCCACCAGCAGCTAATATAAGTATATCTTGTTTTCGATACCTTATACATTTTTATTGCCTTGTACAATACCTTGACCGACACCATGACCCCCAAATAACAGTTATGGAGTTTTTTTCATGTTTTTAAATTTCTATAAAACGTGCTCTTAAAGGTTTTCTCACGGTCCCTACTTTGGGAGCCCCTGACAAAGGGAAATGCGTTCTGTCACGATCGGGTACGAGCAGGCAGGCGATCGTGCGGGTAAGGCGTGCAAGGACCAAGCGGACAGGCAAAGACGGGGCAAAACGAGAGTTTAATTAGGAAGCGCGGACGGGGAAACATCTCACGCATACAAACATCAATGACGGACAAGGGAAACCGGGGAGACCAGGACTTAAATACGCAGGACTAATCAAAGTAACTAGACACAGCTGGGTACAATCGGGGAAGTACACGTGGGTAATCAGGGGGCGTGGCACACACGAGGAGCGGACGAGCCGGGCATGGCAATTATAGTTTATTATTATATTATAATATTTTTTAATTAAATTAGAAGATATTATCTTTTTAGATATTGGTCATACCTAATTCTTAAAAAAATGTATTAATGTGACTTGCAATCTATGTGTCCTTACAAAACCATTAAGCATTACCATTCACTGAGGTGGCAAAACCTTCAACAGATATATAAAGATCCTGGTCAAAGAAAAATAAAAATATCCCGATATTCTTCTCATACAGGCTTTTTTGCTAAATAATTCCAAACCTACAACTCAGAGACAGGAACAACCAGAAAATGCCTGCCTGTCATCTACATGTCATTATGTTGAAAAGGTTCCTTGAGAACAGGAATATTTTTAAAAAGTATTACATTCAAACCTAGAATGCAGAGAAGTAATTAGGATCTAATTCTATGGAAGAAAGTAACATGACAAAAGGCTGGGCAGAAATGTTTATTTAAGGAAAATGATGGCTTTTGCATGGACACAAAGGACAGTTGGGATGAGACCGAACAAACAGCACAGACACAGAAAGGATAAAACAAAAAAACAAAACCCCACCCCAGCCACCCAACCCAACCAATGATTTTGAAATCCTTAAGGTCAGGACACACTTCTCCACCCAAGGACTGTATGTTCACGTACCCACACTCAAAACTGAATATTTCCGTGGTCAAGCCAGCATAATGCAGACATCAACCATGAAAACTTTATGATAGATCATAAACATTTTGGACATATAATTGAAACTAAGGAAGGAAGTATTTCTAATTAATTACACTTATTTGGGGAAAATACTTTATTATTATTTATTGACATGCTTATTTGTTGAAATCCTGTATTTTGCATATTTCATAAAGAACTGTGAAAATATTTTATATCTTTAAAATGTATAAGGAAACACGCTCAAAATGTTGTCCGAATGAATGCTCAATTGTTTAATGGTTTAAGTTTATAAAACAATATATATAATAAATAAATAATAATAATAACTAGCACATGCTGTGGTAGAAAAATTTAGAATATAACACTTAGAATAAAAGTCGGACCTCTCAGTTTGATAATAATAATAATAATAATAATAATAATAATAATAATACATTTTATTTATAATGCCCTTTACATCCCAGGATCTCAAAGGGCTTGATGAGGTAAATCTCGAAATCTCCGAGCAACCAGTTGATAAACCATAACTCCCACTCCACAGTAAGGGTGTCTAAATCCTGATTGGTCACAAAACACCAATGAACCGAGCTCAAATGTATAACAAACACAATTCTCGAATTCTATTGGTTCACCTTGGTGGCAAGGTAAAGTCCACCCATTCTGCTCAGTTTACCAGAACATGTCTCGACTGCTAGGCTCCTACTGGAGATATGAATATAGATATTAATTACATGACATTGAATCACTGTAATACATGGTTAACCATGGGGATGGAGGACGGATCTCCAGCATGCAATGCATTCACTGTCCAGCCTCCGCCATACAATGCCACAGTGACATGGTTAACATATGATTAATATGATTAACATGATTACTTATACATTTGCACTACCGCATAGCTTGCTATATATTGTCTGCCACAACTATTCTATAAAGCTATAACTCGCTGTGCACCAGTTGGGGCAGCTTCGAATCTCTTCCTGCAAGTGGTTTCTCCCCCCCTTTGTTCCACTGTCTGCCTCTCCAAGGCCCAAGCTTTCCTCAGGGTCTGTGGAACTTACTGCAGGCAGCTATCTCGAAGCGAGGTCACACAGTATTCAAAACAATCTCTTTTTGCCTAAGGCCTAAAGACACACACAAACCCAATATGCCAACCTCCCGGGCCTACCGATGTCCAATTTTAATTCCACAATGCGAAGTATGCATAGGAGGAGTAAGTATTCCGAAATAGCGACGTGTGCAATAGATGAGGACCAATGCAAAGAACCGCATTTAAACAAGCAAAGAAGTAATAACAGGCCTGACGAGAGGCTGTGCTGGCAGGCAACTCTATTTAACAAGAGCTCCAAAAGGCCTCTGAACCATGGATCTGCACTCCATTTCCCAAAGCATCCTGCTGACTCATTTCAAAAGTGCTTGTCTTCTTAAGGTGACCAGACAATCCATGTCAGGGAGGACATTTTGAGTGGTTTTACAAACCACTTTTAAACTAAAATGCTCCTGTACTTGGCTAAATAGTTCAGTTCCTCTTGTGCTGTGACTGGTTTGTTTCCTTGATGGAAAGATTATCACATTAACATTAGTGACAAAAGCATTATCATAGAAGACTGACCTATCAGTACACAGCAAGAACTCAGTGCTTAAATGAAATCCAGGTCCTTTCAATTTGAAATGGTAGTTTTCCTAATTCAAAGTGTCCTCCCTGATATTGATTATCTGGTCACTCCATTCTTCAGGTTTCTAGTAATAAAAACAAAGTTATCATTACTGATTCTGAATAATTCCTGGTTGTTGCTGTATGTGGGCCCATTATAAACTATTTGCTAGATTCACCACAAACCTGGCTCTTCCCATAGTTAATATGTCCACCAATCTTTTGGTCTTCTAACCACAAATATCCTAAAATCATTCCCTGAGCAGAATTATTAGGCAAAGTGCTATTCCAGTTAAAATGGACCAACAGATGACCTTACAGAGAGCAGAAAGGTGCATACAATCAAGTGTTTTGTAGCCAACAGCCAAAGATGACAAAATAAGCATTGTAGAAAGAAGGCGGCACAAATTAAAGGCTGCCAAAGATATCTGTCAAGTTACAGAGGACACTTCTAGAATCTCTTTAGCATCAAGTGCCACCATTTTTCTCCAGAAGTACGAGGTGCACTGTGTCACAACATCACAAAGACTCAAACACAACCCACTCAACAAGGCACACAAGCTGAAATGTCAATAATGGGTATGGATGTGTCTAACACTGATTTTAAAAAGGTTTTGTGGAGAGATGAGATGAAAGACGGCCTTGATGCTGCCTCAGCAAATATAGGATGAAATCAAATGAGAAACTTGGCTGGTTGAATGGATAAGAGGTTCATGTTGGTCATTGATTAGAAAAGTAGCTATTAAGCTTGGCAAAGTAAACTGTATAGAATGGCTAACAGTTTGTTATTCTTTATATATACTGAGTACAACCCTTTTTTATTATTATTTCTGTGGATGGTGAAATAAGGAAAATGCACTAATAATTCTATTGAAATTATTTAATCATCATTTAAAAATCATTTAATTGTCTTCCTAAATTCCTACTTTTTCCTGAACGATTATAATTTCTTTTGTATTCAATTAGTCTCTTCTTGTAAAGGTTCTCTACTCTCTACCTAGTGGTTTTCCAAGTAGAAAGGTCCCTAAACCTCTCCTCTGGGACACCTCAGCAATTCCATGTATTAATTAAATTTCACAATCAGTTCACTTAACTTAGTTAAATACTTTGATGAGATACTGATTAGCCAAACATGGCATGTTAGTGGTCAGATCAACAAAAACATGCATGGGTCTACTAGATGGTTACTGCAAATACTGGGGTGACTTTAGAGTGACTTTTGAAATGGTTAAGGTGACACACTTTGATAAACGTAATACCACATAGTTTTACACAAACAGGAAGACCATTTAAACATAATTTAATTTGATTAATTAAGACTTGATCACAGGACTGTATATACTGTTTGGGTATCTGCTCCAAAATTATATCATGTATTGCTCTCCTTCCGGGAGAGCAGAGAAACCGAAGAGTCTGAGCCAACCTATGTAATACGCAGGCAGGGATGTGAACATCACTGCATACATTTTGCAACATATACAAGTGACTGGGATGCATTTGAACTGCCATAATAAAACATTAACTGGCATCCCGTCTCAGACATTTCTGAAGAAATACAGCATCTCTAAAGCTTCATACTGAAATTAACCTTCATACCTCTTCTTGATTTGATTAAACATCTACTTGAATTACATAATTTAAAACACATTAAATCTATATATGTTGTGTTAAACTTGCTATAAGTTATTTAAACTAGACAGTGATGGGCTGCCCCCCCCGTCCTGGGTTGTTCCCTGCCTCATGCCCATAGCTTCCGGGATAGGCTCCGGACCCCCCGCAACCCAGAAGGATAAGCGGTTTTGAAAGTGGATGGATAGATATTTAAACTAGAATAAGATTTATGCCTATTAAGTGAACAATTACAGACTACATAAATATATATGTATTGATTCTAGTCATCTTAAGGACTAAAATTCCAATTTATACCATGAGTACAGGGAGTATGATTACTGTAACGGCATGCAATGGTGCAGGCGGGATAATATGACGATCCACTTGCAGTTCAAGACAAAAGGGATTTACTAACATAAAACAGAACACACTGGGAGAGGCACAAAATAAAATGATCACACAAGATAAAGGCAGGCACTTAAATACACTGACTAAAAGTGTGGCTTTATAGAACATGGAGCAGGCAAGGACAATCCAATCAATTAAGGAGGTAAACCTCAGGGGAGTCTTGAACCCACAACTGGAGGTATATCAACTTCTGATCACTCACTCAACCCATTGAGTTACAAAAGCCCAGAGAGTAGAGAAGCAGATTAGGGACTAAGGTTACATGGCAGTGGGAACAGGATAGCCAGCAACACCTGCTGGCCAAATGGGGATCAAAACATAGGACAGGCATGGACGGCACCCACCCTGACAGTTTACATAAATCTTATTTACAACATCAGAATTATTCAGTCTGAACTCCAAGTTTTGTTTAGTAATTACACAAATAGCACAATATAAATTAACAGTAAAACAAAGCAAAGCGAAAGGGTAACAGCTTATTATTAGAAATTCGCTAGCAACTGTTTTCATCAAAAGTTTATTTTATATCTAAATTGCATAATGCATATAAACGAATAAGTACCGATGATATGAATAATCATATGGTAAGAGTCTCATTTTATCATAACCTGTAAACTTAATTAGTAAGCTTAAGTATTAAATTCCAAAAGGAATTTTGATAAGAAGGTATACGATAGTCCTGCACATTCCATGGTTTTTAAAATCTCATTATTAACTGCGGCTCAATATAAAAGCATATCGCCTGAATATTTTCAGCAAACGGGAACCGTTTAAACTGCTCAGTTAATGCAAGCAGTTGTAGTGCTAAATATTCTATGCCTGATGAAAAAAGATGCTAAAAGTGTGTATTTTTAACCATATGATACTGTATGAATTTTTGGGAAGCCGCTAAAACTCTATTCCTAACCCTGTCAACACTAAACCATGTAGATTGTAGATTAATTTCTTTGCACAACTAATCATTTAATTAAAAACCCAACTAAAACCAGAAGCAGGACACTTACACGTAACTGGATCACAACATTGTAAGAAACTGCTGTGCTTTTCAGTTAATGTGTGTCATGACATTCAGGTACATAATGATCAGGTATTCAAATATTTAAATACTGTAATCATGCTGTTGCAAAGAACCAAAGCTTCTACCTGTTTCTAACAAAAAAAAACAAAAGCAATGGAAAGGAGAGTGACACCATGATAAAGATCAAAACTTATTTTTTTCCCATTCAGAATATCTCATGTTTAGAGTGTGTTATTTTCATGACAAATGCAGTTTTTGTTCGCAAACTGGCGATCCTCGGCCCATCTTTGCTCCTAAAGGACTAGACTTTTACAAAAGTAAAACATAATTAAGTCTTTAGAAAAACCTCTGAGTTCAGTATTTTTCTATGAATGCCATATCAATATGAACCCACAAACACATTAAAATGCATTCGTAAAGCTTTATAAGCATGGTCTCAAATTAATTCTGGGTATCCATCCATCCATCCATCCATCCATCCATTATTTTCCACTGAATTCGAGGTCGGGTCGCGGGGGCAGCAGTCTCAGCAGGGAAACCCAGACTTCCCTCTCCCTGGCCACTTCATCTAGCTCCTCCGGGGGAATTACGAGGCGTTACCAGGCCAACCGAGAGACATAGTCCCTCCAGCATGTCCTGAGTCTTCCCTGGGGCCTCCTCCCAGTGGCACATGCCTGGAACACCTCACCAAGGAGGCATCCAGGAGGCATCCTAATCAGATTCCCGAGCTACCTCATCTGGCTTCTCACAATGTGGAGGAGCAGCGGCTCTACTCTGAGTCCCTCCCGAATGACTGAGCTCCTCACCCTATCTCTAAGGGAGAGCCCAGCCACCCTGCGGAGAAAACTCATTTCGGCCGCTTGCACTCGCAATCTCCTTCTTTCATTCACTACTCATAGCTCATGATCATAGGTGAGGATAGGAACGTAGATTGACTGGTAAATCGAGAGCTTTGCCTTTTGGCTCAGCTCCTTCTTTACCATGACAGACTGACGAAGTGCCTGCATCACTGCTGATGCCGCCCTGATCCGCCTGTCGATCTCCCGCTCCATCCTTCCCTCACTCATGAACAAGACCCCAAGATACTTAAACTCCTCCACTTCGGAAAGGATCCCCTCCCCGACCCGGAGAGAGCACTCCATCCTTTTCCAGCTGAGGACCATGGTCTCGGATTTGGAGGTGCTGATTTTCATCCCAGCCGCTTCACACTCGGCTGCGAACTGCTCCAGTGAGAGCCGAAAGTCACGGTCCGATGAGACCAACAGAACCACATCATCTGCAAAAAGCAGAGACCTAATCCTGAGGTCATCAAACCGGACACCCTCAACACCCTGGCTGCGCCTAGAAATTCTGTCCATAAAAGTTATGAACAGAATCGGTGACAAAGGAGTCCAACCCTCACCGAGTCTGACTTATTGCTGCCCATGCGGACCGGGCTCTGGCACCGGTTATACAGGGACCGAATCGCTTTTAAAAGGAAGTCCGGCACCCCATACTTGAATGCCTTCTCCAAGACCACAAAACACATGTAGACTGGTTGGGCAAACTCCCATGAACCCTCCAAAACCCTGTGGAGAGTATAGAGCTGGTCCACTGTTCCACGGCCAGGGCGAAAACTACACTGCTCCTCCTGAATCCGTGGTTTGACTATCCCTCCTCTCCAGCACCCCCAAATAGACCTTACCAGGGAGGCTCAGTAGTGTGATCCCCCTGTAGTTGGAACACACCCTCCGGTCCCCCTTTTTAAAGAGGGGGACCACCACCCCGGTCTGCCAATCCAGAGGCCCAGCCCCCGATGTCCACACAATACTGCAGATGCGTGTCAACCAAGACAGCCCCGCAACATCCAGAGCCTTGAGGAACTCCGGGCGGATCTCATCCACCCCTGGGGCCCGGCCACTGAGAAGCTTTTTAACCACCTCAGCAACCTCTGCCCCAGAGATAGGTGAGTCTGCCCCCAAGTCCCCAGACTCTGCTTCCTCAATGGAAGGCGTGTCGTTGGGATTGAGGAGGTCTTCGAAGGATTCTTTCCACCGACCCACAACGTCCCGTGCTGAGGTCAGCAGTGCACCATCCCCACTATAAACAGTGTTGATGCTGCACCGCTTTCCCACCCTGAGACGCCGGATGGTGGGCCAGAATCTCCTCGAACCCGTCTGGAAGTCGTTCTCCATGGCCTCGCCAAACTCGTCCCATACCCGAGTTTTTGCCTCAGCGACCACCGAAGCCGCGTTCCGCTTGGCCTGCCGGTACCTATCAACTGCCTCCGGAGTGCCACAGGCCAAAAAGGCCCGATAGGACTCCTTCTTCAGCTTGACAGCATCCCTCGCTGCCGGTGTCCACCAGCGGGTTCGGGGATTGCCGCCGCGACAGGCACCGGCTACCTTACGGCCACAGCTCCGGTCAGCCGCCTCCTGGAGGCACGGAACAAGGCCCATTCAGACTCAATGTCCCCCGCCTCCCCTGGGACATGGGCAAAGTTCTGCCGGAGGTTGGAGCTGAAGCTCCTCCTGACAGGGGATTCCGGCAGGCGTTCCCAACAGACCCGCACTATACGCTTGGGTCTGCCAGGTCTGACCAGCTTCCTCCCCTAGCAGCGGAGCCAACCCACCACCATACCCGAGTGTCCAACACATACGGCCACAAGTCCGATGACACGACCACAAAGTCGATCATCAAACTGCAGCCTAGGGTGTCCTGGTGCCAAGTACACATATGGACACCCTTATGCTTGAACATGGTGTTCATTATGGATAATCCGTGACGTGCACAGAAGTCCAATAACAAAACACCACTCAGGTTAAGATCGGGGGGGCCGTTCCTCTCAATCACGCCCCTCCAGGTCTCACTGTCATTGCCCACGTGAGCATTGAAGTCCCCCAGTAGAACAAGAGAGTCCCCGGGAGGAGCGCTCTCCAACACCCCTTCCAAGGTCTCCAAAAAGGGTGGGTATTCTGAACTGCTGTTTGGTGCATAAGAGCAAACAACAATCAGCACCTGTCCCCCCACCCGAAGGCAAAGGGAGGCTACCCTTTCGTCCACCGCGGTAAACCCCAATGTACAGGCGCCCAGCCAAGGGGCAATAAGTATGCCCACGCCTGCTCGGCGTCTCTCCCCGTGAGCAACTCCAGAGTGGAAGAGGGTCCAACCCCCTTTGAAGAGACTGCTTCCAGAGCCCAGGCCGTGTGTCGAGGTGAGCCCGACTACATCTAGTCGGAACCTCACAGCCTCATGCACCAGCTCAGGCTCCTTCCCCACCAGAGAGGTCACATTCCATGTCCCTAGAGCTAGCTTCTGCAGCCGAGGATCAGACCGCTAAGGTCCCCGCCTTCAGCCACTGCCCAACTCGCACTGCACCCGACCCCTTTGGCCCCTCCTACAGGTGGTGAGCCCATTGGAAGGGGGACCCACGTGCCTTCTTCGGGCTGTGCCCGACTAGGCCCCATGGGTGTAGGCCTGGCCACCAGGCACTCGCCATCGAACCCCACCCCCAGGGCTGGCTCCAGGAGGGGGCCCCGGTGACCCGTGTCCGGGTGAGGGAAAACGTGTGCCCATGTTTTTGTTCATCATAAGGGGTCTTTTGAGCCACACTTTGTCTGGTTCCTCACCCAGGACCTGTTTGCCTTAGGTGACCCTACCAGGGGCATAAAGCCCCAGGCAACTTAGCTCCTGGGATCATTGGAACACGCAAACCCCTCCACCATGATAAGTTCTAGGCTCCAAGATGGGTAATTCTGGGTATATAAATTTCCTGTAGGGTATGAATTTTTCATATACCGCCATACCATAGAATGGTAACAAATTAAATTAAACAACAGCCAAAACACTTTAACAGGCAGCAAATTATATTATATTGTTCCTGGCTAAAAGTGCTATAGATTGCTGTCCAGAATATATTGAAACGGAACCTGTGTTAACTGTGCCTACCCTTACCCTAACTCTTCTAACTAAGAGTTATAATTTTATAAAACTATCCATACCTGTTCAGCATTATAGTATTCATAATTACTGCTTCAGTCTGCACCTGAAATTCTGGATTACGTGTAATATAATTAGGGCTAAATACATAGTTATAATCAATAAAACAGGTTGCTATCTAGAAGATTATTAATCAAATAAAAAATGGTCAGTGAAGCCATTAATATTGAGCTAAGTTATGATTAATAAAACATGTAGCTATTGAGCTGAATATCCATTATTAACCTAATAGAACATGTTTATTAACCTATGAAGCTAAATGAAAACAATTCTCTATAATAATTAATAAAAATCCAGCTTTTTTCAATAAAAAATACATTTTAAATGTACCATGTAAATGTCCATATGGTGAAACCACAAGAATCTTAAAAAATACTATGATACAAATTTTTGGTCATAGTGCCTGACACTACTATAACACATTATAGCCATTTTTATTATGCATTATGAATGCTTTATGCTATGGATGGGCCGATCCACATTTATTCAATTCTGATCCGATTCTGATATACAACTGCCAACACCAATACAGATTCTGATACAAGTGCTCTTTTTACTTAAATAATTTAAATACACTGCCTGACCAAAAACAAAAGTTTCCATTTGCATTTTGCATTGGACTACCTTTTGCTTTGATTATGGCATACCTGTCTCATCACATTGTTTCCACAAATTTATGCAACACTTAATTTCATCCATATTTGCATTCATTTCACACTGAGATCTTGTATTGACAAAGTGAATTGAATCACTCCATGAAGTCTTCTTCAGCACATCTCAGACTTTCAGTGGGGTTAAGGACAAGACTCTGTGGTGGCCAATTCATGTGTGAAAATGATTCCTCATGCTACTGAACCACTCTTTCACAATTCGAGCCTGATGAATCTTGGCATTATCACCCTAGAATATGCCCATGACATCAGGAAAAAAAAAAATCCATTCATGATGGATGGAGGGGTAACCTGGCCAGTCAGTAGATTCAGGTACTCAGCTGACTTGCTGCATAACACTGTTGAGCTGTAATAATGATCCAGTCATTGGCTTTTTAAGTATTTGCCAATTTAAATTCAAATGGTGACTTTTTTTTGGCCAGGCAGTGTATAATAAATATATATAATACATATTTATACTTTATATATTAATATTTGGGGGCGGCATGGTGGTGCAGTGGTTAGCACTGTTGCCTCACACCTCTGGGACCCGGGGTCGAGTCTCCGCCTGGGTCACATGTGTGTGGAATTTGCATGTTCTCCCCATGTCGTCGTGGGGTTTCCTCCAGGTACTCCGGTTTCCCCCCACAGTCCAAAAACATGCTGAGGCTAATTGGAGATGCTAAATTGCCCATAGGTGTGCATGTGCGAGTGAATGGTATGTGAGTGTGCCCTGCGATGGGCTGGCCCCCCATCCTGGGTTGTTCCCTGCCTCGTGCCCATTGCTTCCGGGATAGGCTCCGGACCCCCCGCGACCCAAAAGGATAAGCGGTTTGGAAGATGTATGGATATTAATATTTTTAACTAGTAAATACAGATGAAAAAATGTATGCCAAGAAAATTAGTTAGGCTACTAGAAACATACATAACGTACTGTTTTACCTCATGTTTTAAGCATTTTAAGTTAGCCCCATAAATATTCAGTTTTCCGGCTTTAATAACTTTTAATGGAAGTAAGGTAGTATGTGGTTTATTCCATTTATAACACAGCTAACGAACAAAAAATAATACAATGAACAGGGCATGGTTAATTTTTCAGAATACAAGAGTTTCAATTTGTATTTAATGATGTTCCAACATCTTCTTAAAAATATAGTCCCTATAAGAGCAGAAAGTCTGTACAGGCTACTCAGTGGAAGCAGCAAGTTCCTTAAGTTTTCACAGAAACTGTGAACAGACAGGTGCATGCGTTTTGAAAACCAAGGACAATTATGCAGATAAGAATAATGCTTATTTATAAGTAAAAAAAGTCACATACCATAAACATATTTGAAATGCTGAAATTATTGTGCATTAGTATAAAACTGTTATTAGGTTGCCAGAACTACCTGTGCAGTTATCCGAAAATGACACATGATATCTCTGGACCAATAAAAACAGTATTTACCAAAGCCATGGTATAATGCATTATAGATGACAACTTCAAGTAAAGTGTCACCAATATTCCTTCTAAGATTCAGGTGAGTCATGGATGGATAACAACCAACAGCAAGAGAAGACGTCCCTGAAGCCCAGTGGGAGAATACAGAACCAGAAGACAGCTTTTGTTCCACTTTCAGTGGCTACGAAAACACTGAAAACAGGGAATCCATCAGAGACAGGCAAAGCTAGGGGTGGGTGATATGGCCAAAATGTCATATCGCAAATTTTTTGGTTACAATCACGATCCCCAATATAGGAAGGCTAAGCCCTGCCAGCGCAGCCTCCCTGCAGGCTCTGCCATGCTCAGCACTTGGACAAAAAACATAGATCTATAATATAAGAAAAAACCATTAGTCAGTGAAATAGACTACAGTTTACAATTTTGCACAACAATGGGGTGCTAATTGGGTCCACTGTGCTGCTGCTCTTGTTCCAACACAACAGCTTCAAGGAGGCCCTTCCTGACAGCCTGAAAAATCTAAAGCCCATAACATACCGACACACATCACATGGCACTATGCTAGTAAAGACAATGAGTTACATAACCTTCTACTTACTGGGAGTTAATGCTATGACTCATCAAAAAATGAGCTATTTTGTTTGATAGTCGAGCCCAAATGATAGCTAACAAGCTACTTAATTATATTTTAATCACACCCAAATAAATGTGACCTTTACAGCACTTTTAAACAGTATTTATCTTTGAACCCAACATCCATATTTGGTTCTTACAACCCCAAATCAGAAAAAGTTGGAACTGTATGTAAAATGAAAATCAAACTGAAAACAGTACTTTGTTAAATTATCTTTGACCTGTATTACATTGGAAACAATACAACAGCACATTATTTAATGTGTTCCTCATGAATTTTATTGTTTTTCTCAAAATAAACACATATTCCAATTTTGGTTCTTGCAACACATTTCAAAAAAGTTGGGACAGGAGCAATTTAGGGCTAGTAATGAGGTGAATTGGTTAAATAACCATGTGATTTGAAGCAGGTGATGTCAACAAGTGATTGTAATTATGATTTGCTACAAAAGCAGCATCCGAGAAAGGTCTAGTCCTTTAGGAGCAAAGATGGGCCGAGGATCGGCAGTTTGCCAACAAATACATGGAAAATTATTGATGTTTGAAAACAATGTTCCTAAGAGAAAGATAGGAAGAAATTTGGATATTTCACCTTCAACAGTGCATAACATAATTAAAAGATTCAAGGAATCTGGAGGAATTTCAGTGTGTAAAGGACACAAAGGCACAAGCCTAAGCTGAACAACTGTGATCTCCGATCCTTCAGGCGGCACTGCATCAAGAATCGTCATTCATCTATAAGCGATATGACCACATGGGCTCAGGACTACTTTGGCAAACCTTTGTCAAGTACCACAATACGTAGTTACAAAATGCTGCCTTCAAGAAGACATCTTTTCCTGGGACACCCATGCATATTTCAACAAGACACTGCAAAACCACATTCTGCACACATTACAAAGTCCTGGCTGCGGAGGAAGAGGGTTTGGGTACTTGACTGGCCTGCCTGCAGTCCCAACCTGTCTCCAATAGAGAATGTGTGGCGCATTTTGAAGCGCAAAATGCGACAACGCAGACCCCGTACTGTTGCCCACCTTAAGACATGTTTGGGGCAAAATTACACCTGAAACACTTCATCACTTGGTGTCTTCGGTCCCTAAATATCTTAAGTGTTGTGAAAAGGAATGGAAACATTACAAAGTGGTAAATGCTTTACTGTCCCAACTTTTTTTTAAATGTGTTGCAAGAACCAAAATTGAAATACGTGTTTATTTTGAGGAAAAACAATAAAATTCATGAGGAACACATTAAATAATGTGCTGTTGTATTGTTTTCAATGTAATACAGGTCAAAGATAATTTAACAAAGTACTGTTTTCAGTTTGATTTTCATTTTACATACCGTCCCAACTTTTCCTGATTTGGGGTTGTAGATCAACAAAATATACATTTTCTAATGAAGTTAAATCTGAATTTACATTTATTTTAGAAATCACGAAAGGCACATAAGATTGTATAAAAATGACATGCGTGAGTGTAATAAAGTTAAAAAATAAGAGAACTTTTCTTAAGAGACACTGTGGGTGGGCCAACAATATTTTATTCCTAGCACAAGTGGCAATTGTTGGCAACTAAAACAGGAGCATTTTAATTGCTCTCTGTAAACACTGAACTGCCACAGCGCCACACTCCATTGAATAACCACATAATCGAGTTGTACAGTATTTTCACCCTCTTAAATCAAACCGAAAAATGGAATGAGATTTGAGTCTGACTCCTTACCCATCATACCTGAAGCACTACTGACTTCATAGCTTGTATGCCTGGGCCAAACGTAGGCGTCTCAACAGTAAACCTAACGCCTACCTCTAACTTCACAGATATAGCCACTGAGTCACAGACTAATGCAGGCAAGATAATTACTCTGCCAAGGAATACTCACACACGTACTGCCTTGCAGGAGACAAAGCAGGAGTGCACAGAAGTGCAGTTGCTGAACTGAGACTTAAATGGTAGCATTTTAAAAGGATGACACCAGTTATAACATTAGTAGATCCACTCAAAAGTACTCAAAGACAAATAATACAGGCAAGGCTGCAACCATCTGTTATGAGTAGGATGATTGATCTAACCAGACTCATTTGGACAGAAGCGATTCAGTAGAATTTCTGTCAAATTGCATTTGTCTTCTAATAAACTGAATATCCAAACACATATGCCCCATTTGATCCATTAAATGTTGTTATTTTCCAAAGGACTATTTTAGGATCCTCAGTGTCTAGTCTATACCCCGACTCTCCTTTACACATTATTCATAGCTAAATTTTAAAATCACAGACTTCATCATAATCATTGACGAGTCAATTTCAAACATGCTGTGGGTTAAGAATTCATATGTGGATTAATTTTTTAACCAAGGATCAATTTCTTTTCTGACTACATTTCTATTCACTTCCCTTACATAAGGAATTAGAATCCAAGCACTTTCCATCATTCATGAACTTAACAGTTACTCATTTGGGTTCTGCTCTAATCAAAGAACTGCATTTTCTAACAATAGCCAGTTACCCTGTTAATGCAGACTAAATACTCTATTTTAGTAGATTTGAGTGCCATCTTGGAAACACTCCAACAATTTTAATTATCCTAAAAAGGGGGGGGGGGGTTTCTAGCTCAATTTTAAACACAGCTTGAGTACTTTTAATCAGTATTTTAATTGATATGTAATGTGTTGCCCCCCCCCCCCCCATCCTGGGTTATTCCTGACTTGCATCCATTGCTTTCAGAATACGCTCCAGACCCTCACAATCAGTGAATGAATGAATGAATGAATGATCAAATTAATTAATTCATTGATTGACTGATTGATAGATTGATGGGCGGCATGGTGGTGCAGTGGTTAGCACTGTTGCCTCACACCTCTGGGACCCGGGTTCGAGTCTCCGCCTGTCTTCACGTGTGTGGAGTTTGCATGTTCTCCTCCTGTTGTCGTGGGGTTTCCTCCGGTTTCCCCCCACAGTCCAAAAACATGCTGAGGCTAACTGGAGTTACTAAATTGCCCGTAGGTGTGCATGTGTGAGTGAATGGTGTGTGAGTGTGCCCTGCGATGGGCTGGCCCCCCATCCTGGGTTGTTCCCTGCCTCGTGCCCATTGCTTCCGGGATAGGCTCCGGACCCCCCGCGACCCAGTAGGATAAGCGGTTTGCAAAATGGATGGATGGATAGATTGATAGATTGAGTGATGGATGGATGGATGGATGGATGGATGGATAAGAGGTAAGGAGCATGTGCTGGTACAGCGCGTTGCTGCACCCACCACATGACAAACTACCAGGATGGATGGATGAATTTTAATTCATAGGGGAGACCGTGATCAATTATAGGCTTGGGTCCAATTTGATTTTTAGAGCTTTCCTGTAAAATAAAAGGACAACGGTTTAGTGTAAGCAAGAAAGGGCCAGCAGATACATTAAAACTGAAAGAAGCACCATCAAAATTAAATCACCCTTTGCTCAGATAAATATGTATGGGTGCAAAACTGCTCCAGTATAAAATTCCTACATAATATTCACATGCAAATTCTATCACTAATACTAAAATCTGTCACATTTGATCAATAAACCTTTGACAGCCACAACTAAAAAAAAGCTTGTTATATCCATTTCAGGAATATAGTTAATGGTATATCATTCTTGTCTTACAAGTACACAGAGAAAAGATCCATACAGAAATCATCCTTCACTCATCTGAAGAACTTCATTACAGCATTTCTGACAATGTGTCATGTAAGGCATTCTGTCATGTCATCTGAATGAATCAGCACAACAGTAGTCTTTGATCCTCCTCATACAGCAGTATGCCAGGTCTGGGCAGTTGTTTTCTGTGGGGGGCCAAAACTGACCCTCATCATGGCAACAGAGGCCATTTTTTATGTTTACTTTAATGTGTTAGGAAAGCTGCTATAGCAGACCTGCGAGGCATTAATATTTTATAATAAATATATAGTAAGAAAGTTTTGCAGAGAAAAATCTGTTCTCTTCATACATTTAAAAATATCTTCATACATTTAAGAAGAAAAGTAAAATTAGCAAGATATGGCCAGTATGCCGGTTTTTGCCCAGATCTCTGTAAGTAGGCAATCTCTGACAAGCAGTTTAACCCTTTTCAAACATGGGCTGAAGGAAACAGAAAAGCTGTCTTTTGGAATTGCGAAAATTACCCCACCCTCCACTGGACCAAACCAATTAGAAGCCATACTGGTTATGCTCATCCAAAGAACCCAGTTCTATGACCCTGAGGATAATCTCTGTCCTGTTCTTTTGTGGTCTACTGCACAATGCGGACCTTTGCTTTCAATGGTTGTTTGGTGATTTAACAAAAGGTTTTTTGATAACCAAATAAGGCAAAATAGCCCCTGCCAGCTTGATTTGAAACAGGTATCTTGCTGTTTCCAATGAGAAGGGGGTAGATCAGCAGTTGGAAGCTTATTAATCACGTAACAAGTCTCAGATGTGGTGCGAAACTGATAGTGATATATTTAGGACATGATCTGGATAAGAGCAAACCGCTCAGCCCACTTGTTTCCTGGGATATTTAATACCCAAATGTTGAAATTATACATCCATCCATCCATTCATCCATCCATCCATCCATCCAGCTGCTGTTCCTGGTCAGGGATACAGAGAGGCATGGACCCCATCCCAATCAATGCATGGTGAAAACCTGACTGGCTATGCCCTGGACTGGATGTATGTCCATCACAAGGGGCGATACACACACTATGGGCAATGTCAGGAAGTGTAAATGTATGTCTTTGGCCTGCAGGGAACCCGTATGACACGGGAGAACACACAAACTCCACACAAGCAGATTGGCGGGAGGATTCTGACTCCCAGTCCTGGAGGTGTGAGGCAATGGCACTACCAGCTGAATCACTAAGCCATGCAGAAATTATGCCTGTACAAAATTACCCATCACTGATCTGAATGAAGAACTCTGCCTCTGTGACGCAAACCCCCTAGCAACCTTTAACCATTTTCTTTGTTCTGATATAAAATGTTCCTACTGGTTTCTATTTTTAGTTGCATTTTCATTCCAGTGCTCACAATAAAAGTGTTTGGAAAACAGTCAATAATGCAAAAAAGGAAGTATGGCTTTTATACCTACAGAGTTGTTTGGTTTTCAGACCAAGATAATTAGCTTACTTGATAAATAGATACATAAACAAGACATCTTGGAATGCAATTGTATTGCATACTACTGTCAAATAAAAGATCCATTTAAGCATAACATACTACCAGTATATCGCAGATATTTAATATCCTTCTAAGATTTGGGACAGTACGAAATATAAGCCAGAAAGAAAACAGGATAAAATGGACAATATGTTAAAGCTGGGAAAATATGTCGTAATGCTTTATATTAAGTGCACCTTCATAATGCATTCATTATGCATTCAGTGCACCTTCATAATGCATTCATAGAACATTCATAAACAGCATGCAAGTACACCTTAACATCCTAACATCCCTTGACAGCTTTAACATATATTAATAACAAACATTATATGATTATACAATTATAATGCTTGTTATTAATCTATATTACAGCTGTTAAGGGATGTTAGGATGTTAAGGTATACATACATGATGTTTATGAATGCTTTATGAATACTTAATGAATACATTATGAAGGCGCACTGAACGTTTTATGAATGCAATATACAGTAAAAGCATTATGAAGGTGCAGTTAATATAAAGCATTACCAAATATGTTTACAATGCATTTCCTAAATTTCAACTTTTAAAAATCGCTTAAATACTGAAAAGTTTAAAAGCAATAGTTTCTGTTTTAACATCAAAGCAATACTGCACATTCAAAGTTATTTTTAAGTAATAAATCAAACAAGGAACGAAACCAGCCACCTTCCGATTTTAACCGTATTTGATATTCTCAGCAGATCCCAGCAACTTCATCCTAATGGTCCGATGCAGATTATAAACCAAACTTACTAAGTTTCCAACAAACACCCCACTACAGTAACATTTAACACATCTGGAAACTTTTTATTCACAAAATAAGTACTCTATGTACTGAAAATATATACGCTAAGTTTCAATATAGAAAAATATCCATCTGCTTCCAAATAACAGAAATACTACAATTTTAGACCAATCACTTCAACTCATTCAAAGCTATCAAACAGATGGAAAAAAATAATATCAGATTTACTTATAATTGATAATACTTACAGATTTATGCAAATAAATCAAAAGTTATGGCAACCCTACACTGGTTAAGTGGTACATTAGATGAAAGGAAAAGCTCAGAATTCACTTACCCACGCTAATGCAATCTTATCAAAACAGTTAAACATTCTTAGTGGGTATGATTATTCACTATGGTTCCACAAACAATACAAAAAACTTTTACACTGAAAAAAATGCAGGCTCAATATTAACTTCTCTTTAAAACGCTGCATTTAAAACTAAAATGATACCCTAACTTATAATACTTAGAATGGAAAGGCATCATTTTTCAGCTACTGGTGTTTAAAATTTTCATGCATTTTGCTTAAATATATCAACAAGTAGAACCATCTAAGATCTGTATCAAAATTCTTACAAAGTTAAATGCAGATCATAACGCAAATTTTTGGAATACTAAAAGAAATTTATATTCAATAACCATTGATCAAGTTAATGTTCATCGTTCATCATTCTGCCCACAGTAAGTAAGCCATTGTATCACACACAATCTTACATGTCCAGTTTTATCTGCTAAAATGCTAGTGAGACTCCACAGGTGTTTTATCACCATACACACACTTATTGGTAGAAGAAAGTAATCTGTATTTCAAGTGAAATTAAATTACATTTATTCAGCTTTAGTGTCATTGTGCCGAATACAGGTACAGAGCCAATGAAATGCAATTAGCATCTAACCAGGGACAAATAAATACAAATACAATAAATGTAATTAATAATACACAAATTATACATAAATTGCTCAAACGTAAGAAACATTAGTGAGGCATGTTTCTGTAACAGTGAGCCCTATTTTGTAATATTTGTATTGGTTCTGTACTACCAATGTTCACACAAAATCATTAGCCTGCATTTTACTCAAAGTGGTACTGAAAAGCAGCAATACAAAGGCAGCTTTTTCCTGGGAATAGACAGGAAATTATCTGGTAATGAACAAACAGACATTACATTTCTGTGTGACATTTGTGTGTTAGTAGCTCAAAGATTCATGATCATGTTAACGCAAATTGTCCAGCTCATGTGTCATTCCCGCTTCATTCTGGCATACCTGTAGAATACCATGTCATTCCACTGCTGAAAAGCCCTTGTTAATCCTTCAGCCGTCAATCACCAGCTTCTGACTTTTTTTCCCTCCATTTTCAGCTCTGCTCCTTCCTTCCATTTTTTATACGTGTTGCACAACATGTGCATTTCCTCCCACACGCTCACTCTCAGTGAGCTACTTAATACTGATACGGCCCTGCTGCCAAATCGCTGCAATCTTGGCACCTATGGATGGTGGGCTGGCGAGATGTTCGCTTGCAAATGACATACAGCTCTACTGAAAGACAAAACACATCCATGATGGTATCTCTGTCATGTGTAGCTCAGGAGGTTAGGGGACAAGATATGTGGATTCAAATCTGTGGCCAGCAGAGTAGTTATATCATCGTCAGGCCATTAAGCAAGGCCCTTAACCCCAGTCTGCTCCAGGGGTTCTGAATACTGCCTGACTCCAAAACTTGCTCTCCTACTTTACATATATAGAGGTGGATGGTTCTGTTTCAGAAAACACAATTCCACACAAAAATTTCGTAAAGACTCAGAATAACAGAGCACTCAGCTGGTTGGTTGAAGCAAAATCTTGATCTGGGTTTGTACTTTTTGGACTTGAACTATCCACCTCGATGCATCGTAATTAATCAGTTATTAAGGTGGCGATCCTCCTTAAAGACTCCTACTTCTCATTGCCCCATATCACTATCATGTGCGGCAGGTAGACAGAAATTTACAAAACATAAGATGATAAGGAAAGGCTTAAAATATTCATAAAGGAAGCACTAACTGATTATGTTTGTGCTACAGTGATGATATTTGTATTACAATGCTTCTGGGAAACTCACCCCTGTTTTGTAGAGCAGAATACTCTCTCATGGTTAAGATAATCTTTGTGCTACAATGCTTTTGGGAAACACCTCTCTTTTGTAGCAAAAAAAAGTTGTTCTATTTGCTAGCTGCAGTAGCAAATGGTGAAGACTCTGACTCTGAAGTAGATAAGTAGCTAGCTAAGTGTAAAGTAATGCTAGCCTTTGAAATATATAATATATTGCTCAAAAAGCACTGTATGTATCAGCCAATATTCTTTAAAAATCAAGATACTGACATTGTTCCAATGTGTTAGTCATGGAAAATATTGCCATCCAAAATTGTAACTTTATCAATATCCAAAGTTAGCAAAACACAGCTACTGAAAAAAATGGACATAATTGCATTGGCCAGTTCCCATAATGGAGGAAGAGGGATTTTGTCAGCTTATTCATCACTTAGAAGAGGTCTAAACGTACTGGCCCATGACATGTTTATAATGAATTATTAAATCTGGCCAGCAAATCAATCTTTCACTTTCCACAGAATAAAAATGCTGTAATGTCTTCCCGCTAATTTGCGCTGCCCCCCCGTCAAGTAACACCTCGGTTATTCATTTATGCGTTTGCTTTTTTTTTTTTTACAGTAGGCAACCTTTTGACAATTTACAGTTGCTTGTTTGCCCTGTTTAATAATAATAACAAAAAATTATAAGTTTTCATTGTAATATTTGAAAGTTTTTTTCAATGAAGTTTAAAAAGGCTTGTGTTTATCAAAATAATAGAACAATCAATTAATTGAATAGAATCATGACAGTAATTAAATATTTCAGAATCATTCCCTCATTAATCATAATCGAATTGGCTTGGGGCCAACGATTTACACCCCTAACATACAAGCATACACACGCCTGAGACTGTGTCTCTCATGGCTGAAGAGCAAGATGGGGTAATCAAGAACTACCCAATTACCCCACAGGGATTAATAAAGTGCCTCTCTTCTCTTCTTTAGTGTAGTTCCCTCTTTATGACTTTCAGATCTTTCACTCCATAAACTGTAAAGTAATCTCCTTTGATTCACAGTGGACGCCATAACATGAAACAAGCACCTTACCTCTGAACAGCAATGGCACTTATATTTCAATAGTAAACAAATCACTGACCAAAGGCGAACCAGCTAGGATCTAATGGACACTTCATATCAGTATCTTAACCACTTCATCCATTCCAGAATCCGAGGACAATCTTCTGAAATGAAATCTTCATACCAGACTAAATATCAACATCTTCCTCACTGCAGCACTTCTCAGACTAACAGAAAGTACTGGAATGTGAATGAGTACTGTCACTTCTCTACTTACCATTCATTTCACACAGCTGTGCTACTAAAAAAAAGTCACATGTGGTCACAATGAGTTTTAAACACTAAAGACTAAATGATGCAAGAAGACAGACACTTGCAACTTTGAAAAATAAGCAACAAATTGCTTTAAGACGCTATGAGCGCCTTCAGTATTTTGAAATGCAAAGTTAAAACACAAGGAAATTGCTTCCCCTGGGTGCATTTCCAGAAAGCTGAAATGCCCATATACAACAAATGAGCTTGATATACGACTTAACAAATTTATTCTTCAGACCCATTCACAAGGTTAAAGCCCGGGATACCGCCACATATCTCCATCAGCCTTTACCTACTTCATTCTTTCTCTCCTTTTGCCCTAAAGACACTTAGTTATTGGTTATTTTAAGTAATACACTTTTCTCCCCAATGTACTCACAAGCATGCTACCTACATACCTGTGTTATGTAAACATACCTTCTTGCACACATGCATTGCCAAGGCCAACATGGACATGCTACCACATGCCTGTTACCACAAGCCAGGTGAACATGCTACCCTAAAACCAACAATACCGCTGTCCATTTAATATGCCACCCACATGCCTGTATTACCGGGCATAATGCAAATATACCACCCACATGCCGCCTTTGCCTCTCGCGCATCCCCTGCTCAGTGGAGGCCAATAACAGAAGCAGACCAAACAGGCACTTAGGAAGGAACTGGCAGCAAATCGTACACGTTAACCGAGGAACTTCATTTGACAGCACTGTGTGGACAGATGACTGCATGTCAGATGACAAGAAAACGTGTAAAAAAAAAAATAGATCCTTTGCGTTGCGATTGTTCTCCTAAATTTATCAGTTCACAAAATGGTGCTCAAATAAAATAATATGCAATACTGTGATACAGCTACTTGTGAAAGAAAACAGTGGGCTGGTTACACAAACCTTTTTGACACAGACAAAAACTATAGTCAATTAAATCTGACTGTCGTATGGAATAATAATAATAATAATAATATTAATAATAATTGTACCTAATACACACTGACGAACATTTCGATCTCGGCTCTTGAGAGTGTGGCAGCCCACGCACGCAGTACGCGAACTGACCACAACCTTTATTTGGATTATCCAAGCTGGATAATAAAAAAATTACGAAAACATCAGAGCATATCAATTTGTGTCCTTGTGTTAGAATTAATAAGTACGACGCCAGATGTTTTCCCTCATCTGCATGAGAGGGACGTGAGACAGGCAGGCGTCACAGAAATCGTTAACTCGCCATCTCCCCTTGAATCACGGCATTGAGAAGCTGCGCACACATCAGCCGCTCAGTCACATCTATGTGCCTTCATCAAAGATCCGTGGTAAATACCCGCACCTTTACTCCACCTGTGCAATTCAGTGGCGCTTCTGTGAACTCCTAAATCTTATCATCTGTTAATTATTTAAAACATTAAGATAATCAATAAATATATAGTATCTATGTTGCATCTACCCCACGGCAAACAACGCAAAAATTGCATCGCTTTCCAGCGATATGCACTGATAACACGTCTTCCACCGCAGCACCAGGATCTTTAATGATCGTTTACGTTTGACTAGCTTGCAACGTGAAATTGAATATAACTGTCAACCTAATCAGTACAGGTTCACAGGTATCAAAGATTTAATTACGATTTTATGATCTCGCAAAGGGACTACTCGGCAAACGCAGCATCAACCATCACGCTGTCAAAAAAAGAAAAAAAAACAACTGTGCATCAATCACTCTACTCGCAGTTCCAACCATGTCTTTAACACTCATTCACACTTACCTCTTTATTCAGGCAGTTCACATCAACATATCGGTACCTAGATTACACGACGCGTACCAAGCCAGGCATCCAGAGCGTAGTGGGGAACATGAGCACAGTTCTGCGTATCTGCGATTTCCTCACTCTCTCATAGAGAAATAACGGGTTTTCTCTTCTCCGGTAACGGTGCGCTTCATCCTGTACTGCATCGCCTTTGCATTTGTTGGAATTTGGAAGTTCCTACCAAAGTTGCAACTCCGCCTATCTATGCAGATGCAGGAGGCATGAAGTCACTGCGGTTCATCCCCCCACCCTCGCCGGTACGACTATCGCGAGACCGGTAGAACAAACCGTATAACATTCATAAGAGCGTAACTGCACAGAAACGTCTATGGTGACCAAAATCTTGCGATACGTTTTTGGTACGATGATATTTTTGGTACGTCTTTGCGTATGGTAATTGGGAAATTATTTTATGGATGGCATGTACTAAAAGCCTCTATTTAATGTAAAGTTTTTATTTTTTAAGATCTACAGGAGCAATTGATAAAGTGATGTTAAAGACATGCAATTTTGATACGTGCATATTTACTTGAACCGTTACACCACTTAATGGCGGAGTGAGACGTGAATTTCCATTCAGCCTATGTCGGGTTACGTGTGTGCTAAACTTACCGCACACCTGCAGTTCCCTGGTTCCCTGTCTCTTTTTCTGCACCTGTTCTCCTTATCAACATGCCTGAAGGAGCTGGATTCTCACCCCGCCCCCATACAGGTATCATCGCTCCTTGCTGCTCTTGACAACTGCAGTACACATAATGACTATGGGCATTGCCTCGCTACCCCAGCCTTATTCCCGTTTTGTTGCTCGCTTTGAAACAGGTACGCTCTGAAGCAACAAGTCATTCAGTGATTTGATCAGTTTCTGCCTCATCAAAGCAAGGTTTTATCGAAGAGCGCATAATTTTCTATTTGTTATTAGTATCACTATTATATTTTGATAACCAGGGTGTGCATTGACAGAAATTGACACCATTATTTTCCCAAAGTCAACCATTAGCACGACGCCTATACTCACAAAACTCTCGAAGAATTTGATCTTCTATAAGAGTACAATGGAAATGGAGCGTCGCTGAATTACAGCAATTTCATTTTTGTTGGAAAAACTGATACGAGGCGCTTCCCCCAGAGCCAGTCCAGCTTCCACCCCCGGTCTATAAACATCATCCACATGCCAAATCCCCCATGAATGTTAAAACCCAGTTACCGTCAGCTACACTCAAATGATTTTAATATATATCATTTAAATTTTTTCTCTTATCACTAGCACCTATTTTTAGAAGAATATCCCCTTTTGGCCATTTAGAGTATTTCTTCCCACACACGTTGTGCGTAAAGTGAGGATTGCAGTACATCGTTGTGCGCGCACTCCTGACGACTAGCAGACTCCAAACACGCAAACCGGGCTCGACGCGCGTTCAGGCACACACAACCTGCAGCCTCAACAGGCATAACAAACACTTCTCTCCTCACAATTTACCCATCAACTGCGACTTCACGAAAGGCAGTCTGGGCCTCTGACAAATATGTAAAGAAAAGCCACAACATTTAAGCGGGCAGTGCACAGCTGGCATAATATGTCTGACTTAAGTACAGTCCCAGCCAACAGCTGCATTTGTCCACCAGTCAACACAATTTTATGTGTAATGTTCAATATTGTGTTATGTATCCATTCAAAGAATAGTTACTATTTAAATACTTTTTAAAATATTGATATGAAATATTTAAACTAAAGATATTAGTTCTCTAATGATTTATATTAGTTTAAAATACCAATAATAGAAAAATCAGGATTCTGTGTTCATACAGTATGTGCAAGTCACTTGCATGACTTAGCATGCTGTATCTTCCTGTAAACCATCTCGGGGCCTCCCCCTTAAACCCGTCACAGCATGTGATCTGTGACTGTATTCTACCAACACAATGGTTATATGAAATGTACTGATTCGTGTAAAAATCAAAACAATAGCACCTGAAATGTGCTGCTTAATAGTCAATTATTTAATGAATAAGTAAATGAATTAAACCACCTACAGTATAGGTTAGATGTTTAACGATGCAGAAATGTAGAAACCTGATTGAGAATTTGCAAAATATATCAAGACTTCTAGAACGGTTTGCTTCCCAATTGAATGAGATGACCTTAAAAGATTTTTTTTAAAGGTGGCTTCTAGCTAACCCCAGTCTGGAACCGGGAAGAATGTAAATGGTAAAGGTAAAATTAAGGTGAGTTATCTGTAATTTTATGTTTAATCTTTAACATGGATGGTGTCGTGCTCAGCCCGAAGGAGTCACCTTGACACAACCAGAGAAAACTGCACATCTTACAATGAAGAAGAGGGATTTCATCCTGTAGGAAATGTGTCCAACCTGTGAGTGATTTGAAGCATATTCAAGTTGTAATTTGAGTCTTCAACAGAATGTTTGACTTTCGAATCGCAGGCTTAAAATTATTGGTCAGAGGACAGAGCAGAATTCATGTCCAGCACAATCAGGTAAAATTACAGTGAATCAATTTTATAACACAGAAAACATGACAGAAATTGCAATAAGCAAGCCGTCCTCCATAGATTATATTTTTGAACATTGAGTTAAAATGACATGTATAGGTGAGAATGTGACTAAAAACTGTTTTTGGTTCTATTATCAGCAACGTGTTTCCAAGAGCTCAGAAGTGCTGTGAGTCATTCCCCTGTGTGAGTGCTGCGATGACATCATCATGCTTCCTATAAAGGGCCTTGAAGCCAGACCACCCACCCGCCCACACAAACACCCCTGCTGCAGCCATCACATCCATATAGAATAACAGGGAACATCTTTTTCTGTCCAACCATCAGGGATGTTCAGCATTTTCCTTCAAGAGGAAAACCACAATGTCTAGCGGTAGCACTGTTTTGCCTTAGAGAAGATGATTTGGGGGGTGGGGGGAGAGTTTGAAAATTCTTTTTTGGGATCAGTATTATTGTTCAGTTGTGCCATGACAGAAAAAGGCTGTTATGAGACAGCATAAAGCCATAGCAAACAAGGTAAAAGCACCCTGATTAATTATCAGTATTATCTTTGAGTATTAATCTAAAAAAAAGAGAAAAAGCGTAGCTCTTGTTTCCTCTTTCTGATTTTATGTGATTGATATTCAGTGGGTTAGCTGATAGTGTCCTGGCCTGCAACTCAGAGTGTGATGTTTACATGCTCTCTCTAGGAACTCCCTCCTTTTGAAGGGCAAAGACAAATGTTGTTCAGGTGAAATGACGACTTTACAGAGCACTATCACGTCCAAATCACTGACTGTTTTGGCACCACATATGCGCACTCCAAAGGCAAACTGCAGCCTGCCATCCATTCTGTATCTCTCAGCTCTCTTCCAACCAATGTCTACAAAACTGCAGCACAAAGAAGTGTGCAGAAAATTGCTCCTGACCCACCAACCACGGGCACCATCTCTGTTGTCTGGGAAACATTACCAGCCAACGAAAACTGAAAACACTTGGCACCTAAACAACTTTTTTTTTTTTTTACTGCTGTTACCCTCTCATCATCAGCATATAAAACCAATACAAAATAGTTAAATAACACCCCATAATAATTGATAAAAATCAAGAGCCAATTTTGTAAAAAAAAATTATATATAATAATTAATAGAATATAGTATTCAAAAAACAACATAACAAATTTTGGTCCCTGGGCAGATGTGTTGCAGCTCAGAGAGAAAAATAAAGGAAGAAAGAGGTAAACTGAATGCACTGAATATTCCATGTCCAATAAGACCTCTTGAGCTGCATACTCCCGTGATCCAGGTCAAGTCATTGAAGGAAATGTTGAAACTTTCATGAAACAGTAAGCAAACCAGACATATTTTACTGCATTGCTCTCAAATGCCCAGACTAGTTTGTAAAAGAAACATGTCAATAATTTTGGGATTAGTGAACAATTCTTCATTATTCAGTATAACACATTTTTTAAAAAAAAAGTTAAAATGTTTTCACTTAAAATGCTTTGCATAAGTAATCAGAGGGTGTTCCTGCTCTACATCCTTCAGCAATCTTTATCAGAACCCTTTTCTGTAATCCCTAAATCACCAGCAGGTGTCACTGAAAGTTACAAATGTTTTGAAAGACACATCTATCTTCCATATCTGCAGTGTCACAGTGAGCCTATTCCAGGAAGCGCAAGGTGGGATGGGATGCCACTCCATCAAGTCCCACTTGCACCCACACGCACTCACACAATAGGGGCAATTTACGACACGATCTGCTTAAACTTTTGGAATGTAGGAGGAAATACTAGAAGAACATCCACACACAGAGAGCTGTTGCAGAAATCAGACCCACGGCCATGGAAGTTTGAGGATACAATGCTAACCATTGAACATCATCGCAGAGAGATGTATATGTACTCTGTATATGACTGTCATATCTAATTCACAAATTTGTTTGGGTCTGATAATAAGCTCTGGATTATATTGATGCCCACTTTAAAAACTGTAAATTTGCCTATTGTAGACAGACATTTACAAATTTGTAAATTTACATGACACTGATTCAATCAACTATGTCAGAAACAATTGCACTGAATGTGTTACTCAAATAATCAAAACATTCAAACAAAAACTACCATAAATGTAAGGTTTGCAAATGTTGTAAAGTTTAAAAGGAATTATAAATTTTCAAATAAAAATTTTTCCCAGGCTGCTCATGAGGCAAGCCAACAAAAGTCATATGTATCTAAACACTGTTTCTGTTTTATCACTACTCATACACTTGGGGGCACTATAACAACATATTCAACATATTTCTATGAACATAAAGCTTACATGAAGGCAGATTTTTTTAATTAATAAAAATGCATTAAGTTACAGGTTTACATTTGAAATGCTGTATAATGGATTATTGTTGCTTCCTCTTTCTAGGTCTGGTAATCAAGCCAGAAGGCACCATCTAACTGCATGATATGACTCTTGTGTTTCCTAAAACAATTCAAACAAGAAAATTAAGACAAAAGGAGTACGAGATGCAAACCCCAGAAACAATTTTCTACTGACCATACTCCAGAATTAGAATTGTTTATTAATCACAGCCAAGGCGTACAAAAGAATTTTCAGTGACACTTTCTATGAATGCTACATCTGTAAGAATCTATGATCACATTCGTAACATGTTATAATGCATTCATATAGCATTGGCTATAAATATTTATAAAAGGCATAACACAATATAGGCATGATTATTATGCATGATTATTATGCATTATGAATACTCGATGACGCTCTCATCTATAATGCACTATAGGTACCTTTCTAATGCAGTTCAATGTATCCTTAATGCTTATACCAACCATTATAGTGCATTTTGAAGGTATGTATAGTACATTATATACGAGAGCTTCATTGGAGCTTCTGAAGTATTATAATCAAAACTATAATGCCTAATGACGCTATTAACTCTATATGTAATATTTTCAAAATGTCCACTGAAGTAGACTGCATGCATTTGTGACATGAAATATTATAATATCAATACTACATTATTACAACTACATAAACTACGTAAAAGTTCTAATGAAATAAATACTGAAACACAAACATAATCAGATATATAAACTGATATACTATATTAATATATTACTATATCAATATACTATATTAATTGTGACGTCACAATGAACTTACAGGTGAAAATGAACTATCCGAATGACAATTAAATTGTCATTAATTTAATACTATTATTTAGTTGTCAACAAAATATAAAATTTATAAAAATAGTGTCTAAAACATTATTTAAACGTAATATTGCTTCATATGACCCAATTTTTCAATGGCGCTGGAATGCACCTTTGCATGATAATACCTATATACCAATGCAACGTGGCAGCAACAGTGAAAGACGAGAGAAAACAATTTTGCACGAAATTGCTCTTTATATACAATCCTGTAAAGGACCATGCGCAAAGCTACAAGTAACAAACAGAGGCACAGAATGGCTGAGGAACACGAGGAAGTTACGCTAAGGACATAGGGACACACGACAGGTCATTTTTACTAGAGCACACCACGATTACACATGCAACACAGGTCAAGGTACACGCAAACTTGGGAGCACAAACGTTTACGCTACAATTATATACAGCTACTTACAAGAGGACACATACAAGGGCTGTATACGGAGGGAGGGGAGAGTCGTCCGTTGCGAGCACTGATGAGGCTAGTGGAAGCCAGGCTACTTGTGGGTGCTGGCATCACCCTTGGCCACCAACTCTTCCCTCCACTCGGCCTAGGGAGATCTGCTGCCCTTTCCAGTGGGGCCTCCTAGACAGGGAACACCACACCCAGAGACTCCTACAGCCAGGCCTCTCTCTCTGATGACAGCAGATGCATCGAGCAGCTAGGTATCACTGGCAAAGCCAAGCTCCTAGTGAACGCTGAGTGGTCTGCCGGGTCTGGTGGTGCAGGCCCTCCTAGGCCACGGCGCTTCTTCCTCCATAACTTTGGGAAGATCAGTTGTTGATCACCAGGCTGGTTCTCCCGAGAGGCATCCTGCTCCGCATCCCAGGAGGCCTTGCCCAGTCGTTCACATTCCGGCAGCTGGTCTCGCAGCCTCTCCATGAGGTGCCACCCCCACATCTGGGACTCATGCAGCCACTTTGCTTGCTCCAGCTGTGCCACCAATTCGCCACGCTCCTGGGCCTCCCGAGTGCATTATGAATACTTGATGAAGCTCTCATCTATAATGCACTATAGGTACCTTCGTAATGCAGTTCAAAGCATCCTTAATGCTTATATCAACCATTATAGTGCATTTTGAAGGTATGTATAGTACATTATAGACGAGAGCTTCATTGGAGCTTATGAAATATTATAATCAAAACTATAACGCCTAATGACGCTATAGGTGCCGGTCGCACTCCTTCTTCCAGCTGGCTAACTCACCGCACAGCTCCTCCAGCTCCTGCCACTTTTGTTCCCCAGACTCCTAATCCTGTTGATTTCACTCCCACTGTTCGTCCAGCTCATAACACCCCCAAGCCAGCCGGGCCTCCTAGCTGTGGCATGCCTCCTCACGACTGAGGAGAGCAGCTTCATGCTGCTGCCTCTGCTGGTTGTGCTCGCAGCTGGGGTTGCGCCGCAGCTCATCATGACTGGCGAGCGGGGAGCACTCAATGACCGATGAAGAGCTGGGGTCCGCCAATGTGCCCACCTGTCTCGTTCACTGATGTTGTCTCCATTGAAGGTCCGGCGGGCAGGCAGAAGCGGCTTGAGGTCGTTCTGCACACGTCTGGGGCACTGCAGGAGGACAGAGTGGCACCTTTGTTGCTGCGTTGCTCCTAGCTCTTCTACAGGTGGGCTTAGGGGATGCTTCCAGGCAACAGCATAGCCGGTGCCCCCTCTTGCTGCAGCTCCAGCAGATGAGTGTCTCCATCAGGGCAGTAACGCATAGGAGCAGCGTGATGAAAGTCGAAAGTAGATGGTTTTGCATAAAGTTAAGTAATTTATGTACCTACAACCTAAAATCATAGCAATATTGACACCATGCTTGATCCTGTGTGTAGAAATCCTGTTTACCAGGGTGTGAATGAATCATTTCCTGCAAGCTTTCAAAAAGCATCCTACTTCCACAGTCATCTTAACATATGTCATTCAAAGACAACCATCAGCTGATTGGATTTTAAATAATATGTAGGTGTATGTTAAGGACGCCAGCAGCGACGATAGAAAAAAAGCAATGAAAGTCTATGCAGGTTGCCCAAGCTGATGCCATCCACAACACTTTTATAACTCTCCATAAAACACTAACATCCTGTCACCACTACCTGGTCCCATAGATGTCCATCCATCCATCCATTTTCCAAACCGCTTATCTTACTGGGTCGCGGGGGGTCCGGAGCCTATCCCAGAAACAATGGGCACAAGGCAGGGAACAACCCAGGATGGGGGGCCAGCCCATCGCAGGGCACACTCACACACCATCCACTCACACATGCATACTACGGGCAATTTAGCAACTCCAATTAGCCTCAGCATGTTTTTGGACTGTGGAGGGAAACCGGAGTACCCGGAGGAAACCCCACGACGACATGGGGAGAACATGCAAACTCCGCGCACATGTGACCCAGGCGGAGACTTGAACCCGGGTCCCAGAGGCACCACCATGCCGCCCCCGTCCCTTAGATGTATTTTGTCTATTTCAATGCTCCTGAAATAGTGTTTTTAAAATCAAGTCTTTCTAATGAATTGTGGCGATCTGGGGATCATTTTTATGAATCTTGACGCCACATGGATGCCATGCCGGACAAAATCAACTTCATTCATGCAGGAAGCCTACTGTAATGGACACATGTCTAATCATAATTTACTGCACATCTAAGCAAAACATTATTAATAAACATGCACAGTATTCCATAGACATTACGGTTTACATCCTTACCTGCAGAAAGCTTAATTTATAGAAGCATTGGACAGAAATCCCAGAAGTGCTGCATCCTGGCCTGCAAGCATCCACCGCCTTGTCTTTCCAAACTGGTTTCGTGCAGAAATTGTTGCCATTAGCTTTCACACTCATGCCTATATGAGTAACATCCCATAGAGAGATCTCCGCAGAACTTTTATTTAAAGGCAAATTCATATGGAAGATAATCACATTTAAATAGCTGTCCACTACGGTGGTTATCATGCAGGAAAGGGTTCATTGTTATACTGACCAATATAATGAAGTATGAAGGTATGTATAGTGCAATATAGATGAGAACTTCGTTGAAGCTTATGAGGTAATCAACACTATACCTTATGACTATCAATAGAAGATGCTGCAATGCTTTATTAATTCTTACCCTTACCTTACCATTATAATGCATTTTACAGGTATGCATAGTGATACACTAATGCCATACAAAGTACAACCCCCCCTCAAAAAAAACTATTATAAAGAAAGATAAGCAAGAAAAAGTAAATGAAATGAGCAAAATTTGCATGTACAAAGCAAATACTAAAATAGGTACAGTACAAAAAAGTAAATAAATAAAATTAAAATTTAAAGGTTAAGAATATATGCATACAAGTTGTAAAAGTGACAAGGGGCATAGTATGTCCAAAGAATACTGTTGAAGCATACAGGAAATACTGTAAATGAAAGTGATAAGTGCAAGTTATGTTCTTATGTTCTTATGTAAGTGTGCAGTCGGTCACAGAGGAGGAATTTAGGATAGATCATTATCCATGAGGGTTATGGCCTGAAGACAGAGAATAAATATTGGAAATTCTGGGGGGCCAGGATATGAGGCATCAGAGTCTCTGTTCCTCATCAGAGGCCCTGTTCCTCACCTTCTTCTTCATCTGTGATGAATACAGGTCTTCAAGGGGGCTGCTAGCCCCTGATTTTATCTGCACGCCACACAATGCATTGCAGCATCTGTACAGAGTGTAATGCGGCAGAGTCAAACTAACGCAGATGAGCGATGTGATGACTGATTCTAGAATTGCTGTGTAGAAGTGAACCAACAGCACTTGCATCAGCTTGATTTTCTTATGTCTTTGTATGTTCATGGACTGTTGGGGCTTTTGATTACATTGGTGATGCTCTTGTCTAACTTGTTGATGGTCCTATTGGGCAGTGGTACCTGGAAATCTGAAAGATTCCGCTCTGCTAACTATGGTGTCATCTATTTCTAATGGAGGTGGTGGGTAATGCTTTCTTCTGAAACTGGTTACCATCTCCACATCTCTTTGTGTATTCTGTTGTAACACAAGAAGTCTGACAGATATTTTACATTTTGAAGACAGACAGAGACACAGACAGTGAGTGTATAATGAGCAGAGCAAGAAAGAAAGCATTCAGCATACAAGTCTATGGGAAAAAAACATGAAGGGAAGAGGGATAAAAAAGAGGGATGCAACTAGAATATCAAAAAGTAAAATACAAACATACCTATCCTTAAAGGGTGAAACATCTGAGAGGTGGAACGGAGTTTCTAGGTAAAGAACTGTAGGAGGAGATAGGGCTTGAAAATCACAGGAATAATAAAACACATGAAAAATAATAATAAATAAAACTTAAGAAGAACAATGTATGATTGCTGTGCAGTCATATAATTATTATAATAAGATAAGATAAGATAAGAAAAGAAAAAACTTTATTTATCCCGAGGGAAATTCTTTTGTCCTTTACATGCTCAGTGCAACAATAGGAATAAAGGTAAGGTAAAGAGTATAAAGGGAACAGAAGTAATAGTCATAGAAATAATAGTGCAAATAACTATGAGTAATACTTTGTATTATAGCTATATAAATACTCATACTCTGTACAAAGTAAAAAAAAATAAAAAATAAAAACTATAACTAAGCTATAACAAATATAATAAAATAACAGATTATTAGTGCACGTGGTAATGAAAAGTGTCTTAGTGTTGTGCCTTGAATAATTTAGATAGCAGCATGTGATGATGGGATAAAACAAACATTCAATACCAAACAGATGTGTAATATTGCACAATCCAAATAAGGATTAATGACAGTTCTGAAAAGATCACCTACAAAATGAGGAAGAGTTATACAGCCTTATTGCCACAGGTAGAAAGGATTTCCTGTGTCGTTCGGTTCTGCATTTGGAGGCAATTAGTCTTTTGCTGTGGGAGCTCTGATGACCCATCATGGCTGCGTGCATGGGGTGGGAGGTGTTGTCCATGATACTGAGAAGCTTTTTCAACATTCTCCTCTCAGACACCTCCACCAGGTTCTCCAGTCTGACCCCCAGGACAGAACCAGCCTTTTTAATCAGCTTGTTCAGCCTGTTGGCATCAGCTGCCTTCACCCCATTGCCCCAGCACACAGCTGCAAAAAACACTGCGCTCTCCACCACAGAGTGATAGAACATAGTCAGCATTTTCCTACAAACATTGAAAGACCTGGGCCTCCTTAGTAGGTAAAGCCGGCTCTGCCCTTTCTTGAAAACAGTATCTGTGTTCTTGGACCAGTCCAGCTTACTGTCAATGTGTACCCCCAGGTATCTGTAATCCTCAACCACCTCAACATCTGTTCCTCTGATGGTGACAGGGATGGAAAGAGGAGCCTGCTTCCTAAAGTCCACAACCAGTTCCTTTGTCTTTGTGATGTTTAGCTGTAAATGGTTCAGCTCACACCACTCAACAAAGCTGTCCACCACACTCCTGTATTCATCCTCCTGTCTGTCCTTGATACAGGCCACAATGGCATCAGTCATCAGAGAATTTCTGCAGGTGACACGACTGAGACCTGTACCTGAAGTCAGACGTGTAGAGGGTAAAGAGGAAGGGAGATAGGACAGTCCCCTGTGACGCCCCCGTGCTGCTCAGGATGCTATCAGAGCAGCAGCTCTTCAGCCGGACATGCTGTGGTCAATTTGTAAGATAGCCCGTAATCCAGGCTACCAGTGGGGCGTCCACCTGCATTTCCGTGAGCTTATTCCCCAGCAGTGATGGTCTGATTGTGTTAAAGGCACTGGAGAAGTAAAAAAACATGACCCTCACAGTGTTTCCAACAATGTCCAAATGAAAATAAGCCTGGTTCAGCAGGTAGATGATTGCGTCCTCTACGCCGATGTGGGGCCGGTACGCAAACTGTAGGGGGTCCAGCCAAGGCTCCACCAGCAGCCGCAGATGTTTCAGGATAAGTCTCTCCAGCGCTTTCATGACATGTGAAGTCAGAGCCACTGGCCTGTAGTCGCTGGGGGTCAAAGGGTGGATCTTTTTGGGGACAGGAACCAGACAGGATGTCTTCCAGAGTGATGGGACCCTCTGCAGTTTCAGACTCATATTGAATATCAGATGTAGAACTCCACACAGCTGGGCAGCACAGCACCTGAGGACCCTGGGACTGATGCCATCAGGACCTGCAGCTTTACTGGGCTGAAGTCTACACAGTTCCCTTCTGATGTCATCTGCTGAGAGGGACAGAGAGAGGCAGTCTATGGGGGCAGGAGACGGGATAGGAGAATGGAGAAGGTGAGAAGAGCTGAGTGTGGGGGGAGGAGACGTAGGGGAGTCAAACCTATTGAAGTGCAGATTTAAGTTATTTGCACATTGCACGTCTCCATCCATCCCAACACCTCTCTTTTGTTTCAGGCCAGTAATGGCCCTCATTCCATTCCACACCTCCCTGGAGTTGTTTTCCTGGAATTTGCTTTCCAGCTTCCTCCTGTAGCAGTCTTTCCCCTCAGTAATCTTAAATTTAAGCTCCCTCTGTACCAGTCTCAACTGTTCTTTGTCACCGTTACTGAAAGCTCTCTTCTTCTTGTTGAGTGTGGCTTTGATGTCTTTAGTTACCCAGGGTTTATTGTTGGGGAAGCAACGAACAGTTTTTTTGGGAACAACAGTGTCCACACAGAAGTTAATGTATTCTGTGACGCAGTCTGTCAGATTATCTATATTGTCCCTATGGGAACTGCAAAGAACATCCCAGTCCGTTGCCTCAAAGCATCCCTGCAGAATCTCCTCTGTCTCCCTTGTCCATCTCGTCACAGTTTTCTTGACTGCAGGTTGTCTTTGGATGGCAGGTTTGTAAACGGGCTGAAGATGGACCAGGTTGTGGTCAGCCCTGCCCAGGGGAGGTAGAGAGATGGAGTTGTATGCCTCAGTAGCATTGGCATAGAACATGTCCAGTGTTTTATTGTCTCTGGTTTTGCAGTTTACATATTGCTTGAATGTTGGTAGAACAGTGGAGAGGTTTGTGTGGTTGAAATCACCCGTGACAGCCATAAACCACTCAGTAAGTGCATTGCAATAATACCTAACACAGTGCAAAGATTGAGTACCATCTGTTTAATTGGTAGTACTTGCTGTCGTTGCATTGTGGGCATGACCCGCCCGACAGTAACCTCCTAGAGGCCGAAGACGCGTGGGGGGACGGCCGTGTGGCTGTGGTGCCGGACGGTCCGGGTGGGCCCCATGGAATTGAGCGACGAGGGAGAGATCCAGGATGTCATTAGCGGGGATCCAGCTCCACTCATCAGGGCCAAAACCCTCCCAGTCCACCAGGTACTGGAGTTGACCCCGCTGGAGGCGAGAGTCCAACAGTTTGCGGACAGCGTAAATGTCCTCACCTAGAATGGGAAGTGGAGCCGGGGCTTCCAGGGGCCCAGAGGGGGGATGGAAGAGACTATAACGCACCAGCTTGAGTAGGGAGACATGAAACATGGGATTAATCCCGTATATACGAGGGAGTAGCAGGCGGTAGGTCACAGGACCTTGTCATCTAGTGAACTTGGGGCTCAGCTTGCGACCTGCAGGGAGACGAAGATTCTTCGTAGCCAATCAGACTCTGTCACCTTCTTTGAAATGGGGTCCCAGTCGTCGTCTGCGATCTCTGAAGATTTTGGTCCGAGTAGCTCCTTGCTCCAGTAAATGACACATCTGCTCCCATATACATTTGCTGCGTTGATACCAGTCTTCAAGGGCCGGAACATTGGTGGAAGTGGGACTCCATGGGAACAGTGGGGGCTAGAAGCTGAGAACACACTGGAAAGGGGTTAGACCGGTAACTGCATGGGGTATCGAGTTGTAGGCATACTCAGCCCAAGGGAGGAAGCGCGACCATTCGTGGGAGTTGGACCCACACATAATCCTGAGTATTTTCCCTACTTCTTGTTTGGTCCTCTCCATTTGGCCATTGGATTGGAGGTGATAGGCTGAGGAGAGACTGAAGGAGATGTTCAGTTGTGAACACATACCCCTGAAAATGCGGGAGGTAAATTGGGGTCCTCTGTCCGAAACTATGTCTTCTGGGAGCCCATAGTACCCAAAGGCTCCCTGTAACAGCAAATCTGACAACTCGAAGGATGTCGGTAACTTCGGTAAGGGAAATAGCCAACACATCTTCAAAAAGCGGTCTACTAAGGTGAGTATGGTGGTATTCCCCTTAGAGGGAGGCAAATCGGTGATGAAGTCCAGCGTCATATGGGACCAAGGGCGATTGGGCACTGGGAGAGGTTGTAGGAGCCCCATGGGCAGCCCCGCAAGGGTTTTATGTTGTGCACAGAAAGGGAAAGAGAGGACATACCTTTCTGTCTCTTTTTGCCACCCTGGCCACCAATAGTGCTTCTCCAAGATGCGAATGGTGGCTTTCACCCCGGCGTGTCTGGATCCTAGCAAAGTGTGCACCCATTGAAGTACCTCATTTTGCAGTTGAGAAGGAACAAAGGTTTTCTCAGGCAGACATTCAGGAAGAGGCGGCATGTTGTGGTTCCACTCCAACAGCCGTTGTACCAAATCCCAGGTAACGGGGCTCAGAAAGCAGGAGGAAGGTAAGATTGGTGACACGGATTCGAGGGGAATTGACAGGAGTGGGCATCTGCCTTGACGTTCTTGAATCCTGGGAGGTAGGTGACCTTAAAGTCAAAATGGGTAAAAAACAGAGCCCAGCGAGCCTGGTGTGCGTTAAGACGTTTGGCTTCCCGAAGATATTGCAAATTGCAGTGATCCATCAGTACTTGGAAGGGGTGTAGTGCTCCTTCCAGCCAGTGTCTCCATTCTTCTAATGCCCTTTTTATGGCTAACAATTCACAGTTCCCCATGTCGTAATTACGTTCTGCCACAGTCAGCTTACGGGACAGGACGGCACACGGATGGGTCTTACCGCTAAGAGGATCCTTTTGGTCCAAGACTGCCCCAATACCTGTCTCCGAGGCATCTACTTCCACCAGGAATAGGAGTTGGGAGTCAGGCTGTCTCAGGACAGGGGCTGAGCAGAACCATTGCTTAAGATTCTCGAAGGCGAGGAGTGCCTCTGGTGTCAACTCAGCTTTCTCTCTCTACGTTTAATCAGATCTGTGCATGGGGCTGCCACAGTACTGAAGTTCTGAATAAAGGTTCTATAAAAATTTGTAAAACCAAAGAACCATTGAAGTGCCTTAGTTGTCATAGACTGAGGCCAATCTCGTACAGCGGCGACCTTGTCTTGATCCATAGCCACACCCCCAGGGGAGATTGCATACCCCAGGAACTTCATGGTGTGACGATCTAGCTGATTCTGCCTAAGGCATTGGAGCACCTGTCAGACATGCTCGACGTGCCGTTCCTCTGTGTCTGAATAAATCAGAATATCATCAATATAGGCAATCACAAAAATGTTCAACATGCCCCCCAATATATCATTGATAAAGGACTGAAAGACTGAGGGGCTATTAGAGAGCCCATAAGGCATCACGAGATTCATATTGCCCAGTAGAAATGATGAATGAGGTCTTCCACTCACCACCCTTCTTTGTTCTGATTAGATTATATGAACTCCGTAAATCCAGCTTGGTGAAAACACGAAGAGAACAAAGTTGCTTTAAGGCTGAGAGGATTAATGGAAGAGGCTCTCTTCTTCTCTGTGCAATTTTGTAATGTCCATTTTTGTAATGTACCGGCATTACTGCTATTATTACTAGCGGTATATCTGGGACTAGCTTTGAATATGTTCCAGTCTGTGGAGCTTAAGTAGTCCCTCGGAGCTTCTATGACTTCTGTTTGCCATATTATAACCAATTTTACTTAGGCTAAGCAGCTCAGTAGATTTCCTCTGAAAATATTAATTAGCTCAAAAATTATTGAACATGAAAATATTATCCACCCACGCACCTGTAATTACTAATTCATTTCAAGGTCAGCATACAGAGAGCAAAGACATTAAGAAAATGTAGTTAATTTGTTTCTGAAATAAAATTTATGTTAATTAATTACTGGAAAATAAATGTTGCTGTCACAAGGTGAGGACAAGGTAAGTCCAGCATTCTTTCCCACTTATTATCCAGCCTCAGAAACTGCCCTAAGTGCATAATACAGTACAGTACATGCCCCCACCCACCCAAGTTAACCAAGCTTCTGAATCATTGTTTAACCCAAAGCTTTAATTGATTACCAAAAAATAAGCACCATAATATTCAGACTACTTTTCCTTTAAATTACGCATATTGAAAATAAACTGTTTATACACTTTATTTCCTATTCAGTAATTATCCGTAGTCATTGGAACAAGGTACCCTTTGAAGAACCATGCAAGGAAAATGCTAGTATGATACTTTATTTCATGTGGTGAAGGTTGGTGATGTTCCAGTTACAGCTCTGAGGGCAAGAACTCAAGAATTAAACTTGATGCACCAACAGGGATCCAGTGCAGGTGTAACATTTGCATTTTAGCTGATGGAATACCAGATGTACCGCTGCACTTTGAATGATCTACATTGATTTCACAGTAGATACTGGTAGCCATGCCAGTAAACAGCTACAGTAAGGAATTACCTGGACACTGAATTGAGCTGCATATTCTAATAAATTTGATACTCCTGACATGTTATACAGAGTAAATCTACCTAATCACAAAATAGCTGTAATGTGATCAGGAATCTCGCCATCACTCATTATCCTTAGATTTCTAGGAGAAATTTACAGAGATAATGATGATGATGTACTGTATGCTGGATAGTGATGTCCTGTTGAATAGCTGGGATGGCAGGAAATTGCAAGAAGCTCTGTCTTCAAAAGGTTCAGCTGGAGGTGGAGATCCCTCATGAAGGTTGTGATGTCAGTGAAGTACATGGAAGCCCAAGCAGAGACTATGGTGTCCTTGGGAAGGACAGTTAGAGTTAGATGCATTCTGCCTCGTAGTGGCTAGAGAAGCCATGTGAGTGGGTGATGGGAGATGTGGTGTACAGAGGGCCGAAAACTGAATCTAGAGGCACACCTGATGCAACTGGCATCTTTTCATTTTTAATATTGTCACGCCCACACAGGCGGAACCTACCAGGTGTGGGAGGTTAGGGCTAATGAGTGGAGGGATAAAGGCAACCCGATCACACCCGTCCAACGCAAAGTATTGCGCCGATGTACTCGAGCCTTACTAAGCACTCTCTAGTCTATCGTCTTACCCTTGCTCCTGACCTGATCCGTTTGCCCAGTGTTTGTTCCTTACCTGTTTTTCCTTCCCTCTCCAGACCCGTTCCCGTACCTGACCTGCCCTCCCTGCCGAGCCCGGCACGTCTTGTCCCCACCTCCCTGTGTGGTCGTGTCCCGTGCCTGCGTGTAGGATTGACCTTCCGGCTTTCGACTATTCCGCCTGTCCTTCGACCTTGCTTTCTGCCTGTCCCTTTCTGTGCTGTCGTTTGGCGAGTACAAATAAACCTTTCGTGGGTTTGCAATCCAGGATCCGAGTCTCTCTGTTCTGGTTTGCCTGACAAATACCTGTTCTTAAATATTTTATGATCTTTTCATTTTAATCTTTAATTTTCATATTCATTTGTATACTCAGGTTTATTTTTATTTTATGCACATTATTTCTTATCTTATTTTCTCTAAAGCACTTTGAATGACCTTTGTGTATGAAGATGTTCTATACAAATAACTTTGACCTTGTAATGCACTTTGAAGGGTATACCTCAGAAGTAAGACTCAAACCACCTCAGAGCCGTGTCATGGCCCCCACGGGAACTCTCATTCATATGCCTAACAGGTGGCCCAGCAGCAAGAACAGCGGTGGACATTCAGAAAGCCACTAAATAGAGAGGATGCTTCATAACAGGGACAGGAGGAATAGCATAAATACCAGCATCCTCGGAAGGACAACACGGCTCATCAGACATGCAAACCTCCAGATACATCTTACTCCGGATGACAAACAATGGTTGTGACACTGATATGCCCTTGTTCCCCCTTCTAAGCACCTCTTTTCTTCCTCCATACAGATGTCCCTGGCATGCATTAAGGGCTTGATCATCAGCTTCAGTTTGCCTGGACTTCTGCATCAGACCAAAATCTACCCAAGGTTTTTACCATGACACAGCTACACTGCAGTAACTCCCCATGGACTAAAACACAGTATCACCTCCCTAGCACATTCCCAGGGGGCTCCTCGCCCTCCTATGTTTGATCAGTAATTGTATCTGGGCTAATGCGCTCCAAGTCATGGATTACATAGTATTTTTAGACACAGAGGGAAAATACCACCCGATGCACAGCAGAGTGCTTTTTAAAACATACAAAACATGGCTTGGAGGTCATTACCTTGCTTATACTATGATTACCACACATTTGGCTTAAACATTTAGCATTTATTGGTAGAACTAATTATTTTAAACATTTGTTCAGTTTCTGTTAATTTCAAATGGTGTTCTATGTTGTTCTATGTGGTAAAGATTGTAACGGATACATTTTTTTTAACTTTCAATACCATCCATCCATTATCTCCTGCTTGATCTGAGGTAGGGTCACAGGTGCAGCAGTCTCAGCAGGGAAACCCATCCTTCCCTCTCCCCGGCCACTTCATCCAGCTCCTCCGGGGGAATCCCGAGACGTTCCCAGGCCAGCCGAGAGACATAGCCCCTCTAACGTGTCCTGGGTCTTCTCCGGGGCCTCCTCCCAGTAGGACATGCCTGGAACACCTCACCAGGAGGCATCCTAATCAGATGCCCGAGCCACTTCATCTGGCTCCTCTCAATGCGGAGGAGCAGCAGCTCTACTCTGAGTCCCTCCCGAATGACTGACTGAGCTCCTCACCCTATCTCTAATGGAGAGCCCAGCCATCCTGCAGAGGAAACTCATTTCAGCCGCTTGTACTCACGATTTCGTTCTTTCGGTCACTACCCACAACTCGTGACCATACTGTAGGTGAGGGTAGGAATGTAGATCGACTGGTAAATCGAGAGCTTTTCCTTTTTGCTCAGCTCTTTCTTCACCATGACAGACCTATAAATTCTGTCCATAAAAACTATGATTCAGAATCGGTGACAAAGGGCAGCCATGATGGAGTCCAACCCTCACCGAGTCCGACTTATTGCTGCCCATGCGGACCGGGCTCTGGCACCGGTTATACAGGGACCGAACCGCTTTTAAAAGGAAGTCCAGCACCCCATACTTGAATGCCTTCTCCAAGACCACAAAACACATGTAGACTGGTTGGGCAAACTCCCATGAACCCTCCAAAACCCTGTGGAGAGTATAGAGCTGGTCCACTGTTCCATGGCCAGGGTAAAAACCACACTGCTCCTCCTGAATCCGAGGTTCAACAATCCGGCGGACTCTCCTCTTCAGAACCCCCGAATAGACCTTACCAGAGAGGCTGAGGAGTTTGATTCCCCAATAGTTGGAGCACACCCTCCAGTCCCCATTCTTAAAGAGGGGGACTACCACCCTGGTCTGCCTGTCCAGAGGCACTGCCCCCAATGTCCACGTGATGGTGCAGATGCATGTCAACCAGGACAATCCCACAGCATCCAGAGCTTTTTAACCACCTCAGCGACCTCTGCCCCAGAGATAGGGGAATCCACACTCAAGTCCTCATATGTTGGAAGGCATGTTGGTGGGACTGAGGAGGTCTTCGAAGTTCTCCCTCCACCGACCCAAAATGTCAAAGAGTTGAGGTCAGCAGCACCCTATCCCCACCATAAACAGTATTGATGTTGCACCGGTTTCCCGCCCTCAGCCACCGGATGGTGGAGCAGAATCTTCTCGAAACCATCCAGAAGTCGTTTTCCATGGCCTCGCCAAACTCATGTCACACCAGAGTTCTTGCCTCAGCAACCGCCGAAGCCGCATCCCATCCGGCCTGCCGGTAGCTGTCAGCTGCCTCTGGAGTCCCACAGGCCAAAAAGACCTGATAGGACTCCTTTGTCAGCTTGACGCCATCCCTCACCACCGGTGTCCACCAGCGGGTTCTGCAGTCGCGGATCGGACCGCCAAGGTCCTCGCCATTGGCCACTGCCCAACCTGACCCCTATGGCCCCTCCCATAGGTGGTGACCCCATTGGAGGGGGGACCCACATGCCTTGTTCAGGCTGTGCCCAAGCAGGCCCCATGGGTGCAGGCCTGGCCACCAAGCACTCGCCATTGAGCCCCACCCCTAGGCCTGGCTCCGGGGGGTGAATCGCGTCCAGGCAAGGGACACCGTGGATCCAATATCTTTTTCTTCATTAGGGGTCTTGTGACTTTCAATACCTTTACATTTAATCCAGTGCTCAACTTATAATTAAATACTATTCAGAGAATACACTGGCTTAAATACTGTGGAACACCAATTGCAAATGAGCATAGTTTCAGTGAATGTCTAAAGAACAAAACAATTGATCAATACAGACACATAAATCATTATACTACAGCTAAGACAATTACACTTCAATGAAGTAGTGTTTTCATATCTTTGTGAATAAACATGTTCTGATAAGAAAGGTAGGACACAGTACTATCTGCTCAGTTGCATCAGAAATATTTATGACTGCAATAAATAATGACTGCTTAAAAAGGACTCAACTGAGAGCTGTCAACAATCTCTTCTAAAAAGGCAGAAGTCAAAAAAAGGAAATTCACTCATATGGTAAGCAGAAAAAAAATCTTACATTTTATTGAATGTACTGTTCTAATAATCTGAGAAAGAGAACTGGGTTTAATTGACTAAGTGTGTTTACACATACAAGGAATTTGTCTTCAGTTGCTAGTGCTCACATGTGTATTTCTGTAGGGAAACTGTGTACAATATGATGAATGGCTCTCTTGGAGTGAATTTACCATACTCCAGAGAAATTGATTACAGTTCTATTTTAATAATTTAGTTTAAAAGGCACTGCTTATCAAATATTATCATTAAGAACTGACAGTATGAATGACGCTAAAAATTTTTGCCTGGTACTGAGGAAGTGGCACATTGCATCCATGCTAACTAATACTATTTACTCATATATGCATCTAATATTGACAAGAAGTTTACAAACATGAATACAGGACTCCAGGAATACAGGATATTTTTGTCATGGATGAAAAACAGATTTTGAAGAAAGCTTTCTTTCTGATTCGAGTCTCACCATGGCTCCATTTGTGTGAAGTTTTCAGCTTACCTGGATTTTCCCATCAGACCAAAATCTAGGCAAGCATGTCGTTGTCGGTTTTCCCCCACAGTCTGAAAACATGCTGAGGCTAACTGGATTTGCCAAAATGCCCATAGGTGTGCATGTGTGAGTGAATGGTGTGTGAGTGAATGGTGTGTGAGTGAATGGTGTGTGAGTGAATGGTGTGTGAGTGTGCCCTGTGATGGGTTGGCACTCTATCTTGAGATATTCCCTGCTTTGCGCTCATAGGCTCCAGACCCTCCATGACTCTGAATAGGACAAGTGGTTACAGAAAACAGATGCATGGATGGAATAGGTTTCTTCCTAAAATGTTACAGACATCATCAATCAACACTTGTAGAACAGACAACATGTAGTGCTGGATAGCTCAGGTCCAGAAAATAAAAATCCAGACCAAGAAATTGTTTCAACCAAACAGTTGAGTATAAAGAGTCAAAGACGCAAAGTACTCAACTGGTTGGTTGAAACTAAATCTTGCTCTAGTTTACTTCTTTGGACTGGAACTAACCACCTCTGATGACATGCGGTATCTCTACTTAGACACCCAAGTCCCCATACGTTTCCTTGCCTATTATTATTAAACAGTTTTGGTAGACTGGCCTGGTTATAGGAGAGCAGGCCTTTTGTTTCTGCTCATATGTGAGGTGTTTCAAAGAGAGGCATTAGAAAGTATAGTCGGGTCTTCTGTATTGCAACTTTTGCCATCATGATTTCTATAAATCATGGGGTCATCATAAGAAATTTAAATAGGATTTTTTTATAGTTTTGTGAAAGCCACAGACAACATGCGAAGGCCAGCAGATAATACAAAAAGTTTAGTAACTCATAAATGCATAAAATATATGTACAGTGCTGGTATGAAGGACTCCTAGTGTTTATGGCGGCCTCTCACATATCTCGTAGTGATCTTTGTACTTCGAGTGCCTTGTATCGTTTTCCTTTGCTGCACTCACATATTTGCTACACTTGTCAAAGGTATCAAGGGGACTAAAACGTTTTGTGCAGTTTTTCCAGATTGCAGTGGACATGTGCCCTTAACCCCCCTGATATAGAAGGATTGACTGTAGAAGAACTTGAAACAGTGAATTGAGAAGTTGTCATCCTAATCTTCTTTTATGCTCTTTCTTTGGAAGGACACAGACTGATAAAACTGCAAAGTCAGACTGAAAATGAATGAAATCCTGAATGAGACCCTGGAGCTGTACAGCAGCACAGTCCCTTTGAACTTCAGCCTCCTCTCACCAGTATCTGCAAACAATACCACTACTTTGCAGTTACCCCATTCTGTAGCACTAGACAAAGCCATAAATACGGTCACTGTCATCATCCTCTTCATCACCATGGTGTCCTTGGGTTGCACCATGGAAATTCCCAAGATCAAGACCTACATGCTGAAGCCCAGGGAAGTGCTCCTTGCTGTGTTGATGCAGTATGGCATTATGCCTCTCACGGCCTTCCTTATGGCCAAGGTCTTCCAGCTCAGCCCTTTGGAGGCTGTGACTGTGCTGATCTGTGGCTGCTCTCCAGGTGGAAACCTGTCCAACGTCCTGGCCTTGGCTTTTCAAGGTGATATGAACCTCAGGTAAACTGGCTCCCGTATCTGTTCATTCAGGTCTCCATCATTGTAACAGGTGACAGAGTCTATTACACTCTCTACGTACCTTCATCTGTGGCCTAGTGTAACAATCATAATTATAGAGAGTTTAATTATATTTTTAATTTCAACAAGTGATAAATCTAAAAATACATGCATTTAATATTTTTGAATGAAAAGATGGTAACACTTTATATTATCTGCATCTTCATAATGCCTTTATAATGCAGTCGAAGAGATCGAATCATATAATCATATAATGTCTCATTGATGTATATTAATGTATATTTACAAGCTGTTTATGAATACATTATGAATGCACCATGAAGGAGTATTGAATGTTCTATGAATGATTTATGAAGGTGCACTGAATGTTCTATGAATGATTTATGAATGCATTACGAAGGGTATTGAATGCTCCATGAATGCTTTATAAAGGCATTATGAAGGTGGAGTAAAACTAAAGTGTTACTAAAAAAGTATTCATAGATTTTTCCAAAAATAATGATTGTCACTAGTAAAATATGTTTGTACTTTATAGTAGCACTTTAGTTATGCTGTCCCCAGGCAAAAAAATGAAAGACAAACAAGTAGGAGAGTGTACTCGCAATGAAGTGCATAAAGTGCTGCTTTAATACCAAGTTCACGCTCCATGTGTTTCAGATGTTATCCTGTAGGTCAACGACCCTGTCAGGTCTCTATCATTATATAGCTCTGTCTAGTGTATATCTCTCAGGTCAATGACCCTCATCAAGTGTTCATTTTAGATAGTTTATGACCCATACCAATTTCCTCAATAAATGACACAAACAAGTACTCAACGAAAGGATAGTGGACAAGAAAACACTATCAGCAAACAAGCTGTTCTACAGATACAATATTGCATGTAACATTTCTTAATGCAGACAGCTTGCTGTTCCAAGCCGGAAATCATGTGGCTGATGAAATCATCAGCTGGCCATTTGTATCCACAAGTTCCACATCCGCAGATTTGGGGAAAAAAAATTACAGAAACTTCCAAAAAGCAAAATAGCAAAATTTGAATTTGTCACAAACTGAGCACTACACTGAATCCATGCAAATGAAGTGATGTGTAAGCATATCCTATCTATATGTACTTAATCGGCTGCTGTACTTTATTTTTCTGATTTAATTTTCTGCATTCCTCATCTGAACACACATTTACACACATTTTTTTCTTGCCATTATTCCATAAGCAATACAAAATAATAAATATTTGCATAGCATTTTGTCACGATCGCGGACAAAGCGGGCGATCGTCGGGCAGGCGAGCGAGCAAGGAGCAGGCAGGCAAGCGGGATTCGCGGAAAACGGGTCTTTAATCGGGGAAACGGAGCAGGTAGAGCGGGACGGAACACAGGCATTGACAAACATCAATGATGGACAGGGCAAACAGGTAAAACCAGGACTTAAATAAGACATGACTAATCAAAATAAGCAGACACAGATGGAGACGATCAGGGAAGAACACGTGGGTAATCAGGGGGCGTGGCACACACGAGGAGCGGACGAGCCGGGCATGACACATTTATATTGTATTAAGTATTATATGTAATCTAGAGATGATTTAAAGGATATGTGAGGATGTGCATAGGCTATACGCCATTACTGCAGCATTTTATGTAAGGGACTTGTGCATCCATGGATTTTGGTATCTGCAGGGGGTCCTAGAACCAATCGCCTATGAATACAAAGAGCCAACTGTACATACAGCAGATAGTGTGATGCCAACCATGGTGTGACCACTGGTGCCAGACGTGGTAGTTTTAGCATACAGAAAAAGACACCATCCTGGGATTCTCCTCATATTATTCACACAGTTCACATTAATGACCATATTTGATATCTGAGTGAGGAAGTTCTGGCACAGCAATGGTGAACATAGCTGAAGCATTATAGGACTATTTGAAATTACAGAGTATTATTTCCCACTGACAAGCAGTTACAATAATGGCCCATTACATTAGGTGCATTTTGCATTTCTATCTTATTCTTATATTATTTTATCTTATTTTCTGTAACTATTAAAAACCATATATGGTACTGCAAAAAAACTTCATATAAGCTCAAATTCAAAATATTACTGCATTAACTGTTTGGTATTTAGTTAACAGGAATTAAAAGTGTTGCAGATCATGCTGAAATATTGTTAGGGATATTTAAGGGAAAATAATTGACTTTCTTCAATGGACCTGGAACAAATTATAAATATAATTTTCCATTTACCACAATGGATATAGTTTCCCAGTATTCAATACTGATTTGAGTAGCTTCTTATAATCAGTTACGTCAGGGCAAGGCAGATAGTAGCTCATGGGGTAGGATGGAAAACCTGCTGGATACCAGCACTTCAGGATCATGCTGCCTATCCCTGAGTTACACTCTGATAATGGGCTATAGTGCTGGGTCTTGCCCAGAACAGCTCAGGTGACTCATCTGTATCCAAAGGAGCAGCAGCTCTATTCTGAGGTCACTCAATCTCCATATTATCTCATGGAGAGTGAGTCAGGTAGCCCTGCACTCCTCATTTGGGCTACTCCATCTCAAGACTTTGTCTTTTCAGTCATTTCCCACAGCTCAGTGAGGATAGGGACTGACCGATAAAGTGCAGGCCTCCTCTTTAACTCTCATTGCACCACCATGGACCTCCTTACATCCCACAAATCTGCAGTCACCAAGTCGATCTGCATCACAGTCCTTCTCACCGTCTCCCATGAGTGAGATCCCAAGGTGCTAAACCTCCTTCCCAAAGGGCAGACTCTGATTCCCGCACTAGCCCAGGCTCCTTCTCTGCCACAGGGGTCTTATTCCACATAGCAGAGCCAGTGTGCGTAACAGGTCCAATCTCACACATGCTAACTGCCCAAATGGCAGAGGCCCTTTCACGTTGCGGGTGGAGAGCTCACAGGATGGCCATTAGGTTTCATGTAATCTAATAAAAACATTTTTCCCAATCACAATTTTGTATAACATTATATTTATTTTTCCATTCTAACTTGATATTTTAATGAAAATGTATGCAATATTCCCCTGGCACACTAGCTTCTGTAAAAGCACTTTAATGTGTTACAGCTCAAATATCAACAAAAGTACATGTGAATAAGTCAAGACAAATGAGTATACAGTAACATATATTTGTGTTTGGACTTAAATTTCAGACAGCTTAAGGGTATTATTATATTCTCTGCTGCATTGTCATTGTGTTTTTATTTTTTTTTAATGGGTGTCTGCCAGATTTATTCCAGAAAAGAATTTAATACATTTTAACATCTTGTTAAAGCCATAATTTGTGTTATATTAAGTTTTTGTGTGTATGAATTGTGCAGTGAATTATTCCATTAATTCAAGCCAATAAATCAAATCAAATCCAAAAAATCAAGGTTATTATATTAAGCATTCAAATGTAACAATTATGTACACATTAGAACAGCCTAATGAATATTAACCATGAGACCCTAAGCAGTCTGATGGATGAATATTTGGATGAGTGTTTGCCAAAATAATTGATATTTTATCTGCAAATTGAGGAGCAAATTTTCAAGTCTCATTCATTCCATGGGTTTGGAAATGTAACGAAAGTTTTTTGTTGGATCAAATAAGGACTGAGTGAGATTTGTTTCCCAGTACTGTAACATATGAGGATGAAGCCTCATCTTAAAAACAGCAAAAAGAGAGAGTTTTGGAAATCTGCTCTTCAATTATGTCATTAAAGTTGTATACTCCTGTGTTATTAGGTTTTAAGAAAATTAAAAGTTAGGATCCAGTCATCCAGTATCTCTGAGGAGTTATTTTCTTCATTTGTGATTACTTGTGATGCACAAACTGAGGTTCCAGCCTTCCCAAATACTGATTCCCACTACAAACTGAGTGAGGTTCCAAAATAGAGTCCTGCAGGCTCATTAGGATAACTTGGCTTCTTTTCTCTGCCAGCATTGTGATGACCACCTGCTCAACCGTACTGGCCCTGGGCATGATGCCACTACTCCTGTACCTGTACTGCAAAGGGATCCCAAATATACAGAATGCTGTGCCCTTCTTGGGTATCTTCATTGCCCTGCTCATGACACTTCTGCCATGCGCCATTGGCATAGTCATTAACCACAGATTTCCTCGCTTCTCACATATCATCACAAAGGTGAGGATTCGTCCACACAATGCATAAGCCTTGCAATGAGTGTTGTTCTGATCCGATCAATGTGCCGATTTATCATATTTACACTATTTAAATCTAACATCTGGTCACATGTAACGTGAAGGCTGAAAAACATTGCCTGCCTCAGCTTTTTAACATAGAAAATATGCTTGGCAACGAAGTATTCATACTGTACAAACAATTTTGGTAGGATGTACATCATGTGCACTTCATAAATAAGAGTAGTAGTAGTGACACTAAACAAAAAGATGTATTATTGTTATTCAGGTAATCCATAGTCACAAGCTATGCTAATATCTTAATGTGAGTGAATGTTACATAGCACTGTTCAAGACACCCAATGCGCTTTACAGAATCAATGGGAAGATACTTCAATCACCACCACTGTGTAGCATCTGGATGATACAACAGCCATTCTGCACCAGTACACTCAACACACAGTAGCTAAGGGTGTGAGGGGCAGGGGAGAATTCACCAGTTAGATACAGAGGAAGATTAAAAGGGTAGACTTTAGCCAAGACATCAGAGTACCACCCCTACTCTTTCAAAAGATGCCCAAGGACCATTTATGACCTCTGAGAATCAGGACCTCATTTTTACATCTCGTCCAAAGGATGGCATCCTATTTACAGCACAGTGGCCATGTTACTGCACTGGGGCATTGGGATCCACATGATCACAGGGATGGACTTCCCCTGTTAGCCACACCAACACCTCTCCCAGCAGCAACCCAACTTTCATAGTTGGTCTCCCATCCAAGTATTGACTAGGCCCAAAACGGCTTAGCTTTAGATGGATTACCTAGTCTGAACCGTGGGTGGTATAGCTGCTGACACAACAGGTGAGTATAAAATCCCTGCTCTCTGGCTGATTTAGATTAATTGTAATCGGCAGATGGGAATGGGCATCCTGCTGGTCTCTGCAGTGATAATCGCCATCCTCATTGGCATGACAATCGGAAGCGAGATAATGCTAATAATGACGCCCCCGCTGATAGCCACAGCGTCTTTGATGCCTCTCACTGGATATGTTCTCGGCTACCTGCTGTCTACAGCCTTCAGGTTCAGTGGCCCGTAAGTACACATTCCTACCATTTCAGATATGAGGTACTATTGAGGGAAACATTTCCTGCAATCTTCAGTATGAACTTAGATTTTGGGAAACATTGTGTGAAAATTCTTCTGTCAAGGGTTTGCAGGGAGGTCCAGTCCCACATGGCTAAATTCAAATATCAGGGTGAGTGACTTATTGACAGTGCCTTATTCAGAGCTTTATATTTTTTCTTTGGAAATTATTTCTGTGCATATTTCTAGTCCTCGTTCTTATTTCAATTTTCAAAACAGTCAAAATTTATTTGACTGCAGATAAACCACTTATTAACATTTTAACCACATATTAACAGCTTTTGGGATTTTGAAGCTTGTATCCATCTATATTTATACAGTGGTTCAGTATGTTTTTTCTTATTTGAAAATTACCCACAAATTCTTAACGAAGAACTGGGCTATTTATTTACTGACCCAAAGAGATGTCATTTTGTCTCTATCTTTGGCATTATTGTTTTGCTCATGTATTGGTCATGTATTCTGCTGAACTGTCTTGTCTTAATTTAATTTATGCATTTATATCACTATATCTATAACATTCATTGAATTTCCTTTAGCATCTATTGATAATCTTAATTTAATGTATTTAATAAAGCCGGACAACTTAGAACATGAAAAAGGCACAAGAACCTGCACACTTCTGCAAACCAATGTATACAGAAGCAATATATGTCTCCTGAGCCTCATTGCCAACCATCTGTAAAAGCCTACCCACCAAAGGCGAAACACATTAACTAAACTAGCACTAAAACTATGGAAAAGTGCCTCAGAGATGTTTCACTGACCACTATTTGCGATGTCTAGCCATTTCAAACCAAGCATAGCTGGACTAAGATATTTTGTCACATGACGAAAGAGACCTGATTTTAGTTAAGACTCAGTTTTTGTACTTTATCGCATTTTGCCTTTGTACAGCACTGTAGTCTATTCGGTTATGGACAGGTGAGACACTTCCCTACCAATTTTGTAGGTGTACTGTGTGTGTTTAGAGGGTGGGGGGACTCCAGGCTGGTTTGCTCCCTACTGATGTTGATACCAAACCAATGTCCTTCTTAAAGAGTCTTTAATCCTAAATGCAGTCAGAGGCAAAACTTTCAGAAGATTCAGTATTCTACAAAGAAACTTATGAAGACACATCTGTAAACATATGTAGCATGTAATCAGACCTTAATCAGTTTTTCATTTCCTCAGATGCAGAAGAACAGTTTCTATGGAAACTGGCTGTCAGAATATCCAGCTTTGTGCCACCATCCTGAAGGTCGCATTTTCCCCAGACACCATTGGCCGTCTCTACCTCTTCCCGTTCCTCTACTTCCTCTTTCAGGCTGGAGAGCCTCTGCTTCTTGCTGTCCTCCTCAGGTGTTACCAGAAACTTTCCGTCCCAGCGGATGCTGTGAAGCCAGAAGGTGCGACAGCGTCTCATCAGCATCAAGGCACATTGGGTCACATGCTTACATCACACTAATAGGTCGCATATGCGTAAACCTAACATAATCCATCGCTTTCCCTTTGTTTGTCCTACAGAGAAGCATGAGTACCTGTCTGTGGACAATAAAATACCGGAGGAGAAGGGACCAAAGATCTAATGGGAGATGCTTAGACATGCCAAAGTGGTTTTCAGGAAGCTCATTTAATACTGAAGTTTGCATCTGTACATTTACACACCTACTATGGAAGATAATCACCTTCTGCTGCTTGGATGGACACTGTGCTTGCAGGGATCAGCTGCCCTCTAGGAAACTCAGCAAGTCTTGACAAAGAAAATATATATGCATCTGTATAGTAAATTCTTAACATTTTCATACATGGAATCTTAGGAATGTGTATGTACACACTCCTGGGCAAATAAAAACGTAAAACTGTGAAACATTGAGCTTTTAATGATTTCAACAGCAAAAAGCGAGAAGATATTGGAAAATTTTTAACATTCAGACCCCAGACATATCAGCTTGAATTTTAAATCAAACATACAAAATATAAATGGTGGCCCAGGTCACAGGAGTGTGTTTGTTTAGTTCTTGCTAATTATCTGACCAATGATTTGTTGAGACCATTAAAAGCTTAATACTGGGCAATTGCTCAGCATTAATGATAAAATGATTTTCTTCTTTATCCTACAGCAATGTAGATATACAGCCAGGTCCATAAATATTGGGACATCGACACAATTCTAATCTTTTTGGCTCTATACACCACCACAATGGATTTGAAATGAAACGAACAAGATGTGCTTTAACTGCAGACTTTCAGCTTTAATTTGAGGGTATTTACATACAAATCAGGTGAACGGTGTAGGAATTACAGCAGTTTGTATATGTGCCTCCCACTTTTTAAGGGACCAAAAGTAATGGGACAAGTGGCTGCTCAGCTGTTCCATGGCCAGGTGTGTGTCATTCCCTCATTATCTAATTTACAAAGAGCATATAAAAGGTCTAGAGTTCATTTCAAGTGTGCTGTTTGCATTTGGAATCTGTTGCTGTCAACTCTCAATATGAGATGCAAAGAGCTGTTACTATCAGTGAAGCAAGCCATCATTAGGCTGAAAAATAAAAACAAACCCATCAGAGAGATAGCAAATACATTAGGTGTAGCCAAATCAACTGTTTGGAACATTCTTAAAAAGAAAGATCGCACCGGTGAGCTCAGCAACACCAAAAGAGTTGCAAGACCACGGAAAACAACTGTGGTGGATGACCGAAGAAATCTTTCCCTGGTGAAGAAAAACCCCTTCAGAACAGTTGGCCATATCAAGAACACTCTCCAAGAGGTAGGTGTATGTGTGTCAAGGTCAACAATCAAGAGAAGACTTCACCAGAGTGAATACAGACGGTTCAACACAAGATGTAAACCATTGGTGAGCCTCAAAAACAGGAAGGCCAGATTAGAGTTTGCCAAGCAACATCTAAAAAAGCCTTTACAGTTCTGGAACAACATCCTATGGATAGATGAGACAAAGATCAACTTGCACCAGAGTAATGGGAAGAGAAGAGTACGGAGAAGGAAAGGAACTGCTCATGATCCAAAACATACCACATCATCAGTGAAGTATGGTGGTGGTAGTGTCATGGCGTGGGCATGTATGGCTGCCACTGGAACTGGTTCCTTTGTATTTATTGATAATGTGCCTGCTGACAAAAGTAGCAGGATGACTTCTGAAGTGTTTCGAGCAATATTATCTGCTCATATTCAGCCAAATGCTTCAGAACTCATTGGACGGCGCTTCATAGTGCAGATGGACAATGACCCGAAGCATACTGCGAAAGCAACCAAAGAGTTTTTTAAGGCAAAGAAGTGGAATGTTATGCAATGGCCAAGTCAATCACCTGACCTGAATCCCATTGAGCATGCATTTCACTTGCTGAAGACAAACTGAAGGGGAAATGCCCCAAAAACAAGCAGGAACAGAAGACAGTTGCAGTAGAGGCCTGGCAGAGCATCACTAGGGTTGTAACCCAGCGTTTGATGATGTCTGTGCATTCCAGACTTCAGGCTGTAATTGACTGCAAAGGATTTGCAACCAAGTATTAAAAAGTGAAAGTTTGATTTATGATTGCTAATTTGTCCCATTACTTTTTGTCCCTTAAAAAGTGGGAGGCACATATACAAACTGCTTTAATTCATATACCGTTCACCTGATTTGTATGTAAATACCTTCTAATTAAAGCTGAAAGTCTGCAGTTAAAGCACATCTTGTTCATTTAATTTCAAATCCATTGTGGTGGTGCATAGAGCCAAAAAGATTAGAATTGTGTCGATGTCCCAATATTTATGGACCTGACTCATACCTCCTACCCCTGACTCCTCTCATCAGGTACAACCCATTCAATGTACATAATTTTCTTGCCTAAGACTTTTGCACAAGTATCTTCTGGGATAATACTGCTACATTGTGACTCTTTTAAAAGGTTGTTTAGGCTCCATTTGACTCCCTGCAGCCCTTTACCCATTTTACCAAACTATTGCTTCCTATTGTGAGCCCTACATGTAGTTTCCAAACACCACAGACACCACTGTCTCCTGTGCGTTACCGCTCCCATTCTGGACAGTATTTAGCCAAATGCAGGCTAAAATCCAAACACATCTGGCAATATTTGTTGTACTGTGCCAGGTCCATTTTAAAGTATCTGGGACCTCAATACAAGACAGAACAGAGTAGCTGTAGTGATGAAAATACAAGCCAATTCTGATATAATTGAATTACGGTTCAGGTTAAAGTTGTACATATTTTGCTCAAATAAGTCCTTTTAGACACTGGCCACCAGGCTAGCTGACAACAGCAGCATCAAGGGAAACACTACACTAAGGGCCATGTTATAAAATAGCTTCTTCTCTCTGTGTTAGATGTGGTAGCTCCATACATAATTTTTCTTTAATTGCATGGGTTGTAGCTTTTATGGGGGCTCAAACCTCACATGCTAGCTACCCAATCAAGCTGATTTTTTAGAGGTAATTTAGCATCATGCAAGTGCTTTTGATGAAAAGACTGTGAATACAATGCATAATAGGCCATGTGAAAAGATCAAATTGAAAACCAGTGAAAAATCACTCTATGCAATGGTTACTAATATGTAAGTTCAGTCTAATGAAGCACAATAATAAAAAAAAAGAAATGAAATTAAACGAAACGAAATGCAAAATAAAGCTTGTTCAACTTTTCTTAAGAGAAAAGTAACATTCAGTTATTTTTGTAACATTACAACTTAACACTTTTTTGGTTCCATATGTGAAATCACAACATACATGATACTGAAGTGCAAAGCAATTCTGGAACTGCAAAATCCACCGTCATCCACCACAGTGAGACATGCTGTGCCATAGCACACATTTAAATATCCCAGTCTAAGGCATTAGACTATAATTTACTACATATGTGACATTCCAGTAAGGCCCAGTACTCTCACAGCATCACCTTAAATCCCACGTAACTGCAAGAAGGGGTCCTTTCCTGAGAGTTGCTGGCTGAAATTCCCCATACAACATTCTGCCAACCCTGTGACTGCGTATCTTGATCTCTCTCAAGCCAATGCAATTCTGACAGGAGACCAGTCAACGCATGCATATTCTACATACAAGAAATCCCTTTTGATCACGATTACTTAATACGCTATATGAAGAACTACATGTTATATGTCAAGCTTCAATAAATGCAAAGGATTTCTTTGGTATGTGCCCTCTTCAGTAAGGGTCCTCCTCAGCATTCAGGAGATCATACTGTCCAGCCAATCCTCCAGGTCCTCTTCTGTTTGATCTGGCTTCTTCACTGGCTCTGGCTCCACAATTGTGTCCCCTACTGGAGGCCGCTCTGCATACCACACACACACACAGTTCTAACATTAGAATGCTATGCATAGACAAAGGGTGATGATACATGGGGCAGCTTATTGAGCAATGTTGCTCAGGCACATTCCCATTGATTATGGGCAACATATTTCTATTGGAAAGACTCTGATCAGCACTGGGAAACTTTCTGTGATCATCCTATTCCAGGTGAGCTGCCCTTTGTCTCACCTGGGGGGCAGTTTCCTGGGAATATTGCTCAAAAAGCTGCCCTGTGTATAATCACATAATGACTTTAGTGATTGGCTACTCATCACCCCTTGACAGCAGCCATGAGCTTGTTTCATGCACAAACACTGTGAATGTCTTTAGGTATGATGTTGGATAGTTAATTAAGGGTGTTGACTACGAATACAGAGGTGTATACATTCAGAAATGCCACAAATCCTTTTGGCTGGTGTAGCAGATAGACTGGTAAAACATTTGTCAATAACTTTTCTTCTTCAGCATTTTTTAGACTTAAGTATGCACATGGCAAAGGAGGTGAATAGCAAATTGTCTGGAAAGCCAACAGCATGTGCCTAGACTTGACATGCAAGCTGAAAATCTCAAATTTCAAACACAATTTAAAATATAACTTTGTACTGTTCCATTGCCAGCAGCGTATTCTATAAATGATTTTGTAAGAGCACAAAAGGTCTTATTGAGCTACAACAGACTATTTTATGCCATATGCTTCCATATTAGTTAAAATCTCTCTTTAGAATAAGAAAACATTCCTCAAGTCTACAATCAGCCAGAAATTATGCTTTGCCTTAATGTCTTAATGTGTTAATTATAATGTGAAGGAGGTATCATTTAGATCAGGGGTGCCCAACTTCAGTACTGGAGGGGCGGGGCCCTGTGAGTTCTTTCCCTGTTCCACCATAAATGATTCAGTTCAAGAGCTGTGTGGTAATTAGCACAAGGAGTTGAATCAGGTGTGTTAAATGAGGGGAAACCCAAAATTGTGCAGGGCTCCGGCCCTCCAGGACTGGAGTTGGGCACCCCTGATTTACATGGACTGTCTGGGGGTCCATGAGAACCAGGTTAGGAAACACTGTTTTAGAGTATAAAAAACTACAAGATGCCGATTGCATTTTATGGAACTATTCACCCCTAGATGAGCTCCACAAAACAGAACTTTTTTTGTCTCCAAACATTATTTATACCTGTTCTTACCACAAGGAATAACCAAATAGGTTTACTTTCAATCAAGAGACCATAAAAATAGTTTTAGATTTAACTTATGTTTAGACGTTACTTAATCTTAATGTTCTGTTTTGCACATGCAGTCCTGTTTCTGGACATTGGCAGCCGGTTACGGCCTCAAATGATACTTCTTCAAACAAATGCTTAGAAACTTTAACTTGTGCAAATCGTCAATCTCGTCACTTTTTCCCCCACTACTGGTTTGACCTGTGTTGGGTGTTTGCTACAAAAAGTAGGTTATGAACAATTACATTTTTACACAATAAGTACTACTTATTGTAATAGTTATACCATGATGGACCAATAGCAGTGATTTTAAAAATGCGTCATTAATTTAATATCAATGTCTAAAGTAATTCTTCTTATGCTGTATTAAGACTCGTGCATACAGATTAATTCCATGCTACATATGGTCTTACGGCATGAAAACACACATCTAGATTGGCTGAATATTTCTTCTGCAACTGTTCACTGGTCAGTGGTGCTATATTTGCAATATTACTAATAGAGAGAGCCAGTATCTGAGCACATGCACCACTAAAATACAGTCTGCCAGGATTTGCATGATTAAGTACCTGGAACTTCCACTGTTTGTTTGGATTCTGCTTCGGTGTTTTTCATGTTGGTGGCAGGATGCTGTAAATTCAGAAGGAAATCCAGCTCCTCATCGGCAACCTCTGGTTCTGATGAGGGTGCAGAGATCCCGCGTGGTGGAAGCCCTTGAATTTTGTGTGAGCCTGGTACAGCCACAGTAGGAGCGCCCAGGCCCCCAAAGCCTCGGTGAGCGGTGCCAGCGGCCTTAGGCTGTTCCGTCATGCACGCCTCCTGTCGGACCTTCAGCGGCTTTATGGGAAGCTCCGAGGGCATTGTCACCTGAGGCCAGACGGTGGAGTGAACAGCCATGGGATTCATTTACAATGTGACACAAGATGAAGGATGTGACTATAGTATTGGTGCAAAAAGGCAGGTGCATGAGCAGTGGGCAAATGGAGTGTACAAACACTTGACTATGATGTGTGCATCAAGCCAGAGTGAGGCTTAGATTCAAAACTAGAATAGCAGGCTTTAATGAGGACCATGGGAATCAGACTCTTCAATAATTTCTAAGAAGAATTATTGATATTATTAAATATGTCCTTAGTGCTAAATTCCAAACTCATTGTAAGCAAACACATTCTTTCTCACTAGTAGAAAGTAATTTCTAAGGAAGCCACTAAGTAAACAAGGCAAAATAAATACTGAAAGTATGCATTTCCCTGTGATGTGTGCAGGTCAAAACAAAGGACCTTCAGAATCTGCTGATCGCAAACCTGAGACCTAATAAAGCATTTAGCTGGTGGAGAGGGATTCTGCTGCGGTGTGAAAATTTCTGTGACCAAAATCGTGACCAGATCGTGACCAAAATGCTTGCATATACAAGCCATTTATTGAGCATGTAAGAGTTAAAATTTCACATGGTTGCATCTGTGCCAATGTATGATAATCATTAGGATGTTTTGCTTCTGCACAGGTACTGCGTTAAATTGTGACAAAGTGTTTTTTGTCTTCACTGGTTAAGTGTGTCTTTTTTTTTGAGTTGGTTTCTCCCTACCTGCAGGCGGGAGTTCGTACATATACACACACTAATAATATATGTGTGAAACAATGCCTTTAGCTGTGGTGTTAACATGCTCTGTAGCTGATGCCTGTGACTGTGGAACCTTGTACTTCTTACAGTAATTTAACTTTTCAGTACAGCTAATTTTACATTTTTAATAATGATTCCATACTGTAGTGCTCACAATGTGTACAATGATAACTTTGTACGTTCAGGGAGATCATTGAGATGGTTTATATGTTATACGCAAAAAATCTTGATATGGAATGCCAAAGTAATTTGACATGGAAAGTGTTCAGTACAGTATATGTTTAGAAATTGGTAATTTATACGTTTTATATTTCTGAAGGCTAGCAGACTGTTATGGATAGAGGTTAGTGGTGCCCAAGTATTATTTGCAAACTGTCACATTTGCAGGAATCTGTGCCCCTAACCCTCAGTAATGTGAAGGTGTTACTGTATCAAGTCTTGAGTCACTGTCAAACTTTCATCAATACAAAAACTAGAGTATGCAGAGTGGGACAATTATTCATCAGCATACAAGATCATTGTTTAATACCATGCTGCATTAAAAACAAAAGAAAAAACAAATGCGGCCAAATCATGTGCTGATGTGACCAACTGAGAAGGTTGGTAGCACCACTGCTACCACTGGAAACATTAATCTGGAGTCCTGACTTTAGGGAAAAGAAGCAGCAAATGACACCACCTGGCCTAACAACCTAAAGACCTCGAATGGCGTCGGACAGCACAGCCTGTGCATAAGACCCCAGGTTAGCTGGTGTATTTTGCCATTTAGCTACACCTTCCACATATTATATATAGAAGAATTGAGGCTGAACACCCCTGTTTAAGCCTAGACACGGCAAAATACACTGCACTTTATGACGTTCTATTACAAATTTTTTTTATTAAAATTTAAAAAAATCTTTGCATTACAAAAAAGGTAGAACTAAAGATTAAGTTTTGTTATACGATTCAGAATTAAAGGGAAAACCATTCTGACAATTTAACTCAAGTAATATGACACTTCAATCCCTACCTGGGCAAGTTCTGGCTCCAGGTTCAGTTTGTGGCAGAGCGGGAGCAGCTGGAGGGACTGAGCGACGGCCTGGATGTCCATGAACAAGATGCCCATCTGCCAAAACATCAGCCACCATGACTGGATGGGGTGACAGCATTGGCTGGCCATCACACTAGTACAGACTGCAGTTTGAGCCAGAGCACTAAGGTCTCTATTCTGAAGCACACTACATGTTACTTTATACTGCTTCTTAGGCTATGGCAGGGTGATATGACTGAAAGACAATATCTCAATATTTATGCCACTGTATTGATATTCTGTGTGTCTGTGTTCCATTCTAGATACATACGATTTCTGGGTGTGCGTCTGTGAATAATATATATTTTTTGCAAACTGCAGCCTGGTTCGTCTCTGTTTCTCATTAATGAAGGGCTTCTTCCTTGTTTCATTGGACTTCAGTTCTGCTTCTAGAAGCCTGATACAAACTGTCCTAGCAGTGCACCTCACACCTGCACGATTCCTTTTGGAGATCACTTGATGTCATCCTATGATTCATGAGAATCTGTCAGATAAGTTAATGGTTATCTCTGGCATTAGAATGTCGCTACCGCCCTTTACCTGGCAGGCTTCTGGTCGTTCTCAGTGTCTCCTGCTTCAGTTTCTTCTTGTGCACTGTTGTGTTAGAAATTTTGAACTTAAAAGCAACCTACTGCTCAGCATAGCCTGCAGAACTATGATTAAAACAGGATTTAATAATGCAGATTTGTTTAAAAATATAGAGGTCTGTGTATATATAGGGATAGTTCTTTTTTCGTTATGTTTCACTTTTTTCAGCACGCATTTTTCTTGATGGTACGCGTGTTATACTCTGCAATGTTTCCTTTCCTTTGCTCTGCATTTCCCTTTGCGTTTCACTATCTGGCCTCTTTTGGACACAGTGTGAGTCGATGAGGCTGTGTGGAGTAGTCGGCGGGGCTTTGTGGGGGTGTCTGTCAGTACCTGATCCCTGATCCGTACCACCTACCTGATTTGTCTGCGCATGCACAGCATTTTCAAGCATGTGTACAGCACGTTACATTTTCTGGCATTGTCAGTGCATACATCTCACTGCATTTTCTGGCACTGCCCGATCCGTTTTCCAGCCATTGTACGACTAACTGTGTTGTCTCCACAATAAACAAACTGATATAACAATACATTATCAAGTTATTTTGTATGGAAAAATGTATCGAATATGACAAAATTCTATATATCGCCCAGCCCTATCTTAGGCCCTATTTATACTTGGTCTTAAAATGCATCTTGGGTTATCTAATCACAAGAAGAAAATGAAGACACATCGCCGTGTCTATCATGTCTCCACGTGACCACTTGTGTTTCGTTACTGCCCCATGCACTGCTGTTGTGCCATATTATTGTGACATCTGTGTTGGGGACGCATTCATAATACATTAGCGCTTACACTACAAAAGATGCATGGTCAAATGCATCCCAGACCACCTTGGTAAGTAATTTGAGTGACAAGATAACAATGCTTCTTGGTGGTCGTTTACACTTGTATGTAGTGCTGTCCGCTTGCGATTTGATTGCCCAAGACGCATTTTAAAATCAAGTGTAAACAGTCAGTATGCAAAAACCAGTTGGAAACCAGTTAAATTTTAATTATATTTTCAGCAAATTCAAGAAGGCAAAGTGTCTCTCAGAAATAATATTTTTATGACAAAAAGCTATGCTAGCCAAATAAAATGAACTCATGCCTGATTGTTAGCCAGTGAATCCAGCTCCCAATCCTTCTCTTCGGCAAACTGGAACTGTGTGTAGGAATCACCTGGAAAATAAAAGAAACAAGAGGTTATTAACAGGTAACAAAAAACATCTACAATTCCCGTCATAGAAGAGCGACCATTAAGCACACGATGAAAGTCTGTCCTGCTCAGAACCCTCTACTGGCCCCTTCACAGCAGAGCCGGTGCCCATGCTGAGTCTAAATTCTGGCCCGTTTGCCTCATTTGCACCAAAAACAACAGCGGTGTGGGGCCGATATATCAGGGCCGTACCTCATTTTTCTGACCCCGAAAGACTGCTGGGCCAGAGTTGGGAGCACGTTAGAGTTGTCAGAGCGGAAAACAAAAGTTTATGAAGCAATGCAGAGTGAACTGGAGAAGGCAGGAGTTATCAAAATAATGGAGCAAGCCGTAAACAAGTTTAAAAAAATGAAAATGTATACAATAATTCTAAAACAAAGCTAAAAACAGCAGTGCTGGCTGCCTTAAAAAGCAAATACCATGGAAACATACCTGCTAAGCAGGTGACTGGAGCATTGAACTCCGCGACCGCTTTGGAGGAATTAGGTAAGTTGCTATTGTTGCGTTTCCTTATAATGTGAGTACAGTCAAACCTCGGCTTACAAGTAACTTGGTTTGCAAGTGTTTCGCAAGACGAGCAAAATTTTTAATAATTTTTAACTTGATAAACGATTGAGGTGTTGCAATACGAGTATTACATAAATGCTTTGCCTGCCTATCTTCATGTAATCACAGCTGAGCCGATGGTTCTCGCTCTCTCACTATGGGATTCTGATACATAACATACAGCTATCTACTTTGTTACAGCAATGAAAATAAGTCATTGGCAGATGTACTCAAATGACTCGCAGGACACTCAGAAATACTGAATGAACTTTGTCGGGGTAAACCGAGAAACAATAAATTATTAAGCTAAAAATAATGTAAACATTTGCAGTAGTTGGTTCAGGAATTCCAGGGCAGTCCAAAGTCACCTGGAGGGGATGGTGTGCAGATCTATGCCTGTAAGGTCCTTAGGTCAAGTCTCATGCTCGGCATGAGAAGTCGCATTACCGCTGGACTCTGGAACAAGGCCTTCACCCCTGAAAAATGCTTCAGGGGCACCAAAGAAATAGCTGACCCTTACTCAGACCCCAAGCTTCACATTCACTCGCATATGTCTGTGTGCAGACCGAGACAGCTAAACTGAATTCTACTGTACTTGCTACCTCTACAAAAGAGATGAAATGTATTACCACAATTATACTGACCAAAATTATCACTATTATCAGTATTACTGCGATATTGTTAAAATTCAGCAGGGGATAGATCATTGCATGCCAGGTGCCAATGGAGTTGCCGGGCCTTGTGACGGGTGCCAGCCAAAAAGGTACACTATTCTAGTCCCTGCAGAGTATTCAGGGTCTTCTACCCTGTAGCATACCCATTGGAACTCCCCCCCGGGAGTTGAACTTAATCTTGTTGCTTGTAGCCATGCCCACTTGTTTTTATTGGTCATTTCCACAGATTGGTCAGTAAGCCACAAGCCTCATGCAACTCCACAGTCCCCATATCTTCAGCGTGGAGCTGCTCAATGCTCACAAGAAGTAGGCATAGACTGCGACTATTAAACCAATCTCACACCCTCTCATTTAGGAAACCCATGAGAATCACAAGCGGCATAAGCCTTTAAGTGCATTGCTCCACAGTCAAACCCGAACCTGCAGTGTTTCTACTGAAACCAAGGTTCAGCAGTTGGGTGGAGTCTCATTTCCAGCCATGGAAGCCTCTGACCACCACAACGACTTCAGCTGCAGTTCCAGGCTCTGCCAGAAATTCCTATCGCTACCTCTTCATGAGACAGTATATCTAGAACAGTGGTTCTCTAACTTTTTTTAATCCAAGGACCCCCCTGTGTCCAGAAAAACATGTTTGGGCCCCCCTGACCAGGTTATGATATTGTTTCTCTTGCATGCATTCTGCAATTATGACAAAAATTGCCAGAACAGTGATCCCCCGCCTATTGCGGAAGTTACATTCCACACCCATCAGCGATAGGTGAAGATCCGCGATATAGGAAGATCATATAAACAAACATCTTTTTATGGTTTACGCCTTAATATACCCCTCGAACACACTTTAAACACATGTAAACTTATTAAAGCAACACATATGATATGTGGATGTCGGGCAAAGGATATGAGTAACATAATAATAATATGTAATGTATATGTATCTGATTCCGTTTTAACGATGGCTTTATCAGGAGTTGCTGCCACCCTCTTTCCCGTTGAATAAAGGAAAGTGATGCAGTGGCTCATATTCTTTTCATCCTTCTTCATATATCATACCGTCGATTCATTCAAGCCATAATGGCAAGCGATTCAAATTTGATTAATTCCACAGCTGTATTAGAAATGATTAAAAAAATTTAAGAACCAGGAATTCGATAAAACATCTGAATTACGGTTCGGTTAAGAAGGCAATTCACTTATTAGCGGAATCAGTATTTTTCCGCACCGCAAATGTAACATTTTCCTTGGGTTTCACGTGTTTGCTGTTTGTGGGCCTATACGCCTTCTTGGGCCACCTCTGATTGGTGAGCATGACTGGCCCGCGAGAAGCATCGCACTTGTGATTGGTGAGAATGACACACACAGGGATCACAGCATGAATTTGTAAAACTATTCTCACAGCAGTTTTAAACCCTGAGCCCAACGTGGTGTATAATGTGTATCCTTAATCGCAGCCTTTGCGATTTGCTAAAATCGATTCGATTTGAAATCGATAAATCGTCCAGCCCTACAGGAGACCTAACTATATGGTTGTGGATAGAGCTCATATCATAGGCAAGCAAAGGGAACACAAACCTGCTGAAGCAAGCAGAGCGTGGTAGTCTGCTCCCCGCTGTGTGGGCTGCTCCTCGTTCCGCTCACTCTCCTCCGCAGCCTCATAACGGCTCCAGTTGGACTCCAGCTTTCTCTTGGAGAAAACTGCAGCAGCTTCATCTTCAACATCTTCCAGGTTGTTAGCATCATCTTGGATCTTCTGAACGATCAACAAAACAAAATTCATGAGTTCCTTGCTGTCACCTGTGCATATATCTGAGCGGACCAGTAGACAAGCATCCTTCTGTTAATTAAAAACAAAAGTAATGTCGTGATTTTAAATAAAATCTAGTAAATGAAAAAAAAAACACATGTAAAACCTGTAAGCATACTCTCCTGTCCAGATCACAAATGTATATGGAAAAGCTATTCCCAAACGACTTTTAAGAATTAATGATGTTTAAACCGATACTTATTCCTCTTGCCTTATTTTTTTGACTAACCGTGGGACAGTGGAGCTTAGTAGTCAGATAACTGGTTGGGGACAATCTGTAAGGAACACATGACACGTTTAAGATATCCCAGGGTCTGGCGTATTACTCACGCTCACCTAAAAAAATCTTACGGGAAATCTACACAGACGCTCCTCTACTTACGAACGAAATACGTTCCGAACGACCATTAGTAACTTAAAATATTCGTAAGTCGTTATTCAACATCATTTTAAGGGTATACACAAGTAAAAGGAACTAGGATGCTGGGAGGACGCACGTCACGCTGCTGCACGGCGGGAATAGCGGCCAGAACTCGTAGTAGGAGGAATTGGTGCACAGAAAAAAAAAAATCGATGTTGCACACAGGAAACGGGAGCCTAACGAACACAATTTGGACTTACAGCCCACTTCGTTCGTATATGTGAAAGTTCCTAAATTGAAATGTCGTAATTAAAGGAGCGTCCGTATTATTCCATTATAAACTTGAAACCAGCTACATTAAAAGCGTTGGGGTAGTTTCGTAGTCCTACAGACAATTTACAAGGTAATAAAGCTATTACATACGTGTGTGTTCAGTACTGTCTAAAACTGAAAATCTCACTCCAGCCAGCTTAACAGAGTAGGCAACCCTGTTAACGTTTTCCAGTTTTTAATCAGGGATTTTAACTCATGTTTACGTGGGAAAGAGATCCCAGTGTCTCAAAACTAACGGAATCACAAGGTTTAGATAAGAAAAAACTTTAGGCGGCCTATCCATGTTTAATGTTAAGGCATAAATATTGTTAGATAGTCAAGCAATATCTGTCTCCGTTTTACCGGCTCCGCCTCCGGTGCCCGTCGCCCCCTGCCCCGATGGTCTCTTCTCTCCCTTCCTCGGTGGGTGCCCCTTCCTCGTCCTCTGTACTCCCCCGGTATCACCTTTTCAACCCCTCCATCACCACCTCTCCTATTACTATCCCCTCGCCCCCGCCTTGGTCGTGCCTCCATTCAGCCACGGCAAAATGTGGCTGTTTACTTCAGCGTGGCAGATACAGCAGCACGAGTTCCGTCATTCTTATTCACTGAATAAGTTTTGCAGCTTCGTTACACAGCGCCACCTAAGGTGGCGGACCACAAAGAAGTGACTACCGGGTGGGGTCACGTCAATCACACAAGAGGCTTGTTTTCTGGGGGATAGGCAGTGTTAAATGAGAATTCATATCATTTAATTGACAGTTTAGGATACAGAAAGTTAAGTGGATCTATTATATGAATGTGCCTTACTGAATGAATTTAGGTCTACACCATAAGAACATTACAGAGCAGCAAAATATTATGGGTATGAAGTATGTAACTTAATGTTATTTGTAACCATATATAAAGAGGTAAGGAGCATGTGCTGATTAAAGTGTGTTGCTGCACCCACTACCTCAGGGATGAGCATCTGAGTGCAGCCATGTGGTGGGTGATACCTCAGCCCCACACTAATCTAAATGGACCAGTGTTAGGTTTTTTCCAGTGGCCAGCTAACAACCAACTACACTTGTGATATTACTGATATTACTATTATTACTGATACTGTCCCCTTCATAAGCTGTTTATTTTTTTTATTAATGACATCATGTGAAATGTTACTTTGCCCAGTCTAGCCCATTAGGCATAATACCAAAGAAATCTAACCTTTGACATGACCAGTGTAGCCTAGCCTACGCTTATATTTAACATGACTCATACACTCCAAATGCTATAGCAGGTCACAGTTTTGGAACGTTTTCTACAGATAATGATCACTGTTTTGTCTTACCAAAGGATAAGCTGCCTGCACACCCTCCTTCACAATGCTGCAGGATCACACGCACACAACGTGAATTCAAGCTGCTGTCAGTGGAATGCGGTTCCCAAGTGGCTCATCCTCTATCATGCTCCTACTGAATGTGCAAGCTCCCTCTCTGTTTGAGAGCAACACAGCATCACACACCAGCAGGGTAAAATTCATACAAAACAATAAAAACATGATGTTTTGGCTACATAGGACTATATTTATTACAATATGTAATTTTATTATAACTGACCAAGCAGACACCTCACAGTAAAGTATTAAAGTACTGCGTAATAATACAGATTTTTTTTTCCATGTAGGATTGGCATCTCAATTTGACCACTGAGCTGCAATAACATGGCATCATTATAAATGCTTTTCAAAAGCGATCAAGATAAAAGAATGTTACAAGCAAGTTGTGAATACTAATGTGCACGCAATAAGAAAGACAGTGTTGGTGACACATCCACATGTTACAATACAGCTTTATGGGAACCACTAGCAAGATGCTCCTGGAAAAACACCTGAATTCTTCTCCAAAGTTCCAAGTGTGCATCTGCATGGCCCTTTGCATTACCCCCATATGCCACAACTTTGCCTACAACAGGATGAATACCAAAAGGATAATGTGGCATGTAGGGAACTTCCAGGAAGTGGCCTGCCTTTGGATACTTTATAACCTCGAAGTTGTTTTTCCCGTGAACCTTCAGTCGTGTGGCAGCCTGCTCTGCAAAGAGGCAGCTGTTCCAATTTTTGTCATCCTCAGATGCCACAAGGAGGAACCTGCAACTGGCCCTTTCAACAGGGATAATGGTAGATCGACTTCTCTCTGCCATGGGGTCAGTCACAGACTCCCGCACATCCAGAATTCCAGGTTGTGCTAAGGTTATTTTGCTGAAATCAGGGATGAGTGGAGGGATGACCATGTCTTTGTAGTGCAAAGGTAACATGACATTGGCATTGCAGCCATTGATCCAAACAGTGGCAGACACACCAGGGAGCAATGAGGCTATTGACAAGGCCAGATCTGCACCTTTGGAGATTGAAATAATCCCAACTCCAGGACCTCTGACCTATTGTTGAAAGAACAAAACCACATCACATGACATTTAGAAAGAAACAGCTGTTTTTCTAAAGTGCAAGGTGCTGGTTTGCTCATCAGTGTACTTATATTTAATGTATTCGACAGGGCAGTGACTTCTCAGTCTTAAAAAAAAATATCAGTCTGTTATATATCTGAAAATATGTATTTAAGTTGACCTGTCAGAAAAATCTTACAAAAGGTTAACACAAAAATAGTTTGAAATTAACAATTCAATACTTTCTATCAATTTCTTTAAAGGCACGTTAAACGTAATGTCTCATATATGGTGTTGCAGAATTTACCAGGTATGCCAAAGCAAAATTATGCATATAGCCTATTAAAATATCGTGGCATACAGATTTTTCACCAACCTCAGGCTGACTCCGGAGAAACATCAGGGCTTCTTCAAAGTATTCCAGATCAAAATGGCTGACAGACTTGGGCAAATCGCCATAATTGTAGTACGCCAGACACAAAACCACATAGCCTTTGTTTGCTAGCAGGCTTCCCCGCGTCTCTGTCAAGCCACCACCGAATGTGTACAAATCAAGAACCCCTGGGAATGGACCAGGTCCTGATACACAGAAAAAGCAGTAATCAGATTACACCTCTCTCTCGGTGTCACAAGCCGTGACAAAACGTGTCTTGGGTGAGCCGATCACATGTAGACAGCCGAGACAACTGCGCTCAGTAATAGTGACCTGCATTTTCAGGTAATTCAAGAAGGCAAATTACCTGTCTTTTTAGTAATATTATTACGACAAAAGCTGTTAGCCAAATAAAATGAATTCGTGCCCCTGCTTATTAGCCATTTATATTCACAGACAAAAAGAAAGGCATTCGGGAAAACTAACCCGGTGGTACAAACAAGGTTCCCCGTATTCTTCCAACTTTTACGGGTAACCTGCGAGTTCCTTTCGCCATGAATCCTCTTTCCACAGTTTCACTTGCAAGTGCATGTCCCAAATCCGAGCCATTAATTACTTCGATATTGACCAGAAGGTAACTCGATGCGTCCTTAATCATAAGTCTGGAGCAGGGTTTTTCTGGCGTCATAGACCAGAACAGTCCCATAGGTTCAATGCCTGTGTAGCTGCCACCCAGAGAACTTGAGGTTCCTAAATCAACAGTACCGCTGAAGTCTGCGTTATATGCAGCAGATGACTTAAAAAGTACGCCTCTGTCATCAGTTAGCTTGGCTCTCAGCTCCACTCGCTGCTCCGGAATAAGACCGTCCACTTTTATTTGCAGCGGCTCATCAAAGAGACTCTTGCGGCTTGGAAGAATCTGCAAACGAGGCCGAAAATCCATTACAGTTGGTGTACTATAAAACGATCGACTAAAACGACGTAGTATTCTATAGATCCGCATCTTCAGAGCTAGCCTTCTTAACTCTTCTTCACGTGGAAAACCATTGGAGTGAAACAGTGTCCGTAATTTTGCTGCCCCTTTGCGACTTGGAAGTTTAATGCTTGCATTTTAGTCTCTGATGCAGCTTCTGTATTTCACCTTAGTAAAATTTTAAAAGGAGTTTTTACAAAAAGTATTCTTAAACTATGACAAGAAACGCTACAAATATTAATAAATGGACTTTGCATAATAAAAAATTATATACGCCCAATTAGAAAGTACCAGTATTGTTCAAAACTTTTCTCTTATTTTTCTTAAAAGAAAATGCAAACAAGCAAACAGTGAGCACGGCTCCACGGAGGGAGAGTGAGAAAAAAATAGTATAGCAAAGAAAGGAAGCATATGTTATTTATACATCTCATTATTATTATTAGTAGTAGTAGTATTTGAGTAAATGTTCCGATCTTATACGCATGAGCGTATATTAAAATTAAATATTCTCGTACCTGTCATTAGCCCTTATTTTTACAGTGTGTTGTATACGGAACAGACCAGGGAGACGGAGAATCGAGGGATTTATTGTAGCACGCACGCACAAACAAACAAAACGGACGTCACACTTCAATGTCCGGACTGGGGAAAACATACCTAACGCAGACTTAAATACATATGACTAATGACAGCAACACAAAACAGCTGGTACATACGGGGAATCCACACAAGGACACTGTGTAGTTGTTACTTGTTTTGGCTGGTAATAACTCATATAATTGCGCACTTGCACAGAAGCATCCCATCCATCCATCCATCCGTCCATTTTCCAAACCGCTTATCCTACTGGGTCGTGGGGGGTCCGTAGCTTATCCCGGAAGCAATGGGCACGAGGTAGGGAACAACCCAGGATGGGGGGCCAGCCCATCGCAGGGCATTGTAGTTCATCCATCCATCCATCCATCCATCCATCCATCCATCCATCCATTTTCCAAACCGCTTATCCCATTGGGTCGCGGAGGGTCCGGAGCCTATCCCGGAAGCAATGGGCACGAGGTAGGGAACAACCCAGGATGGGGGGCCAGCCTATCGCAGGGCATTGTAGTTCATTCCACCTGAAAAGATAAGTTACAACAACTTTATTTAAATTTAAAAGCTAAATTTAATCTGCTGAAATCTTTCAGAGGGTTCAATAAAACATTCAAGTTCGAGCAACTTGAAAAAAAAAGGTTTTTATGCTTAAATCATTTGAGTAAGCAAATTTCTTTAATTGTTTTGAGTAAACTCAACTTAGGAGGGTTTACAATGTGAGTTGACTTTAGCTTAACTTATTTTAAATATTTTATTTCCTAAAATTGGGTATACTTTACTCAAAAAATAATTTTAAATATACCCAAAAAAGTGAGTAAGCAAACTCACCTCATTTTATTTGAGTAAATTCTATGGGCTACTTTTTGAGTGCAGATTTCATTTGATTAATTCAGATTTTATTTAATACATGCAACAAAGTAAATGTTACACAGGAGCAGAAGGTAATTATTACATTTCCTTACATTTAACGTGTGATTGTTAAGGCTTATTAAGTAACTTTTAGTATTGCAGTTAAACTTACTTAGAAAATGCTTGCAAGAATTTTTTAAAGTAAATTCTACACAGCATTTTTTTCAGTTACCCTTACAACAACAGTGAAATACCATGTCACTGACTTTTTTTCAGATTTTTCAGAGGTGGGGCTCAAAGACTAAGCCTTCGGCTTGTGATCAGAAGGTCACTGGTTCATACCCAGCTTTAACAGAATAGTCAGATTTGTATGGGCCCTTGAGCAAAACCCTTCCAACTGAAAAGGAAACAACATGAGGCTCATGCTACCAAAGACACATGCATCATGCCTGGTTTCACCTTGCACAAGTTATTAAATATGGCCCTATCCTTAATTGGCACTGGGAATATTAAGCTTTACTTTACTCTTAAAAATGATACATTTACCAAAAAGAAGTGAGTGCAAAAATGTTGCCTTATTTAATTTGAGTAATTGAGTAATTTGAGTTCAAATTTACCCCCAAAAGAGAGTGCAAACTGTTACCACATTTTTGTAACAACCCATCCTATCCATCTCCCAGTATGACCAGTAGGGGTCGATGCTGGTCCTCTGCAGTCCTCCTGTTTTCTTCTCAGCTGTGTCATGTTCATAATCCAAACCCCTAATGTGGTAAATGTCAACATTTGCATTGAATCTGTCCCTTGTTAGTCCCAAATATACCTGCTTCTCAGTCCTATATTCTCCAGTCCTATATTTAACATCAGTCCTACTCTTGCCTGTACCCATCACCAAGTCAGTCTTCCTGTTTTGATCCCTCACAGTCTTGTTTGTTTCCCTGCTCCTGTTTTGTTACTAAAGCCCGTTTGTCTCCTGACACTTGCCCTGGAATCCTTCATCCCTCACAACATGACAGAATGACTGGGTTCTCCAAGTCACTTAGACACTATTCCTCAGAGTCCCTTATGTAAGGGGTGGGGAACCTGCTCCATGGAGGGCCCATGTGGGTGCAGGTTTTTGGGATGTACCCACACTGGCCCTCCATGGAACAGGGTCCCCATCCCTACCTCTGTCTGCATGATTTCCCCTATACCCAACCACCTTCCTCACCCTGAGCCTCTTGCCTGCTCATCTCAGTTGTTCAAGGTCAATCCACTAATTGATCCAATAAGTGATGTTGATCTGGAGGAGCTAGATGATTCTAGTGAGCTAGCAGCCCCCCCCCATGTGGATTGTTCCACCAGTGCCAACCCTATACAGGTTATTACAGAGCTGGAAGAGGAAGCAAATCCCGAGCTGATGCTGCTCAGGACACCTGGTTCTCTAGAGTCTGCTGGGGTCCCACTGCACATTTATTCTTCAGAGTCCGTGCTAATTCTTCTAGAGCCACTCCGCCTGTGAGCTGTAAAATTCTTTTCCCTTTTGGAAGCCTTCCTGTAGTGGACACTCAATCCTACTGTATGGAAAGTGCCTGATGTCAGAGCACTCTTCATGTGGGCAGAGGAGATCTAAGTGGGCCTCACCCCAGGCTTGTATCCCCAGGTGGCAGAGAAAATCAAACACTAGCTGGGGGACATGCAGTGGCTACTCGAGCATGTAGCCACTCAGCCTGCCGCTTTTCCGCAGTGTGGGGCTGCTCAGCCCGCTGCTGCTTGGCAGCATGAAGTCATTTATCTCTCTGTAGCTCACTGCCATTCAACCTGCCACCTCTTCGTAGCTCATCTCTGCTCAGCCTGCCAGTTCTCCACAGCTCAGCCCTCAGGTTTTCTGCAGCTCATCACAACTCCCAGCCCTGGCCAAAGGGGGAAGAATCAGAGGAAGTGGGCTGTGCCCATAGCTACCATTCCACCTGAACTGGTGCAGCCAGAGCCCTGGCTAGGGGAAGCCATGCTGTCCCTCCAGAGCCTGACCCAGGAAAGGCTGAGACTCCGCATCCAGAATCTGACCCCAGTGAGACTGCTGCTGTGCCTCCAGAGCCTGCCTTTGTCTCTGCTGCATCTCCAGAGTACATCTTCATCTTCGCTGAACCTCCAAAGTCTGTCTTTGCCTCTGCTGTACCTTCAGAACCTGGCCACACATTGGTCTGCTCCACCCAATCTTCCAGAATCTGGAGGGGCTTCACTCACTTCTCCCAAGCCTCTGTAGCCTGGCCTCGCAGTCTGATTCCCCGCTTGCTGACTGGGAAGGGGCCTTTATGCCCAGGTTCTAGGCTCCCAGCCCCGAGAGGGCCTCTTCGCTCATGCTCCAGGCTCCCAGCCCCAAGAGCATCAATTTACCCAAGTCCCAGGTTCCCAGCCCAAGAAACCACATCTGCACCTGGTCCCGCAGCAGCCATGTTGCCCGAACCTGACCCAGTAGATGCCATTCTGTCTCTGTTTGACTCCAGTGAGACCACTCCCCCAGTTGGAAGACTGTTCTGGGTTGTTTAGCCTGCTCTGCTTTGTCTGCCTTCTGGGAGGTAACACCAGTGGTTACTCCAGGAGCCCCAGTTGGGCCCTGCTAACCTCCAGGGACCCCAGTTGCACCTGTGAAATATGCAACTCTACAGCTACCACCTGGCCAGATGGGATTGATTGGAAAGATGCCCTTTCAGAAGATCTAGAGTGGGACCCCCTGGGCTTTCCCCTGAGTTCCACTCTGTGGGTGTCTACCTTAGCCTAAGACTTAGCCTTATCCAATCCCTGGTCCTGGGGTGCCCACTGATATTGGCTGGGGTCCAAGAGAGGGGCTGGCTAAGTCTCCTTCTCCCAAAGGGTGTGAAGGTGTGGCACCTTCTGATTGGAAGCACGCCTTCATAACGCCCATTTTCAAAAAAGGGGATAGAAGTAATTTGTCTAACTATAGGCCAATCAGTCTAACTTGTATAACTGGTAAAGTTATGGAGGCTATAATCAAAGAGAAAATGGTAGATTACCTGGACTCCAATAACATTTTGCGGGATAGCCAGCATGGATTTAGGAGAGGTAGATCCTGTTTAACAAATCTGTTGGAGTTTTTTGAGGAAGCTACTCAGGAAGTTGATGATAAGAAGGCCTATGATGTCATCTACTTAGATTTCCAAAAGGCTTTTGATGTTGTCCCCCACAAGAGGCTCCTACTTAAACTCAAAGCGACTGGTATTTTAGGTACCGTAGCGACCTGGATTGATAACTGGTTAACAGATAGGAAATAGCGAGTAGTTATAAGAGGCAAAATGTCACAGTGGGCCTGCGTTCATAGTGGGGTACCGCAGGGTTCGATTTTAGGACCACTATTGTTCCTAATTTACATAAATGATATGGATACCAATATATACAGTAAACTGGTGAAATTTGCAGATGACACCAAGGTGGGTGGTGTAGCAGATACTGAATTAGCGGCTCAGCAGCTACAGCGGGATCTTGATTTAATTAGTGACTGGGCCGATACCTGGAAGATGAAATTTAACATCGATAAATGTAAGGTACTCCATCTAGGGAGCAGAAATATAAAGTACAGGTATTTCATGGGTGTCACTGAAATAAAGGTAGCTGATCATGAGAAAGACCTTGGTGTGTATGTTGATGCTTCCATGTCCCATTCTCGCCAGTGTGGGGAAGCAATAAAAAAGGCAAATAGGATGTTGGGGTATATCTCCAGGTGTGTGGAGTTTAAGTCAAGGGAGGTAATGCTAAGATTATACAATTCCTTGGTGAGACCTCACCTAGAATATTGTGTGCAGGTTTGGTCACCATATCTTAAAAAGGACATTGTGGCCTTAGAAAAGGTGCAGTGTAGGGCCACAAAAATGATTCCTGGTCTTAGAGGAATGTCATACGAGGAACGGTTACTTGAGCTAAATCTGTTCAGTCTCAAGCAAAGGAGACTGAGGGGGGACATGATCCAGGTATATAAGATTCTAACAGGTTTGGATGCTGTTCAAGCAAATAGTTACTTCAGCATTAGTTTAAATACACGAACTCGTGGCCATAGGTGGAAATTAGCGGGAGAACATTTCAAGCTGGATTTAAGGAAGCACTTCTTTACACAGCGCGTAGTCAGAGTATGGAATAGCCTTCCTGATAATGTAGTGCAAGCTGAATCCTTGGGTTCCTTTAAATCAGAGCTAGATAAGATTTTAACGACTCTGAGTTATTAGTTTAGTTCTCCCCAAGCGAGCTTGATGGGCCGAATGGCCTCCTCTCGTTTGTATAGTTCTTATGTTCTTATGTAAGAGGGCACACCACCTGTTGCAGCTGCCCAGATTCCAACACATGCAACGCTGACCCAGACATCAGTCATGCAGTGGCCCAGAGGAAGGGACCTGAGGGCCACCCCTGCTGTCTCCTTGCTGCCATCTGTTCCACTGGTCCTCCAAGGCCCTTCGGTCCTGCAGTACACACAGATCCTGCCTCGCCTGTGGCTGGGCTTGGAAGGGTTCACATCCCAGGGTTGCTGCCCAGCCCTCAGGGTCTGGGAGACCCCCCGGCAATTCTCCGCTTCCTCCAGTCGTGCTTTGATGCCTGCCCTGTTACCCTGTCCTGTCTTCTTCCTTGGTTTGTGTCCCCTGTGGCTCCCTCTTATATTGTAACAAATGTAAGACTGGTTTTAAAGTGTAATGTAACAATTTATGTGCATTGTAAGTGCAATTTAATGAATGCAAGTGCCTAAGCACGAGTTTCATCAAAATAACCACCCCTTGCCTTTTTCACGACAGCACAGATTTACGGAATCCTTTCCAGCAATTTTTGGAAATAACTTGTGTCCAAACTCTCCAAGTGCCTTTTCAAACATGCAAACAGTTCTGTCTCATTTGTTACATGCTCATTTTACACTTTTTAATCCAACTTGTCCTGCTTCCAGTCATGAATACTCCAGTGATTTTGTTGTTTAGCCTATATTAGTTTTTCTTTCTTGTTAACACCACAAAGTAAAGGTTTTCTAGCAGCAACTCGACCATGCAGTCCAGCTGCTGTCAGTTTTTTCTTGAGAGATTTAGGTTTCCCTCTGTTCATATTAATCGCATTAAACGTGTAGTCATTTATTTGGGTTTGGTCCCAATCTCTTGTCTTTCTCAACTATACCTGTCCCATAAAGCGAAATTGCCGAATTTGCCCTGTTTCAGGATCCTGTGGCCTTCGCCCCTCTCCTTCCCCATGCTAATAAAAACAAATCAATATTGTGTGAGCGATGGAGTTTCTTTAGTTTGCAATGCCAAGGACTAAGTAAGTGAAATACAACAAAGTCTGTAACTTTCATTTTATTTCATTAATTGTTCAACTTCTTTCAAAGAAAAATGTAAAACTACAAGTTACAGTATTCGGTAACACTTCACTTGTAGGTTCACAAATACTTAGTAGTATCTCAGTTACTGCAGTGAACTACAAATCCATCCATCCATTTTCCAAACCGCTTATCCTACTGGGTCGCGGGGAGCCTATCCCGGAAGCAATGGGCACGAGGCAGGGAACAACCCAGGATGGGGGGCCAGCCCATCGCAGGGCACACTCACACACCATTCACTCACGCATGCACACCTACGGGCAATTTAACAACTCCAATTAGCCTCAGCATGTTTTTTGGACTGTGGGGGGGAATCCGGAGAACCCAGAGGAAACCCCACGATGACATGGGGAGAACATGCAAACTCCACACACACGTGACCCAGGCGGAGACTCGAACCCGGGTCGTGAGGCAACAGTGCTAACCACTGCACCACCATGCCGCCCCCTTCTTTGTTTATATGTATGAAAGTCCATAAGTTGAAAGTTCGGAAGTAGAGGTGCATCTATAATTCTATATTTTCTCAGAAAAAACACAATTTAACATATGCAAATGAATAGTAACACAAAAAATAAGAATTTAATCTGTTTTAAGAATTTCATCATCTAAAAAGTTACTAATTTCTTGGATGGCTAGATAAACTGTGCTTTGGTTCCCAAAACTCTCCTTAGGACGTCACACTAGTCATTGTATGTATTCATTAAATTTCTCCATCGGCTTTTAATTAATTAACTTGTTAAATAACTCAGTGGGGTATTGAATAACCAAATAAGGTTGGGTAGTGGTTCATTAAAAAAATACATGGTGTATTGGACGGTTGCTACAAATACTATGGTGATTTTAGGAGATACTTTGAAATGGCTAACATATATAGAATTAGGCACTGACAAAAAAAGTAGTAAAATAAAATTATAATTTGTTGGGGGGAGGAGGAGAGCATTGTGGGTTGGAACTCAGAATGTTGCTGGTTCAGATCCCATGGTCAGAAGAGACTCGAGCTGACCCTACTGTTTCCTCTATGCCAGTTTCATGAGGTGGCCTGAGATGCTTTTCCAGCTGTCCTGAAGGAGGTCCCACATATGCTGAGCACTCAGTGGCTGCTTTTCCTTCACTCTCTGGTCAGACACCTTCAAAACCCTACACTCTAACCCTAACCCTACAGTCTCAGTGTCACGCCCAAGCCCGTACGATCCTCGTGTGTGCCACGCCCCCTGATTATCCATGTGTGCTTCCCTGATCGTACCCAGCTGTGTCTAGTTATTTTGCTCCGTCTTGTATATTTCAGTCCGCGTCTTGCCCTGGTTCCTTGTCTGTCATTGATGTTAGTTGTCGTCTGATGTTTTCTGCCCCGAGTCCTTTGATTAAACCCCTAGTTTTGCCCTGTATTCTGCCTGCCTGACCTTGCCTGCCTGCCTGTCTGTGTGCCTTACCCGCTGTCAGCGAACACAACACTCAGAAGCACTCTGCTGGCACAGCTGATGAAAGATGGAAAAAGTTCAAAGCATCCTTTTTCTTCAGAATATATATTTATATAATTATTCCTCCCCCCCAAAAAATCCCCCTGGCCCACCCAATTATAGGCAGCTGGAATCAGGCCTGGAAAACAGACAAGTACATATTTAATCACCACCATGGCCCATCTGTCGTATGTAGACAAGTTTCAGATTATTGTAGGAGTAATACCTGAATTTTAATTGGTTGAATTGAGCTTTTAAGTTATACCCTGTCGCGCTTCTGGATAACCTGACATTCTCTGGCTCATCATTACGCAGTACAAGGCAGTACCTTTCAAACAAAAATGTTTGTAAAATTCATTTTGGATCCACACCACTTTTTTTCTATTAACAATGAACAATAACTGTAAATTCAAAGTAGGATTAAGAACAGTCAGGATTTATCAGAGAGAGTACCATGATTACCTCAAGAAACAAACAATTGCAATTGTAATGGAATTCAACAGTGCTAAAAATGTACTCCTAATGAAACCAATTAAAAAAACAATAATTAAATAAAACTCCTATGAAGAAAAAAAGAGAGATGTCAATTTGTGCTCACAGACCCACTGCCGTTGTTTGTACTATAATCAGAGACTGTGATTTGGCAGAGCAGCAGTACCAGGCAGTACTGAAGCTAAGCTCTAGCTGTGACCCTCCTCCCCACGCCCAGTCACTAAGGGACCTGGAACGGCAGCTGTGTATGCCACTGTACTATATTTCATAGGGACAATAAGGCCACTGAGTCTAAAGGTTCCTCCAGCATTTCCTTTTTTGTTGCTTTCTGCAACATAAACCTTCATTCAACATTCTACACGGCTTTAATCATCAATATAAGAGTGGAAATAAAATCTGACAAAAACAAGTGTGTTTTAATTTTAACTACTACTGGACCACTTCGTTTACCTAGAAAGCGGGCTTTTTAAAAATGTTTGCACCACAGAGCCAAAGAAAGAATGTAAAGCTAATTTTGGCAATGATGTAACCTACCCATAATAGTTTTTTTAACACATTATGGAATACTTTGGAAAAATTACTTTTCCTTGCTGGATTATAGGACATACTGGAATATGATGCATGAAGCAAGAAAGACTTCTCACATTTGTTTATTGACAAAAAAAAACAAAAAATGTATAACAGAAAGATTCATCATGGCCGATCAACATTAACAGAATGACTGTCTGATAGTTCACTTTGAGACCCACACTGACTCATGACGGTTTTAGAGCAATCTGTGGTCTTGACAGAAACAGGATAAGCAAAGACCATGCAGACAGTCCAAATCAGCATCTTCTGTCCAGAAAAGGGTCTAGTGGAGGTCAAGGCATTTACGGTGGCCCTAAAATCGGCCCCCTCTAATCCGCTCACTTTTTCAAGGTTACTGACATCTTGCGAAGTCCCTTCATTCGATACAGCAGTCCATTGATGAACTCCTAGCAGGAACAAAAGACTCCTTTTTGAAAGAGCTCAAACAATATAGAACAGGGCAGAGAAATAACCTCCATTATCACAGCTCCCATAAAAAACATAAAGTCATAAATACTGTTGCAATGTTGTATACCCTTACCTCTTTTGGCTTTGCACATTCTTGAAGAAGTTCCTGGGAAGATATTGCAAACAAATTTATGCAGAAGTGAATAAAAACTTAAGTGCATGAATGAAATGGGATGGATCCTGATTGGCTGGTGATCTCTGTGAAAAAGGAATGGGATGGATCGTGATTGGGTGGTAATCTCTGTAAAAATGGTATTGGAATTATACCGATTGGCTGGTGATCTCTGTTAAAATGGAATTGGAAGGATATTGATTAGCTAGTGATCTCCGTGAAAGTGGAGTGGTATGGATACTGATGACTGATGAGGGATTGCATGATAGTGATTGGATGGTGATTCCTGTGAAAATCAAATTGGAAGGATACTGATTGGCTGGTGGGGGCGGCATGGTGGCGCAGTGGTTAGCACTGTTGCCTCACACCTCTGGGACCCGGGTTCGAGTCTCCGCCTGGGTCACATGTGTGTGGAGTTTGCATGTTCTCCCCATGTCGTTGTGGGGTTTCCTCCGGGTACTCTGGTTTCCCCCCACAGTCCAAAGACATGCTGAGGCTAATTGAACTTGCTAAATTGCCCATAGGTGTGCATGTGTGAGTGCACGGTGTGTGAGTGTGCCCTGCGATGGGCTGGCCCCCCATCCTGGCTTGTTCCCTGCCTCGTGCCCATTGCTTCCAGGATAGGCTCCAGATCCCCCACGACCCAGTAGGATAAGTGGTTTGGAAAATGGATGGATGGATGATTGGCTGATAATCTCTATGAATATGGAATGAGAAGGATACAGATTGATGCAGGGCCTGATGACTCTTACTTGCAGTCTTGATCGTTGCTCAGTATCTGGCAGCTCAAGCAGCTCATCTATGTCAATCTCTAACTGTGGTATGTCATCCTCCTAGAGACACAAGCAGAAAACACCCTTTAATGAGGAAATGGTTATACAGGGGAACATTTTTATTATTGGACAGACACATCAGAGAGAACAGCAATTATACTATAGCTGCATTCAAATACATGTCAATCAAGCACATTCTTTATGGATGTGAAGTTAATGGGCTGTGTGGCCATTTTTCTATCTGTAAAATGAAAAATTTTGTAGATTAAAAGGGTACTGAAACAATTTAGCATAACATTAGAAAGACAAAGCTCTGTTTTGTCCTGATTAGTAGAACAGTTGGTACTCATAATTAGTCATTTTAATTAGTCAATTTACTTAGTAATTTTTTATGAATTTTATGTAGTTTTTGAGGTTTCTGCACTTACTGTTCATTTAGTGTGATACTACAAAATATAACTTAGAACACTCATACTTTACACATGGAAATGGAACAATATCCTTTCAAGGACAAACCATTGGCAATCCTGCTGATATCTGAACTTAGAACACTTATGGTGTAATATTGCAGAAGGACATGCTGTTAACTATTAGGCTCTTATGAAAAGTAGTTGCAGAAGTAAATGTATGGGTCTTGTTTTAACACAGATAAGAGTTAAGCCAGAGACTTTTGGAATGAGAAAAAGAATATCCTGAGAGAGAGAGAGAGAGAGAGAGAGAGAGAGAGAGAGAGAGAGAGAGAGCGAGAGAGAGAGATAGATAGATAGATAGATAGATAGATGGATAGATAGATAGGACTTATTAAAGTAAAAACTGCCAACTAATACTCAATTAGTATTACTAATATTTCTAGACTCCTGTCTTAACTCTTTCTATATACTGTCTGTTTTAGTCCAGACTGTTTTTTATGAATTGTACCCAAGACAGAAAGATTCAGTTGCATCTCTCTGATGGCAATTCAAGTAACCATGGCAACGCATGTCCCAATATTTCTCTGTATATTTGCCCAAATACCACCTAATGTAATACTGCTGATTTTTCATCTGAATTTACAGCATGGATACTTACGCTAGGTTTATTTTTGTAATGAGGGTTTTCTTTTTTTTCTCAAAAAGTATACATCAAAAAGGATATATAGTCATTGACTATTATATATAAGAAAATATTCCATTTCTTTACCTGGAATTATCTCAAATGTGTAGAATTACCAAATAAGGGTGCAAACAAAACAAGTTAATCTTCACAAGTAAATTTGGACTGCGAATTATTGCTATATATATATATATATATATATATATATATACCAGTTCTGTATTATTATACTAAATATTTCCAAAAATTAAGCCATTGTGAAATGTATTAAGTTGCGTAATGAAAGACCCATGCCAGTAGGGGCAGTGTTGGGCTCTGTGGGTCAGGAATCTTTACCGGTGTCTGGAGGGTCACTGGTTTGAATCCCATAGTCGGCAGGGTGATCATATCACTGTTGGGCCCATAAGCCTAAATAATGCTTCAGGGGAGCCCACTTTGCCCTCACCTGTATGCGTGTCTCACAGGAGAGCATGATAGGAGATGTGAAATTCTTGTGTACTTGTACACATGGGAGCTTGATTGAACTTTATGGCCTGACAGGACATGTTTGAGTCCAAAGCCCTATTCTGTTTCATAACAGTTTTAAATGTCATAATTCATAAACATGTAGTGTTTCATTTACATTCAGTTTACTTTTTAAACAAATTGTACCAATATTTACGCAATTGCTCCTATACTGAATGTTTCACAAATGTGTTAATATATGAGTAAATTATACTAAATGTATAACCTCTCAATTTAAAAAATGAAAAACAATCACTTCAAAAAGCCGTTATACTGAGAAAAGAAAGTGAGGAATTGGATTGTACCTATTGGATTATATGTTAATCCTGAATAATACTGTGAGTTCGCAGAGGCTTTGAAATAGCTGTCCTGGCAGTATGAGAGGGACAAAATAAGAGAATGTACCAATAAATTAAGTATCATTAGTCATTCCCATAAGTGTTTTTGCATAAATTCATATTAATTTTATTGGCCTGGCAACATTCAGCATTCTGTGCTGAAGAACAGCTCCAACTTCACTGTCACACCCTTTGTTTGTGGGTCACCCTGTTTCTGGGTAATGAATATACTGCCATATGAATGCCACCGACGTGGTTCAAGAACATGCTAAGACCTGGAGGGAGTTCAGCTGTATCAGATCATCCATCTTCCATACCCGCTTGTCCTGTGCAGGGTTGTGGGTGGTCCAGAGTCAATCCCAGAAGCTACAGACACAAGGCAGGGAAAAGCCCAGAAGAGGCCAGCTCATGGCAAGGAGCTCACACCAGTCACACCTATGGGCAATTTGGTAACTCCAATTAACCTCAGCAACTATTTAGACTGTGGGGGGAATCCAGAGGAAACCCCACGATGACACAGAGAGAACATGCTCCACACATGTCTCTTGGTGGAGACTCAAACCCCAGACCCAGAAGCAAGAGGCAACGAAACCACTGTAGCAGCATGCCACCCCCTCAACTAGACCACTGTGAGCAACATATGGTGATATGTCTTTAAATTTCAAATACGCAAATGTAGGGAGCCCTTCAGATGTCGCGGTAGAAAAAAATCATTTTTAGTAATCCGTGTGCTCGAGTTAATAATTCATGCTCTCTATAGCCGTGGCCCAAAGTTTTGGGAATGACACAAATATTAATCTTCACAAAGTCTGCTGGTCCTGTTTTTATGACGGCAATTTTGCATATCCATAATGCTATTAAGAGTGATAAGATGAATTTCAATTAATTGCAAAGTCCCTCTTTGCCATGAAACTGAACTTAATCCCAAAAAACTCATTTTCACCGCATTTCAGCCCTGCCATAAAAGGACCTGCTCATTTCATCATTTCAGTGATTCTCATGTTAACACAGGTGAGAGTGTTGACGAGGACAAGGCTGGAGATCATTCTGTCATGCCAGTTGATTTATAATAGCAGACTGGATGCTTTAGAAGGAGGGTGATGCTTGAAATCATTGTTCTTCCTCTGTTAACCATGGTTACCTGCAAGGAAACACGTGCAGTCATCACTGCTTTGCACAAAAAGGGCTTCACAGGCAAGGATATTGCAGCTAGTAATTGGGATATTGCACCTAAATCAACCATTTATCGTATCATCAAGAACTTCAAAAAGAGAAGTTCAATTGTTGCGAAGAAGGCTTCAGGGTACCTAAGAATGTCCAGCAAGCGCTAGAACCATCTCCTAAAGTCGATTCAGCTGTGGGATCGGGGCACCACCAGTGTAGAGCTTGCTCAGGAATGGCAGCAGGCAGGTGTGAGTGCATCTGTATGCAGTGTGAGGCAAAGACTTTTGGAGGATGGCCTGGTGTCAAGAAGGGCAGCAAAAAAGTCAGTTCTCTCCAAGTCATGGACAGACTGATATTCTGCAAAAGGTACAGGGACTGGACTACTGAGGACTGGGGTAAAGTCATTTTGTTTGATGAATCCCTTTTCTGATTCTTTGAGGCATCCGGAAAAATGTTTGCCAAGAGAAGAAAAAGTGAGTGCTACCATCAGTCCTGTATCATGTCAGCAATAAAGCACCCTGAGACCATTCATGTGTGGGGTTGCTTCTCGGCCAATGGAGTGGGCTCACTCACAATTTTGCCTAAGAATACAGCCATGAAAAAAGAATGGTACCAAAACAACTTCAGAGAGCAACTTCTCCCAACCACCCAAGAACAGTTTGGTGACGAACAATACCTTTTCCAGCAGGATGGAGCTCCGTGCAATAAGGCAAAGTGGGAACAAAACATCAACATTTTGGGTCCGTGGCCAGGAAACCCCCAAAATCTTAATCCTATTGAGAACTTGTCAATCCTCAAGAGGCGGGTACACAAACAAAAACCCACAAATTCCGACAAATTCCAAGTTTTGATTATGCAAGAATGGGCTACCATCAGTCAGGAATTGAAGTTCACTGACAGAATGCCAGAGTGAATTGTAGAGGTCTTGAAAAAGATATTGATTCATTGCATAAACTTAATGTAATTGTCAATAACAGTCATTGACATATGAAATTCTTGTAATTATACTTCAGTATACCATAGAAACATCTGACAGAAAGATCTACAAACACTGAAGCAGCAAACGACGAAAACCAATACTTCATTCTCAAAACTTTTCGGCTGTAGTTAGTAATGCATACACTCGAGTTAGTAGGGCACGGATTACTAACTCGAGAGCACGTACTTACGGAGCCCTATGGAGCCCCTAAGATGTCATGATAGAAAAACATATTATGCTGTCGAGCTACTCATACAGGTGGAGCGGTAGTGCAGTGGCTAGTGCTACTGCCTCATGGCAAGAAGGTCCTGGGTCTCGTCCTGTCCCGGGTCCTTTCTGTGTGGAGTTCACATACCCTCCCCGTGTTCATGTGGATTTTTGCCAATTTCCTCCCACTGTCAGGGTCAGCTCTTGTCAGTCTTTGAGTTTTTCCTTGCTTCCAGTCAGCCGCATGGCTCAGCTCGTTGAGCATGTGGTTATCTGTAAACCCTTCTGTCTTATGTTCGAATCTCACTTCTTCTGTTTTTATGTTTTGTTCCTAAGGTTTCTTTTGTATTAGTATTAGTCTTGTGGTTTGTGTTCGGTTTTGGTTTCTTGCTTTGAGCCTTAGTTGTGTTTTATCAGTTTTTGTTATTCCCAGCGTTAGATTCTGTTTTTCCTATTTCTTTGTTAGCTCTTAGTTTTTCTGTTTAGTTACCTGAAGTTAATTTGTTTCACTTGTGACCTGTTTTACCAAACCTTGTTGATTGATCTCACCTGCCCTTTGTTAGTCTGTTCAGTTCCCTAGTTGTTTGTAGTTTTTGTTGGATGTCAATGAATGTTGGTTGTAGTTTTGCTGTTTGCTATATGGCAGGTACTGTAGGCCTTCCTTCCTTCATTAAATCGGCCCTGTGTTGGTGACTGCCCTGGGATAGTTCCCGCCTATGCTCTTTGTTCCCGGGATAGGCTCTGGTCCCGTCGCCCCCACAACCCCAGCTGGGATTAAGTGGTTTCAGAAAATGGATGGATGGAGTGACTCATATGTGCTCTCCAGTTAGTAATTTGTACTCTTGAGTTACAGTAATCACCACTCAACATGAATTACTAACCCGAGAGCACGTGATTAGTAACTCAAGTACAAGATAACAATTTTTTTCTACTGTGACACCACCTATGAGCAAATAAACAGTGAAAATATCTTTGTCGGTAATATTTAAAATTCAGGCCTTGTATTCCATTATTAAATGATAAGAGTGCACTCTTATTGATCCCATGAGAAATTATTTTGCATACAGCAGCAAACTGCATAAACTGCTGAGATACAAACATACTGTCCAAAAACAAACAGCCAAGAGTTTACACTGAGAATCAAAAATATTGTGCATGAAATAAATATAACTTGATGGTCCATGTACAATTTATATTGTAATAGTTGTTCTGTGGTGTATTTGAAGAACTTCAATTATCAGCACTGGTCTTCAGATAAAACATATTTAAAAATATCTACATATCATTTAAATATCTAAATGAATCTGCAAGTAAAATAACTACAATATTTATGTTATGGAAAGATTTCTAAAATAATTGGATGTGTTTCTATTACTTCACCGTATCTTTAAGCAGCATCCTTCACAGACTTCCTTAAATATGTTTAATTGTATAATTGTAAAATACATTGCAATCATTCCTGTGCTTGTCCTGAGCACAGGCCTGGCTGTGTGCTTACCTCACAGTCATAGAGCAGGTGGAGCTGGCCCTCTATCCACTCCTCAATGTCCAGCCTTTTTTGCAGGTCCTTGCGGTTGTACTTGACTGTCAGCTTGACGAGTGTGCACCGGGGACACTCCTCATCCTCCTTCTCCTTTTCCTGGGTGTGGAACATCACTCTGGGCTGAGAGCTCGCCTCCGATGTCATGCTTGTTGAGTCCCTTGGGAAACAGCAGAGGAAACTGAGAATCCTCCCTCGCTCTCCTCCGAGTTCCTCTCAAACTGTTGTTTTTCTCCTTTCCCTCCTCTCTCCATCCCCCGCTCACTTGCTCCTTGTTCTTTATGAAGGATGCTAATAAAAGGATCTTGTGTGTGTTACGAATAGAGAACAAAGAGCTATCAGATAGTCGGGGTAGAAGAGAAAGGATCAGGATGATGACATTTTAACCTATGAAAAAATTATATAAATGGAGTAATGAATTAAGATTATTAAATGTCATTAAATGTCAGAGAGTAACTAAGAAATGTGTTGTCACTGAAAGCAGTGAATTTAACTGATGCTTTATCTGCACGTACTTTTTGAAATAGCTGCACGACCAACCTGAGCTTGATATGCAGTCAAAAGATAGTAAAAGTAGAAAAGTATCCCTCTCTATCCACTGTGTGAAGTTTGCACATCTACACATTTATTTACTTTCACATTTACTATTGCATTCACATCTATTTACTAATCCGATCAAAATTAAGGAAAAAGAGACATTTTTGTAATATGCAAAGTCAAAGCTTATCTGAATTCAAAGTTATTTTAACATGAATAGAAGACACGTATTTTAATCATATTTCATCAGTGAAAGCTATGCCATGTCACAGAATAAATGGTTTAAACAAGAAATTTGAAGTAGGTATGCGATCAAAATTAGAGAACGGTTGATTTTTATTTTATTTTTTTTAAAAAAGCTTACAAATGAATTCTGTCAACTTTTTTTTTAATGGTTACAACTTTCAGAAATTTATAGTTAGAGACCCTTGCTTTCAATAACTGGCACATCAGCAGCAGGCAGGTACATAAATCCCCATCTGAACCAACTAAATTAAACTTGATTTCATCACTGAAATGAACTTTGGACCAGTTCTCCTCTGTCCAAACAGCATACTCCTCGGCAAGGGGCTAGGGTAGTCTTTTCATTCTTCTTGCTGATGAGCGGCTCGGTCACTGTGAAGTGGGCTTTTAGTCCATATTGTTCCAGACAGCAAGACCCTGTCAAGACAAATTCTTGCCCTGTCCAGAACTGATTTGGCGAGCAATTCCAGTTACAGTGTTGGACTGGTCCCCCACTGAAAGTTTCCCTATCATCCTGTTCCTTTGCACACTCGTCTTATGTGGGTGACCAGGCAGTTTATGAGACTTGAATGGCTCAGTTTCTTTGTACAGCTTCAGTATTCAAGAAATGAAGCTCATGGAATGACTATAACTCTCTCTGAATAGCTAAGAGGGTCATCTTTTCAGCCTTCATCTGAACAACCTGACATCACAAAATGTGTCACCTTAGAGAGGCTCACCACCTTGCAAAACCCCTACCAATGTTGCCAAGTAGATTGGGTTGTCAGATATAAGATTTGATCCAAAAACCAAGCAAAAAAAAAAAAAAAAGCAAGCAAATCGTTCTCTAATTTTGATCGCATTTCTTTTTCTGTTTAAACTGTTTGTTTACTTTTGTGATGTGGGTTAGTTTTCACCAATGAAATACCATTAAAATGCACTTATTCAGATTTAAATAACTTTAAATTCAGATAAGCTGTGACTTTGTATGTTACGAAAGCGTCTCTTGTTCTCTAATTTTAATCGTCACTGTATTTATTTGTTTGTTTATTAATTTGGCAGACACTATTGTTCAGGCAAACTGCTGTCTCTAAATTGCGCACTGTATATACCGTGCAATTGACTGGCATCCTGTTCAGGCTTTCCCAGCCTTGCTCCATATGCTTCCCGGCTTAAGCTTCAGTACTGCATGAGATAAATAAAAGATAGATGCACACATTTGATGTAAGCTCGTGACTGCCCCCTTGCGGACTTATCTAAATGTTACTTTTTAGCGGTATAACCTTCAACGGTGTACGTACGTTCGTCCATCCATCCTTCAATTTTCTATACCCGCCGGTCCTGTGCCGGGTCACGGGGGTCCGGAGCCTATCCCGGAAGTTACGAGCGCAAAGCAGGGAATATCCCAGGAAGGGATCCGCTGGGCACATACTTGGAAACTTCTGTTAATACTGTATCCTTGAACGTGTTTTGAGTATAATATTTGGAAATACGTGCAAAGTTGTCTATAAAATGAAATCTTCCAAAATCTGCAATAAGTATCACATTCAAAACGAACAGAAGATGAGATGAAATGACACACGCAGTCCCGTAGGTGTTGGACGTTGTAAAAAAAGTATGACACCATTTACTAATGTGTGAACTCACCATATGTATAGCTAAAATTATCATTTTGCTTACTATATTATACACATGTAGAGTTTTATTATTGATAGGTATAGGTAGTTTGTGTGTGTGTGTGTGTGTGTGTGTGTGTGTATATACATATACATATATATATATATATATATATATACATATACATATATATATATATATATATATATATACATATACATATATATATATATATATATATATATACATATACATATACATATATATATATATATATATATATATATATATATATATATATATATATATATATATATACATATATACAGGTCCTTCTCAAAAAATTAGCATATTGTGAAAAAGTTCATTATTTTCTGTAATGTACTGATAAACATTAGACTTTCATATATTTTAGATTCATTACACACAACTGAAGTAGTTCAAGCCTTTTATTGTTTTAATATTGATGATTTTGGCATACAGCTCATGAAAAACCCAAAATTCCTGTCTCAAAAAATTAGCATATTTATTTGGTCGGATGAAATATGCTAATTTTTTGAGACAGGAATTTGGGGTTTTTCATGAGCTGTATGCCAAAATCATCAATATTAAAACAATAAAAGGCTTGAACTACTTCAGTTGTGTGTAATGAATCTAAAATATATGAAAGTCTAATGTTTATCAGTACATTACAGAAAATAATGAACTTTTTCACAATATGCTAATTTTTTGAGAAGGACCTGTATATATATACAACACACCACGTTTTACGATTCAAAACAATAAAAATTGGACTTAATAAACAAACTGAAAAAAGAACTCATATTTGTCATAAAGACAAATCCACCTACGCCGAATGCCGCGATTCGGAAACACATAATGGGAAACTTTCTATGAGTAAAACCGCAGAAAAAAACAACGACAACAAAAAAAATCCACAACGCATAGGGACGCATTTGACGGACCCTGTCTCCATGTCTCCATATTTCCTGGCTTGCTGTGTGGTCCTAAAATGCGAGAGTGTGTTTGGACTGAGGCTTTTGGCAGCTTTCGGCGCGCTCGCCGCCCGCTGACATCAGGGCGCTCGCAGGTGTGCCCCAAGCTGTCTACGTCACAGCCACGACAAGGAGCGGCGCTACAGCGTACTTCCTCAACTCAACAGGTCCAAGCTGGGAGGAAGCCGTGTCGCTATCGCAATTGTAATCGTGACAATCTTTCTTCGTTCTTTTTATTTGTTTTCGTTAGAGAACAGGCTACCAGCTATGTAAGTATACAAACTATACTACAAGCTATTAGTTATAAATAAGCTGTATATTAAACTTATTATGGCTATACGTTCATGTGTTATCTAAAATGTTTCTTTAAGACGAATGACCAGACCAGCATCTAGGTCGTTCGCTTTTGATATAAATTTTTAATCTCTGTGCATGTTTTTGCGTTTATTTTAGAAAGAAACAAAGGCCGTTCACCTAAAGAATGACTCGGTGTTTCAGTGGATTGTTATTATGCTTCGCACTGATATTAATTCAGAGATTTTCCGAGTGCGTCGACGAGCACTGCCTAGATAAATTCAAGAAAGGGAAGAAAGACTTTTTCGTGGATGTAACAGATTCGGTTAAGAACGGGGCCACCTTCATCGACTCCCCATCCGTGGAGCACGCCGAAGATTGTGCGCAAGCTTGCTGCAAATATGGCACCTGTAACCTGGCCATGTTGGAGCAGAATGTGGAGGGAGACGCCGTGAAAAGCTGCTATCTTTTCGACTGTTTGTACGCAAACAGAAATGTTTGCGCGTTTGTAAAACGTACGGGATTCAACAGTTACATCTTAAAGAGTGTCTTCGATAACTACCTGGACGGCCACCCAAAAACTCCAAGTGAGTACCTGTTCTACGTGCCTTCTTCACAAGCCTTCGCAAAGCCATAGATTGAATCAGTCTCGGCGATGTTTGTTTTTGGGTGGGGAAAGGATTTCAAAACATCCTGAGAAGTATTTAAATGTCTGTAAGTTTGTTTTTAGGTAACTGCGAATTAAGAAGCAGATGGATAGATGGCTAAAGAAACACGCCTATTCTAAAAGGAATTTTATTCTCTATTCCGATTTTTACCTTTTGAATAACAGTTGGCAATGCACATTTCAATATGGACTTGTCTGTCCTCTTGAAGGAAAAGATGACCGGCCTCCTGTGGCCGACGCTGGAGAGGACATGATTGTTCAACCGACGACCGATGTGTTTCTGAACGGCTTCCAGAGCCGAGATGATCACAAGATCGTTAGTTATAAATGGACCTTGTTAAGTGGGAACGAAACGGTCACTCTGGAGGTAGGATTATTTACACCTAACTGGACAGAATAATCAGCTGTTGCAAAAATCCGATCAGTATGCCATTTCACGTATAACGTATATGGGTATGTTCTGTCGGTAATCCAGAGTAAGTACAGGTTTTGTTTCCTTTTAATTACACATCTAGTCTATGCTTTAATACTGTACGCTTCTGTGACATTGATTAAATTATAGGCTAGTGTAGTATTTGTGCAGATGTACATGGCTTTATTTGTAAAGGATGTTACCTCAGTTTAAAGTATTTGGGACGTGTGCTGCTTAAGATGAAAATTATAAACAAGGTAGGTTGAACTATTATGTCATGGCGCTATAGTCTAAGGCAGCGGTGGGCAATCTTATCTGAAAGGGGCTGGTGTGTATGCAGGAGTTTGGGATAACCTTTAGGCCAGCTGTTCAAATCCAGGTGTGAGGACTTAAGCCAATCAGTCCTCTAATTAGTAATCTAACCAGGGAGTTGCAGCGAAAACCCACATCCGGTGCTTTCTGGATAAGATTGCCCACCCCTGGTCTAAAGGACATTTTTTGGTGATATGGCCATTTTATATAGTACCAAAAGCATTGCGGTGCTGAAACTTGGTGTTCCAGAAAACGCAGCTGGTGGACCAGATGAAGCTCTCCAACCTGCATCCGGGCGAGTACGTGTTCCAGCTGACAGTCACAGATTCCAAGGACCAGTCAGACTCTGCCGAGGTCACTGTACGGGTCCTGTCTCACAAGGAAACAGCACGTGAGTACCTACAGGCCCACTAATTTGTTAGAGGTTAGTGTTATGATGTAATAAACCAGGGGTGGGCATCCCTGATCCTGTAATGCTGGTGCCCAGCAGGTTTTCTGCCCTGCCTGAGGAGTTACCGTTTGCCTGAGATCAGGTGTGGTTTATCAGATACTAGGTGGAATGGCAAACCTGCTGGATACTGGCACTCTAGGATTAGGGCTGCCTCCTCTTGTCATTAAGCAGTGCACAGAGTGCATCTCTTATCGGTGATATTACTTTCATAAGAAAACGGAGACCTGCAGACACTGTTGCTGTCACCCCCTGTTGGTACAGGGGCCTTTTCTCTCCTTGGCTATAGTTCATTACATACTGACAATGATCATTGGTTTCCAAGAGGTAAAAATCCAGACCAAGATTTTGTTTCATCCAACCCATTTAGTACTTTGTGACTGTGACTCTGTACTTGTCAGTTGAAACAAAATCTTGGTCTGGATTTTTACTTTATGGATCAGAATTATCCACCTCTGTAGGTTCCAATCAAGTGAAGTGAAAGTGATTAGTTGTCGTTGTTGGCGCAACACGACACACGGCGCACAACAATGAAATGTGTCCTCTGCATTTAACCACATGAGACATAGCAGGGGGGCAGCAGATTCATCACACAGGTAACAGTGCTTGGGGGCAGTACCTTGCACAAGGCATGTCGGTCACTTTGTTTACATGCATAGCTTAGTTGAGCTATGGTTTATAGCTCAATTACGCCATTTAATCGGAATACTGTCCTTGTCCCAGTATACATGCACGAGAGGGGAAGCGAATTATTGAGCTGACTCCACTGTGATAGGTGGCGATATGGCTCCTTTCAGCTTGTTTGTATTGGACTTTTTGCAGTTGACCTATTATATCACATGCGTAAAAAAATAATAAAATTAATAATAATGGATGCGTGGACAAATGAAGTGACACAAGACGTAACTGCAACCTGGTTGGTAGAACAGATAGAAGATGAGGATCGCATAACAAGAACTAAAGCATTTTGTATAATACTATGACAGCACGGTACTGGAAATTTTTCAGATATTGCAATGTAATTTTGTTTAGAATAAATATTGGGGTATATATGAAACAAAGGAGATCAACATAAATTTTTTGCAAACCTGTCTAGGAGTGATTTAAACAGCAAGGATGAAAATGATTGTTTCTGAGACCACATGCATTGCTCAGACAAAAACAGCGGAGGTAAACTTTAAGCTGATTATAAATATATGTTAGATAATACTGAAAATGAATTAATTATTACAATTGCAAAACTTGCTAGATTTCTTTCCTATAACTGAGTAAAAATATTTTAGCAAGATTGCGCTGTAATATTCATACCAAATTGAAGGTAAGAAAAAGCCTAATCTTAATCTAGCTGTCTAGCAATGTAAGAATTGCATTTGCATAACATGCAATGTTGGTATTAATATCGCATGTCACCCAGTCCTATTACAGCCATTTTCCATATTCAGTACAAAATACCATTCCTGGCACTGTGAAGTCAGTTTTTATGCCAGTGAAAAACCAACTTATTGAAGTACCATACTTTAGCAGTGAATTGGACAGTTTTACAGTTCTGTACATTTCGTATGTGCTTTATGCCTTTTGCTATACTCCAGGCTTCTTCTGTGTGCAGACTTCTCTTGTTACTTCCGGGTGACAGCATTGGGGAAGAAACTGGAGCATGCATAGATCGCCTAGTCCAGTTTGAGTCTGAGCGTATACATGCAGGAGTAAATCGATTCCCATCATCGCATTATCTGGGTTTCTTAGTCCGATGTCGAGAAATTCGTTTTGGTCTGATTTCAGTCAGACTAAGATGTTTATATGAACTTTAAAGGTACAGCTTTAGTCAGACTAACACAATGATGTGATTTTCTTAGTGTGCATGTAAACATACTCACTGGTACTTTTCTGGTCAGGGATTCAAACCAGCAATCATTTGATTATAAGTGCGTTTCCATTAGACCCCCACTGCCCAGTCAACCACATCACTTAATTGTCTTTGCCACGTCATCATTAGTTAACTGCAATTAGCAATTTTGATCTAAATTGTCTGATCTGCAAGGTGGTGATCATATTGTCTGATCCCAAGTGTAATAATTTGATGTGTAGTGTAATACTGTAACAACGGAACGAAGCTGTGTGGTCAGCCTGTAAATATGGTAAAGCCAGGTGAGAACCTAGCAAAGCATATCACTGCACTGTGGAGATGGAGTGCTGATTACGGGTCAGCTGTTGAGCCCCAGGTTGAAGCACATTGGAACAATGTTGTAATATGTTGAGTGGCAGGTGCCTGTATCTATAGGCTAGATGACCCATATCGTATGGAGTTGTCCTTTCATATTTGTTTTATGAAGAAAAGTATTTTTGACACTTTTAGATGTCATTTCCGTTATCAGTTCTCTTGTACATAAATCACCTATACACCCTCTCCTCATTTAGCGACAACCTCGTCTAGTGACCACTGGCAAATACGAGGGTAATAACATTCAGGTTCAACCAGTGCTCGCATTTATAAATAAATTTTGTTCGTCTGACAAAAATGCATGCCAGTGAACTAGTTTTTCTAACTTTTGTGTAATTTGATGTGTTGCTGTCGTGTGCTAACATGCTTGATAATACTGAACCCTTGTGTACCTTCACTGGACTTCCTGTGTATTTCCGATGAATCTGTTGTTCAGTTCAGATCAGTTGATACTGGAGGAGCGGCAAACTTCTATGATGCGATGTGGGTGTTATTTACTTCTGTTACACATTCCTTTTATGTGATTCATTTGTCACCTCACCATTGACAAGAAACTTTTCAACATGGAATCATGCTTTAAGTTATAGTCGTACCCTCCAAGAGCATGAGATCCAAGGCAGGAAATGAAAACTGGTTCAGCGTATTGTATATTCCTGACATAAGATGGATCTCTGTTCTTCCCAAGGAGTTTCTTCTGGAATAGGAAGTGTTCCCATCAGCAGCCGAGAGAAGCCGCTCCTTTTGTTTGGAACTCGTCGGGCTGGTTTTTTTGGCTGAATTGCGATTTCACAAATGGAGGAACACCCGAAATGAGACGGCCTTTTACACTGAGGGCCAAAGCTATGTTGGAGTTCCTGCCACAGTAGTACTGCTCGGCTCTTAGTCTACCTGAATTTTTTTTGCTTGTTGTTACCGTTGCCTGTTTAAAGGCTTTGGGTTGCATTGACCCCCTACGAGACTGGAAAAACTATCCTCTTGGAAATGGATCTAATGCAGAACCACATTGCAAGCTACAAGGCTGCATTTGCTGTTGGGGTAATTGCAGTGCCTTCACGCTCTCACGTTAGTTAGATGTGTCATGGCTGCCTTCTTAACTGACTCCGGTGGCATGACAATGGGCACGATGCATCTCAGTTTTCATTATCTCTTTGACACTCAGTCATGTTCGGAAGGGAATGAGGGGTATTGCTCAGAAGTGATTCCTATGAGAACATACTTTTCTGTGAGAAAAGGTGAAGTGGGGTTATCTGCTGAATATGCCGTGTGATTTGGCTGCGCAGATGCTGTGGATGTGCAGCTGGGAGGTGTGCAGCTGTAGCCAGGTGACAGCAGCATCCTGACCTGTCATTCATCTTAGCATTGTGTGGCCGTTCTTAACCACATATGGCGAGAGGCCAGCCGACTGGCGTCTGGTAACTCGTTAACAGGCCGGGTCACTGCTGGCTTTTAGACTTCCTGTGTAATATGTTTGTATAGCAGTCAATGTGGGACTTCATTGGGAATCTGCAGCTGACGGGAGGCCATTGCACAGCAAGTCCATGTTTGTCATCTGAAATTGTTGCACTTTTAAAAATATATACCACCTCATGTCAGTTACATTTACACACCCACTCAAACTTTTGTCTGTCAGTAAAGTTTTTGGAACAGGTTAAATTTTCTGCATTATTTCACATCCATTAAAATGTATTGAGTATGATCTTTTCTGAGTATTTCCAATGCCACAATGCCTATTAAACTTATGGATTGTGTATGTGCGCCCTACCTTAGACATACTGCTAGCTACTGTTTAGCACTGGGTTTGAACATCATCGTTGAGGAGCACTGTCACATCCACACGCAAAAAGCTGAGCCCTAATTTATGAACCTGATTAGTTCCTCAGTTCATTGGGCGAAAATTACCAAGGAGAAACGGTTAGAATATGGATGTATGCATGGATATATTGAAACTGTCATTTTATATATGTTTAGTTACCTGTTCTAGACGCACTACTTTAGGGTATGACCTCGACACGCACAACTATTCAAGAATTATGGATTTGTACTTGTTTTATGGAAATAATGACTAATGACACTGGATGGTAATTATTGAAGTTTGTGGGGGTATTTTGTTGTGATATACACTGTAGTATTGATGCCAAGGGGTATTCATCCAAAGGCCAAACTGAACAAGTGACAGCCCTGCCACCCCTCCCCCCTCTAAGTTAATTTTGCTGATGGGGGAGGGTTCCATTGTGTGGGTCAGGTTACATTGCTTCTGTCTGGATGCAGACTGGAGTCTCCCACCATTTGTTTCTTTTTACAGTCATATAGCATGAAAAGTCATACCTGGAACAAAATAAGGTGACCAATTAAACAATTACTGCTGTAAAAGGAAACTCATTTCTATGTGAGAGGAAGAGAACTGAATTTCATCCTCAATTCGGGGCAGTTTTGAACAAAACTGTGCAGGCATAGAATAATTTCAAACAAATTCTTCAATTTCTCATAAGTGAAAGTGAGGATACTGAATATTCTGAAATGTAGGGATGGGTGTGTTATTAGTTTTACCTATAGAGAATGTCACTAGGAAATGTAAAACGTCTTCAAGTTTCCATCTGGAAAGCTAGAGATTCTTATTGTGCCTGATGGGCTGAGCTCCTGGTCACAAGCAAAGTGACTCGCCATGAACCACAGTGCTGTGGAATCTGCCGGACTTAAACCAAACGTCTGTCTCTTACAGGGTACTGTCTCGTCCCCAATAAGGTCGGACCCTGCCGGGCCTACTTCCCCCGCTGGTATTACAACATCTCCTCGCAAATGTGCGAGAGCTTCGTGTACGGAGGGTGCAAGGGCAACCTGAATAATTACCTCACCCAGTCGGAGTGTAACAACACCTGCACAGGCGTGTCCGGTAACAGTTCGCACGAGTGTGTGTGTGTGCGTGTGTCAGCATGTGTGTCATGTGTCTACAAAGGAATATAAAGTGTCCTTAATATGCTGCTGTAGAATAATCTCCGGTACCTCCCTCTTTCCTGTTTGTCCTGTCTTGCAGAAGTGTCTACTCCTGCCAGTAGGGGGTTCCATCCGCCTGAAACCAAAGGTAAACTTGCTAGGCCGATACTGGAACAAGAGGAAATGTCAAATGTGCCTCATCTTGTCTTTTGGGACACCTTTAACACTATTGTCGTGAAAGGTGATGAAGATGAATAGCGTGTACTTGTCTCTCACTCTTTGGTCACTGTGCTGCCGTGTCTTGACCAGCCCCTGTATGTGGCCAACCCTGCGGAGCGCAGTGTTTCCCCTGCACCGACGGCTGCTGTGTGGATGCTGAGCTGGAGTGTGACGGTTTGAGTCAGTGCCACGATGGCAGTGATGAAGCGTCCTGTCAGCACTGTAAGTGTCGTCCTGGCTGGTCTTCTCTGTTCCCACTTCCCCGATTTCAAAACCACCAACCAGCAACTGGATTAAGGCATCCAGAATCTCTCAATGGAAGAGTTTAGTTATAGTTATGAAAAGCTTAAAAACCTGCCATTGCAATGTTTTATGCTCCTACTCTGCATCAGTTTAACTCTGCAGTGATAGATATTCTGAATACAGTAATAAAGTTTGTGGGTTAGAATAAAAAATTACAACTTGTATCTTTCCAAGGTTTTTGCAGAAGTGTAATGTTTGTTTTCTAATCTGCGGTTTAAATATTGGTGAAAAACAGTAAAGAAAAATATACCTGTGGTCTTTGGACTGCTAATATAGTGGGATGCTTATGCTTGCGTATTTGCTGCTTGTTGTGAAATCAAAGCGAGTAGCCTGACTTCTTTTCTTGTCTCCAGTAAACACAACATTAAATCACCTGCTGAATATCCCTGTGGATAAACTGGAAGGTAAGTCTCATCGTTTAAGTTTGAGGTTCCACCTATTCCCTGAAACCCCACAGAACTCATAGCAGTGTCCTCTTCATCACAGTGCGCTGCACGGTACCTCCGGAGACTGGGCCTTGCCGGGCTTACATGACCCGTTTCTTCTATAACCCAATCCACCGGAAGTGTTTCGAGTTCATCTACGGTGGCTGCGGAAATTTCCCAAACAATTTTGACGTAGAGAGCACTTGCCTGGACACCTGCAAATCCATCACAGGTAGGAGTGCCGCAGACGTTCAGGGCTGCTGAAACCGGGCAGACCATGCTCTAAACTAACTTGTGCCTATTTCAGAGGAAGACGTCTTCTTGCGGGGAATTTTTGAGCGCTCCAAGGAGGAAAAAAGCCATTCTGGTAGGTGGCTCTTCCAGGTGTAGCCGCTAACGCAAGCTAGAATGGCCACTAAAAGTAAAATGTTAGTGAAATTGTAATGACAGGCCTAAAATAGAATCTTCATTTCTCTTAACAACTGAATATACAAGCGTGCGTGTGTGTGCATGTATTAGGTATGAGGTCATGAAAAAGTAGTTTTCCAAATAACAAAAAGAAACTGAATCGCAGTCTTTTTTGGATTCTGCGGTGATCAGTTACAGCCCAGCGTTGGGGTTCAGTCACAGGCCTTCGCTTGAGATCTCAGCTGTGCGTCAACAGGGTAAATGGTGTTGCTTTGACTGCACTAGAGGAATGCAAGTCCAAATCACACTCAGAAAAGGTCTGATGGTGGTAAATCCAGCATCGACATACTTTAGTGTGTGTATCGGGGTTGACAATTGTCCACAATTGCCATTGATGGGTTTGATGGGAGCCTGAAGATTTAAGCCCAGAAAAAAAGATTGCAAACTGAGAAGGCAGTAATTTTAATGCTGACAGCAAAGACATTAAACTGAAAAGATCCTGCTTGGTCGTCAGTGCTGTCATTAACACTGGTCATTCTCCTGAGCTGGTGTCTGTCTGTGTTGTTCCTCAGTTGGTGTTGTTATCGGCCTTCTGCTGGGTGGAATCATGGCGGTGCTGTTGGCGGTCCTGGTGTACCGCGCCCTCAAGACCAAGAAGGAGGAGGTGCATCACCAACGTGTGCCTGTTGACCCCACCCCCGTGCCTGTCCCGGACGATGCAGAACACCTGGTCTACAACACGACTACCAAGCCCCTCTGAGTGTGTAGACTCTCCCTCCCCCCCATAGAAACACTCTCCTACACTTATCATTCTCTGTGAGCTATATTGGTGAACATACATTTTACTTGGCAGTTCATTTCCTAGTAGTGCATGTGACTCAGTTTTACAGTCCAGTTTATGTATTATGCACTGCTAGGATTTATTGTTACATGTTTTGTTTTTTTGAGGGGGGGGGGGGCGTGGGAGTTGAGTTGGTGTTTTGTGAGATGTTGGTCTCAGAGTAAGGGGATTTTCAGCCAAAATCCTGAGGATGTTCCTGTTGCTTTTTGTTTGGTCACAGAAAGACTTCCTTCTACCTTCACTGATATGAGATGTATTTATTTTGAAATTTACGCTGGGAGGACACTTGCCCCCCCCCCATTATGCAGTACTGCCTCTAGCGCGGCTGACGAGGGACGGAGTTTTTACTAGACTAATGGTACACAGAGAGTGACTGTTTACAGTGGCTGTTTGGTTGAAAGAAGATATGCATGTTTGAGTCCATGTACATATTTGCAGGGATGGGGAAGATGGTGTTTAGAATATAATTTGGAGGATAGAATTTTAACACTAACAAAAATAAATGTATTTTTATTAATATTGTTTGAAGAGAAACTGTTTTACCAATTTTAACATATTTTCAGATGCTTACAATATCCCCTATGCTTATAAATAATCTGTATAAATGATTTGTGAAACATCCCCGTAAACCAATTTCTGTCTAAATATATGCAAATGAAAAGTGGATGACTTGAGCTTCAGTCAGAATTCACTTCTCAGTCTTGTAGATGTTTTTATTACCTTATGTATGTATATACCTATCCATGTATATACGTATTCATATACCTTAAGGTTGAATGTCTTCTTGCCTCACATTTGTAGGAATAATAGTAGGATTATCTTTTATGTGTGTGTGTGTGTGTTTTTTTTAATAAACACTCGTAAGAAATTTTTATTTGGCTCTGAATTTTTTCTGTGCCATTTTTATTCTTTCTGTAGAATCTAGTGGAGTAGACTTTGATACTGATGTATTGTTTTACAGTTAATTTCTTTGCAATATGTAGAATGAACAGTAGTGTGTATTTGTAATAATAGAAAATAGAAAAAATCTATTCTGGAAGCGTAATGATTTGTGAACAGCTTGGAATTGAGGTTTATGTATTTTATGAAGTAACTTTCTTTGCTGTGAGACTTTTGAACTGGGATCCTAATTACTCTGGCAAATAGTACACGTAGACTGCAAAAAGCATCCCTTTCAAGTTTAATTTGTATTATGTTAGAGCTTCTGATGCAGACCACCTGCACCGCTAAGCTAAAAATAGGATTACTAAATATTAGATAATTAACTACAAAGGCACTTATTCTAAATGTAATGATATCGGACCATGTCCTAAACATGTTCTGTCTAACAAAGACATGGGTAAAACCTAATGAGTACTTTGCTTTAAATGCGTTGACATCTCCAGGATATAGTTATGAGCACAGACCCCAACTCAATGGTAAAAGGTGGGAGGCATTTCAACAATTTATGAAGAAACACTTCTAATAACGCAGAAGTCAGAATTTAAATTTAAATCATTTGAGTTATTGTTCCTCAATTTCAAGCACCTAGTCAAAATCTAAAACTCTCTCTCCCCCTCACTACAATTTACTGTCCACCACATCCTTATTCAGAATTTTTAGCTGAATTTGCAAAATTCCTTTCACACCTAGTTATTTAAACTGAGAGCAATAATTGTGGGAGATTTTAATATTCATGTATACAATGAACAAGATCCCCTGACAATAGCCTTTACTAATATCCTAGACTCTATGGGTATCATTCAAAATGTTATTGGGCCTACCCATAACTGTGGTCATACCCTTGATTTAATCCTATTGTTTGGTCTTGATATAGGTAATGTAACTCTACTGCCTCAGACCAGTATTATCTCTGACCATCATCATGTTAATATTTTGAGCAAGATAAATATTGAACTCCCCAACTTGCTTCTATGCCAAATGTACAATCATGTTAAATCCAGCGAGTAACGCTTAAGTCAAGGCTTAAGACGTACCTCTTTAGCCAGTCTTTTGGATAGTTAAATCCCCTTTTCTAAGGTAAATGGAGGGATTGGTGCTGTCGTCCTGCCACTCTCGCTGATCATTTAAGCTGTGGACGGTGGGTTGGCTTGACGCCAAAACCCCTGGAAACCCTCATGACTGTGCTTCCTTCCAGATCTCTCTTCTAGCCAGGCTGTCATAGTTACTCTAGTCCTGCCGGAGGTTAGGTTAGGTGTAGGGCAATAACTCTTCTCCATCTTCTCTTTTTCTGAGCTGATCCCGAGCCGACTCTACACCGTGTGAACCTGCACCTGGACTCCTGGAGATAACAACATGAAACCAACTTGGATTTCATAACTATATGAACTCTAATGAATCTCAGTATAAATGCAGTTTCATGCTCCCCGGTCGCCCAGAGGAGGATGGAGTCCCCTTCCGAGTCTAGGTTCCTCTCAAGGTTTCTTCCTGCTAGAGGGAGTTTTTCCTTGCCACTGTCGCCTCAGGCTTGCTTGGTGGGGTTCTGGCTGGTTAAATGTAAAGTACTTTCTGACAATGACTATTGTTAACAGCGCTAAATAAATAAAATTGAATTGAATTACCCCAATTTGATCTTGACTACACTGGCTGCCAGTTAGATTTCGTGTTGACTACAAAATACTACTCAACTTATAAAGCTGTAAATGGTTTTGCACCGCAGCATGTGAGTAACCTCGTTTGCAACTGCATTCTGAATCGTGCGCTTCAATTGCAAGAATACAGAACGTTACTTTTGGGGGAAGAGCATTTGCTCATAAAGCACCACAGTTATGGAATAAACTTCCTATTAGTGTTTGGAACTAAGACATAATCTCTGCTTTTAAGTCAAGGCTTAAGACTTCTTTAGTCAGTTTTATGGATAGTAAAATCCCCTTTTTTAAGGTGAAGGGAAATCTGGAGATTCTGGTCATTTGAGATTAAAGGTGAAAGGGGGGATTGGTGCTGTAGTCCTGCCACTCTGGCCGATCACTTAAGCTGTTGACGGTAATTTGGCTTGACGCCAAAACCCCTGCAAATCCTCATGTCCATGCTTCCTTCCAGGTCTCTCTTTTAGCCAGGCTGCCATAGTTACTTTAGTACTGCCGGAGGTTATGTGTAGGGCAATAACTCCATCTTCTCTTTTCCAAGCTGATCCCGAGCCGACACTACAACGCTTGAGCCCTCACCTGGACTCCTTGGAGATAATTACATGAAACCAACTGGGACTTTTAAAACTATATGGACTGAAATTAATGTCAATGTAAATACAGTTTCATCCTCCCCGGTCACCCAGAGGAGGATGGGGTCCCCTTCTGAGTCTAGGTTCCTCTCAAGGTTTCTTCCTTGCCACTGTCGCCTCAGGCTTGCTTGGTGGGGTTCGGGCCAGTTATATGTAAAGTGCTTTGTGACAATAACTGTTGTTTAAAGCGCTGTATCAATAAAATTGAATTGACTGTTTTCGTATGTGCTGCTTGATGGAGATGCCCACTGCTCTGAACCAGCTCTGAACCCACTCATGTTCAGAAAAGAGAGCTGGAAGTGCTGCCATCATGAACGATGTATTCATTGTGTATGTAGAACAGAACAACGGTTACTGGCCTTGCCAAGGGCCGACGGGCATGTAACTGTACTGCTAAGGCTGGGCTTGAACTGGCGACCTAATCACTGGTACAGAGGCTCAGCGGACTGAGCTGCTCACTGCCCCCTAATAGAAATGTTAAAATATATTGCAGCTGTCAAGCACTTAATGCTCTTTTCGATGGTTTTATTTACTGAAGATATGACACATGGAGAATTAACTGCACGCTCCTGTATGATACTGCATCTTTACAGACAGTGTAAACTCAGCATGTTACAAGTAGCTGTGAGGCTGCAGAGGCTCAATTCTGGTGGTGTGTCCATTAAAGGAGGGCTTTGGCTTTTTGCAAAGATGTTTTTGCATTGGCATGAAATATTATTGGTTAATTGAACATACCAAGAGTATTATTTACATTTATTTAGCTGATACTTTTTTCCAAAGCAAAATAGCAAAGAGGGAAAATGTCTCAGGGCTGTCAAGGAACTAACTAGGCATAAGTGCAGTTAGGCTGAGCTTCCATAGAATTTCCAGCCACAAGTGTAAGGCATCAGAGGAGGAGCTGTATTACATTAAAAAACATTAAAAGAACCTGACAAGAGACCTATTCATATCATCCAGATTCAGGATAGATGGCGGGTAGAAGATAGACCAGGTCAGTGGTTGGATGAGCTAGTTGTAGTGCTCCAGTCAGAGATGTGTATTGAACATATGTAAAACATCTGGACTTAGACTTATTTTCAAAAGCTAGGGGAAATCCAGATGGCTGCTGTTTGCTGACTAAAAAGGGTGAGATAGGTTGTAGGTCTTGAGGAGCAACTTAATGGCAACAGGTGATATTCTGTTAATGGCTCTGAAAGCCAGTGCTAAGGACTCGAATGCAAACCTGTTTCATTCTAGTCTACCAGGGCCAGAATTGAGGAACCCTGCATTAGAGCCTTTTGACTGGTTGAATTCCAGACATGCTGCTGCAGTTTTATAGCATAAGCTGGTAGCCTTTACAGTAAGGAGTTAGAGTATTCTGTTTGTGAGATGACAGGTGCCTGGACTAGAAGCTGAGCTGCTTACAAGGAAAAAGAAGGCCTAATCTTCCTGATTTTATACACAGTGAATCTACTAGGTGGTCAGCATAGGATAGCTGGTCATCTATCATTACCCCTAAGTTCCTGGCAGATCTTGATGAAGGCAGTGCTGATGATCCAAGCTGAACAGTGATGTTATGGTGAGTGAAGCTCAATCTTTCACAAGTTCACCTGGAATCTCGGCTACGGTTCTGGCAAGGCAAGTGGAGGCCCGAGCACAAAGATTACAGATACCTGGGGGTACACATTGACAGTAAACTGGACTGGTCCAAGAACACAGATACTGTTTTCAAGAAAGGGCAGAGCCGGCTTTACCTACTAAGGAGGCTCAGGTCTTTCAATGTTTGTAGGAAAATGCTGACTATGTTCTATCACTCTGTGGTGGAGAGCGCAGTGTTTTTTGCAGTTGTGTGCTGGGGCAATGGGGTGAAGGCAGCTGATGCCAACAGGCTGAACAAGCTGATTAAAAAGGCTGATTCTGTCCTGGGGGTCAGACTGGAGAACCTGGTGGAGGTGTCTGAGAGGAGAATGTTGAAAAAGCTTCTCAGTATCATGGACAACACCTCCCACCCCATGCACGCAGCCATGATGGGTCATCAGAGCTCCCACAGCAAAAGACTAATTGCCTCCAAATGCAGAACCGAACGACACAGGAAATCCTTTCTACCTGTGGCAATAAGACTGTATAACTCTTCCTCATTTTGTAGGTGATCTTTTCAGAACTGTCATTAATCCTTATTTGGATTGTGCAATATTACATATCTGTTTGGTATTGAATGTTTGTTTTATCCCATCATCACATGCTGCTATCTAAATTATTCAAGGCACAACACTAAGACACTTTTCATTACCACGTGCACTAATAATCTGTTATTTTATTATATTTGTATAGCTTAGTTTTAGTTTTTTTTTACTTTGTACAGAGTACGAGTATTTATGAGTATTTATATAGTTATAATACAAAGTATTACTCATAGTTATTTGCACTATTATTTCTATGACTATTACTTCTGTTCCCTTTATACTCTTTACCTTACCTTTATTCCTATTGTTGCACTGAGCATGTGAAGGACAAAAGAATTTCCCTCGGGATAAATAAAGTTTTTTCTTATTTTATCTTATCTTATTCGGCTCTCATTCTGTGATTATAGGTAGTCCCCGGGTTAAGAATGTCTGATTTATAGACGACCTATACTTTGGAACAGACTGCCATAAAATATCCATCCATCCATCCATTTTCCAAACCGCTTATCCTACTGGGTCGCGGGGGGTCCGGAGCCAATCCTGGAAGCAATGGGCATAAGGCAGGGAACAACCCAGCATGGGGGGCCAGCCCATCGCAGGGCACACTCATACACCATCCACTCACACATGCACACCTACGGGCAATTTAGCAACTCCAATTAGCCTCGGCATGTTTTTAGACTGTGGGGGGAAACCGGAGTATCCGGAGGAAACCCCACGACGACATGGGGAGACCATGCAAACTCCACACACATGTGACCCAGGCAGAGACTCGAACCTGGGTCCCAGATGTGTGAGGCGACAGTGCTAACCACTGCACCACCATGCCGCCGCCATAAAATATATTATATTAAATATTTAGGTTAAATACAATGGTTCATAATACTTTGTGATGCACATGAAAACATTGCGTGGCATCAGTGATTCATGGGTTCAAGGTACAGTGCAGTATTGTATGTAGTTACTTTTATTATTACTGTATAATTATTATTATGTTGGTGCCCCATCCTGGGTTGCTCCGTCTTGTGCCTGTAGCCTTCGGGATCGGTTCCAGACCCCCGCGACCCTGAACAGGATAAGCTGTTTCAAAAGATGGATGGATGGATGGAATTATTATGTACTGTATATGTATGTGACTTACCAACAAATTTGGCTTAGTATGAATTAAGGAAGAGATCTCGCTCATAACCTGGGGACTGCCTGCACACCATTGGTTAAAAAAAAAAAACACACACACACACACATACCCTAGTGTAAAGTATATTATTATCGTTCATTGTCTTTAACTGCTTATTTGTCTTAACTGCAAGGGGCCCAGAATCTGTTCTTGGGTACCCCCTGCAGATGGCACCAAGCAATCACATATGCAAACAACCATGCACACATCCAAGGTCACCATCTAGTAGTTTTGTATTTCTTTTTATTTTTCTGAATTTTATTGGTTCCTGCTCACAATAATTACAGTCCTGGGGCTGACGTCCCTAGAATATTTTTCCCTTTGAGGGAAAAAAACATCACTTTCAATCCTTTTTCAAAACCACGTGGTGGACAACACGAGTTTTCATTATAAATATTTTCTTTTACCCGGTTCTTCAGTCTAAATCATATTTTCTGTATTGCTTACCAGACGAGTCCCTTTCTCATATCCCTTCTGATGGACGTTGAAACGCTTCTTTAAAAATATAACTTAATCACATTTATAGCTTACAATAAGATATTGAAATAAACAGCATCGGAGTGCGTTTAAGTATTCTCTTCCGCTTCATATTGCGAAAAAAATATTCTTTGTGAATAGTATAAATATTCGATTGTCTAGTTTGTTTTGCTATGCTCGTGATGAGTACGATCTTACAGCTGCTTAACGGTTAAGAAAGTGAGCGTAGGAAGCTTACTATTTTAGGCGCAGGCGCGATTGCTGTAGGCGAGATGCTGCTTATCGGATTTGAAGCAGTTAGTGTATTTTGTTTTCTTTGTGGTTACTGGTTAATAGGTTAGCTGCAGTGGATCCTTCTATGGATAGAGCGAGGCATGTCATTTCAAGCCATAGCTTTCGTCGGAAACGTTCAATAAGAAAAGTAAACACGTTCCCAAATGCGGTATGTAATGGAGTTTCATTTGTTATATTGACTTAATAACTTGATTTCAATATGTTTTAGTCTTAAAATTTTGGACAGCGGTATTACGGTTAATATTCGTCATGCTGCAGTTTTATGGTTTAAATAAAATTAATGGTTTTGAATGTATTCTGTGTGTGGAATGTATACTTTACCCATAACAAAACTTGAAACTGCATGTCATTGTCCGTTTAGTATGTGAGAGACTTTATAATGTTAAACTGGGGAAATACATTTATGTAGTTTTCTTTAGTTTTTATAACTTCTTGAATCTCGCAGATAAATACATAATTTTCAGTTGTTGGTTTTAAGTTAACCAAATCGTCGAGTAATCTTACTATTATCCATCATCTTTAATGCCCATTTAGAGAAATGTAGGATTACCAGCATTAACGGATATACGTCACATTTCTGTCTGCAGATAAATGTGTTGTCATTGACTTTAACTGTGACTTATTAAAATAACCGATATAAAATTATGCTGTACGCATATAACTAATAACGAGCAGTGTTTAGTATATTATTATTATTATTATTATTATTATTATTATTAATATTATTATGATTATACTGTATTCACCGGTGTTGAAGGAAACAGTTTGATATTTGGGGGGTAGGGGAAACAATCTAAAAGTAACAAAGTCTATTTGTATAACAAAGTATATACTGTATATATATATATATATATATATATATATATATAATTTTTTATTATATATATATTTTTTATTTATTTTGGGGGTGGGGGGTACATCTCCCACCTGCCAATTGCCCCTCTGCCACAGGTTCCGATGCCTATGAGTATATAACAGCTATATATAGTTATAGCAAATTCAAATACCAAACCAACCAGTACAAGACACTCCACTTAATTCTGAGAGCCGCCTACGCAGTTACAGAAAGTATTGAAGTAACATGTTGCATATCTGGTGAAAATGACTTTTAAAGTCACTCTACTGAAGTGCACAATAAATCTATTGAGAAAAATAAAAAGATTGGCCTTTGAATCTTAAAATTAATGGGTCCTTCCAATTATACCTCAGTGTGGCTAAGAAAGCAAGTGTTACAGCTCTGAATACGAGAGATTTCACAGAAAATGGTCACATGCAGAGTGAATAAATCAAAGCAGAAGCTTCTCTACAAAACATGTCACTCAGTCCACGGATGCTGCATGTGTGATGCATAGATTCATGCCCACAAAACAATGAACAAATCACCGAATAACTCATAAAAGTATTATTTTCAAGTTGCACTGTGAAAATGGAGGAGGATGCAATAAATTTTCAGTTTCCATAGTGTAGTGCTTTTTACATTGGCCTAACAAGAAAAAGGTCCTCAACTTCAAACTGGGTGAAAACACTGTTTTGGGGTTTATGTGTGGATTAGGATGCTGTGAGTGTTCCAGTGCTCGAAAGAGTGATGTCACCATTGGGCCCCTAAAGGAGACCCTTAACCCCCAGTTGCTGTAAGGACTGCCTGACCCTGCTTTCTCAAATACAAAAACAACAACAAAAAAGGATATAGCTTTGGAAAACACTGTCTTCTAAATAAGTAAAATGCAAAAAAGTCAAAATGGGGTGACATGCATTAGATCTTATGCAATGGGAAAAATAGAATATTCAGAAATTGAAAAGAAATAATGGCTTTACAAATATGGAAATGAGTACAATGAGTAAAGAATTCTTTCAACAAGGGACAACTTTCAGATCTTTAGAAGTGTAGTAATCATTTGTGAAACAGAAAGGAGGAACATTTATTTAATTACAGAACTTGGATGCATCTTGGTGTCACAGAGTTCCTGTTTATAGTTAAACAGTAAGCTGTCTGGAAGGGTTTCCCAAAAAGGCATTTATTTCAATGAGCTAAGATATGTAAGTGTTTTGTATGGTTTACTTAATTAAGGAGATAAAAACAGAACACATGGACCGTACACATCACTGGTGGGTTTGGATGCATATGCCAGACTAGATTGCATCTATACCGTAAAATATGATCAGATCTAGGGTTACACAGCTGTTTAACTTTTATTTGACCCAGACCCTTGTTAAGTTTAATATCTTCATTAGCTCTGCTTTGTCAAATTTCACCAGCAGCTCAATTAAATAATTAAATACAGATGTAGCCACTCTCCCCAATAAGGATAGATGGAGGATTTCCCATCTTTGGAGATAATTTTTTTTAATTTCACATAGTAATTTACCATAATTAGTTTTGTATAAGTATGATATACCAGGATTCCTAGGTATCTAAAGCCATAACTGTGGAATCGAAATTTAGTATTTGCGAGCTTTAATGCAAAAACATTCTCTGTAGTATAAGTGCGGGTAGGTTACTGTAAAATTTGGACGAATCTTAAACTTAAAGCAACAGTAAGGTGTAGCGATCAGGGAGTTCAGTATAGGACTAAACATGCAAGGTAATGTAGGAGCTGTATGAGCGATCTGCATGTACTTACTTACCATGACCATGCACAGCTTCCTCCCATAATCCACATGCAGTCAGGTGAACTGTGATCTCACCCATGGATTAGGATTGTGTGTATGCGTGCATGATCCCTGCAATCGCCTGGGCTCCTTTACGCATTGTTTCCTTGCTTTGTGTCCTATGTTGCCTGTGACAAACTCCTGGTACATTGCGACCTTTCATTGAAGTAGTGCTTATGGAAGATAGATGAATAGAAAAATCTATATATTCATTGTGTTTCATGGTTAAATTGAAATGCATTTTATTATGCTGGAAAGCTGTAATGTAGGTTTCATTTTTATTGTTGGGTATTTTTAGGTCGTCAATTCTGTCACCACTGGGCAAATTATGCAATTTATCTTCTGTTTACATTGTATGAGTAAGTTACAGCTGTGAGGTGCTAAGAACTGTGCTCACTTAACACAGGTTCTTGAAATGGCTGTGCTATGTTAGTGTTCAGTAAACTAATAGTTTGCATTCTAATGTTATGTAGCTTTGTGACACCCCGCATTATGGAGCTGAACAGTCTGCTAGGGCTTTACTGTACCACCCACCTCAGACCGCCACTGTAGGCCCGTCTTAGGTCTTACTCCAGCAATCTGGTGAGTAATATAACTATAACTGAAGCAACCATGTTTAGTATATTGTCATTTATTGTTTCTCAATATGTATACTTTAACGTACTTGGGTTTTTGCTTATCTGTTTTATCAGTTTCACCTTCGATTGCTGGTTCAAATGCTAAGAACAGAGGATGGTAATAGTCCCTGGATGTCGTTCTTGCCCTGCTTAAAATTTCAAAAATGCATCAGTCTTCACCAAACAAGAACAGTCCCATGATTCATTGCATCTCAAGTTTTTTAGGATGCATGTTAGCAAGACTGCTTTTGCCAAGACCACAAGAATGGTCTTTGCTTTCTTTGTATTGAGAAGCACTCATCGTTTAGGATGTTGGTGAGATTGTCATTGTTTAGGATTTGAGTTTTTCTAAATCAAGTAACCAGGAACATGGTTTAATTAGCATTTTTAATATGAATTCTGCTTCCTCTTGAAAATGAGATGGAACTGTACACTGCTATTGAGATGCAATGACTAATCGATAAAATCAATATTAGTCTAATAAAGATTACTGACAACAAATTTTGTCATCAACTGGTTGCTTTTTTGCTGTTTGCAAGATTAATATCGTGGCTTCTTCTGTGGAGGGTCAACGTAAGACCAAACTAACAAAAGTGTGGAATTACTTTAATTTTCCATCATCTAAGAAGTCAGTATCCTGCGACATAGCCCTTAATAAAATTTTGAGATAGAGATTGTCAAAATTGTTTTTTTTTGCAGCCCTACATTGTTGGAAATACATGTCATCTCTGCCATGTACAACACAGAGTGCAGGTTCTTATCAAGTTACATTTCAACCATGGGCTATAACATCCATTCAGCCAATCCTTTAGGTCATCTGGGCAGCTTTGTGTACAGAAAGGGTTTCACAATTTGGTTTAAAATTTGAAACATCTTCTGTGCTTCAAACTTTGGACTCCAGTGTGCAGATTATACAACTAAATGCCTGCATTTTGAGAAAGGTTTTTTACCAAACTAGTGATGCATTTTGAAGGCCTGCTGACTAAAAGGAAACATTGGTATTGAAGGAATGTTTTCTAAAATAAAATATAGGTGCCTTTTAAATTCTTCCTGTTCTTAATGCATTGCATTTCCATCACACATACAAACTCTCCTTCCACTGTAGGCAGCTTTTTCACCTTGTGCACAAAATTCTCTTCATCACTGGGATTTCTCACCATTTGCTTTTTGTCCATCCTTTTACAGACAATTTAAATGGCTTGATTGGGTCAATGAGAATCAATGCACATTTAATACGTTTTTAAACTTTGCACTTCATTGTGTGTATACTTTCGCAATCAGGAGTACTCTTCTGCTTTCAAACGCCTGGAGGGACTAGCGCAATCACCGGGTGCATAGTGAGTTCCACCTCAGAATGGTGTCAGAAATGCCCTTTTTATTAGTATGTCAAACAAGGAGAATGCTAAAGAGAGCTGAATTTCCCTGAGCTCCATCATAATGGAGATTTTTACCTGTAGCAAACCAGTCAGAGACAGCAAGGAATTGCAGTGAGATAAAAAAAAACAAACAAATAGCTGTATGAGTTTTCTTTTGTTTTTCTTTTTGTTTGCATAGCTAATCAGTGCTTTGCTGTGCTTAAACATAGACTAAGTTATGCATTCACTTCACAAGGTTTGTGGTTGTGTCACTAGAGACAGGTTATCTGAATTTGCAGCACAAACCACTATTGCATTAATTTAAATCCTCATATATTTGCTCACATACCAATGGCACATTCTAACCATGCATTTGGCTGGAGATAGTAAGAAGTGCACAGGATAGAGGGGCAGCTGGACAAATCAGCAGGAAGCATGAACTCCATCTACAGTTAAGGTGGTCATGTCAGATATACAATTCCTAGCTGCAGTTTGTCAGATGGAATGTGCTGTGTTTAGCTATAGTTGCATTCAGTTTGTCTCGCAAACTGAGAATAACTTTGTTGAAGTTGTTTGACAATCTGGCAGACATGGCGGCTCCCATGGACCAAGGTTAAGGATCAATATCTCAATCATGGTGTTGTTTACCTCTCTCACTCTAGCTTGCAGAGTTCTGCCTACTGCAAGAGTGCTGTGGCATTTGGAGTAACTGGAATGCACCTTTAGGCACTTTGACCTGTGAACCCCGTGCAGAGATTCCATTACCATGATGTGATCCCAGGAGGTGAGTATAATGGCAAAACAGGACAGAGCACTAAAATAATACTACGGAAGGCTGCAGATCTTGTGAGAAACCAATCATTCTCTTTGTTTAATTATTCTATTTTAAAATGTTAAAAAGGGCTGATACTGAGCTTTACCTGCTACATGTCATGATGACCCATCTGTGTCTGTTACCCATCATGCATCTCACCCATGTATTTACAGCTCATCAGCCTCACTGCCATGCCTGAGTGGAGTGCACCTTCTGCCGTCCCAATGGGTGAAGGTAAAGCGACTGCAGTCATCCACTTCAGTCTTCATCTCATTCCTGATACTGACTCTCCTATCAGCTGGTTAGAATTTATAGGGAATCTCAAATCACCCAGAACCAGGTCAGTCCTGAATTTTGTCATTAGATACTGGCTCAAGCAAGTTTACAATAAATAAAAGTTACACCTGTCATAGTTGCCAGGCTTCCCAGGTGGACGGGCAGGCTGGAAGTGGCGAAGGTTGAGGCAGATAGGCGGAATAAGGGCAGAGAAGGGTTTATTCGGAGTGACAGGTAGAACCACGCACATTCCAACAACAATAATAACAATGACCGACATCGGATAGGGCAAGACATGGACTGATATACAAAAAGACAAGGCAAAATAACAGGGCACAGCTGGGCACGATTGGGGAAGCACACGTGGATGATGAGGAGGCGTGGTACACGAGGATCGGACAAGCTGGGCGTGACAATAGTCATATACAGGTAGATTTCCTTTATTAATTAAAACACAATGCTGTTTCAACATGTAATTAAGAGAAGGCCAGGGTTAGCACTGCAAAAACAAACTGCACAGCAACCTTTGATTTTCAGCAGCTACAGTACGGCATCAGTGGCTAATTGAGCACAACATCCTTCTTAATTTGGTTATGGTGGTAACAGATACAGCTGAATTACTACCAGTCTGTGGTAAGTAAGTTTATAAATTGTGCGCTGCATGAACAACAATATTTTCTATTTCTTGGAGTTTATGAAGGATGCTGGATGTGTGTGTGTTTGGGTGTGGGGGGGGGGGGTGGTAGTCAGGGCACCATAATTGGGGCTACACAGAAATCATGCAAACATGGAGGTTTTAAAGTGTAATTCCTATGAGTTACTGATGTCATTATCACATTTGGACCTGGAGACATTGGGAAATGTGAAATTTGAAAATTAAATTCTAAATTCTATTTCTTCATTGCAGGTAATATATGATGAATAAATTGAATTATTTGTTAAAGCGATCAGACATATCATTGCTTAGATTCAAACTTTTAATGGTATTTAACCTAAGTTGTGGAAGCTGGAATGATAATTTCAGATGTGCAGCAAAATTACAATAGCAGCAAAAACTGCCATGCAACAAACACATGAGTTTGTTGCAGAGAAAAACGCATCTTCACATGGTGGGAAGACCTGAAAGTTGTTCAAACACAAGTTTTTGTTTACAAGTATAATGACCAGGGGTGGAGCTATAGGCGGGGCGGGCGGGGCCATTGCGCTTGGGCCCGGGCCCTCCCCTGGATCGTAATGGGCCCTCCCCCCAACAAAAAGAGGACCCTCCCATATGCTAAATACATCCATCCATCCATTTTCCAAACTGCCCCTCCTACTGGGTCGCGGGCGGTCCAGAGCCTATCCCGGAAGCAATGGGCACGAAGCAGGGAATAACCCAGGATGGGGGGCCAGCCCATCGCAGGGGACACTCATACACGCATTCCTACAGGCAATTTAGTAACTCCAATTAGCCTCTGCATGTTTTTGGACTGTGGGGGGAAACCTGAGTACCCGGAGGAAACCCCACGACGACATGGGGAGAACATGCCAACTCCGCACACATATTAAATTAATATAATTTCTTTAAAATTTCTTTTGCCAGTTAAAAGTAATAGTAACGTTTTGATGTCAAACTAAGCTGTTCCTTTTGTATTTAATGGTTTCCCATTTGAGGAATTGCAAAAAACTGCAGTGCAAGATGGGTAGGATCTAAAGGCTGCCTAACATCCGTCAGACGACATACATCAAGATCGATGTTTTGCCCCGGGGCCTTGTGTGCAGTTGTTCCGCCACTGATAATGACATCAAGGATTACAGATTATAGGTCTTTCAAAGTAGAAAGAAGACATAGTTTCACAGATTTTTGTTTACTCTAGATTAATAATATACAGCCTCGTGCCCATTGCTTCCGGGATAGGTCCCGCGACCCAGTAGGATAAGCGGTTTGGAAAATGGATGGATGGATGATAATATACATTTTCAGGCTGTGTAAGGAGGTCTCCATTGAGTGTGAGATGTGCATTACCCTGAGCTAACATCTTTTAGGACCACTGAGATGTAATCAAGTGCCTCTGATAAATCCTACTGATATGAATCTAATATTCATCTTTCTTAGAGCTTTCTTGTGCTTTGTACCTATAACAGTGTAGATCTGCCACAAAAAGAAGACACATTAGAATGTTCTAATTACTTTGCCAAGTATTTTCCATATCAACAGCTCCATGTGGGAGGACATACAGTATATGTCTATGGAGGTAGTGTAGATACATTGGGCTTTTAATCCACAGTAAATGGATCAGGTAGATTATAGCTATATTAAGGAGAGGGTAGGACATTGTTTGGAGTTAACACATGTCTGTGCATAGTATGGGTTCAGAAGATAAAAGATTCATAAACTGGATGCTGGATTAGCAATTGCTGTTATTTGGTTTTGTGCCATGTGCAAAATTTACTGCCAAATTTACATGCATAATTTATATAAATAAAGGTCATTAAATATTAAAATGTGCAGTAAATGGAAAATAGCTATCATATATGAATTCGCAGGATGACCGATATTGATGGTTATGTAATGACAAAGTTTCAAGATCTAGGTGCAAACCCAGAAAGATTAGTGGTTGAGCACCAGTGACATAATCCAAGAATCAGCGTCAGATACAAGGCTAGTTCAGAAAAGAGTCAATGGTAACAGCGATATGCCCTGACCGTATTGAGGGTATGTTCATCTAATATGCTAATAAAGTCTAATATAGTAATGCTTAGGGGGGATTGGCAGTAATACTTGCTGACTTGGAGTGGGTGGACACATGGGCAGGCCAGATTTAATAGATTTAAGTGTTTTAGGATGTGATTATAATGCATGAATGCCAGAGGTCATAAAAAAAAGTGTGGCTTGAAAACACTGCCCTTGACCTGGGGGTTGGGAGGCCCCTGGATTAGACTGCTTGGTACCTGCAAGGGCACAAGGAATCATTAGTTAATTTCCATTTGTGGAAGAGAGCCCTTTTCCTCCTGACTTTATTCTTAATTTCCTTAGTAAACCACCTTGGTTGTAGTTTCCTATATTTAGTTTTGTTGGAAACAGGTATGAAGTCCTCTTGCACTTGCAACAATGTGCTTTTAAAAAACTCCCATGCCTCTTCAACCGTTTTGCTATTTAACTCCATCCTGGTTCCTGTCAAAAATAAGATCTTTCAGTAGCTGCTTGTGGGCCAGGCTAAACTGCGAAACCGAGATATCATCAGGAAAGTAAACCTATAGAAGCAGCTACTTATTTCAGATGAATCAGAATCACTTTTGTTAATGTCAGGTGAAGGAATTGGATCAGTGTGAAATCCACGTTATGAAATGTGTGTATTCTTAAACAACTGAAGCATTTAAAGACTTAACTTCAGTTATTTTAGGCCTTTATTTTATATAATGGTAAACTAGCAGACACATGCACTGACACAGTGACGGGAAGAGGGGCATGACCCTTGGTGGGGGTTAATGCAGTCCTGCCCAGGGGTGTATGAGAAAGAGGGCCTGCCTATAGTCTGCTTTTTTGGGGGAGCTACAGCATATTAGGAAAGGCAATAATCATGTGTTTATTTTAGGCCTCGCTCCTTTTCCCTTGTGATGAGAATTTTAGCAGCCAAATTTTATTAAACACTGCGATGGGTTGGCCCCCCATCCTGGGTTGTTCCCTGCCTCGTTCCCATTGCTTCCAGGATAGGCTCCGGACCCCCCGCGACCCAGTAAGCGGTTTGGAAAATGGATGGATGGAAATTTTATGAAACAGTCGCAGGTGCATTTGCTTTCCGTTCAGCAAACATCGTGACATTTCTTTGTAAAAGGCACTATAAGAACTGTTTCTGTCTGATGAAGATGTAAAAACATCTTTTTCATCTCATTTTTTTAAACATCTTTTTCATCTCATTTTTTTAAACATCTTTTTCATCTCATTTTTTTAAAACAAGTAGGGGCAGTAACCTAGTTTTAATACACACTGTCATAGTATGTTAATATTCATGTCAGACCACGCATGTCTGGGGCCCTGTGAGAAGGATTTATTTAATCTCCTTAATGTCCCAGTGCAGCATATTTAAGCTAGGCTCATTCTTCAGAAACAGTGGAGACAGAGAAGTTTGGACACTTGAAGGGGTGAGTTGTGCAAAGACTAGGCAAGAATTAAGGTTGCCATTTGAATGGCTAGTGTCCCCACCCCCCTATTAATCAGCTCATGGTTTGACAAATGGGAATCCTTTGTTCCTGTTGTGGCTTAGAAGAAGAAAAAAGAACCTTTGTGATTTAGCAACAGAGTCCCATTATTCTTCTGAAAGAGAGCCAGAGATGGGGCGATCAGAATAAACATCTGTCCTTGTAAATCTGCGGTTCTAGACATTTCGCTCTGTGATGTCATCAGATCGATAATGCAACGTAGCAGACACAGTGTGAAATGTCTGTCTCTTGTTATACGGTATTTTAAATCCACAATTCTAATTAGATCACATACTCTAATCTGGTTTTAGAGGTATGCATTGAAGTTGATCTTCTCTAAATTCATATGGAAGTATATGGGGTGGGGGTGGCAGTAGGGGGCAGTAGGCTTTGAGCCCCATGTTTACCACATTCTTGTGCACTACACTGTGTGGTACATGAAAGTCAGCTGCACATATAACCTCACAGGCTTCAAAGTCTTCATTCTGTAGCCACTGGGGGCACACTAGGCTTACTACAGTATGTTTACCTGGAATTGCAGATGCAAATCTTCACTTATCAGCATATATGTACATCAACCACACACTTCAAAACACATTCCTTCATCAACTGAGTATGGATCACTTTAATACTACTTGTGGCTGTTAACATGTTGATGTCTATATGAAGGTGATATGTTTTTAGTTAAGGTTTTGTTATATTTTTATATTTAATATCTTTTTATCTGAAAGCCTAATTGTTTCTAAAGGAGACTTGTATTCTTTTTAGCTCTCCTGTCAGGTGGACCCAGCACTCCTTTATATACTAAACTATGCCAGGATAAATCCTTCCTATTGTTACTAAGGTAGCTAGACACAAAAGCTGGGTAGGCTTGGGCTCTGTTTTGATTTTTGCAGCTTTTATGTTTTGTAGCATACATTTAAGCTAGCTGACTGGTTTGAAAACCTTGCTGAAGTGTTCGTTTTCCATAAGCCATTACATCACCTGTGTTTATTTTTAAATGTCACCTGTATGATTTATGGCCTGGCAGAAGGTATTGTTAAAGAAGCATTTATTTTATCAGTTACTTATGAGTTACCATTAGGGTTATTAACTGATGTGTGTCTGTGTGTGTGAGGCCGGGTTTTAAGAACATGTCCCCCTATAGAGTGCAGAAAAACGAATGTTCTAGAAGTTTCACCATAAAGATTTTTCTAGTTCAGATAAACAAGTCATTTGTATCTGTATACATACTTTGACTGTGGTTATTTGAAGTTATAAATCAAAAATTAAAAGGTTTATTTAATAAAATCACATGAGGATTTTTCTTGTTATAAAGCCATATATCATTATACAACATGAAGTAACAGTCTGTTAAAGTCAGCGGCTGGGCTGTCAAAAATCTAAACGGAAGAAGTGACTTAACTAAGGCAATAATCTGTCAAATATTCCATTTGAAAGTGTATCACTTGGTTTTGTGGTTTTTACTAAGTATGTGAGAAATAAAGGAGTCATTCCAGTACCATCATGATATTTTATGTGGTGTCTGTCAGCATGAATCCACAAACAAAAAATGATTATGTTTGGTGCTTAATTTTTATTCGAGAACAATCAATGAAAGTCCTGCTGGTAAATTGCCTTAAGCTAGCAATTACTCTTTCTGTACATTAATGTGAATGAATCCTCAACAGCAGTCATCATTGTGGGATATTTAAATGCATTGTAAGATGTTAACAGTGTGGTTGAGTTTGTTTTGGACTGAAGAATAAAATTTCCTACAGTTGCTTGTAGTCACCATTATCTGTGGAGATACGTGGAGGACTTTCTGAAGAACCATTAGGTTACTAATGAAAGTCAGTGATTGGACAATGGGTGATTTGAAACTACAACACAACCCTATTAATAATAATTTGTTAATAGTATAGTCCTGCCCCTTGTAAAATAGTGCTAGTCTTTGCCGGTTTACTTGGGATAATGTACAGTTACAGCAATGGTTTTTGTCTCATTTGTTATGAAATAAAAATTGACTTTCAAAGCAGAATCATATTCCTCAGCTGATATGTTACAAATAAATCTGCTTTCATTGAGTTGAAAGGGTGATATGTGATTTCAAATAATCAACTCAATAAACTCTGATAAATGCAAATAAGTTGATTGTCAGGGAGATGAGTCAGTTTCCTGATCCAAATGCATGACTATTATTAGGATATCAAACACAAGCAGTGTTTTTTTATTGTAATGTTCGGTTTGCACTCAGTGTGCAGCACTATGTTATCTCTATGTTTAGCAGTGTAACCACCTAATTCTGGCATTGTGCTTTGGATTCCTACCCCCACTTGGCGGATGTGGTGTTAACATGTTCTCCACCCTGTGTGCCTAAATTTCTGCCCCCTTAGTCACTCAATCAATCAGTGAACCAAATGTGAATGATAATGAGTTAAATTAAAGTAGACACACCCTAGCTTGATTGTTGCCAGCCCTGTTTAATCTGCACATCACTTAAATAGAAACACTCCAGTAATATGGAGTAGGATATGGGGTCTCAAGAAGGAGCACACAACGCCTCAATCAAAAGAACTTTCTGAAGACCTGAGAAAGAAAGTTATTGAAATACATTAGTTAGGAAAGGGGTACAGAGCACTCTCTAAAATCCTTGGACTTCAGTGAACCACCATGAGAGCCATAATCTCCAAATGGAAAAAAATTGGAAGGAGTGGCTGGCCCTACAAAATTCATTCAGGGAAGTCATAGCAGACCCCAGACAAACATCTAAGGAACTGCAAGCTTCTCTCAGGTTAGTTAACGTCTGTGTTCATGAGTCCATGATTAGATATACACTGGGCAAAAATGGTGTCCATGAGATTGTTGCAAGGCAACAATCACTGCTAAACAAGAGACACATGCAGGTCTAATACTTTGAAAAAAACATCGTGATTACCCCAAACCTTTTGGGAGAATGTTCCATGGATTAATGAGTCAGAAGTGGAACTATCTGGAAGACATGGGTTCTGCTACATCCGGCGTATACTGTAGCTAACACTGCTTTCCACACATAACATCATGCCCACAGCCAAACATGGTGGAGGTAGTGTGTTGGTGTTGGAATGCTTTGCTGTTTCAGGGCCTCGGCAACTTGCCATTATTGAGGAATGCATGAATTCAACTGTCTAATAGAAAGTATTGCAGGAGAAAATCCTGCCATCAGACCATGATCTGAAGGCCAAAACAAATGGGTTATTGCAGCAGGATAACGATCCGAAACAGAAGAGCAAATCCTCCTCTGAACGGTGGTAAAAAAAATTAAGGTTTGAAGTGGCCAAAGTCCTGGAACCCCATTGAGGATGTTAAGTGGGCAGTTCATAGTTGAAAACCCTCCAATGTGGATGAATTAAAACAATTGTGGTGAGAAGAGGGGGTCAAAATTTGTTCTGGTATTATAATAACAGTGTTATGTAGTGCACTTGCATCTGGGTATTCATTGGAAGCTCAGCTTAGCCGCACTTATGCCTATTTGACTCCTTGACAGCTTTATGTTTATAATGTTCTAGTTGCCTCACTTTTTTGTCACTTTAGACAAAAGCATCTGCTAAAGTAAATTTAAACGTAAATGTAGATTCTTGTGAAAGAAAGATGGGCCAAACCCAAAATTGTGAAACATTAAGCTTGTAGTGGGCTTAACCACAAATCATTGGTAAGATAATTAGCAAGAATTAAACATCTTTCCGTGACCTTGGCCACCGTTTGCCCATCACTGTTCGTTGCAGCAATGAACTTCTGGGGGACAATGCTGGAAACAAAGAAATTCACTTGTATAGTCTGCTTGTATGCAGAGAAAAAAATCATGAAAAGAGTTTGAATTTTATATTATACATTTAAATAACACATGTCCGGGTGTTCTACATTTTCCAAAGTATCTTTTGTCTATTTGTTACTGTGTGGTACAGTTATAAACGGCTAGTATAAAATATCGCTCACCACTAGTCTGGCATTATTCTCTTACCTTGTGCCCTGGCCTGGAAAAGCCTATTGATGACTAGGACTCATAATCGAGATGGAGCAATTGGAGTATAGTTTGTTTCTTGATACCATTGATTGGCGAGCATCGACATGGTGTACTGCAGCTGCTTCTGAACAATAATGTTAGCTTTGAACTAAAACTGCAGTTTCCAGAGCTTTCAGTACAGAGCAGAGTAACTTCCAACTCCTGCATAGGCTCCCAGCTTAACGCTTCTCTGCAGTGGATGCACGTGGGAAAGAGATGGACACGCCAAAGATACTGATTAGTTCAGGTTTTCAAAACGGTCAAAAGGATTCACATTCTGACACATGCATTTTTCCACGTTCCGGACATTTGTCTTGTTAGATATAGTTTCTATTTTACCACTTCCTCACACCTTGTAGTGATTAAGCTGGGGCCACTGGACGGGAGGCCACCTGAGCTGTTTTTTTTTATGCTGAGAGTAACATCAACAGTCAGGTGATCAGTACCTGTACTGAGGGGTGGAGTGGGGGTGTCGGCAGTGAAGATTATGGATGGGGGGTGTCGGCAGTGAATATTGTGGATGGGGGGTTGGGGGTTTCGGCAGTAAAGATTGTGGATGGGGGTGATGGCAATGAAGATTGTCAAATATTGTTAGGTCATTTTTTTTTCTCTGTGTTAAATGAAAGACTGGGCTGCCGGCCAGATTTTAATAACAGATTAATACTGAGCTGTGTAAAGCCACCTTGGGGCCAGATCTGCCCCGCGCGCTGCTGCTGCGAGACCTCTGGCTTAGGCTATCTCTGGACATCCCATTTCAGCCAACTCTGCAATTTCAAGTGTCTCATCAGTTGTTTTGTTCCGTATTACCTTATGCGGTCAGTCTGTTGTGAGTACAAAATAGTTGGCAGTAGAACAATTCACTGTATAGCAATTTTAGAGACATTTGATACCATCATCCTGAAGAGCGGTAGAGTGCATGCAGTGTTCAAATACAGAATTCCCCTAAACTTATTCCCTTTCTGTCCTTTGCTCAGAGTCTCCCCGCTTGTCCACTGGCTCGTCTTTCAGCGAATGCCTGTCCACCAGCACCATATCAGACAGCTCTGTTCTGATTGGTGGGGACCTCCCTGATAATGGCCGTCCTGTGAGCCTTGTTTCCACCTTATCCTCAAGTTCAAGCTCTTCCAAAGAGGAGCGCTGTCTCTACAGAAGCTCCATACAGAGCATAGACCTGGAGCCGGGCCCCGCTGGCGAGGAGCGGCCGGCTGGCCTTGGGGAGGGCAGTGCAGAGGGAGCTGTTCAGAAGAACAATAAGACTGTGGTCCCACTCTGGGCTGATCACTCCAACCAGGTCCCCTGCTCATCCCCTGAAGCCCAAACCATGGCTCCCAGCCCCCAGCTCACGTACCTGGACCGGGTTGTCATGGAGATCGTGGAGACAGAGCGCATGTATGTGAGGGATCTGCGTGGCATTGTGGAGGTGAGTCACTACCTTAAAAGTGCATACACCTCATGGGAATCATTGTTTCCCACAGTGTCCTCTCTTACACCATAGAGAATTTAAAATCACAGACATATACATTAGTATCAGTGAAATTCCATCCATCTTCTGGTTAGGGTATTCTGGTGCTTATCCCAGGTAGTATAGAGTACAAGGCTGGAGTACACCCCAGAGAATGCCAGTCCATCTCAGAGTACAAGCAAAAGTCTTCTGACTGTAGGTGGAAACCTGTGTGACACTGCAAAAACATGTAAGGTTTACACACATGGCAGGAGCGAGATCTGACTCCCCACCCCCAGAGCTGTAAGGTAATAATGTAACCCTCTGAGCCACCATCCTGTCATGAAGAATCACATGTAAAATATAGTACAATACTGTGTTTTCATAAAAACTCTGTATTATGTTCTAAGGAATTTATATGATGCTTCCTTAATGAAATGAATACTACTATTGTTAAAATGATACATAATCATCTAAACTGAGCTACATGTTTTGGGCAAAGTTCTAGTGTCTGTTGCATTATTGTATTTCTGAAAGTCTCCATTACAGGGAAGCAGGTGAAGTTTAGCTGGAGGACACCTGACCATGAAACCCAGAGCTGTGTTAGGTGCACCTGCTCTCTCGTTACAGCCACTGTCCATGTCCCACGCAAATGCCATATTCTCTGAAAGCATCAGCTGAAAGACATTTTAACTATTTTTGTTTTTATGTGGATACACACCTTTGATAGGATACACCTGCCCTTGATGGGATAGCCAATTCTACTGTTCAAAACTGAAGAATGGATGACAAAGGCAGCAGTTTTCCTTTGTTCATATTGTGTCAGTGTAGTGGTTGAGGAGGCCAGAGAAACTGGACCATAAATTACAGCCTTTTAGATTTGGGTGACTTTCTCTGTACATTAACTTATTTGTTTATGCTTTGCAATTTTGTTTTTGTGTCTTAGCCCACTTTGTTATGCATATTTTGCACATCGGCACTGTTGATAGACTGGTTTGTAGATAATTGTTGCAGTTTTAGACAGTGCCTGTGTGCTGCCAGACAGTCTGATGGTACAGAGGGCTGGGTGTGTGGTCTTCAGGTGAATGAAGTGATTGTCAACTGACTTAAGTTCCGCCCCAGAACCTGTCTTCCCTGTCTTCAACTATGAAATGGATTTTGCTCTCAAGATCAGCCTCTTTTTCAAGTTTTGTGATGGCAGGATACTCGTTCCTGTTACCTGTGAAACACCAACAGGCTGACAACCCCAGGTTTTTGATTGCTGCTGCTGTGAGATATCATGTAGAATCAGCAGTAATCTTCAAGAAAAGGGGGAGATTGGCAGTGTTTTTCTCCACTACAAGCACTGCAACCTTATGTACTGTTACCATGGGCACTGTGTCAAATGTAGTTTCATCCTTAGCATATGGGCTCCTTTGTTGCAATCTGCAGATCGTGACCTGCAATATTCGCTATTAGCTAGGAAATATCACACCATATGTTCTCAAAGCTTCCTGACAGGGAAACAAAGCCTTGAACTGTCAGCAGCCAGTTTTGTATGAGCAAAGCCATGGATATGGCGAGGCTATTTTCTTATGGGTATATTTTGATTTGAGGAGTTGGTGAACTACCCACACCTACCTACCATATAAGCAGCAAAATCTATTGCTATAATGTTGTGCATAACGTTTTTCACTGTGTTTCTCATAGCAGACTTGCATAGATTAATTCAAAAACATAAAGGACAGTTGGCCATCGAATTACATTTTCAATCCAGTGTTCTCATTTGCAGATTTGCCTGTGATGACTTGGGCACTGGCTCACTGTGAGTCAACCCTTCTGCAGTTGGTACTGTGTGGTGACTTGTGTAACTGTGTGACGTGATGGACCTCTATCGAGAAACCTTTAGCATACCACAATGGCAGTGTGTAGGCCAGTGTTTTGTACTTCAGCATCTTGACCATGTTTGCAGGTCTTTGACAAGAACTACGTGGCATGCATGATGTGACGTTCTGTATATGATTCGTAGCTAGGTTATATTGAGTAAATTTGTTTTGGTAGTGCATTAATCACATCATTGTGCCAATCCCCAGGACTACCTGGCTCATATCATTGACACCACTAACCTGCCCATTCTCCCAGAACAAGTGGGTGCTCTCTTTGGGAACATTGAGGATATCTACGAATTCAACAGGCAAGTCCTAGACCCTAGTGTGTCACCATGAGTGTGTCCACCGTGACGCAGTTATTACCTGCATATTTTATGATGTTGTGGCGTTCTATTTTTTAATCTAACATTCTGTCATCTGTCTACGTTTCATACTTAGTCTTTAACATTTCCAGAAAGCAAGCTGTAATTATCTTGAAATATGAGGCAGTAAGTTAAAGATTTCTGAGGCATTACAAGCCCGTGATTTTGAGAAATCTGTTTGCTCTGAGTTCTATTTCTGTTTCTAAAAATTTAGGTGAATAGCCACAATACACTCAACTGATAGCCTGCTACTGTCCTGGCTTCCATAGTTTGTACATGCGATCCAGCCTCCAAACTAGTCATCTGCTCTGTGTTCCAGTGAACTGCTGCAGTCCCTAGACATGTGTGAGAATGATGCTGTGGCCATCGCCAGGTGCTTTGTGCAGAAGGTGGGGGACTCCTGAGGGACGCTCTATCAGATCATGTTTTTGTGTGACTAGTGTTAGTGTGTGATTAGTGTTAGTGTGTGAAATGAGTATCATGATATAAAAATATCAGCAAATGCTCTTCCCCCTCCCATTTTATTCTCCACAGACTGAATATTTTGAGATCTACACACAGTACTGCACCAACTACCCAAAGTAAGGGCTGCCAGCATAGCAGAGGGCTATAAACACCAACTCATGATTTGTACATCAAGCAGTGTGATTAGTGAATGAAAATTCTAGTTTTCAACTCTGTGCCATTTTTTGTTGAAAAATAAACCTTAATAACGGATACATTTTGTACACTACTGGAATTGTAAACATTTTGAGTGATGCATGCCTGCCATCTAGTGGTGGTAATATGTGCATTATTACTAATTTGACGTCTCTACTATTGCAATGTGGAGGAGAACCGGATATACAAAGAAATGTGGAGAAGGGTGGATGTTGGTAGCAAGAGATGGTGGACAGGCTGACTCTGTTGGAGATGCATGTGTGTTACAAACAGCCAGTTGCATTGATGATAACTCACCTTGGTGGAGATCTGGGTCCCATAAAAGGATATGTGCTTTGAAATGTCCCTGTATTTGTTCCTCCTCACAGTTCAGTGGCTGTGTTGACAGAGTGCATGAGGAACAAGACTCTGTCGAACTTCTTTCACGATCGACAGGCCATGCTGAAGCACCCGCTGCCCCTCGGTTCCTACCTGCTCAAGCCGGTCCAGAGAATACTGAAGTACCACCTGCTGCTCCAGGTACAAGGCGTTCCCGCCAGTCATTTACTGGCTCAGATGTACTGCCTACTGTTGCTCACACATCCACTGTTAACCCCTGAAGGAGATTGCCAAGCACTTCGACGCTGAGGAGGAGGGCTATGAAGTGGTAGAAGAGGCCATCTACACCATGACAGGTGTAGCCTGGTACATCAATGACATGAAGAGGAAACATGAACATGCTGTGAGACTGCAGGTCAGGAGATTCAATTCACACACTGATTCTCGCACAAATACATACTGTGGTCACTTAATCAGGTATAGTTACAGGTAGGAACTCTCTATAACCACTTGGAGGATTGATGAGTGCATTCAGAAAAGGCTGTCTGCACACCACTATTGTAGTGAGCTGTGATTTTTGTGCATGTGGCCTTCCTGTTAACTATAGCAGGCTGACCCTTCTCGTTAACAAGGTGTTTTATTTGTACATTTTTTTTAATCACACTATTCTTTCTAAACTCTGTCAATGTAGTCTCTGTAGTACACAAAAACCTCAGGAAGGTGCCTGAGATGCTGCAACCACCATGTCCAGCAACAGAGATCACAACATTTAAAATCACTTAGATCACACATCCTCGTCATTCTAATGCTGAGTCATGCTGTATACTGCCCTCCATAATTATTGGCACCCCTGGTTAAGATGTGTTCTTTAGCTTCTAAAAAATTCATTTGTTTTATAAATAATATAGGACCACAATGGAAAAAAGAGGAAAATCCAACCTTTAATTCAAGTGCATTTATTCAGTGGGGAAAAAATCCCACATAATTATTATACTAATTCTTTTACGTCAAATCATGTGTGCCACAATTATTAGCACCCTTGATGTTAATACTTTGTACAACCCTCTTTTGCCAACAAAACAGCACCTAATCTTCTCCTATAATGTTTAACAAGATGGGAGAATACAGAAAGAGCGATCTTCGACCATTCCTCTTTGCACAATCTCTCTAAATAAACCAGCGACCTGGGTCCTCTCCTCTGCACTCTCCTCTTCAGCTCACTCCACAGGTTTTCAATGGTGTTGAGGTCTGGGGCCTGAGATGGCCATGGGAGGAGCTTGATTCTGTGTCTGGTGAACCATTTCTGTGTAGATGTGGCCACATGTTTAGGGTCATTATCTTGCTGAAAGACCCAGTGACGACCCATCTGCAGTTTTCAGGCAGAGACCACTAGATTTTGATTTAAAATGTCCTGGTATTTCAAAGCATTCATGATGGCATGCATCCTAACAAGGCTCCCAGGGCCTCTGGAAGAGAAACAGGCCCACAGCATCATCGATCCTCCCCCATACTTCAAAGTGGGCATGAGGTGCTTTTCTGCATACTCATCACTTATGTTCCGCCAGACCCACTTAGAGTGTTTGTTGCCAAAAAGCTCTATCTTGGTCTCATCTGACCAAAGCACACGATCCCAGTTGAAGCCCCAGTGCTGCTTAGCGAACTCCAGATGTTTGCGTTTATGATTGTGAGTGAGAAAAGGTTTTTTCCGTGCATGCCTCCCAAACAGCTTGTTAGCATGTAGATAGCACCTGATGGTTGTTTTGGAGACTTTGTGACCCCAAGATGCTACCATTTGTTGCAATTCTTTAACAGTGAGCTTTGGAGAACTTTTTATTTCTCTTACCATCCTCCTCACTGTACGTGGTGGCATAATAACCTTGCGTCTTCGTCCAGGCTTGTTTACCATTGTTCCAGTTGTTTTAAACTCCCTAACTAAAAACAGGAGAAAAAGCAAACTCAAACAAAATGGCACCCACCTCTCTACCAAGCTCCCAAAAAGGCCTATTTACAAAAAAATAAACATTGAGCTTACAGCACATCCTACTCTAAACCGTGCAAAATAACCTCAACCAACAACCCGTCTGCAGTGCCGTCTGCAGTGCCGTCTGCAGTGCCGTCTGCAGTGCCGTCTGCAGTGCCGTCTGCAGTGCCGTCTGCAGTGCCGTCTGCAGTGCCGTCTGCAGTCATCTCTGTGTCAGGAACAGGAGCAGCCAGGCTTTTATCCACAACCTCAGTGTCCCTCACCCAATCAAATCCGGTCTTGTTAACAAGCAAGTCTCCACCCCCTAGTTGTCTTCATTGCCTGTTAAAAGAAGGGAGCAGAGAACTGACAGAACACCACAAGCAACCTACACCACAATCACAAATGATACATCCATGATATGTACAACATCTTGATACCAACAACCAAATAATTAAGAATGTTTTAGGACATAACATAGCACAGAACAATGGCCTGCTGGGTAAGAGGGAGGCAAACCAGGCTTAAGGAGCCCTATAAGCAATCTGTCCAAGATGAACCATCTGCAGCCCAGGATCAGCTCTAGAGGTCAAAGGTGTAGAGTTGCAGAGGCAGAAACCACTGGGTCACACAAGTATTTGTGTCGTCATCCATTGTGGCAGGGTGTGGTCCATCGTCTTGGTGAATCATCGGCGACAAACCCTTGATGAGAATGAAGGATAATATATATCATCCTTCAGAAAATGACAAATGCTCTCTGGACCCCGAAGCAAAACACCACATACCGCTAGTGACTTCATTTCTCTCCTAGGTCAGGTGCACTTGCTGATATCACCATGGTTAGATCCAGGGCAGAGATGAAATGGGCTTTATCTAAAGCTGTTTTCATACATGAACTCCTGGAGAATCGTCTGAATCAGGTCTGGAAATTTTCCAGAATTGTCCTTTAACACATGTGGCACACAACAGGAGATTGTCCGTGTCAGATGCATTCACACCTACTAGAAATACTGCAGTTGGTTACTCCTCTTGGGTAGAGCATGCAGGGCATGATGCAAAAAGTTCACTGTGCAAATTGCAGTGTTTTGTTTATAGCACTATTGACAGAACATCCTGAATCTTGTTGTCTCTCCAGTTAGCCATCTTTGTTAGGGTCTTCTTCGAGTACATGACCCTTATTCCTCACCCGCGGATGTTTGTATTCTTTTGTTTCCACCCCAGTTGCATGATAGAAATGTCATCAACTCACCCACTCGGTCAGAGTGAAGTCTCCAGATAATTGCCAGCTCCAATTACACAAGGGGGTCAATCAGAAATTACCTGGACTACTAGAGAGATAGCCGGAGAAAGTCTGTCTACCGTTTGAAATTATTGATTTTGATATTTGGTTTCACACATGCAGTCTCTCCAGGTAATATCTAGAAATATTCAAGGTGGCAGTGTGTCTGAAAGGGGCTTTAATGTTCAATTAGGTCATTCACACAGGGCATGTGGTAGCTGTTAAACTTGTCTACTTTGTTTAGTTGGTGGAAGTTGTTTTGGCTGGACTATGGGATTTCACGATTACTTAGCTAGGTAATGTTTTGCATGTCCTCTTCCATATCGCATGGGAGTGCTTCAGGGATGCAGTCAGATTACTGACAAACCCTTACATCAGGTAGTGCCTCAATGAAGTGGTGAATTTCTTTGATCCTGGAACTGCTGGAATTCTTGCGGCTACACCAGGTAGTTATATACTTGCTTTTGCTCATGTATCGGTCCTCAGCTGGACTGTTAGCAGATCATCATTGCTGTCAGACTCATCACAAATCACTCACAAAGAAAATCACCACAGACAAAGAACTGCATTTTTCTGATGTTTACTAGAACATCAAATACAAAAAGTTTCTTCACTAAAACAGGCAAACTGCAGAAAGGGGACAAACAGCACAGATGCTCCTCTCTGCTAAGGTCACTCACCCCATATGACAAAGAAATGATGTTGATGATGATGATGATGATGATGATGATGATGATAATAATAATAATAACAATAATAATAATAATAATAATTAATTCTATGTGCATATACTATGAATTTGTACATCAATGGCCATGAAAGTAATTTACTCCTATACTCTTATAGTGCTGCTTATTAATATACACTGCTCAAAAAATTAAAGGAACACTTTTTAATCAGAGTATCAAGTCAGTTAAACTTCTGATATATTGATCTGGTCAGTTAAATAGCGGAGGGGGTTGTTAATCAGCTTCAGCTGCTTTGGTGTTAATGAAATTAAGAACTAGATGCACTAGAGGGGCAACAATGAGATGACCCCCAAAACAGGAATGCTTTAACAGGTGGAGGCCACTGACATTTTTCCCTCCTCATCTTTTCTGATTGTTTTTTTTACTAGTTTTTCATTTGGCTACGGTCAGCGTCCCTACTTGTAGCATGAGGCGATACCTGGACCCTACAGAGGTTGCACAGGTAGTCCAGCTCCTCTAGGATGGTGCATCAATACGTGCCATTGCCAGAAGGTTTGCTGTGTCTCCCAGCACAGTCTCAAGGACAAGGAGGAGATTCCAGGAGACAGGCAGATACTCAAGGAGAGCTGGACAGGGCCGTAGAAGGTCCTTAACCCATCAGCAGGACCAGTATCTGCTCCTTTGTGCAAGGAGGAACATGATGAACACTGCTGGAGCTTTGACATCAAATGCAAAACGTTTCTTCATTACACCACTCTTACTGCAGATATGACAAACTGTACAGGGAGAACTAAAATGCAAACACTCCTTCAAAGTAATAGGGCACAGCTTACTGTCTCCTATACCCTGCAATATATGGAGTGCCAGTAAACACTGAAAACATTATTCAACTGATTTGATGGTTTTATTTACATTATGTTAATGCAATGTAAATGTATTTGTTTTCATGCATAATACTTTGACCGAACTCAACACCGAATAAATGTTACTTTGAATGAACTCAACTAAATGTATGGTTGTTCCACACAACTAGAAAGAGCATGTTAAAAATGAAACAATCTTTTTTAACTTAATGCATTCACTTTGTGTTCTGAGACCAGAATATAGTTCAGTTAATCTCACAAAATTTTCTCATGTCTAATTAAACCAAGTGAATTGGTTGCTAGACTGCATAACATTAAGTGCCCTATTTTCCATCGGTGCAAAGCACAACACAAAGTGGTTTTGCAAGTTTTGTACCAGCGCATTGGTATAACAAATGATTTTTGCCCCGGCTTCACACTCTCAGGAGTGGTGTTTTTTAAATGAGGGGTGGCCAGACACATTGTCGGATGGGAAATGACGCTGCACTTCTGACCAAGAAAAATCATGTATGAGGCTCTGTTATGGGATAGAAGAACAAATCATATCATTTTGCTTATTTTATATTCAGATTTTTACTAGGATTAATTTTTTGAAACTCAGGCTTAATATTTAGAAGCCCACTGTGATTGGGGATGGTATGCCATGGATATTAGTCTCTACTAAACATTATTGTGAGTTATTTTTTATGATTCTTTGGGTTGCCAGACTAATTTGGTATGTGCCAGTGGGCCCCTTTCATTTTGAACTGTAGTAGTACTTATTGGTGTGTAGAGCCGAAGGAATCCAGGAGGATTCTCTTGAATGTATACAGTACCTTAGGAGGAGCAGTCAGGGTTAAGCTGTCAGTTGCAGACATTTGAAATATGGCAGTTGTGTTGCTCAAAAACTTCTCCCCCAGGAAAACTACGGTGCCCCCCCCCCCAGGGAGGTCAGTCACCCACAGTACCACTGAGCATCATAATAGGAGAACTCTCCTAACACCTTTCTGCATATACAGTGGTATGGAAAAGTTTGGGCACCCCTGATAATTTTCATGCTTTTCCTTTATGAATCACTGGTTGTTTGGATCAGCAACTTCAGTTCAATATATCATATAGCAGACGAACACAGTGATATGTGAGAAGAAAAATGAAGTTTATAGGATTTACAGAAAGTGTGCAATAATTATTTAAACAAAATTAGGCAGGTGCATAAATTTGCGCACTCCAACAGAAAAATTACATTAATATTTAGTAGGTCCTCCTTTTGCAGAAATAACAGCCTCTAAACTCTTCCTATAGCTTCCAGTGAGAGTCTGGATTCTGGTTGAAGGTATTTTGGACCATTCTTCCTTACAAAACATCTCTAGTTCAGTCAGGTTTGATGGTTTCCAAGCATGGACAGTCTGCTTTAAATAACACCACAGATTTTCAATAATATTCAGGTCTGGGGACTGAGATGGCCATTCCAGAACGCCGTACTTGTTCCTCTGCATGAATGCCTTAGTAGATTTTGAGCAGTGTATAGGGTCGTTGTCTTGAAGTATTCAGCCCCAGCGCAACTTCACTTTTTGTCACTGATTCTTGAACATTGTTCTCAAGTATCTGCTGATATTGACTGGAATCCATGTGACCCTCAACTTTAACAAGATTCCCAGCACCTGCACTGGCCACACAGCCCCTCAACATGATGGAATTTTACTGTGGGTAGCAGGTGTTTGTCTTGCAATGCTGTGTTCTTTTCCCACCATGCATACCGTCCCTAATGTCCAAATTTTAGTTTCATCAGTCCACATCACCTTATTCCAAAATGAAGCTGGCTTGTCCAAATGTGCTTTAGCAGACCTCAAGCCACTCTGTTTGTGGCATGTGTGCAGAAAAGGCTTCTTTTGCACTACTCTCCCATGCAGCATCTCCTTGTGTAAAGTGTGCTGAATAGTTGAACGATGCACAGTGACACCATCTGCAGCAAGATGATAATGTAGGTCTTTGGAGCTGGTCTGTGGGGTGACTATGACTGTTTTCACCATCCTTCGCCTCTGCGTATATAAGATTTTTCTTGGCCTGCCACTTCAGGCCTTAACTAGAACTGTGCCTGTGGTCTTCCATTTCCTCACTATGTTCCTCACAGTGGAAACTGACAGCTGAAATCTCAGATAGCTTTTTGTATCCTTCCCCTAAACCTTGATGCTGAACAATCATTGTTCTCAGGTCATTTGTGAGTTGTTTTGAGGCTCCCATGTTGCCACTCTTCAGAGAAGATGCAAAGAAGAGAAAAACTTGCAATTGGCCACCTTAAATACCCTTTCTCATGATTGGATTCACCTGTGTATGTAGGTCAAGGGTCAATGAGTGTACCAAAGATATTTTGTGTTCCAATAATTAGTGCTAAGGGTATTCAAATAAAAAAAAACGACAAGGGTGCCCAAATTTATGCATCTGCCTAATTTTGTTTAAATAATTATTGCACACTTTATGTAAACCCTATAAACTTCATTTCACTTCTAAAATATCACTGTGTTTGTCTGCTATATGATATATTTAACTGAAATTGCTGATCCAAACAACCAGTGATTCATAAAGGAAAAACGTGAAAATTATCAGGGGAGCCCAAACTTTTCCATACCACTGTATAAATCAACAAGGCCAAGCCTGGTAATCGTAATGGCTTTATATCAAGAAATATACTATCACCAGTGCAGGGATGGGGGGTGGGGGATTTCATAAACAACCACATTTGTCCAAATTTTATTATAAATAGAGAACATCCTGTAAGGTCAATATTCTTCATGGTGGTGGGTGAAATAAGTCACAGCTGATGTTACATTATAACTTAAATAGAATGAAAGTTATTCATCTGGTTTAATCAGACATTAGAAAATTTAGTGAGATTAGCTCAACTATGTTCTGTTCTCAGAACACAAAGTCAATGCATTAACGTAAAAAAATGTTATATTTCCAAAATACTCATTCGAGTTGGGTGCAAGCACTGTCCATGATTTCATTCAAGTTGAGTTCATTCAAAGAATTTTGCATAAAAATTAATACATTTCCATTGTATCAACATAATTTAACACCAACAATTAAGCAGAATTCTTTTTTTCAGTGTATACTGAACTTAAAGCTCCTGAGGTATAACGTTAAATCAAAGCTTAAAAGGCAAACAGGCATAATACAGGCAAAACCTGGCAGGTATCATTAAAACATGCACTATTGTGCATCACCTTGATAACAACTAGTGCTTTCTTTGATTGGAGTAGTATGTTGTTGAATATTAAGTGAAATGTGAGAGCGAAACAAAATAATACACACACCCACAGGATAGTCACTCCTTTCTGCAGAGATATGGAAACACTGAGATGTGCCGTTTACTACTAGAGGGCATTCTGATACCAGTGCTCTGGATAAAAGGGATTCATTCTCAAACAATTATATATTTTTTCTGTTACACTCATTCTCATTGTGTGCATGTTAACCATGGTGAGCTTTGTCCACATGAGATTGAGAGACCACCACCAGCTCTGTCTGATCGCCATGCCACAGGTCAGGGTAATCTGCTAGAGATCCTGGCTACGCTTTCAACTGTGAACATCTGGCACCAGCAGTACTTAAAGTGAAGAGGCTGGTATTGACCTGCGGGTTAGCTGTGCCTGCCAGGCTCCCACCTTCAGAGTGGGCATTGGCTCCTGTGTCTGGGCCTTACAGGCAGGGCCGGACATCAGCAGTAATTCCGGTGGCTGATGGTGCTGATTGGAAGCCTCATTGGAGGCTTTGATACTGGCTGGGCCGCCTCCCCTATGAGTCTCCGACTCAGGTGTTGGCAGTAACCTTGATTCCAGGAGTAGTGATAAACCTGTTCTTTGTCCTATCTCTAGGAGGTGCAGTCTTTGTTGATCAACTGGAAGGGGCCGGACCTCACAACCTACGGGGAGTTGGTTCTGGAGGGCACTTTCCGTGTGCACCATTCCAAGAATGAACGAACGCTCTTCCTCTTTGAGAAAATGCTCCTCATCACCAAGAAGCATGGGGAGCACTATGTCTACAAGACACACATCTCAGTGAGTGACCCAGGATGAGCTAAGGCCTTCGCTGCCAAGAGGACAAGCCCTTGTGCAGTCTCTTGGTGAGCAGGGCCATACATTGACAGGCAGGACAATGTACTATTGGACAGGTCCTTGGGGTGCAGGGCTAAATTTTGATTTCTTTGGGTGACAAAGCTATGTTCTGACATTTGGTTATGTCACCTACTCCAGTGCTCAACGCTGATGTTGATTGAGAGTGCCAAAGACTCCCTGTGCTTCAGTGTCACGCACTACAGATATCCTAAGCAGCCCCACACTGTCCAGGTAGGTCCAGATGTGCTCCCAATTTACTAATCGGTAAAACAACTGAATTTCTCAGTTGTGTAGGCTTGCCAACAGACAATGGTAGTGAACAAATCTAAAATGTTCTTTACTTGATCTCGCTTTAAAATCGCTTTCACTATATAAATATTATTGTATTGGACTTGCTGAATGAACAGTGACTTTGAAATCCATGTGGCTTTAGAGAAAGATATTAGGAGCCTGTATGAGATGATGAGATGAGATGAGAGAACCCTTTATTGCTATTGCAAAACACCATGTCACTAGTCTCAAGTACCAGAGAACAAACTGGCCATCAACCCGACCATACCTATACACAAACATCACAGTAGGGGGTAGACAGGTCGGGACACAGGGGAAAACAGAGAGAAGAAAAGAAACAGAATAACATGAGGAGAGAGGAGGAGAATAAAAAAACAGCCCCCAGACTGTACTCCAGTGGGGAGTACATTGTAGGAACCAAAAAAAAAACACCTCAGCAACATAAGCACATGGTCACTACACCTTACAACATAAAATGACACAACTTACAACAGGTGAGGGAAATGGGGAGGTGGAGGTAGTCCAGCAGAGACAGACAGCCATCCGGTCCTGCAGCCATGGAGGCGCTGGTCACAGACCCGCCTGTTCACGCTGGGGGTATGAAGCGGCGGTATATTTACTTACTTTGTTTTTTATATTTAAACAGCTTTGAAGTGTCCTGGCAATCTCATGATGCTCTCTTTATGACTTTAAGGCTAAGACTGCTGAGGAGAGGAAGTTGTGGGCCCATCATATTAAAAGGCTTATTTTGGAAAACCACCAGGCCATTATCCCACAGAAGGCAAGTCAGACCCTGCTTTGCTCATATAATTTCTGCTGAGTTAATAAAAACAATTGCTGTACAACAAAAGCTATTTTTCCTTTATCTTTCTCAGGCAAAGGATGCATTACAAATGGATTCTGTGTGTAAGTATATGTGCTGTTCTAGCCCCAGGTCAATTGATAAAATTCACATGAACAACATAGATCTTAATAGTGATACGTTATTTTGAAAGAATTGCAGAAATCAAATAGGCCTGAACAACAACTTGGAACTTGCATGACCTGGGGGAATTCCTGTTTAGTACTGGAATTGATGCCTTTCTTGGGTCATTCTTGATGGGCAGTGTAACATACTTAATGAGCCATATCCTGACAGACAGAGTGACATGTTTTATTTGTGTCACTCGGAATGTTTATTTTGGTTCAGTCCCTGCTCCATTTACACTCCACCTGTATTCCAGACCCTAAGTATCGCTACAGCCCAGAGAGAATGAAGAAAGCCATGTCCTGCCAACCAGATGACGTAGGGGTCCATGTAAAACGACGACAGTCAGGTGAGCAGATGCATATTGTGCCCTCTCTGTCTGATGCTTAGTCTAGCCCTGTGCTATATTTGTGGTGATGACTGGATGGATGGATTTATGGATGGATGGAGACTGAATATATTAAATGGCTGGTTAACTGGAATCTTAAAATGTGAATTATTCATTGTTGTCTGTCCAACAGAACCAGCCAAACAGATCATACAGAGCACTAAAGGTAAGAAGGGTTACACTGCCTGCAGATTAATTTATATGTGTAATGCCTAGCCCGAATCCAGCTGGCTCCAAAATTATTAGTGCAGTTTGTGAAGATGACCGAAAAAGATAGTAATATCTAAATATCTGAAACTACAGAAACAATGAACTCACCAAGAGTCAGTCAGCAAAAACAGCAAGATATCTTGCCATTATTATGGATATAACAGGGGCATAGGAACCGGGGTTTAGTTATAAACAGGTTTTTGTATTTAAATTGTTAAGTGGTCCCCCCCCCCCCCACCATTCATCATATCTTCCCATAACTGCCATTCATCATATCTTCATGAACAGTATGAATAATTAAATGTAAATGTAATGCAAATGGATTAGGCTGTTGAAGAAAATTAAGTTGTCTTCATGTTGAGCTTTAAAAAAACCTTAGCTTAGCCAGTTCAAAACCTCTCTGAAAATCGTCTCTATATCAGAAGTAACCATCCAATGTCTAGGTATTTGTTGACTTGACTATTACCATACAATGTTAGGCCAGTCAAAACCTCCTAAAATGATTGAACTAAATTTAATTTTAAGTTTATGTTAATTTAATTATCTGAGCCAGTGGTAAAATGAGTAGGGAGTACCTGGAATGGCTGAGGTGCGCTGAGGTCTGGGAAATGAAGTGGTGTGCATCTAGCCATCCAGCAAGGTATCAGTCACTCTCTGAAGGGCAGAAGAAATTCACAGCTAAACATAACTGAAGAAATCCATATGATAAAATGATTTTGTCTGATATAGGACTGCAGTCCGGTATATGTTTTGCCCTTGTGCCCTGCACACTCAGCGAATTTACCTTAATATTGATAATGAAAAATAAGAAACATATTCTTAATTCGTCTTATTTGCTTCATTTATACCCCTCTAGAAATGTGTTAAATAGCAATAAGCACCATTATGAAGGGCAATTGCAAAACCCAAAAATTTTTTCCTTCAATATTGTTCAGCCCTAAATAGATATCTGCTGATGTGACATTACTGAGGATGTGGTGAAAGCTGTAGAGGGAAAGTTAGAGTTAAGGAGAATGAAGTGTAAATGAAGTGTGAAGGAGTAAGAGTGACAGGATGACAGAGTGAAGATGTCTGAAGATATTGGGGGTGATCCGTTCCCCCATTTCCGACGCCCCTGGGACGTGGACACCCCCTTCCCCTCTGGACACCCCCTTCCCCTCTGGACACCCCTTTCCTCTCTGGACACCCCCTTCCCCTCTGGACACCCCTTTCCCCTCTGGACACCCCTTTCCCCTCTGGACACCCCCTTCCCCTCTGGACACCCCCTTCCCCTCTGGACACCCCTTTCCTCTCTGGACACCCCCTTCCCCTCTGGACACCCCTTTCCCCTCTGGACACCCCTTTCCCCTCTGGACACCCCCTTCCCCTCTGGACACCCCCTTCCCCTCTGGACAACCCTTTCCCCTCTGGACACCCCTGTCCCCTCTGGACACCCCCTTCCCCTCTGGACACCCCCTTCCCCTCTGGACACCCCCTTCCCCTCTGGACACCCCTGTCCCCTCTGGACACCCCTTTCCCCTCTGGACATCCCTTTCCCCTCTGGACATCCCTGTCCCCTCTGGACACCCCTTTCCCCTCTGGACACCTCTTTCCCCTCTGGACACCCCTTTCCCCTCTGGACACCCCTTTCCCCTCTGGACACCCCTTTCCCCTCTGGACACCTCTTTCCCCTCTGGACACCCCTTTCCCCTCTGGACACCCCCTTCCCCTCTGGACACCCCTTTCCCCTCTGGACACCCCTTTCCCCTCTGGACATCCCTTTCCCCTCTGGACATCCCTGTCCCCTCTGGACACCCCTTTCCCCTCTGGACACCTCTTTCCCCTCTGGACACCCCTTTCCCCTCTGGACACCCCCTTCCCCTCTGGACACCCCTTTCCCCTCTGGACACCCCTGTCCCCTCTGGACACCCCTTTCCCCTCTGGACATCCCTGTCCCCTCTGGACACCCCTTTCCCCTCTGGACACCTCTTTCCCCTCTGGACACCCCTTTCCCCTCTGGACACCCCTGTCCCCTCTGGACACCCCTTTCCCCTCTGGACATCCCTTTCCCCTCTGGACATCCCTGTCCCCTCTGGACACCCCTTTCCCCTCTGGACACCTCTTTCCCCTCTGGACACCTCTTTCCCCTCTGGACACCCCTTTCCCCTCTGGACACCCCCTTCCCCTCTGGACACCCCCTTCCCCTCTGTGTTTTACAGCATATATGCCGTGTGAGGAGCATGTTGACTTGGGAGCAGCGGGTGACAGCTTGAAGCCATTATTATTAATGCATTAAACAGTCTGAATGTTTGAATATGCCTCTGTGTGTTTAATGTTGATTATGGCTTTTTCACCTTTTCCTATGTTTTCTCTTCTGCATCTCTTGTGTAAAACAGATACTTTTAAGGTAAGACAAGATCCCCTCTTATACCAAATATTATTTATTATCTTACTTATGTGCGGTGGAGCAGTGCAAGTTTTCTCCTTTGTGATGATAATGTTTTTAGGAATCATGGCTTGTTAACATGATAAGCCTGTACCTCCAAAAAGTGACATCCAAGGGCTTTAAGTGCTGGGTGGTTTTAAGACTAAGGGAAAGAAAAACACTTGCAAAGTCTAGAACAGATTAAATCCCAGATTAAATCCCAGATTAAATCCCAACAAGCCTACATCCACTCTGACAACCACATTCCTGTTGTTTCCCTCTGCCACAACATTTTACAGATTCCTAGTGAACATTTAAGCCACTTTCTAATAATAATAGTGTATATCTAAACACACTTCAGCTTTGTCTACTATACAGTCCTGCCACCAATTCCTGTTTTAGCAAGCAGTATTTGCATTCCTTGTTATGTAGATTACATCTTCAGTTTCTTAGTATGCTAGAATTAAGGTGATGCACTATGATTAAGGTTTTTGAAATATTTCTGCTATGCCATTTTATCTTTTGCCATCCTTCTGTTCTCAATATAATGACAAAGTTTTATAAAAAAAAAAAAAAAAAAAAAAAAATTCAAATATGCTTAGTATTTACACATTAGAGCTGTTAGACCAAAGTGAGTCAGCTGCACAATCACAAGCCTCTTTTCTGTGACTCCATGCTGCAGCCCGCAGGGGTTGGTGGGACACCGTTGGATGGTGCCCTCTCCCTGCAGACTTACACTAGTGCCGGTGAACAGGGCATTGGCCTACATGGCCTAGAGGATGTGGGGTCTCACAAGGAGGAAGAAGAGGAGAAGATGGGCCTGAGAGAGGGCAGTAATGATCCAGGGCTGCCAACCTCAAAGGTTGAGAAGGAATGGGAGAGCGACAGCGATGATATACTGATGGAGGATGACCAAATGGACGACTTTGCCAGCTCGATGCTGGCCGCCATCTCCAGCTGGCACTATAGAGTGAGGGCTTTGCTTTCAAACCAGGCCACTATGGTGAGGTGCTTTTTAATGTCCGTGTTCTTCATTGCTATACCTATCATATGAATATGCACTTTGCTTCTTGTTTCGTTTGTGTTACTCATCAACCAAACTGTTTGGTTTTTGCAAATTTTATGGTCACTTAACTTTATTTATATATACAGAAGATGGTAGCACTAATATAATTTATAATTTTATTATTTAAATTACAAGCTACAGTCAGCATCTTACCATATATTTGGACTGCTCTGCATGCTGGTATTTAGGTTCAATTAGCACCCTTTCCAGCATGCACGATTAAAAAGATAACCATGAGTGAAAAGATGGAAGATGGAGAAGAGGGAATTGGAGGACAACTACTAGCCACCACACCCTCCCTGTGCACCTTATTTTACACCTAAGTTTGTCAGTTCTGTTATTGAATGGTGGTTTTCTGCTTATCCCTCTGTCAGGGAGTATGTTGATCCTCTTGCTCGAGTATTTCGGTTTCAGAGAGAAGTCATTATACATTACACTCAGTAGTTCAAAATTGCGTAGTCTTGAAATATTTCTGAACTGTATGAAGCAAGTCCTTCGTAAGGAATTAACATGCGTATTAAAAATTAGTGTGAACATTGCTGTGTTCTGTGCTAGGTATAGCATGGATGTGACATGTTGTGTGTGTTGGGTATAGCATGAATGTGCCCTGTTGTGTGTGTTGTGTATAGCATGAATGCAACATGTTGTGTGTGTTGGGTGTAGCATGGATGCACCATGTTGTTTGTGTTGGGTGTAGCATGGATGCACCATGTTGTTTGTGTTGGGTATAGCATGGATGCGCCATGTTGTTTGTGTTGGGTATAGCATGGATGCGCCATGTTGTGTGTGTTGGGTATAGCATGGATGTGCCATGTTGTGTATGTTGGGTATAGCATGAATGTGCCATGTTGTGTATGTTGGGTATAGCATGCATATGCTGTGTTGTGTGTGTTGGGTATAGCATGGATGCACCATGTTGTTTGTGTTGGGTATAGCATGGATGCGCCATGTTGTGTGTGTTGGGTATAGCATGGATGCGCCATGTTGTTTGTGTTGGGTATAGCATGGATGTGCCGTGTTGTGTGTGTTGGGTATAGCATGGATGTGCCGTGTTGTGTGTGTTGGGTATAGCATGCATGTGCCGTGGTGTGTGTTTGTTGGGTATAGCATGGATGTTCCATGTTGTGTATGTTGGGTATAGCATGGATGTGCCATGTTGTGTGTGTTGGGTATAGCATGGATGTGCCATGTTGTGTGTGCTGGGTATAGCATGGATGTGCCCTGTTGTGTGTGTTGGGTATACCATGGATGCGCCATGTTGTGTATGTTGGGTATAGCATGCATATGCTGTGTTGTGTGTGTTGGTATAGCATGGATGCACCATGTTGTTTGTGTTGGGTATAGCATGGATGCACCATGTTGTTTGTGTTGAGTATAGCATGCATGTGCCATGTTGTGTGTGTTGGGTATAGCATGCATGTGCCGTGTTGTGTGTGTTGGGTATAGCATACATGTGCTATGCTGTGTTAATTTAGCTTGGATGTGTTCTGTGTTAGGTATTACTTGGATTTTCCATATTCTGTGTTAGGTATAGCTTTGATTTGCCATGTTCTGTCTGGAGACATACAGTATTCCAGATATTTTCAACCCTACTTCAGTTTGTTAATTTAAGTCAGAAATTTATAAATCCTGTCCTACATTTGTGTTGAGGACACAATGTCTCTCTGTATGCTCAAACAATGATTGCTAACTCATCCTATAAATGCTACTCTGTCATTCAAACAACTGCTGTTCAATGAAGGGAAATGTTTAGAACAGCTAATGGCTGAATTAATATTGTACTACTTTATTTTATATACTGTATGTATTTTATTTGGATTCCTTGAGTAACCATTGAAAATTAATTTGTTTTGTGTTTGCTGTTTTTGTAAAAAGTTTTGAAAAAGTATATAATACTTTTTACAAGCCAGAAGTTTGTGCCCACCCTCTCATTAAAAAAAAAACAAAACAATACACTACTTTGTCAAAATTTTATTAAAAGAAAATATAAGAAGTACTTAAAACAAATGTGACTGATTTTCAGCATTTTATGGCTTGTAGTATCACATTATTTAGCCACAAAGGCTGAAAATGGCTAGAAAGGCACAGCTAACAATTGAACAGACGGCTCAATTCGAAATTTCGAGTGAAGAAGGGTTCTCTCATTGCTAAATAAATGTTTTTAAGCATAGAGGACCTACTGTTTACAGAGAAAAAGAGTGACAGGAAGCAACAGTAACCAATAAGAGTCTGGGGCAAGTAGTGACATCAAAGTCTGAAGATCAACAACTGCTACATTACACTTCAAAAACCAGTCAGTTACATTTTTTAAGTATCTCTAATATTTTCTTGTAATAAAAGTTTGAAAAGCATTATTTTTTTTTAAATCGGAGGGGGTGCCAAAACTTCTGGCCTGTAGTATATGTTTATTTTAATATAAAAAAAGATCAAAATAGAGGCAAAAAAACAGGAAGTTTTTGTCATTTGTTCACTATGGTGTCACTATGGAAATTAGAAATAAGAAAATTGATATGTATATGAAAAAATTGATCAACTTGTTGCAATAATTTAATCATTTTAGTACCATATCAGCATTTTATTATTATCAATTAGTAACAACTCTTATAAGGCTCTTACAATAAGCTTATTTTTTTAGGATAATGAGGAGGATGGCATCTTGGAAGAGAACAAGTTTACCACTGAGAACCTCCAGACATCCTACCAGCATGAGTTAGGTGTGACACCCTTGGATTTATCTCGGCCACATCAGGTAATGGTGAAATCTCATTAAAGACGATGAGATCATCTTTTTTAGATGCCATTTAAAAATTATGCTATTATGATAAAAAAGATATATCGACAAAGGATTCTCAATGTGGGGCCTGGATCATTTTCCAGGATCTTTATTATAAAAATTTTTAAATGTTAAGAAAATTTACTGTACTGTGGGGGACCATCTGGTCATGTGAAGGGGTCATGAGTCTCTGGTACTGTTGTTTTAGTCTGTACACTGCAAAACCACTGATTGATGGTCATACCTTTCATGTAACCTTCTTCCTTTTTACCTGGCTTCGCTTCATAGCCTCAGTCATAATTAATTGTGAGCTCTAGAGTATGCTGCACTTTAGAAAGCTCTGACTGGTTATAGGCACTTTTGTAAAAACCACTGAGGAACCAGTATATATCATATATATCAAAGAAGATGTTTGTTTTTAAGCTGTCTTGCTATGCTTCAGGATGCTTAACATCCTATATCCAGCAGAGGCTAATGACCATCATGCCTTACTGTTTGTGGCTTTATACTATGACATAAATGGAGAGTTTAGTTTCTTAATCTATGAGTAAGGTAATTAAACTCACGTCTCTTATGCTAGGTTGCATCAAATGGGTCAGTGCTAGACAGCCATGACAGTCAGCCTGGTCTCCCAGAGAGACCTGAACCAGACCTAACTGGATCAGATCTGCTGGTCCTCACCAAGACCACTCCGATCACAGCCACGGTTCCGAAAAAACCGGGATCCAGCGGAAGCCAAAATGCAGAGAAACGAAAGCAGCGGGAGAAGAAGCATGCCACACAGCGGGATGGGGTGAAATCTGTAAGCAGGGAAGAATCATCGGAATCGGAGGAAGAGGGGAATGTAGCAGGGCCAGAGAGTGAATCTGACAGTATTTTGCCATCGTCTGTGCTGAACCAGGCTGCTGTCATTGTCGAGCACTTCCTCAACAGCACCCGGAGAGGGAGTCTACACTCTGTGGGTGGGCCCTGCCAGAAGCACGTCAGCCGGAGTGGCAGTACCATGAGTATGAGCACAGATTTTCTAGAGACGGTGCAGAGGCTCCACAATAACCCTGTGGAAGCTCGACAGAACCTGTGCAATCGGGACTCCACCACCACAAACTGTCCCAGAGCAAACGACCTCTTTGAGGGGAGTGGTATACCAATGCGGAGGCAAGACTCCAGCCTCTCCAGACAGGACCAACTGCTCATTGACAAAATAAGATGTTATTATGAGAATGCTGAGTACAAGGAAGCCGACGTCAGTCGCACACGTAGAGAAAGTCTCACCTCCATTCCCACAGGCCTGGTCCAAACCTCTGTCAGCCAACTCAACAGCATCCCCAAAGATGAAGCTCTTGCTAAGGAGACAAAGTGTTCCCCTATCATGATTTCAGCTCCTTCCACCAGTAGTATTTCTACACCCAGTGAAGCAATTGAGACAACAGGTTTAGATAAAACACAACAGCCTAAATTCTTTGGCTTTGGTGCAAAATCCTGCATGAGTTCCGAAGACATTGTGCCTAGCTCTCAGATTGAGTCTTTAGTAATATTTGAGAACATACATGGATGCGTAGCACCCCGAAAAATCCTAGGCCACTCAGTCAACCTGGATGAAGACCCATCCCGGGTCCATAGCCATCAGGGTCGACTTTCCAGGCCTGTTCTTCTTCAGATGGACATCGAAGAAGACAGGCAGATGCAGGATGAGGAGAAAGCAAAAACTACAGTTTTTCAGTTGGCCCGGCAATACAGTCAACGCATGAAAACCACCAGAAAATCTATACAGAACAACCCAGATCTGGACGACCTGCATGATGTTAACCTGCCTTCTGTGTTGGAGGAGCGGCCAGAGACAGAGAACCAAGGTAGGATTCATGTAACCTGCTACTGTTAGGGACATGTTAATAGACTAACAGTTACAGAGAATGAAGACAAAACACAAAAGACACATACTGTAGTGGAGAAGAGTAAATGGAAGGTAATAAATAATGTGATTTATGCAAATTTAAGTACAGGCAGTCCCTGGGTTAAGAACGCCCAACTTACGGATAACTCATACATATGAACAGACTGCCATAAAGTCTATTATATTAAAAATGTGGGTTAAATACAATGGTCCATAATACCGAACACATGCACTACTTTGTGACCCTTGTGAAAACATTGTCTGGCTTCAGTGGTTCATTGGCTCAAGGTACAGTACAGAAGTGGACCCCAACCTTTTTGCCACCACGGACCGGTGTTATTCCGTTAACATTTCCGTAGACCGGGGGGTGAGGGCATGTTAAGAGAGATGCAGAAGCGTGTAACCTTCTCCTCAACCTTTTTTGCACCACGAACCAATTTCATGTAAAACAATATTTTCACGGACCGGTATAGAAACAACTAAAAACAAAGTGCGTAAAAATACAACTCACCATCCCACTGAATTAGTGGGAGCCCTGAGCTTGTTTCTCTCTTACGAGCCGGGTTGGGGGTGAGTGCGGAGACATGTAACAAAGATACTGTAATGAGGTGCGCAATATTTAACTACACTAAAATCCCTTTATAACGAACTTCATGGGACCTGGCACAAGAGTCTGTTATATCTAGAGTTGCTGTATATGCCCAGAACACAACTACAGGACACCATTTACTCATGCCACACCCCAGCAGACACACTTGTGGTATAGATTATTATATTGTACTTTTAGTAATCCAACTTTACCTGACCAGATGTGTGACTATTAATAATCCCGACTACGTATCTGCACTGGATATCACCGGCACACCACTCGCCTTGTAGGCGGAGCCTGCGTGTTCGTTTCAGCCGAACAAAACTGCAGTTAAAAGCGGCCCTGGGTACGAAATTGTTTGTCCGTTATAAGCGAAATTCCATTACATGCGAGTCCGCTATATCCAATGCTTTTTCTGCATGTTCTTAAAGGCGTACAGCCGGGACCTCATCCGATATTCTGTTTTAAGCGAGGCCACTATAATGGAATTTTATTATAATTACCAAGTGCGTCGCCTTATCGCCATCTATGAGCCACAGATGGAAATGTTTTCCGAAATAAAACAGCCTCTGTTATCCATTCGCCGCAGCCCAGCACAAAATGCTCCACGGCCGGGTACCGATCCGTGGCCCGGTGGTTGGGGACTCCTGCAGTACAGTACCAAATGTAGTTACATTTATTATTACTGTATTACTATTATTGTTATTATGCACGGCATTGTTATTTTTCCAACTTGCCTACAAATTCAACTTATAGACAGACTTAAGGAATGGATCTCGTTCATAACCTGGGAACTGTCTATAGGGCAATGCTAAAAGTTGACACCAATACAAAACAGTATGCATCAACAGATATAGTAGGTAACATACTTCACATGCATGTGCAATTATATTTTGTGAACAGAACGTTAGGGGTCTGTCCTGATGAGAATGCAAACAATTTTGTTTGTGGAGATAAGAAATTGTGAAGGATAAATAGGTGAATGTGTGTTTTTAATTATCATTTCATATCAGTCCAATGACACTACCAGGCTGAGTTTGTTACTATCTGAACTGCATTGAGACTATTAGCATGATTTTTGTACTCTTCAAACACTGACGAACTGCACCGTCTTGCTT